>NC_087521.1:18071382-18695478 GCF_963921805.1 Phalacrocorax carbo
ACACTGCTATTCATGGTAAACACAAGAGTTTCTCACAGATTGTAAAGGATTTTCCCCCACCCAAATATAATTCTTCCTGTCCTGCCAGAGACAATTTCACTCCTAAATTCATCTGTTCAAAACAAAGAGGGGTGTTATGATGAAAAATATAACATCTGCTCATCATTTTGTTTATGGCCCACCCTGTAATGAATTTATTTCTAGTTTAAGGGCTGAGCCCTTGCTTATGTTAAAAAAATTCAATATAGTCACACACTATAACAATATTGACTATATCCTTATGGCCTACTATTCAAAACAAATAACTAAAAAGATGACAGTAAGCCTGGATATTTGTTCCAGGATTGATTTTAGTTTATCTGAGTCACCCCAGCTGAAGTTTATGTGAAATTTTCAGAAAAACAAAGCCTCCCCTGAGACTCTATTACTTCAAGACTTCAGCCACATTGTCAACATTTGGGAGGTAGCACTGCTCTGTAAGTTCAGTTCTCATTAAACAAGCAGGAACTGAACGTGCCTATCTGAAGACAGAATTTGACCTTTGTTCTCTCAGTGAATACGAGAATACCAGAGCAGTAACCATTTGAATAAATAGACTTATAAGCATTTAGCATATCTGTAATGATATGCAGGTATCAACAAAACAACTCCAGTTGTGAATTCCAGCTTCACTTACTCAACTTGTCTGAGCTGGTTTCCACTACTTTAGCTTTATTTCTACACAAAGGTTTGAAGCTTTCACATGGACATTAAATAACCAGTTTCTCACAGAGTTTGTTTTTATCTTGTTTTATTTAGTTGAAAAGGTACCATTTGTCAAAGGAAAGCGACATTAAACAACTGCACAACAATGAAATGCTGACTCACTGTAAATGAGCGTCTCTTTGGGTGGTAATGTCTGGAAGTAAAGATGAAATTTAGATCCCTATGCAGAAATTCTCTAATACCCCTCACTGACTGCAGAAACATCTCATCCTTCCACAAAGATGACACTTTCTGCTTCTACACAGCTCTTTTTATTGCAAATGCAGCACAGGCTTAAATCTCTTGTAAAGGGCAGGATCTGAAATAGGTCCTTGGCAAATCAGCTTTATTCCATAAAATGAGAGGAGGTACCACCCACAAGGGAGATAGGAAAAGCATGATCTGGGAAAAACAGGATTTAGACAAAATAGCATTGAAATTCTCTTATGGGAATCAAATGAAAACTTAGCATAGGAGAATATTTTATCCTTAATACACTGCTGCAATGGTTTTAACCAGAGGGAAAATGTCATCAGCTCCCTCCCATCAGTTGGCATTAAGGGCTGGCCAGACACCTGTAGGACAGAGGAGCTGTGAGGCTGGGGAGGGAAATGTAGGGAACTCTAAATCTGGTAAAGCTAGGGAATTGGGTATCTGACAGTGAAGTCCAGGCATGAAAAAATCTGATGAAAATTGACTTTGGCTTCTGGTCTGGTTTGACAGCTCCGAGTGTAACTGCCCTGCTCTGGCACAGGGCCTTCTTGCATTTTCCAAAGTCTGCCTCACAGTAACACTCTACTTCTGTACAGGCATGTTCACCTGGAACTCCTAAAACTTGTTTTATGCATTCATTAAGCCTTACTGAGCCTTTGAGGAAGTAAGTAATGATCCTGTTTAACAGGTGGATAAACCAGGCTATGCAGCACAGGTGACTGCCTGTGGTTTCCAAACAGGTCACTGCCAAACATTGCACTGAATTTCAGACATCATCATTCAAAACATTGGCCATTAGGTAACAATGGTTTTACACAGTCCCAAAGGTTAGTATGGGAACAGAAAGATCTTATTGTGCTGGGTGATCTGTATCAGTTCAATTGTCTTTAATAACAAAATGCTACAGCAAAAGTCCCTTTAAAAGCAAGAGCTTTAAACAGGCATGGCCAACAGATTTTAGCTCTTACATCGATTTCGTTACCTGATATCCCAGGCAGCGATATGTATATTTAAGGGAGGAAAATAAATTAGCGCCATGCTTATATTATGGACAACATAATTACATCACTAACAGTAAAAAAGTCCTTTTTATTATCCAAAGAGATTTTAAGGAAAGAAAGAAATAACAGATTAGGCAACATTGTTTTTTCACTTGGTATTTCCCCCCAGATGATGCTATAAGTGAACTCCCACATTCCTGGTTAGTGATCAAACCTAAAATATTCAATGAAATATTGGAAAATCTGATTTTGTTTGTAGGTCTTTTAGGTCCTTTTTTTTTTTTCATTTCAGTGTCCTTTTTTGAAAATCTGAATTGTTCTCCAGCTCTCCCATTCTTTTTGATACCTATTTCTTGTTCTGCGTAGCTCAGACTTGTCTACACAAAAAGGAGTTAGGGGGAGAAAAGGTTTTTGCTGAGCATTAATTGGTAAATTTGTTCATGATTAAAAGAATTTATCTTGATTTGTTTTCTTTTCTCTGTACAAAGATAAATACTTGTAAAATATTCTAAATGGAAAATCTTTTATTTATTCAAATACATTAAGCTCAGCTGAAACAATAATTTGAGACAGTGACATATAATAAATCTGCACGCTCAGTAAAAAGAAGAAAGAAACAAAAAATATTGTTTAGATTCAAGTGGGAAGATGCCACCAAAGTGATCGGAAATTGTTAAGGAGTGGAATAATAGATTAGGAATTGGTTTGTTTCCAGGTCAATTTATTTCATAATTCATTAAAAGGAATTTTTATATTATCAGAAAGCCACTACTGAAACCAAAAGAATGTCACTGCCTCAATGTAAAGGGTAAAAGAATAACATCAAGTCAAATTAGAAAGTTTGAAGCTGAAAAGGTAAATACCATAATAGTGTAAAGCTTTTCTCACACACATAGCCTGAAAAGAAAAATCTCATGAAATGCAGCAGCAGACATACCACTTCCCGCAAACTTATTTTCAGGTTTTATCTCTGTTTTAGTATGTTTTTTCTAATGGTCAAATGAGCACAATTTCATTGTTTATTCAACCTGGACACCATGTCAAAACAGTTTTATTAATAGCTTCATATTTTCATGTGTAATTATGTTTTCACAAGGTTTTAGACAGATGCTCAAAGATAGCACAGAAGTTGTAAACATTTATCTGTCAGCTTACATGCTGACTGGATGGAAAGCAGCTTGACAAAAAACGACCCTGGGGGTCCTGGTGGACACCAAGTTGAAAGTGAGCCAGCAATGTGCCCCTGCATCAGGGAAGACTAATTGTATCCTGGGCTGCATTAGGAGGAGTGTTGTCAGCAGGCTGAGGAAGGTGATCCTTTCCTCTACTCAGCACTGGTGAGGCCACATCGGGAGTACTGGGCTCTCCAATACAGGAGAGACAAGAACATATTGGAGAGAGTCCAGAGAGGACCCATGAAGATGATTAAGGACCTGGAGCATGTGAGGAAAGGCTGAGAGAGCTGAGACACCTCCCTGGAGAAGGTTCAAAGGGATCTCATCAATGTATACAAATGCCTGAAGGGAGGGTGCAGAGGCGAGGGAGCCAGGCTCTTTTCAGTGGTGCCTGTGACAGGACCAAAGGCCACAAACTGAGGCACAGGAGGTTCCATCTGAACATCAGGAAACAGTTTTTACTCTGAGGGTGGCCAAACACTTGAACAGGTTTCCCAGAGACGTTGTTACATCTTCCTTCTCGGAGATATTGAAAAGCCATCTGGACGTGCTCCTGGGCAGCCTGTTCTAGGTGCCCTGCTTGACCAGGGGTTTAGAAAAGACGACCTCCAGAGGTCCTTTCCAACCTCATCCAGTCTGTGATTCTGTGAATTATTAATATCACCATTCTACAAAAGGGCAAGGATTTTTAATTATTGTTTTTGCATTTCTGGTAGAAACTGGAAAAAATATAGAGACTTGAATTGTAGGATTGATTATTGAATATAATTCAAAAGAAAAAGCTGAAAAGTTGCATCAAGGTGTATTGTTTGATTAGAATGAAAGTTAAATTTAGAACAGTGCTTTTAAAGCAATGAGATTTTGATATTAAACTCTATGATCCTAAGGCTTTACTTAGTTACTGAAGCTATTATCTTCAAGTCTAACTGCAATGAAGAGAACTATGTATAATTAAAATGTTTCCAGTGACCGTCTAAGTCTTCTGGCTTTGCAGACCACAGAGACCTTTAACAAGATTTCGTGACTCTTATTAAATTATAATCATTATAGAAAGCAGTTGAGTGTTAAACAATGGTCAGTATTCGAAACGTTCATCATTTTAGTACTATTAGTAAATTTTACTCTTTAGTGATGTCATGGTTTAACCCCAGCTGGCAACGACACTTCCCCCGTAATGGGGTGGGAAACAGAATTAGAAGAGTAAAAGTGAGAAAAATCATGGGCTGATATAAAGAGAGTTTAATAGGGAAAGTAAAAGCTATGCAGGCAAGCAATGCAAAACAAGGAATTCACTCACTCCGTCCCATGGGCAGGCAGGTGTTCAGCCACCTCCATGACAGCAGGGCTCCATCACGCATAACAGTTACTTCAGAAGAAAAAAAACCATCACTCCAAACATCCCCCCTTCCTTCTTCTTTCCCAGCTTTATGTGCTGAGCATGACGTCATATGGCATGGAATATCCCTTTGGTCAGCTGGCGTCAGCTGTCCCAGCTGTGTCCCCTCCCAGCTTCTTGTGCACCCCCAGCCTCCGCGTTGGCGGGGTGGGGTGAGAGGCAGAAAAGGCCTTGACACTGTGTCAGCAGTAACTAAAACATCCCTGCATTATCAACATTGTTTCCAGCACAAATCCAAAACCGAGCCCCATACTAGGTGCTATGAAAAATAATTAACTCTATCCCAGCCAAAACCAGCACAACTGACAAGATCATTTAGGGAATAACACCATTTTGTAAAAGGAATTTATGGAATCAATAAAGAAGATATGATTACTTGATAAGACTTTAAAGAGTTTGCTAAATTTACAAACTCAACTCAATTACTGCTACATACCCCCCTTGCTTTTTTATCATTATTTGAGCTTGTGAATTTATGCTGCTTACCTAGTAAAGATTGTATATTCTGTTGTAGTCTCAACTCCTTTTTTTTACTAAAAATGAAGGAACACAGTAGAATTGTTCAGATTTTTTTCTGAATAATTGTGAGTGAAATTATCACTCAATTTAATCTCTATTATAGTTAATTTTATGGGTTCAAGATATAACTACCTCTTATATTTCAAGAATCTTCTTACTCGTGTTATCAAGATCAAAACTGTTTTGGCACACTGTAGTGAGAGTTTATATTAAAGTGATGATTTCACTGCCACTGCATACTGTTGTTTCTTCTTGGAATTCCATGGAGGGCAAAAATAAGGCTACACATGGATCCTCAGATTTTCTCTGAATTTTAGTGTTAGCACTTCTCCCTCCAGGACTTAGTGTTCTTTTTTGATTCTTGATTTCTGCAGTTTCTAAGCTTATTTCATGTACAGCCCCTTCATTTCAGTGATTTTAGTTGAAAACTGGTAAGTCCTCTCATTTATGTAGTGTGAGTACAACAGGAGAGAGTTCAAAAGACTATCTCTAAGTAAACTATGTATCTACAGCTATTTGGAGGAGAACTCATGCCAAGTACTCAATTTTCTTAAACTTACTGAACTAAATTTCTTTTCTTAGGGAAGATCTGCAAACTGGCTGAGGTTTCCAAAAGGGCTTCGACCTAAGATAGGTGCTAAGCTGATTTGTTACATCAGTTTGGTAATAGACCAGATTTTTTGTAGATACCTACTTTGGTTCCCTGGAGACAATCCTGAGTGTCTAGGCAATTCAGTTCCTGGTGGTTTAGTTGGACTACATGACAGACTCTACCAAAAAGTGAATTCAGGCATTTATTTTGCTTTGTGATAGAGGTAATTCTAACTGTTTATCTTCATCTGCCATTTTTGGTCATATCAGACTGACAGTACACCTTTCTTCACAGCATAACTTGCCCAATCATCAGCAGAGTTAGCTTAGCGTTACATTCAGTAGTCTTGGAACACAGATCACATTCTTATGAGGAATTAGGATCTTTGTCCCCCTTTAGGTGTACTGAACGTATGCTAACAGGCCATGCACCCCAAAACATGCAGTAGGTCACCATTCCCAGGCAGCAGTAGTGGTGGAACACTTGCCCAGACTTAAAGAAAGGTTTAATTCCCACCTCTCTGTAGCAATAAAATTTCCTACCTTCCCCCTCTCAAGGGGTACCACTGACTATTAAATTATAAACTGTTCTGGGTAAATTGAGGGGCAAGGCTGCCTGCTTCATGCAAAGAGCCCAGGAAGTGCTGAAAGAGTAGTAAAAGGAAACCAAGAAGTTTGTAATAAACAGTCAAGCTAATTTGGAATGTCAGCATTATTCTACCCCTGCACAGGCTTGCGGTGGTCAGATGAAGTCTGTGTAAGGACAAGTTATGTTCACTTCAAGAGTCTTTCCCTATTTGTTCTTCATTAGCATATTCATCATTTGGGACATCTGAATGAATAGATACTTGGATTGAGAGCTCCTCCTAGATGATTAGGAGTTGAAGGTTGACACAAAGATCATTCAGAAAGCCACTTCTCTGAGAAAAACACTAAGATAACATAGATGTGATCTATGAGCTTAATGCCATAGGCTGCTAATGACCCCAGGCATGCTTCAAAAGAAAACAAACCCTGATTGGACACAAAATACTCTTCTGTAATACTTATGTTAAGGTTTTCAAGACCAGATTGCTAATGTGCAATTCCTAAGCCTGATTCTTTGATGGACAGAAGCTGCAATGCCAGACTAAGAAAATGAACCGTGTCTGAAATCATCTTGGTTGAGTACTCCTTTCCCTTTCCCTATTTCCTAACAGATCAATGAAAATTAAGTAGTGAAGAATATAGTGCATTTTACAAACCTATACAAGAAATAAAGCAATTTATTGATTTTTGTTTACTCATTTATTAACCTTTTTTGTCTGTAAGAATGATAGAGCTTGAACCTTTTTCCTCTTTTCTTGCAGACCACCTTTGGGAAACTCTAGGGAAAAATTAATCATCAGTAGCTGTCTGATTTGTTGTTTTACCATTTGCTACACGATATTTCTTATTGTTTTGCATTATATAAAGATAGATTAACTTGGTGCACAGTGACATCAGTTCTCAGACTGTAGAGATAATGGAGTCCTCCAACAGGAGAGCAGTTAATGAGGGAATCTTCTCTTTTTGTGAAGGCAAGCATGAATGAACATATTTTCTGTTTTTTAATACTCCTCTGTCTTTTCATGCCTAACACATGAAAAAGGACCTTTCGGTTTGATTAGCTTTGCTTTGGTTTTTAAAACCTGTCAAGGAAAAAAAGGTTATTCTTAAATTAATTTGCTTTTGTGGAGTTCTGGAGCAGAGAGAGAATACCAGGATGGGAAGGTTTTTAAGGAAGTGTTTAATATGACAGTATTAGCTCCAGCATTAAAGACTTTTCCTGTATTATATATTCCATGTAAATTCTAGACATAAATGATACCTCAAATTGAGCTGAAAACTGACCTGAAAACCCCAGTAATAATCAGAGATAGCTAGTGACAAATATCTTCGTCTGACACTTTCTGTTCTCCCATTGTTTTTAGTATATATGTATTTCACTTCAGCAGCAGTAAAAGAGATTATTACTTTTTAGATTCTTTATACACTTTCTAGTTAGAAGTTTGATTTCAACTTAGGGGGAAGACAATCTCTTAAAAAAAAAACCAAACAACCCAAAACCAAAAAACCAGAAATAACATCTCAAGACATCTTTGGATCTGGCCAATCAGAAAAGCAGTTTAAGACACATGTGATCTTCTACCCATTAGCAACACTTACTGTGCCAAAGCCTGAACTGAGAAAGAGAATTGCATCCTTTAATCATCCTTGTTGATTATTTCTTTCACTGAGATTCCCATGCCAGCCCCTGATGAGTAGGTGATGAATGAGAGTACAGACTTTTGTGACAATCAGTTTCAGATAAATTGTTCACAGACTACCTGAGGCTGTGTCAGTAGTTCTGTTTCTCTTGTCCCTGTCACATTGGGTCGACCGTGTGTTACTAATGCTGCCCCCTGAAAAAAGAGTCTGACTGTTTGTTGGTTGTTAGAACACAGGACAAGACATTTCAGGAATCATGTCAGATCACTGGATTGCAGGAGGATACATAAACTTTGGCTTTATGGGGGCCAGAGGTGGTTTCTTTAGCCTTCTGAGCACCAGCTTACCTGGGTTTTAGTTCTACTTCTTATCACAATATTGAGTTACAAAAATGAAAATTTAATCAAATTGTATATATGAATGATAGCTTCTATAGAAACAGCAACCTTTTTAAGAACATGGGAACAAGCTCTGCCTAAGAACAGAAGGATCCCAGGTTACTGATCCCCAACCATGAATAAATAAAGTCTGATAGGATGAATCTGGGCCTTTATGAGTGTGTGTACTGTGCTGATTTTATCTGGGATAGAGCTAATTCTCTTCACTGTAGCTGGTGAAGTGCAGACGGCACATTGATGCTTTAGTTGTTAAAGACCAGCTAAGCATTGCTAAGTAGAGCCTATCGTAGTTAGCAGCCTTTCCAGCTTCCCACGCTCTGCCACATGGGCAAGAGGCCGGGAGGGGCGGGGCCACAGCCAGGACAGCTGACCCCAACTGGCCAACGGGATGTTCATTCCATACCATGTGATGCCATGACCAGTACATTAACTGGGGCAGTTGGCACATGAGGGGGCAGTTGGGGTGGTGTCGGGTCAGTGGGCAGTGAGTGGCTGTGTCACATGCTGTTGGTTTGGGGTGTTTGTTCCCCCTTTCCCCTGCCCCGGGTTTTGCCTCTCTTTCATTATTTTCCTTTTCATTGCATTATTGTTATTATTGTTTTATTTTAATTATCAGACTGTTCTTATCTCAACCCTTGAGCGTTACCCTTCTGATTCTCTCTCCCATCCCGCCAGTTGGGGAGTGAGTGAGTGTTTGTGTGGGGCTGAGTTGCCGGCTAAACCGCAACAGTACACATACAAACAAAATAATACTGTTCATAGAGAAACAAGGACATTTAAGCCCTAATGGCCTTTGACAAGAATGTTTTCACTGTAATGAAAGCTGCATTTGAAATTATTAGAGCACTTACACATGAGATGTCATGTACGTATCAGTCTGTCATATACAATCTCACATACAGTCATGCCAAGACATTTTAAATAGGCAGATATGTAGGTACTTTCTCCTCTTAAAAAACACCAGTGTGAAAGTAATTTCCCTAAAAGAGTTTAAGAATTTTTAGTAATTTTCCACCATCAGAAAAAAATAGCTTTTTTACAATGTAACCTCTACTATCTTGGAAATCACTAAATGCTGAAAATTACTAACTTCTGAAACAGGCAAATGGTTTGAATCCCAAGCCCAATCCCTCTCTGGTAGACCTGTTGATGTCACTAGGATATATAACATGCAGATATAAAATTATATATACCCTTGATCAAAACCAAAGGATGAAATGGACCAGAGTACATACTGGACAATCTAAAGGACTAGAGAAAAAAAAAAAAAGAATTATTTCTATGCTGTGAATGGAGAAAGATTGTTTTCTACATTAATCTAAGGACAAAAAGGCATTTCCAGTGTGCAAAAATTAAGTTATTTATGATTAAAAAAAGATTTATGCTTTGTATGTACATGGAGATGAGTTTCTACACAAGCTCATCCTTCATTTTGTATCAGAAAAAAAAAGATCATAATTTCTGGGGAAAAAAAAAACCCCAAACATATCTTCGCAGCAGGCACCTACCCCAGAGAGGGGAGAATAGATACGTGGCAGGGCATTGACACCTTGGTTTTGGATAAGGAGTTAGACAAGTCAAGGACAATCAATATGAGGCTAAACTAGAATTCGTCATGGGTTGTACAGTCCAGGTAATGAGATAGTATAAGCCATTGTCTCCTTCTTTATGCACAGAACTTCAGTTTCAAGCCTAGAGTTGCATTCTAACCATTGAAAAGCAAACACATGCTTAATGGCTGTACAGATGGAACAGTAATCCATACAAAAAAAAATTCACCAAATATTCTTGTCAGGTTATTCTTTGCATATTTTACTCTACAATATTTAAATATGGAAATAACCCTGAAGTTATTATGGTCTTCATTTCAGTTGCTTATTTCATATAAAGTAGGCTAGGGAAAAAATAGTCCTTCTTTACATTTTCAATAACACCTAAACTAAGTGGTTATCTTGTAGTGCAACACCCCTGCAGGATACACACATGAAGATATATCTGCATGGGAAAGAATGGATGTACGGGGGAGAAGAAGAAGACATAACACTGATCTGCAATGGATCATCACATCTGAGTTTCTTTTCATGATGCTCAAATGCATTGGAAAACAGTCAGGAAAATGCCTAGGTTAAGACAGCATTGACTAGGCTTAGTGTACTGGGACGTAGAAGAAGGTGCTGTTCTTGCAATGCAATTGAATCTTGAGGTCTTGCAAGCAGCATAAATAAAATAAGACCCTTCCACAGAACAGTTTTTAGGCGAATGTAGTATCTTCAATTTGACATCACAAAGTCACGCTCGCTGTTGTTTGTTTTCCTGTGCTGGTCAGTGAGCACAAGGACATTCCTTCACAATATAGTACACGTCTGCTCCATGGTTAATTTGTTGTGATTCCAGCAATAAGATCTTTTTTTCTCCTCTGAGGCACACAAGAATTGATTATCTGGAATTTCTCTGAGAAAACAAGCTCCCCTGGTAGAGAAAAACACATGTTCTTTGTCAGCTTGCGAGCCATTTGTTGATGTTCCATGAATCTTTTGATGTGAGTGAAAAGCTACAGACCTTCTGTAGATCTCTGGGGCCCAGGAGGTTTGTCTGAAATAGAGCCAATAAGTTGGAACAATTCTAATTCCTTACTATCCCTGATAAAGTGATTGCTCTGAGGTTCCAATAACAGAAGAGCAAAGCACTTGTTAGTTTATACATGGAAATTGTTTCACGGTGGCCTAGGTGCCTTAGTGCCTCCGCACTAAGGCACCTACAGACTTGCTATTTACAGCACTGTAACCCTTTCACTTAGGCCACTGAGGCAGTGTTTTTCCAGAGACTCTGTGGCTGTAGTTTTTCTTTACTGTACTCAAGCTGGTTTTCTCATATGTTGTTCTCATTGCCTTACACCTTCAAACCCCAGCAGTGTTACAGAGAGTTCTGTACTACTGCTTGCATCATACTCACCCTTCTCTCCCCTTCTTTCCTCAACTCCTTAGCATAATGCACAGCAAAGTACTTGAAAAGAGTTAGTCAAAATGAAAGACATAGTTTCGTGTGTGCACATTAATACGTGTCCACACATGTTTGCATGAACTGACTATCATGAATGAAATCATGAGCCTGAAAGTCACTGGAAGTTTTGCAATTGTTTTTGGAAAGATCAATTCTTTTATTCATGCTATGTTCTTCTATAGATTTGCTTATAACTAAAATCAGACAGAATTCTATAGGCATTTCTAGGTGCATGCTCTAAAACACCAGATGTTCTGTACAGATAGATCAAAAGTCAACCATTACAGGTTGAAATATAAGAGGAGCAATGCATAAGTGTAAGGATAAGCCTTTCTTCACTCCTGTTTGTTCAAAGCTCAGGAACTCTTCTGTGAACGATTCCTTTACACCTTAAAGAAATTCTAAGCTCAAATTCTGTCTTGGGCCCCAATAAAGTAAATGAAACCAGGCAGAATAGGTAATCAGAGATATTTTAGGGCAGGTAGCTGAGCTGGTGATCCAGTGACTAACTTCTTGGTCTCCTATAGCTTTATGAAACATTAATTTATATCCACCGCACAAAACTCTGACCCAACCCAGACAAGGACTGTAGGATAATACACTACTCGGTCTGAATACTCACGGCCTATCTAATTAAACCAGGCTTTTTTTAAAAATACATACTGTCTTTCTAATTAAGGTCTAAAGCTGTTAACACTTTGGTTTAGCGATGCATAAGACTATTTCTTACTAGTAGGTATTTTCAGACATAATGCAGAATTAATGAGAAAAAATTTCTTCATTTTGATTAGGAGGAAACTGAGATGTGGGGGCTGATCTGAATCCTTATGTTGTGAGTTAGAGTTATTTCTAGTTATTCTAGCAGGCTTCAAACTGAAGCTCAAGTGTTGATGCATAGCTGTGTCTGTTGTTTGCTGAAAGGTACCAGTCTGGAAACATATTTCACTGAGGTCAGAAAAGTTACCCTCGTGCATATCAGATTGCTGTTTAAGCAAAATGTACTGAAATTGTCTGAGATGAGACATTGTTTCTAAATTATTTTTTTATTATAGTGTTGTCTGTAACACCTAGTGTAAGGTGACTGTCATCATTTTAAGTTTAGTAAGCATAGTTGATGGCCTTTTTACATGGAGTTTTGAAAGAGAAGAAAAGTGCAGAAGAAATATGCTGTGCTAGCTAATTTCCAAAACCAGAAATCCTGAACAACAGACTGTAATTTCACTGAAACATTTGAATAGGCAATATGGTCCATTTACTCTCATATTTTCTGACCACAGCTGAGTAAAGATGCTTTAGAGGATTCTTAAGGAAACTTTTTCCTGACAGTTAAAGAAGAATTTGCACCTTTATTTTTTAGCCTATGAAGTGCTGGATATTATATGTCATTTAAATGTGTCTTATTTTTTCAAATTTTAGCGACTTCTTCACTTAATTATATTTCAAAAGTAAATTTCACTGTGCAGCTATGCAATCAATTGGGTGTTTATTCTTTTTGTCAGCTTTCAACTGAACTATGTTTTTCTGGTTCTTGTATTGAGAGAAACCTAATGCATAACATATTTTGCCCCATTTATCATGTCCTTCGTGATGCCCTTTCTCATCTCCTGCCATTCAGTTATCACACAGGTATTGCTGTTTGAAACCACAGGACTTACTTAAGTCTCAGAGAACTCAGATAACAGTGTGTGTGAAAAGGGGGCATCTGAGGGATTCACATCACCATATAATTCAGATCTGAGTTCCAAAATCTCATTGTATAGGTAACCCTTCACCATATGTAACAGCAGTGCAACAGCTATGAAAATAACTTAGTGGCTCACAAACTATAAGGGTGAATTCAAAGATACCAGGAGTCTTTCTAGGAAGTCTGCAGAGCAGTATGAATATAGAGAAATTCCTATGCCCACCTCCTTGCTAGGAAACATTTGTAATACTAATACTAATACTACTACTAATAATAATGGAATGACCAGGAAGCTAGGGCATTGCTCAGTTGGAGTAGGGTGGGCCCAATATTTCCCATGAAAATTTTTCCATGCCAGCATAGATCTAAGCTTGCTCTAGATGTACAGGTGTCAAAGCAGCTGTTAATCAGCACATATGAATTTATCTTTAATTAAGGATAACAAGTCTCACACTTGAATTAACAGTAGTCCAAAAATGATGCAAGTGAAAGATGAAATTTAAAGTGCGTATATGTTTTTACAGAAGCTGATGAGACTTCCATATGGTAAAAACATTAATGTATTTACATTCTTTGCTAGACTGTGACTTCATTCCTGCTACAGAATTATTTTGGCCTAACTAGGCTGGAGATCAAAATTTATATCCCTCTATTAGAGAGAGATTCTGCAAATTTTTGCTCCTGTGGGTATTCTGCTATATTCAGTGACACTACTTACATGCAGGTGGAAATAAACCAGCAGCTCAAGCTGTGATCATGGAACAGCAGAAATGTTATCTCCTGAGTGTATATACATACATATATATACACACATAAAGCACCCAGAGCATTTTTTTTTTTTGTGTATCCATTAAATAAATCAGATCAGTCTCCTGAAGCAAATAACGTAATAGCATAAACTGTTAAGATTATGTAATTAAATCCTTTTCTGGAGTTATCTGAGAGTGCTGTATCTGAGACATCTAGACACAAAAAGCCTCTGTAAGGACAAGAGATATTTAATACCTAACCTTGCCAGTGTTCTCAAATGCTAGTTATGTCAGTGGTGCTTTCTAACACAGTAATCTTTCTATGTTGTAGGATACATGTATAAGTTTTTACTTTACTTTTTTAAAGAAAAATTAATCGTAGTGATTAATAAACAAATAAATACATTTGAAAAACAATAAACTAAAGTTAGATACTGCACTCTCACAGTGCAGTTCTATTATTTTGAGTATTTTCTAGAGGATTCAGTAAGCACTTTTTGACAATGAAAAATTCTATCCCCACCAAAGTTTAAGCTTCTGGTATATATAATGTTAAAAAATGCATATAGAATCTTACTGGGTTTATTTAATAGAATTTTAATGTAAGGGATATTCAGAGATACAATATGTACTGTACAGGATTTCTTACATGCATTCCTGTCAGGACTGTATTTCCAAGGAACCTGCTACTTGCGAGACAGCAAACTTTTTCCTTTGCACAAAACTTCTTACGTGTTTGCCATACCTGACACGCTCTCACTCAGCTGTCAACCCAAAGCATAAACAGTGATTTATCATTGTATAAAGAAGAGCTGAAGCAACTGAAATTCGAGGTAAGCTCCCTTTATACCTTCAGAGCATTACCAGCTTTACTTTTCCAATCGCTTTTTAGGTAGGACTATCTTTGAGCTCTCTTCCTTTATTCTGCTAAGACTCTATTTCCTCCACATAATCTCATAGATGGCTGCATTCAGCTGTGACAGGACTGGATAACGACTGCAAGGTAAAGTTATCAGTTGTCAGAGTGTGAAAAATCACAAGTAAATCATCACATATCTGAATGTATGTGTATTGGTAACTAATTCTTCAGCAGTTGATGGAAACGGGGACTTTATATAACAGAACTTTTGGTACTGGAGATAAAATTGGCAAAATTTGTAAAAGACTTTCACTTCTAAAAACACTTCTAATGCTGCCTTGCGTTCAACCTGGTGTCCACCAGGACCCCCAGGTTCCTTTGCTGAGCTCCATGAGGTTCCTGTCAGCCCCTTTCTCCAGCTTGTTGAGGTCCCTCTGGATGGTAGCACAACACAGGTTTCTCAGTCACACCTCCCAGTTTTGTGTCATCAGGAAGCCATCTAAATTTTGTCTGTGGAGAACTTCTAAAAGGCACTTTCATAATTATCTCACATACACAGATACTTAGAATGAACTACCTATTACCTCTATTGATTCTGTTGAAAGCCAAATGACCAAGTACTTGGTACCAGATATTGAATTTCTATACAGCTAAACATAAGTAAGATAAATTTAGATCTAGTGATTCTTCCTTTATTTCTTTTGATCCAGAATTAACTTTCCCTGTGTCTTCCCTATGATTTCAGTCACTTTTTCTACAAGAGTCTTCTCTTCCAGAAGTCTTAGATTATTAAATAATCTTTCAAAAGCTTTCATACAATGAAAGTCAAAAGTAAAACCTACAAGCTGTGAATCAGGACCTTATTTTTTGACTGTCTCCAAATTTCACCTGAGCGCCTTCAAATTTACTACTTATTCATATCCTCATTCCACTAAGAACCATTCACTTTCCTACAGCTTGCCTTGCCCCTGTGTTGATTAAACATCTATGCTCTTCCACATCACTTTTGATAGCCTCTGCTGACTCATGAAGTGCTACCTAGATACAAATCCACTGCAGCCATATTTCACAAAAGTAAGATATCGCATGAGCTTACTTTTACCTCTATTTCAGTGCTTTCACAAAGAAGCACTGATATGCACACTAGAAAGGAATAATGGAATGAAAAACATACATTTCTTAAAATGTTCAACACAGATTCACCTTTAAAGATGTCAGTCTTTAGGTAATTTTGTCTTGACTAAAATGCAGAATTCCCAAAAGCCAGAGGAATTAATATTAACATGAGAGGCCTACAAGCATTTTACTTTTAATTGAAAAAGAATGTTACCAAAAAAAACCCTACCATACATTTTTTAAAAGTATCCTTACCTTTATAATAATTGTAACATGGTGAAGATGCAATTTTAATATATAGATATCTGAATAAGTAAACCAAATCACCATCTGATTAAATGAGAGAGATATTTTTAAAATTTAAGCACCACTGCATAACTTCTAATATTTGTGAAATTGCCGAACTTATGGTGCAACCATTTTGGCTGGAATTAGCTTACCTGTCAGACTGAAAAGAAGGGAAATATCCCAGATCTATTTTTAGAAGAAAACTATGAAAATGTAAGAAATAAGATAAATTTAAAAAGTCAAATCAAAAAACCCTTTATAATTTCCACAATATTCTTTCATAGAAAATGCTGATTTCTTTTTTTTTTCTCTGTTTTTACTCCAATTTGAAAACAAAATAATTTACTCTTCCACCACAATCATCCCAGGGAAATGAAACTCACGTATTAATTCTGTCTTGTGTTCCTCACTTGCTCAGTGCTATTATGACTAAATTTCCAGTATTGTGTAAGTTTTAAGCTGCTGATTTTTTAAAAAATAGATTTAATGAATATCTAATCAATATTTTTGTAATATATCACTTTACCACACATTTTCTCACTTTCTCTTTTTCCTTTTTTCAGCCCTCAAATACAGGCATAAAATCCTGTCTGAAGAAAAATTACACCAGATCAGTAGCAGCCGATCTCAGAGAGAGGTGTCAAACTCGGAAGTACTCCCCAGGATATCTGAATTTATGCTTGTTGTATTATTAATCTATTTCCATACTTGGAACAATGCTATCATCTTTCCTCTAAAACCATTTCACACATGCATAGAGTTTAATGCCAGAAAGAATTAGTATGACCATGCAGTTTCACTGGCTGCATAACAAACTACACTGAATTTCAGAAATTTGTGACACAAATTATAAAAATGATTTCTCATTAACCTGTACACTCAAAAGCCGAAGTGGACTAGAGCTTTAATGTCTCCTTTTTGTTTGCTTGATAGTTACTTTTAAGACAAACATTGCTATAGCTTTAAAATATAGTAAATTCTCCTCACAAGAAGAGCTAGGGGTTAATGACTGTATTAAGAAGGAAAAATCAACATATTACTGACCTGGAAAATGTGAAATGCTAAATAAGACTTTAGAGGCTGGGGAATTATAAACAATAAACTGTAATGGCTTTAGCTTCCTAATAGTTTAATAATAGGCTGCTTCAGACTAATGCTGTTTAATTTACCACTTTTCACTTTGATTATATCAAGCACTTTCAGGTTATGTATGTTCCAACAGTCACTTTACAGTGTTGCCACATCATTTTCTACCCAAAGATTATGTGAAGCCCGTTAGAATTAGAATGAAAACAGCAGATAAAAGCTGCTGTGGTCTAATACCTCTCTACCCTGGGCACTTCTGAAGCTTATATCAGATTCAGATTTTGCTTACAAGCTATCTCAGAGTTCATTCATCATTGGGTGGGAAATATTTATAAATGGAATTAAATCAAATATTCTCACAAACCCTAATCATTATGGGTGATTAATTTTCTATTCTAGACTCCATTAAGTGCCTTTACAGATATTCTTTCCACAGACCCAGGTCTCTAATTTATTTCCCCCCCTCCTTCATCTCCTAACAGTGCAGGGTCATGCTGGGATACTCATTAGTTTTATGCTAGCAGTTCTGCCAGGCAGCCTCAGAGGCATCAGCATCACCTCAGAAATCATTAACGTAACTGGTGCTGCAATCTAAAACTGACAAGTATAGAATAATCATTTTGGGGCTGAAGCATGTTCTTCCATAAATGAGCATTTTGGAGGAAAAGAATAAAAATGCATGTGTTCCAGTCATCCTCTGGAGACAAAAAGAAATCTTCATAAATCAGATCTGAAGCCACTTTTGTGCGTATATCCTTGCCATGTCTGAGAAATAACACCAAGTTTTTCAGACCCATGATTTATTTTTTGTGGACAAAGTCCAGAAGCATTGAATCACATGTGACAGCAAAGACGCTGGATCAGGTTTGTAATCTGGCATTATACTGGCTGAGCCTGATTACAGTATTTGCATACTTGTCGTGATAAGTTTCACTTAAGATGTCTGCTGCCTCCATTACCAGGACTATTTATGAGGCAATTTTTCACAACAACATGAAGAACTTACATGATCATATGTATGAGCATACTGGCACAAACATTCATCTGAAATAAATAGCACAGTTTTTAGGCACTTTGAATCATTAAGAACTGATGCTGATTGGATCAGGTGGTCATTTGGGGGAAGCTCACAAGAATCAGTTAAGAGAATTTAGGAACAAAAATGAGTTGTGTCTTGCATGGCTTAGTGACATGGCCCTTCAGGTTCCCCTGCTTCTGACTAACAGAAGCATCTGCTGTTTTCCCTTGATCTCTCTCTATAGACACATGTACCCTTTTAAGCACCTTCCTGTTTCTCAGTTTTTCTCCTCATAGCTCCAGCTCCATAATACTGCTTTAGAATCATTTTTCACTTTCTCAGTTTGGCTGAGAGAGGTGAGAATCCAGATACCTACTGGACTATACTATCTCTTGACTAAAACATAGCCACACACATGTCAGTGGTAATATAAACTGAAAAAAGACTGTTCTTTGAGATAATAGAGGGGCGTTTTGGCCTCATTAACCATCACATCCAATGCTCAATTTACTGATAGCTTGTCTGTCTGTCTGTAATGGTCAGGATTGGTCTTTTTGTCTCATTAAAAAGGAGTTGAGTAAACCAAGAGATTTTGAGTTAAAGATACCAAAGGAAACACCACCAAATTCCAATTATTTCAGCAGATAATATATATATATATATATAATGAAGACTACTGAAAACAAAGGAAATAAATGACTAATTGCAAACCAGCCAACAGACAAAGATCAGCAGTCACAGACTTCAAGAAAGCATTCATATCGATGTCTCCATCATGGCCCAAAGATCCATTTTAGTCAGTGAAGACCAAGCCAGTGATTTCAATAGGTTTCATATTGTCATTTACATCATCCTATGGTATATTTGTAGACTTGCATATCTGGGAAGATGAATTGAACCCTAATTGCCAACAGTGATACTGGTTATCTATTTGATTGGTCATGAGAGCTTTGGTACCATGATCAGAGTTAGCTGCACAGGGCTTGATTCAGTTGCGTGACCTTGATGTCCAGTGCTGCTTCAGATCACCTGAAGTATCTATGACATATTTTGGGGGGTTCTGGACATGGCAGTTACAGAACCTATGAGAGAGGTACAACCATTTAAGGTGGCAAATGGAGGTTAGTTGGAATACCCAAGGCCATCTCAAATGTCAAGGGATATCCATGTAAGAAAAAAAAATCAACCCACCTAATGCTAGGCAAGATTACTTACAGGCCATGACTGTACTAGTTATAGTCCTCCTAGGTCATGACACTTTCGTTGTGCCTCAGTTCTCCATCTGTAAATTGGGTTTAAAACAATACCTTATGAAGCAATAGAAATGCTAAAAATCATCAGGCAGACAGATACTGTAGTGAGGTAAGGAAATATAAACAAATAGCTAAAGCAAGTGTATAATCTAAACAAAATTGTGAGTGCTGAGCTGAATAATACATTACGTATAGGATTGATGGCAGATTCTAAACCAGCTGTTTTCTTTGTCTGAATTTTCAGCTTTGTTTCCTAAAAACTAAAACAAGTTTTCCCTTCTTTTTTCAAGGTTTTGATTGTCTCTCTCATTGCTTTTAATGGCACTACTTGCAGAGTAAGATACTTCAAAACAGTAAATGTGGTAGAATGCTGGTGGTAAGAAAAGAGATTAATTATGAAAGTTGTTCTTTTGCTCAGGGTGGGTCTCAAAGCTTTCTGCAAAATGTGAAAACCTTATTCAAAATCCCAGGTTCCTGAAAAAAAAATTCCCTACTTCTCAGCTCCTCAGTTCCAACAAGAGATACATGTGTGTCACTGCTGAATCATAAGCTGGTAATATGGAGGTTGAGGTAAACTTTAAAAGCATATATACCATCATATATTTTGTGAGGCTCTTTTGTAACCCAATAAAAATGCAACCAGAAAGTTGTTCTGTTTGGCTGCAGTTTGAAAATATGGTCATTTTATCTAAGATACACAAGAAAACAGATGGGTAAATTCAGTCAAGACAGATAAAAGGATAGCACTTAAAGAAAGTGAAAAAAGAGACTTTGTGGCAAATTGATTTTCATCACCAATTATGTTTTTTTGAGAAATTATATGTCTCACAAAAGGTTCAAACACATCTCCTAATGCAGGTAGCTATTGTTTTCTCCTGGTAACTCTTTACTTTCATTTGTGCTGTCATTAGATGTCTTTGATATCAAGCTGGCACACACAAAGGTTTACAAATGTGATGCCGTCAATGACACTTTAAGACTTGTATTGCAGCTCTGCCTTTCAAAATACGGATGTGATAACTGTGTTATGGAGTGTTCTCTGAGAGGCTTTTTGAAGAAGCAAAGCTATATGTTTGCTGGAAAAATATGGTGTATTATTTGACTATGTTGTTAAAATTCTAAGAAATGAATCATTCCATGTAGTAAATTCTTGCATCACACTGCAAAAAGGAAGGAGTGAAGTTTCAGGTAACATGGGCTTTAACTTCCTACCTCTGAATCATTTTGCTGAGTGAATTATGCCAAACCATCTGCACAGCCTTCACCTCAGACAGAAAAGAAGTGGAGAGGCATTTGGATAATGGTGCCAAAGAGAGGATTCTCATTTGCTTTTATATGCCACAGTGGATTTCAGAGTGTATCCACAAACATGCCCACATTTTTATTTTGTATGTCAAACTTCTGTATCAGCACTATTAATGGAAAGAAGATTTAGTATATTAAAATGCAAATTAAATGAACGTTGGCAAAGAATTCCTGTGATACTCCTATCATTACAGTAACAATTAGCTTAGTAGCTGGAATAGCTGTTTACTAAAAATAAATAATATTTAGATGTGGGATTTTAGTCTGCCATGTCATATTCCACTTCAAGTGTAAATATAACTAAATTGTGACTTCATTTGCAATTGGATGAATTAGAAGCATAAACCAAACAGTGATTTGGAAAATAACAGCTGTTTTGTTTATGAAGGAGTAGTACAGTATAAGTAGAAAAGTCTACCTAAAGCAGTATATAACAGACAACAACCCTGTGACTATTAGCAGTAGCTATGAGGAGTGCTAAGGCACAATTTTTTGTTCCTAAGTAGGGGACACAGCATGTTTCACTTGAATTAACAAGTAGAAGAAGCTTAAAATGGTTTCAGCTGTTTGAACAAGCTTTTGAATGGTTATAATATGGCTTCAATTTGATTAAGAATAAGGAGGTGAATGAAGCTTTTTGACTCTACAGAGATGGATTGGAAAAAATCATTAACCTTTTCCCCCACTTCTAGCTGAGTCAGACTGGAGATTCTGAAAACAGGATATCTGAGGTATTTTGACACTTTAATTGAGGTTTGCTTCAGATTTTCAGTGGACCAGGGGTTATTTGATTTAAATTGTTCTGTCTGGAAGTACTTTTTTTTCCAAATATGAGGTAACACTTCTCTCAGGATTACAAGGATAATTGTATCATTCTCCTTCCTCTGGTCCTTATCCAAAAATGCTTTAACCTGTCCTGGGGAAAAAAAAAAAAAGACATGATTTTCCCACTTTTAGAATAGGTTCTTGGCCACAATACTCTGAATATTATTATTGCTTACCAACAAATGCAATTTTATTTGGCAGTTCTTCCCTCAGGAAGTCCATGACCAGAGGTGAATTAATTTCCAAGACAACTTTCTTAAAACAAAATAGTTTCACTTTAAAGAAAAGGACACAGGATTTAGTTAATTTTATTTAAAAACCCAAGTACCCCACACATGTCTGTAATAGCTATAATCTACCATCTATCTCTTAGACATAGACCAGGCAGATCTGGCAGTTTCTGATATCACAAAAACTGTCTTTATCTGTCTGATTAGATATCTGTGAAGTATCCTCTTTTGTAAGTACTATATAGCTCTTTAGCTCTACTGATTCCCTGCTGCTTGATTCTGAATGGGGAAAGAAGCTTTTTAGGTGGCTGAAGACAAGTAACAAAGCCTTCATGGTAATAACTCATCCTTCATCTCATTCCAGGCCAAAAGCATTTGCAAGGTAATGGCATGTCTTCACATTCTACTTACCCTTTATTAAATTTAACCAATATATTCATATGACAAATATCTCAATAACTGGGTTATGTATGGCGTTCATAAATTACTATGGAACAGACATATTAATTCTGAGAAAGATTAATGAAACTGAATTGTTTTCATATAAGATCATACAGTGAACATGCAATTGTTCTTATACTATATTCCACATTTTTTGTCTATCTTACAACTTATTCTATGAGCACCACATTCTTTCAGTATTTTGTAAGTACTATTGAATTTTGGAGAGTTGTGTAGTCAGGAATTTTTCAACACAACACTTCTTTTTGATTTTAGAAAATGGTGGTGCATCGAAGATTCATTCTCTTTTCTTTTCAAATCTATCAGTTTCAGAAAAACATTGGTCAAGAAAACAATTTCAGGTGGAAAGTAGAAAGTCAATCACTTCTTACCCTTGGACCAGTATCTGAGTAGCACCTACCCCAGGGATTAGAATATGGTCACTAAACATAAGAACTAGATGCCTAAGCCATGGGAGAATAATTTTATTTTTTTTTCACCCCAGCTGAGCAGCCTAACCATTGCTTTAGAGCGGTTTTCTGGTCTTCCTCCAGAAGAAAAAGAACCAAAAAAATGTCAGTTTTTTACCCAAGTGCCATAAGAATTCTGTTTACAGATCAGGTTTTTTTCTGTGGAATATTGAAAACCTTTAGAACATTGCAATTTGTGAGGCTGTCTATATGAGGATTAGTTTTTTATTTTAAGACAAAACTGATTTCAACAGAGCATTTGGCTAGGTAAAATAGACTCCAAAACCTCATGGTCTGAAGCAATAAGAAAATCAAAAAGACTTTCAGATCAGTCACAAATTCAGACAGGTACCAGAACTCCAAACCTTTCATTCTGCCACATGTTGGCCTTTTTAAAAAACAAACCAAATGCTAATTTAGGAACTGAAGAGAATAAAATTTTTGAGTTTCCTTGTAATATAAATGCACAATTTCACAACACAGTTTAGTTCCTCTCTAATCTCTCACACATACATTCACATTAAATTTCACTTAAAATTTTCCATCAATCATAGTAAAGAAATGTGTGAACTTTCCTGTGAGTTTACATTAGAAAACATTATTAAGTTTACAAATATCTAATTGAGAAGAAGTGAGCACAAATCCAGAGATTTTGACTGACTCCATCTGAAGCACACTCTCAGCATCCAGACAGACTATGTGGAGAGTTTAGGAGTGGAGCCAAAATGAAAAAAAACCCTAATGCAGAAGTCACCTGTCAGAAAAGCTCTGCCAAGGAATGTCCAGAGTATGAGGCTTCATGATGTTGTTGTCCACAAGCTATAAATATGAACAGCATCTATGAGCCAGAGATGAGAAAAGCAGCTAGGATACAGAATCAGCAGTTGGACAAAGAAATGTAAACACACTTAAAACCACAAAGAAAAAAACTGTTTAAGAGTGAAAAGACTGGTATCCCTTTGAGACACAGAGACAAGCTTTCCCGTAGCAGCACAAGCGGACTTGCAGACAGAACCAGCTGGCTTGACAAAGACTCTTCATCACTGTGTAGGCTGCTGCGTGGAAAAGCCTGCCCAGATGGCAGAGGAATGAGGCTCAGTCTTTACTTTCAGAGTCTCCTGGATTGCATCCCTTTTAGTTAAATCTGGACCTATCATAAAACAAATGGGAACCTTGCCAGTGACTTCAGGCTGGGATTCCACTCCTCAGCAGTAACAGGAAAATATTGCTTTAAGTATTCATTTCTGTTAAGTTATCTAAAACATGGTATACAAGCAGGGAAAGATTGAAGATGTTTCACCAGTTACCACTGACCATACAACCATATGTGATGGATGAAGGTAGTAGGAGAAAGTGCTACTAATTAATTTCAGAATATAGCTTTTCATTTGACATAACCAGGCATTTCGACTACAGTACTGACTTCAGTTGTGAGAGAGAGATGTATATTTAAAAAAGCAAGGTATTTGTGCTCTGTGAGAGGGCAATGAACACAAGAAGTATCTGTGTAAAATCTGTATCCACAACAGAGTACAGAGCTTTGGAAAAAATCTGATATGATAGGTGCTCATGTATAAATAAAGACCATATATGTGTCAAAGAGATCCACATGATGAATTACACTACACCTTTCTGAACATTTCATGCAGATTCTGATAACTAACCTCTCCTTCCAACACTTTTTTTCACATTCCAAATCTCTGAGCAGCATCAATCAGATTTTCACTGAAAAAACAACTTCCCATAGAAATATTTCTTTATTTTCTACCAGGACTCTGGTGAAGGACTGCATTATCTCTGGGCTAGAGTTTGGGATTTCCTTGCAACGAGAGCTTTCAGCTATCAATGGGATTAACAGGGTTTGATAATACTAAATTATTATTCTTTTAGAGGGTAATCTCTTTCACTTAGACTATACTAGGACTTTTACAAAGATTTTCAATGTACCGTTTAGTGTTTTCTTGATGCATAAGAGTAATCACATCAACTAAAGCTGGTGCCTCATCTATGGAGAGTACATTCTCCATACATCTATCTTATTTCCCACTTAAAATCAGGTCTGACAATCTCCAAAAACTTATATGTTTGAACCCCTTGTGGGCTTGCCATGCAGCATTCGCAGGCTCAGAAGCAACCCAAGGAGCTCATCCTTTTGCACCTTGCTAGACTATTTTTTAATTATTATTGGTTTTGTTGCTCACCTACATACTCTCTGTTAAAGCTCTACTCTTGTGACAGTGTGAGAACATGGTAGGTGATCATAAGTTTGTGTGAAGAAATCTCATGTATTATTTTACATAAGAAACCTGTGCATGGATAAAACAGCTAAATTCTCAGTAGGACAAGGATTTCCTTTCCATTACCAAGCTTTGACAGCCCAGTGCACAATACTGCAGGGCTTGTTCTAACAACAGGGGAGGGAGTAAGAGGCGGCAGTAGGGAAGGGGACAAAACAGTGTTCGTTCATCCTGGCCTGGGTCCAAAACTGTCCCACGGTATGATGGAGGGTCAGAATTCTGGATTAATACCAGATGGAAAAGAGATTTGTTTAAGAAAAAAAAACCCATGTGCTCCTTCAGCTTGACTCTGTGTACCTTATGCACAACTAGAGCAGCAGAAAGGGGTTTAACTTGGGTTGAGGATCTGATCGTTAGGATCTCAAAAATGAATAGCATATTCAAAGAAAGAAAAATAATTCCTTAGGTGTTTGCCTGCAGTCACAAAGCCTCACTGTTTTTTCTCTCCTTTCCCAGAAAGATCTCACCTGTTTTCACTTAAATGACTGGGACCACTGATGAAAACCAGATTAATATGCAGCATAAAAATAAAAATCCTAGTCTTCTGATTTACACAAAAGGAATAATCTGACAAAGACACGATCGATAAGCCAAGGAGGAACAGAAAGTGAAGAGGGGAATAGAAATACTTTGGAAAGGCTGAATAAAAGGAACAAATTTTTATAACCAGCATCAGATATGTCTGATGTAGATGTACCGATTATTTAATGACAAGTTAATGACATTTACAATATATACTGTAAATGCGTATACCATTGAACAGGCAAACTGCCACAGATCCCATCTCAGATTAACAGAGGATAAAGCATTTACATGACTCTGACTCTGTTCAAAATTTCACAGGGAAAAAATATAAAGAGACAAAAAAAAAAAAGAGAAAGTTTGGAGTTTCAGACAGTGGCAAAGTTATTAGAAACATACTTTCCCTACAGGAAAATGTAAAAGTACAGCGCTGAGCTTTGGACTCTTGTTTTTACTATTAGCTTTCAATTTTTATATTGCATTTTGTTTTCATCTGTTTTATATTTGAAAATCCCATTTGGGCAGATCCAGAAAGAATTGTTAAACATATTAAATGTTACAACCATTTAAATAATATGAGCATAATTGTCTGGGTTTACTTTGCTAAAATGATGTTTAAAGAAGATCTTTACTTATATACTATGAGGTCTCTTTATTATATCTGCTAAAGTTAATAACATCGTTGAGACTAGATGAAAAACAGAACACTAACCAAAATGGTCAAGTAATAAAGAATAATTGAACCACTACAGCTTTCTATACTTAAGTACTAACATCCCCTAAAATATATATATTTAAACTAATCAGGCAAAACTTTAGATGTTTCAGCCATTCAGCCAAGCCTTACTTTGCAAATGTACAAAATACTCATAGAAAAAGGAAACTCTTTTACCTGTTTAAACAAGACTATACACACCATTTTTTTGTTTAGTGTCATTCACTAAATAGACTGGCAAAAGTATATAAACATATATCCAAGTGAACCATACAACCTGTAATTAGCAGCAAGTCAGTCATGCACAGTCAGTTCAGGGAGAAGTAGTGTCTGTAGAAGCTGAGCACCAGGGGTTAGGAGTGACTTGATTGCTAACACTTTCAAAAAGTCCTGCTAATTGAAGTTCCATGGTGGCCATCAAAATCACATATCTTCTCCCAAATACTGTTCAAAAGATTATTTTCCATAGTAACTGTAGTTTAAAAAAAAAAACAAACACAACCAACATATTTCAGTAGATGAGATTAAAAGCAAAAGAAACTATGGTCACAGGAAAAGCAGGACAACCAAACAACAGCAGTTTTGGGGAGTTTTTGTCCCTCAATCCTGGCCATAATTTAGCTACACCATCATGGTGGGAATTCTAGTCAACTGTTTGAATGTTACAGCTGCTTGAAAAGTCCCAATTAATTAATACATTAAGTGTCATAAAATATTCACAGTCTGGTCATGAAGAATATTTGTAATTTGCTATTCGTATTCTGGTACATGAAATCACACGTTTTGGGGTGGGGTTTTTCTGAGGCTCTGATAGGGTGACTGAAGCTGTAATGAGTGCTTGAAGAACAAATGAAGCCTTTGATTCTTTGGGGGAGAGGATTTATCAGATGATAAATAAGCCTATATAATTTAGGTAATTTAAAAACTTTTCCTATCATCTTTGAACCAGTTGGAGAATTATGTTTATTTGGCTCCACACATGGACCTTAGATTTAAAAATAACCATATTCCTTCCTGAGTGAGGCAGTGAGAAGGATAAAAGCCAGATGTACTGGCTGTCTTGGAGCCTTAACGTTCTTTTTTTTCTTGACACATTCACACCAGGCAATGAAAGTGTGAGGTCCTAGTTGTGAAAGCTGTGGTTAGAGCCTGGTTCTGGCCAGGAGGTTGAGAGAATTCCTGTTCCCATATCCCACATGCAGCAGAACAACATGCTTTCTCACATACCTGGCAAGTACATGCAATGAGCTGATTTTCTCTTTTATGTTGTGCTCTCAGTAACTACTTGTCACAGAATCACTTGTACATGGAAAGTGCTGTTGACAAAGCAAGTCACTGGGTTTGGGGGTCACTGGACTTTGCTTATTCATCAAATTAAGGGAGTTTCACAGAGATAAATCACATTTGATTAAGTTCTCAAAATTTGTCTGATTATTTGCCAACTCACCTTCGTTGGGACTGCTATCTGGCAGCTGGTCTACCAGATTTACACCCTTCCAGAAGCCACAGTTCCTCAACAGCTCAGCAGTGGTCTCATCACTTACAGACTGAATCCAAAATGTTCAGTTTTCCAGCCAGAGAAATCTGAAACTGAAAGTAAAAAATAAAACAAAATGTTACTGATAAAGAAATTAGTTTTTCATATTTCACTTCAATCCTAATCCCATGCCTACTTATTTTTTATCTGCCCACCTTATTAATTCAGCACATTGGTCTTTGTTTCCTTTTACTAAATTACTGCACCAAGGGGGAAGAAATCCTGATATTTCATAGTGCGGTTTTAAACCATTGCATGGAAAGGAGATTTTTAAACTCATGTCCCCAAATTGGGAATATTAATTAGTTCCTAGAGGGATTTATAATTCAGGGACCTAATTCCTACCACAGTCATTTGGGGTTTAAAGCCTTTTCAAGACATATGAAAACCAGAGATTCAGACGCTTGTGTCAACTTAGGAAGGGTGTGGATATAAAGAGCCACAGTATGGGTGTGCTTTCATCACTGGCTTGGTGAGCATAATCAAGTTATCCCCCATTTCAGTGAAAGGTGTGTCACAGTAAAGAAATTAAATCAAAATTTTAGGGCTGAATATACAAAGCAGTATGATCACTTGAAACCATGTTTCTCTACACTAATGGGGATACTCTGAAGCAGAGACCTGTGCTTCTCTCCCAGCTCAGGACACTTACGTATTTTGCCAAATATATATTTTCTTCAAAAATGCAGAAACGATTGTAAGCCCAGAGAACAGAATCCCTATTAGCCCTCTCCTTTGTGTGTGCTCTAAGCACAAAACAAGAACATTTTATTCCAATGTCCAGGGTTTTTTTGGGGGGGGAAGGAGTGGTGTGCTGGAGTAGCTTCAAAAGAACAATTGTGTCTTCATGCCAAAGTAAGATAACTAACCAGTTTGCTGATGGTTTTGTTGTCTTACAACACTGAGGTGGAAGCTGGAGAAATGTAGCTCTCAGTCTTCTAAATCATGATGAGACAACTGAACTCTATCTACCCCAAAGCCTATGCAAAGTTCTGGAATAGCTTCTTAGAAGGATGTGATGAGCAGTACCAGCACCATTTTAAAGGAAAAGCTGCTAACTCTAGTTTCAGGTTAATTCCTTGAGAGTTTTTTTGGCATGTACATCAGAAATGTATTCAGAACGTACCTATGAAATCAAGTTCCTAGGAAGGCAAATGCATGTCTACTTTCTGTTCTAAAATATGAGCAACAAAACATGACTCAGTGCTCCCACAATTGATGCGCATCTCAATATTGTAGTAAAAATAGGTCTCTTTTATACTTCCTGGTTAAAAACTAGTGGCCATAGGGAACTTGGGCTCCTCCATCAATACAGAGCAAGTAAGCAGACAACACTGATCCTTAAATGTAATCTCAGCCCTATTATATTCAACTGTCCGCTTTTTGATTGATCTTGACTTTGGATACTTTTGAAAATTGAATCTTGTCCTATTGTGTTCAAATATTGCAAGTGACAGTTTCAAAATTGAAAAGATCAAATCTTTCTCATCCAATCATATATTTTATTTTGCAGTCCAAAATGATCATAGATATTTTGTATAAATTCACACTTTTTAGTGCAAACTTTCATATACTCTCTTTACATATATATATGTGTATATATATGTATCTGTATTATATTTCTTCAAATAATTGGCAAAATACCCAGAGCATATGAGAGGGAAGTAAAACACACAGAAATAAATGCAGTGACAATGTACTGCATAACACCAAAATGTTTGTTATACTGAAGGATCTAAACCTATAAATTATGCTAGCAATCTGGATCACAGTCATAGCAAAATGCTGAAATCCACTGTAAAGTTTCAAGCAACATCATTTTCCATTGGGACTGTATTTCAAGGGTCTCCATGAGTGAAATCTTGACCCCTCTGAATTCAAGTGTGAAACTCCCCATAGAGCTATGACACTGCATAACAGCAGAGGATCTGAATCCCGCAGCTGTGAAAGCCTTTTAGCTCACCTATTCATCACCTCAGTTCTGTTCATGTGATTGTTCAGACAGGCACTGGAAGAGCCTTTGAGGAAGAAATCTTTAAGCCAACAGGGCTCAGAAAACAAATACTTATTTAGATATACAGTACGAATCCCAGTACTGATGAAAGTAAGCTATTGCACATGATGTGAAATCGTATAACAGACATGACCTTATGAAGCATTGTACAGTACCTACCATGACAAGCAAACAAGTAAACCTATAAAGGGATTCTGCGATGCAGAGAAGAATATTTTTTCGTGAAGTTTTCTAATTTTGGGTTAGCATTCTCTGTGTTCCTGTGCAGAGGTTAGAGTAGAATTCACATATCTTATTCCTTTCCTAGTTCTCCAACCATAAAAATTGTTCTTCCTTCCCAAAAGAAACACTAAATGTAGTTGAAATGCTTTGATCTGCTCTTAAAACCAGATCTAATTTTAACAGGGAGCAACTGCACAGACAGTAGGGGCTAATACCATTCAATTCAAAGCTGACATTGGTTTATGTGGAGATTGTCAGTGCATTAAATCCTGCCTTGAATTTTAAGGCTTATTATTTAATATGCAGAGCACTAAGATGTTAAATTGTATGGATTTCTGCAAAGATAGAAAGGAAAGAACCCTGGATGTTGCAAACATATAAGGAGGGTCTTAGAAGTCATTTTGGCCCATCTGAGAAGGTATTTTGGCTATCCTTCTCCCACCCAATTTAACCAGATACTATCAGATCTTCATTGCATTTGCAGTCACTTTGGAATACTCACTTTATTTCAGTTGCCAGTTGTGTAGCAGCCTGCCACTTCATACTGTTATTTGTTTGAAAGGTACACTGAAACCCATACAGTGGCCAAGTCTATCTTCTTGTTACTGGTTTGCACCCAGTTGGTTCTGTGATAGCCAAAACTGAAAAAACTTCAACATTACAGTAAGAAAACAATTCTCAATGACATTTTGTTTTCAACAGTTCTGGGTTTCCCCCTTCCCCTGAGGGTAAAATACATGCAGATACGTACTTTTTGAGTTTTAGACACAACCCCTCCACATACATTTATATTAAATTTCCCAAGCAAAGACTGCTGTGATCCTCTTTTTCCAATTATTTCCATTTAACAAATGCACCATGAGCTTTACCACATTGGGCTTTTCATCTCCTCATTAAAAACATAGTCAAGAAGGGAAACAAATTAGATTTGAGGAAATAAAATCTTAATAAGATCTCCAGCTACAGGAATTTTGAGCACGCTTTTATATGGTACAATATTTACCAGGCAGTAGAGTAGGATCATTTTGTTTCTCCAGACTCAGCATTTATTTTTAAGTGCTGTCTCTGCTGCTTTTAAGATAGGGTAGCAAAGTCTATGTGTATTTCCTCCTGTTGAGCTTTGCAAGCTGTTGGCATTGTCCCGTAGTGAATTGTGGTCTGTTATTGGACACTTCTTTGGTAAACCTTAAGGCACAAAAAAACCCCATATTGCTCCTGTGGTTTTGGATAGAAGTTGTTCTGGACATGCAATTACTTCAAATAACTGTTGTCTGCTACTAAGAAGCATTCCTTATCTCTTTCAGCATGGCTGGATATATTGCACTAGAGTACTCAAGGGCTATTTCAATCATTGCAAAGATACCTGCTTTTACTGTTACACTAACTCCTCATCTGCTGCTCAATCTCTTTATTAAATCTTGGTTACCAGCAATAGGCTCTTACTAGAACTGTCACTTGACGCTTTCTGAAGTGTTTTCTGGGCAGATCTGCAAACAATACAGCTTGGTAGCATAGAAAAATTTATCACCCTAAATTCCCACAGCAGGTACCCTTGCTCACTCAAGAGCACTTCATTCTGGGTCTGCAGCAGCAGCAGCTGTTCCATAATTAGTCTTAGGTTCAGCTGATTCCTAATTAATAATCAAGGTTGTGTTCAGCAGTTTACTTAAAGCAAGGATTCAACCATTTATGTCTGTACAAGAAATGCAATCTATCTTTCTTACATTTTGAGCATTTACTCTGTGAATAAATGTAAAATAATATATTTTCAACTAACTGTGTTGTTTAATTCAGGAGTTAGGAATGATCAAACCCATAGCTTTATAAAGAACATCTTTCTATATATCACTTCTCTTCAGTGAGTAATGAATGGTCACTTTGTTATGATTTAATTTTCCAAAACAGTTCCTATTCATTAAAACTTTATATAAAAATTCTACTTATTCCTTTAAAGAACTATGCTTATACTGTTAAATATTTTTTCTGAAGGTTTCGGTTTGGTTTTGCTGTTCTTATGTTTTTCCTTAATTCATACTGGTGACAGTTTACAGTGTGTCTCTATATGCTTCTTACTGTCAAATGGATTAATACTCTTCATAATCATGTCTCTCTATCAAAGCCCAGGTGGACAAGAGGAAGACAGTCTCTAGTAATGGTGGCAATTAGAGAACTGGAGTGTTTGATTAATATACAGGTGTTTTTTGTTCCTAATTCAGAAGTTCTAGATTCATTAACTTTTTTCATACAGAAAAACAGCAGTATTTTCAACAATGAATAAGAAACAAAACGAAAGCAATATACCCTATCACTGTTCAGATAACTGTTAGTAACTAAGGAAGGTAAAATTCCTATATTTCAAGGTCACATTTTTCTGTTCTGTAAGAATAGTCTGTTATCAATCACCCAAGGACTTGCTTGCATATATTTGTCTAACCACCAACATCTGCTTGAACAAATGAATTTGTGCATCTCATCCTACATTCAAACAGATGAGAGGGGAGGAAATCTGATCTACTTTATGTAAATTATATGCAACCTCTGTGCTGTTAGTAAGGTGCCAATATATCCTTCAACTGAGGAAATATTGGAGACCTCATATAAACCTATACTTTTTGAGGCTGTTGCATGTTAATAATGTATTTATTTGTGTCATTCAGTTCACCCAGCTTCTTGAAATCAATAAAATAATCCTTGTTAGAGGGGTCTGGGTAAGATATATAATTCCTTCTGGCTTATAAAGGGATATGTTGTCATTAGCCACTCATTCCTAGCAGGGTTTGTGGAGTCTGTGGTTTTCTTCATTCAGTCAATGGTACAACCAGTCCCCTAGAGAAACATACTTTTCATTTACACAGAGTTCCTTAAAGACCATCTACAGAGAACTTTAATGGGGAAATGCTGCTTTCTCACCAAATATTGTTGTCAAGAATGATCTTAAGAGATGTATACTGCATGAACTTGCTTTTATATAAAGCAGAGCACATGTACGCAGCAGTGAAAAATAGATACACTTTAAGGCAAATGACTAGATATTTACGATTTTATGCTATTATATGTGTATACATGTAAAAGCATTTAAAATATATATCAAAACATTTTTCAAATAAAGACTCCCTAACGTGCCAAAAAGTAAAGATGTCCATCTGTACATTTGCTAAATTTTGTACTAAATCATTCTGAGCTTGTCATGTGAAAGTATTACTGGCCATGGATCCCTTGTGATACTTAATTATAGTGTGGATGTGGGCTGAGAAATGTCCTGGCATGATGCAGATAGAATGGCTTTCTCACAACTCTTTCTGAAGTATTTGCTTCATCTCTCACTCTGGTTACTTTATACCATCTGCTTTGAATTCCCTCCAATCTTACTTGATAGAGGATAAGGATACAGCCAGCTTAGGAAGGAGGAAAACTTCAAACCCCAAACCTTTTCTGTTAAAAAAAACCAAACCCACACCAAACCGCCAGAACAATCAGGCAAACAATCACATCATGATTTAGCAGCTAGCTTATAGCTCTGTGTGTGTATGCATGTGTCTATGCATATGGATTTTGTTTTGGTTTTGATAAGATAATCATACTTGCTAAGGTTCTTTTTTGTATCCATAAACACTTCCAAAACCTTTGGAAGGTCTACACGGAGAGGTTTCTGTTTGTGTCTTCAATTTTTCTTTCTCCTTTTCCACTGTATCTATAGTGGAAACTATATATTACTTTGAATGCATATATACTTTACAGTTTTTATATGAAGTGTATATTATATACAAGTTATAGCAGAATTGAGAAGGAAATGATCTGTGCTTTGAATTCTCCAGCAGTTTATACCAATATAGATAAGCGGCATTAAGTGTAATCATTCAGAACCTTGAAAAAATCTGGTCTTCATATTGTGTATTGCCAAGAAGAATGGATGTTATTTTCTAGCATTTAACTTAAAATTACTGGAAATTCAATATGTTGAGGTTTCTCTCTTAACTCTTTAGTAAAATTACTGGGTTTACCTTAACTAATATGTATTGTATTATTCACATCATGGTAATGTGCTAGTGGTTAGAAAACAAAAATTAAATATACATAGGCACTCCCTTACAGTAGATGGATCGAGAAACCCAGAAAGAAATCTAAAGCTAGTGTAATATTGAAAAGATTTTTCTCTCTGTAACTCTCTGAGACTGGTTTTTACAGACCATAAAACCTTGAATTCTAATTTTGAAATGTAATATAACTGCAGTGTTCAAGCATTCTTCTGGTCCAGGACAGGAATGGGGACAAGAATAATTCTGTAATTCAGAAATGAATGAAGAAACATCTCTCCACCAGCCTCTGTCAGTTCTGTGATGCTGGATAAAGCTGGAAGATTTAGAATTAGTCTCATTTCAGACAGATAACGATCTGTCACATGACAAATTGAGGATGAAGAAGTCAAACGTTGCTAATAAGCTAGTGTTACCAAATAATATGACATTTGTCATAAGTGTCTATCACCACTGTATGCAGCTAAGCAGGTACATAGGCTGTATTTACTTGAATGAGGATATTTTTTCCCCCCCATTCTTTAGATATTTGAATCCAGGAGTCATGTTAGATTCACATATTGCAATCTAATGATCTCAGACTTGCCATAGGGCAGAAGTTGAATATAGCAATAAGAGAAGCATTTTGCCACACATCAGTTATTCCAATAGGTCTGCCTGCACTGAGGTAGTGAATATAATGTAATTCAAGGTAGCTTACCCTGATAAAACTATTCTCAATACAAACAAAACTTAATTAATTGTCATTAATAAGGTAAATTTAAAATACATTTTGGGCTCTAAAAATTTAGATAAGGTATGGCTTGCCTTAAACTCAGGTTTGTCTTTTACCAAGCTAGATATAACTGTATTTGTACATTATAAAGCATAATAATACTTGTGCCTCAGATTATTTAAAGAGCATTGTTTCCCTAGATAATACCAGTGCTGAATACTGAATGCTGTAACATACTTTAGCCTTTTCTAAGTAAATGAAAGGTCACAGAAATTTACTCCATTATATAAATTGAATGATCCCTCCATATGCAGCTTCTCTGCAGCAAAATAAAGAATAGCGTTATATGAATTTTCTCCATTGTAATCTTAATTTCCTTACTCTGAAAACCATTGCCAATGTCAAAGGAAGCTACTAAGGGGCTTAGAGAATACCTTATTTTTATAAAAAAGCATAGCAAATAATTATTTTCGTTATGTGTGAGTTACTGACATAAACACATAAAGTTTATGTTGAAGTTTAAATATCAATATCCTAGCATATTTTTTCTATTTGTATTAATGGATGAATCTTTCTTTTTAAACTAGGTTGCATGTGTTTTGAAAGCAGATAAAAAATAACAGAGACTGTGTTTATGTGCAATTGAAACACATCCTAGGACTAGCTGAAAATTGTCTATAAAATAAGTTTCCTTCAGAATTACAGTTAGGGTGATTTTCTGGGGTGTTTACTAATAATATATTTCATTATGAAGTAGGAAATGAAATATATGTCATGTAAAATATCTACTTTACTATCTAGGGAAAAAATAACAGTTATAAAGTTAAGTTTAACATTTTCTATATTGTTTTAATATGGTTTTGGATTTACTCAAAATATACAAATGATCATTTCAGCTGATAAAGTTGAAACATCTTTGCCTTGTTAGACACTGAATTGCTCTCTGCTCTTATTCAGACTCTAGAAGGATTCCCCGTATGCCCATGCTTTTAACTTAGATGCCTCAGTTTACATTTAGATCAGCCGACATTTAAATTAGGTGCAGAGTCCCACATATAAATTTTCAAAATCCCTTTTTTCTACAGTTATTTTTTTACACATATTCAGAAGAGTTTAACCTGTGAAAGAATACACAGAGGGGGCCTAGCAGACCTCAACCAGAACACTCAAGCATGCTCAAGATCTCCTTTGCAAGCACACCCTGGTCCTGTTCTCAGGAATGGAGGTTGTGGAGAGAATATCCTACTACTTCATCTAAATTGCCTGTAGCAAATGGTTAAACTCCCTGATTAATAAATGCACCTTTTTTTACAGTGCATTTCCTTCCTGCTTTTATCTACCCATTTTTCAGAGAGATTTATTTTTTAAGCAAAAGAGAAACAAACTTTCCTGAGTGTTTTATAGTTAATTTCATTGCAGGCATACGTTCAGCACAGTTCTGCTATGCACAGATTTATTCCCATTTCCCAGGGTACAGTATCACTGGGCTTGGGCATCTGTAGCAGCCTCCACATCATGTTTATCACTTTGCGGAGAGCAGGGCATGGCAATGCTTAGTAATTTTGCCCTCTCCCATAAGCTGGGTGTCATCCTGCTGCCTATTTATTTGGAGCTGTTGCCTGTACAGGATGGCAGTGTTCCCATTGCTCCATCGCAAGTCCTCAAGGTTGATGTGGGTCAAGGACAGACTGACCATTTTGAAACGGCATGTTATAACAAATGGAAGTGTCCCATTTCAGCAAGTCGGCATGAAGTTCATTCCTGTCATTGGCATCACCAAATCAAATCTGCTCACAAAAGTCAAAGCTATCAAGCCTCCCTTGTTTCCTTGCTTATAATTCAGGAATTACAGAGCCATCTACTGGCATTTCTTATACCAATAGGTACAATACTAATGCATTTGGGAACAATAAAAATGAGCCCTGAAACTATAAGAAGGATGTTAATCCAAATTAAACTGGTGAATTTTGTCACTGTCTTTGAGACTTTAGGGATAAAAATGAGAAGTGCACAACCACATTTAACACGTGAAAATTCATAAAAATAATGAGCAAGCTGATAAAATAAGGGTGTGTTAGATAGAGTCATAACAATGAAATGCTGAATCTGGAGGCTGAAAGGGAAAACTTCAAAAACCACTTTGTGTATGTGTGTTTGACTACTAATAACAGATATTTTTTATTAGGGCAAATAGATGCTCTCCTAAGATGTAGCAAAGATAGACTGCTTGGCAACCAATTCTGCTTTTTCAGGTAGTCCTTACTGGAGCAAAAATAGTAAGACTGAGTTTGAGGGTCTTCAATGGGATATAAGCTCTCCTTTTAGGCACAAGCAAAGGTAAGGCAAGAGTGAATATCCCTACACATAAATTAAGTTCCCGCCAATAACCATCTTCTTGTCCCTAGATAAGTATCAATGCAATTTGACTGTTGCATTTCTGTATCTCTCGCACTGTTGTTCTCTGATAGGTCTAATTGCAACCCCACATTCAGGTGGCAGGGCCTGTTCAGTGACAGATCTACTTAGATTTGTGAAGTTTAGCATTAGGGTGAATAGTTGGAGATAGACTGCTATGACCACTATGAGCAACTTTGAGCACAAGGCAACAGTGAAGCAACTTTCTCCAGGCCACTTTCTCCTGTGGAGACCCTCTAGCACATCACTCTTTCTAGGTGTGCCTGAACAGAGGATACAGCTGGGGAAACAAGATGTATTTGTAAAGCCAGCCCCTGGCTGTCCTTAGGATAAATATACGTTAGCATGTAAAACAAGCTGAGGACAGTTTCTCATTTGAGACCAAGTGGCACAGATTGGCTCACAGCCACAATGTGTTTTCTAAAGCAGAGTATTCAAATATACATTACATAGAGCTTGGCTCTGGGCCCTCTCTGAGCCCCATGTAGTACTGCTGAAGCCCCAAGGCATTGCAAAATATACATATATATTTTATCAGTTCAGAACATGGGAAATAATGTATGGTCTGTATGGCAACCCATCACCAAAGAAAGCCCGGGTACACTGATCTGTGCCATGAGGGCACACGGAGGTATTTGAGGGATCAAAGCCAAGTGTTGAATGACCATAGGACAGGGCAATCAAACTGGTCTGGCCTTGTTCTTGCTGTTTATGGAGAATAATCTTGGCATTTTCTATGGTCTGAATCATGTCTGCCCACAAAAGTACAAGCAAGGATGAGCCAAACTGCTCCCAGGAGCTCGGTGGCTATTAACCAGTGCTGAGGATCATAGATCAGTGTTTAGACCCATGCCATGTTTTTTTACTTTTATTATTCTGAGCAGACAGAATTGCTGAAGCAAAGACAGGGCAGACATTGGATGGCAAGGAAAGAATTTAAATACAAAGTGGAGAATATGGGTAATTTGGCACAGATTCAGACAAAAAATGCTATGAAAGGTGAGGGAAAGAAATGAAGAAAAAAAGTAACTCTCAAATCCAAGACAGGAAAGAAAAGAATAAGGGGACTCAAGTGAATAAGGATGGGGAAGTAGGAGGAAAAAGACATAGAATAAGCGAAGAGGAAACAGAAGATTAAATTCAGGGCCTAACTGAACTCAGCATACAGAGTTCCCGAGTCAAGAGTGTGGTCTCCAGGCATTTTCTTAGTTCCTATGGTCTTTCATAATGATCCACTCTAATTCCTACTAGAACACAGACATTCGTTTCATTTATCAGCAGACCTAAGAAGCCCTTTCCTACCTTCAGGATGCAGACTGAAATATTCTCAGAAGCAAATCATGGCACATTAGGAATGCAGGAAATAATGGCTTTGTCTTCTCTTTCTACAAAGTGCTCTTGCAGCAAAGCTCTTCATCATTCCAATATAAGTAATATATCTATATTTGGTAAAACGTTTAAGTACTGGTTTAATATTAGACACAGACTTAAGGAGTTCCATATGTTAATGGATCTCAACTGTGTGGTTGATTTAAAGCTGTACTTATGCATTTTCCTTGAATGGGACCTTTAGATGTGTATTTGACTAGCTATAACTTAGTCCCTGCATCTCTGGATCCAGAATCTATCACATTATATAATCAGAGGCTGGTTCAAGAATCTGTCACAGCAGTACTTTGACTAATTCTGGAAGTTACAGCCTCTACTCAAATCAGAGGAGGCTGTATGATTGCCTTTTCGGAGACCATCTGTATTCAGCCAAAGCTTTTTCAGCAACACTGTGCTGCCAAAACTTGCAAGAAAGGGCTGAGGAGGAGGTGGGATTGCACTGGAGTGCCGTTCCTCAGCCACTCTGCATTCTGTAATGTTAGAAGACACATCTACGGAGATGTGATGCTCTTCCCCACCCAGACTCCATCAGCACCTTACCTCCTGTCAGTCCTTTCCCAGGGGAAATAATACATAGATGAAGCTCTCTCTCACTTGGGCACAAGTTTCAAAGGGTTCAGCACTGATTTCATCTTATGTATATATTCCAAAACATATATAAAATTAAAAAAATAAATAATTGAAAATTATCTTGAGCTTTTCACCTTTTTATACTTCACCAATTCTAATCTGTAATTTGCTGGATTACATTAGACATATTGATCTGAAAAATACAAAGACCATGCTGCCTGAGACTGCTAGAGAGCTGCTACTGTGTACCACTGGAGACAAGAGGCTCTCTGAGGGCATTTATCTTCACGCTTTTGTACATTTTTAAATGTTCTGAGAATGAGTGTTGAAGTGTTACTTGATTTGCTAAATATACCCATATGCTGATATCTGCAGCACAACTAAAACACATCCACATTCTGCATTGCTGTTCTCAGAGCATATTATATAATTTTTAAAAAGCCAGAAAAGGAATAAAGCCCCATCTTAAAACCTTCTTATAATGAACCATTTAAGTCTTTGTAGACGTGTTTAAATAGGAGCTATTTATTTGTCCTTATAATAGAACTAAAATCCACAATATAATTGCCTTGGGTGAGATTTCAGTATTCTCTTAATACAATAATAAATAATAATTCTTATTTAATTGTGCTACAGTAGCACTGAAAAGTATCAGCTGAGAAAAGGTTTTTGCACACTATGAATATACATTAAGAAACAATTGTTCCACTACAGAATAAGTTGTTAAGACAGACAGACTGCCTGTGGCACAGACAATGTGTTTGTATATTGTATGTATTAGAGAACATCCTGATAGAAGTGCTCAAAAGAATGATAAATCAGGCTAGTTTCAAACTCCAACACTTTACTTGACTGACATTCATTGAAAATACACATATTCAATATAATCATTATCATTACATATTCAAACAGTTAATCCTTAATAATTTTACCCTAAATAAGCTGAAGATGAACAAAACCACACATCTCCGATTAGGGCAAGTTAGGGCTGATGGCTAAGATACCTAGTCACTAAAATGGAGGTGGCCAGGATTGAGGGCTCTTTGATAAAGGAAACTGGCCTAAGTATGGTTGTTTTTTCTTCTCCATTTTCCTATGGCTGATTTGTTCTGCTCAACGCTTTCCACAAAAGAAAAGGGGTGATCTCATTTGCTCTTGACAGTTTATATTTTTGGGGGTGGACCAGGACTAGTTCTGGTTTCGCCAAGCATCTTTCCTGCTTGTTCTGCAGAGTTTTTGTGATTCTGTCAGACTTCCCTCTTTATACTTCTTTTGCTCTCCCTTGTGCTACTTTTACCAACTACCATGTTGGAGCAAATATACCACAAATCTCCATTTGCCTGTTTGCAGTTATATATCACTTCTATGTTTAACTGTGTTACAAAATGTTTGTTGCTGGTCCTGCTATTAGTAGTGTTACCATATCAAAAAGGTCTATGTACTACCTATTTTAATGTCCTTACATCAGAGTTTAAGGCGAGCAAATATTAGTCCATCTTTCTTAGTCTGCTTCTAGTTTGTGTGTGAAAACTTTTGGCCTGTCAAGGCAGACATATTTAGATATGTAGCACACTTAAAGCATTTAAAGATAAAAACTCTAGAAACCTAAGGCATTTAGGGCTTCTAGGATGAGGTGATACATGAACATGAGACTTCACATGTATTTCATATGAGGGCACATAAGTGCTGCCTAAGTCCCCTTTTACATGGATCAGGCCCTTAAAGATAAGATCACCTTCTATTAAGTAAAAGATGTAATCATTTAACCTATCAATAAAAGGATAAGGGTATAAAGCGAGAAGGAAAATGTACTTTTCTTTATAGTGTTTTTTGATCACTTGTATGTCCAAATGTTTAGCCCTAGATATTTCTTTTATTTGCAGATGTGTTGCTACTATATCAGACTGTGCTAATACAATGCCTTTCAAATGCAGTTTGCAAAGGTTTTGCTAAAGAAAATATGTGTCCTGCTGTTGTTCTCCTATCCCACCACATCTGCATGAAAGCAACACTTTGTGAAGCCAGTTGAAGTGGGCAGACAAGCAGGCACCTGCCAGGAAATTCATCTATTGCTAGAAACTCTTTTACTTGTACAGGTGACCGAACTCCCTTAAACTGCCTGTAGTCACTGACTTAAACAGCAGTTATGTAGACAATATTGTGACCATCACCAGAAACAAAAGAAGCTTTGGATTCTAGTGCTTCCTAGACTGAGCGCAGTTCATACTCAACAAAGCTTGTTCATCATTGTGGTTTACTAAACACCTAAGGCCAGAGGTACATACAGGCAGGTGCAGAATCAAACTGCACTTGCAGCAGGTTTTCCTTTCAGTTGCAGAACAGGGGCTTAACCTGCAGTTACCTTCTAGAGTGTTTTCTGCCAAACAGGCGACCTAGGAGGTTTGAAATTGTAGCTTTGTCTGGCAGCTACCCGCCAAACTTGTAAACGCTAAGGGAGAGCCTCAATCAATTAGAAAATCTCCAAGTAATGATTGTTCCAACAGTTTTTCTCCTGAATCTTCTTCTCTCATGCTTCTACCATCAATACAGTTAGGGAAATTGCTGCCTTTTTTCCTGTCATTTTTTTTTTTTTTTGTAATTTATTCATGTTCATTTTATTTCCTTTGTTTCTTTTTATTAAAAATAATTAGTCTTTTTCTTACATTCATTTTTCTCTTAATCAAAGAGAAAGTATTTTTTCTTTATTTCTCACTGTTTCTTTTGGCTAGTGAAGATGTATTTGTGCACCTGGAGTCTACAAGGAGAAAAGAAACTGTAACTTTTCTGAAGTTGTGGTAAGTCTTGAAAAATTACAGAATTAAAGATCAATTTTTCATTCTGCTATTCTGTAACTTTTTATAAAGGTTAAAGTTAAGAGATAAGATGCCTTTTTGTTCTGATAGAGATATTTTTTGTTTTCTCTACGTAACCTCTAAGGAGGAGACACCATCACATTTAGAAGAGACAGATTAAGGCCATGATCAGATTTAAATTGATCATATATCCCATGATGCTTGAGACTACTAGAATAGAAAATGACAGGGCTAGTCTTGGCTCCCATTATGACAAAATACATATTCATGATCATGACAAATTTCATACTGACAATAAGGAGAAATTCTGTTAATATTCACATAGTTCAGCATAAGGTGCAGCTATTAAAGATTTCTCTTATATGGTCATGTCTTTGTACCACCGTGACTAACTAACATGGAGAAGGAATATCTGAAATAGACTACAAGAAAAATCCTCAGTTGGCATAAATTGGCATAGTTTTGTCACTTATTCAGAATATAAGCCAGCTTTCACATGTGTGGGTCATTTTCTAGCACCTAACATTAAACATGAAGGGGAGAAGTTGGTAGGAAATAACGTAGGCAGATCTCTAAGCAGTCTAACATAGGAGAGAAAATAGGGTCCTGCAAGAACATTTGAGTTTGCCTATGTGACACTTTATAGCAGAATTCTTAGAAGCAAGCCTAAACTTAGTTTAAAGCACAGATGTATAGACAGATTGTAAGTACAACTGAATTTAACTCTTCTCAAGATGAGTTGCTCCAATGACTCATGACATATATATGTTTAAAGATATATATATCTCAAACAAATATAAAATAAAAGGCCTAGCTCACCTTTATTAAAAATAACAATAATTTGTTTAATATTATAGGCATATCCATTTTTTGTTTTGATCTTTTTTTAAAACATGTGGCTTGAGGATTGGGGTTGGTTTGATGTGTATTCACCCTGCCTAAGTGCCGTATCTTGGGAACAGTATAATTGGTGCTGATTGAGTACATCCAACAAAAATTTTATCAAGCTTCAAAGATTTATAGTATGAAAAAGCCTGAAAAATCTGAAGATATGCTCACTGGATGCAGGGGAACATCAAAGCAATCCATGCAATGTTTATAAAGTTATAACAGAGATTAAATCAAATGAAAGGCCAACGTTAACATTTAAAGATGAAGAAACAGACATTAAAGAGATTGTTCTCTCAAAAATTAAGGAATTAGAGAACAAAATGATAGTTTAAAGATTTTTAAAAATCCCACTTCAGAAAGGATAATAAACGTGAAATGTTTTGCTAAAAAGAGGAACTATTGCAACTATGAGCTCTAGCAATGATGAGATGGCAGCTGAAACAAAAAACTATTAGACATAGAAGAGTCAAACGAAAAAGCCAGAGATACTGTTTCAGGGTGATGGAAAACCACCATGAGCAGCGGTAGCAGGTAAACCAGAACACTAGTTCTTACCTACATGTACTTTTGTCCAGGTTCCTAACATAAGAGCACAGGATATTTTGTATTTATGTGTTTGTTCAAATACTTGGATTTGCTGACTTTTTTGGTGTTGTGGATAATATGTTTAATCAAAAGTTTACTCCCTACCTGCCCCAGTACAATCAGTAGAGGTGGCAGCAGAGAGCAATTGTCAGCTTCTTGCTTATCAATTCTAGCACCATTGACAAGCAGGACCACAATCTGTAAACAAGGTGTATGACTGTCATGGTTTTAGCTGGGGTAGAGTTAATTTTCTTCACTGTAGCTGGCATAGTGCTGTGCTTTGGACTTAGCATGAAAACAATGTTGGTAGTGTTTACACTAGTCAAGGGCTTTTCCAGCTTCCCATGCTCTGCCAGGTGCACAAGAAGCCGGGAGGGGAGGGGGCACAGCTAAGAGAGCGGATTCAAACTGGCCAAAGGGATATTCCATGTCATGTGACGTCATGCCCAGTATGTTACCCGGGGGACCTGGCCAGGGGTGGGCAGTGATTGCTGCTTGGGGACTGGTAGTATCGGTTGGTGGGTGGTGAGCGGTTGCATTGCTTGTGAGGTTTTTTGTCTCTTTTTTCCCTTTCATTATTATTATTATTATTATTATTGTTATTGTTATTGTTGTTGTTGTTGTTGTTGTCGTTATCATCATCATCATAATCGTTATTCTTATCATTACTATTTTATTTCAATTATTAAACTGTTCTTATCTCAACCCACAAGTTTTCTTGCTTTTGCTCTTCCGATTCTCTCCCTCACCCCACAGGGGTGGGGGGGAGCGAGCGAGCAGGTACGTGCTGTTTAGTTGGCGACTGGGGCTGAACCACGACAATTACAAACCAGCAAAGAGCTTAAAAATATGTTTCTCTTTAAGCATGTAAGGTCTCCCCTTTACTTCAGCGATTCTTTGTGCTTTGATTGCAGCCTTAATTATTCATACTGTAAATACTTAATCATTGATGAGATTATTTAAATTAATTGTAACCTTCCATATTTCAGAACAATCTGAACCTGGGAGAACACAATTTTGGGTATTCCTTCATTGTATGTAATCTTTTACTTAAGTCTCATAGTATGGTTTTTGGAGCCAAATGGATATGTGAATCTTTTTAAACAGGCATGTAATAAGTGACAACTAGAGAAAGCACAGAATACGTTACTGCTGTGGACTTTCAGATAAACAATCACACTGACTTGCACTTGTGGGATTTGCACTCATTTTCATGAACAAAGTGTCAGTTGTCAGAGTACTGTCAAATAATATACAATAAGGTACACAGAAAAACAGCGTAGCTACTCACTCTATTTATTCATTAAAATATTCCTGAGGGATTTTTTGTTATCTGACCAGCTCTGATAAAGAATAAAAAGCAAAAATTAGGATGAAATTTATAAAGATAGTCATCTAATGCACACATAAATTAGCCATTAATATCTTTTAAAAAAACTATTTTCCATTAATATTAGCTAGGATAAAATATAGCATTCATTGTTTGTGTTGTAGCACTTGTATTCACATTATTAGTGTATTCTTGCTCTAAATTTACTTGCAGGATTTTATTTTACTGGAAATAGTAATTTTTTAATAAGTATTGGGGAAGGCTTTAACTTATGCTTATATGAATATTCATACTGCAACTCTGAATGAATTTCTTTAAGCTTACCTGAATATAATATAGCACAGGAAAGGGTACCTTCAGTTAAGTCCTATTCTCTATTCTCACTACAACATCTTCTGCAATTACTTTTACATGTATATCTTTATATCAGCTTCAGTTTTAAAGGTGATTATGTTTTTCAAGTCTTCTGGTTATGGACTCCTAATCTGGACAAGAGTCTTCAGTTAGATCTTTGGTATATCCCCCTTTCTGTACTTCATTTTCACCCTAGACAGTTCAAGTTTTTCCAATACAATGGGATTCATCCCATTTAACTTCAGATATTTGTAATATCACATCTGTCCATAGCTCAACTAGCTACACTGGGTCCCATTACAATCAATAGAGATCCAATTAATACAGTCAGAGGAGTTTAAGAAATGAATCATCTGTCCAAAGCAGGCATATACTGAAGGATGAATCAAACCTTGAGTGTGATTAACTACCCTGAACGCCTTCTCACTGATCTTAGAGGGAGCCAGAAGTATCTTTCTTAAATGTACACCCCCTCATTTCAGCAGATAAACCCCACCATTTTTGTCTATCATGTGCTTCCAATGAAAGTTCCTTCTTAACATAATTGCTTCCCTTTGCAGGTCTAAATTAAGTTAGGCTAAATTCTAAATACTTTTAACTGATCTCTACCTACAGTCTCTCACTCTCACGCTTTTTCTGTCATTTTTTTTCCTAGGTGCCTGATCGTCTGAACATTGATCAACAGTGTACTAGGAAATATTTCTGATGTACAGGCTGGAAACATAAGAGAGTCTCATGTAAAAAAAAAAAAAAACCAAACAAAAAAACCCCGCCATAGTCAACACCATCCAACACAAGGATGGCAGTAAAAGGGGTGGAGATGCATTTTTCCAACATTATTCAGGTATTCAGAAATTCAGGCTTTCTGGTAAATTGCAATACTCAATTCAGCTAGTGCTATTTTAAACTGGCGTTTGTTCTCAGGTAGGTACATCAAGCATATTGTAATGAAAATCTTCCATGATTTCTCAGGCAATAAGCCTGTAAGGATAATTTTCAGAATAGAGTTGGGTAAAAATATCAATTTATAAGAATAAGAGAAGTATGATGGCAAAAATATAACAATTCTAGTACTCTAGAAACAGTGGTTTCCTATCCAGAATTTTCCACCTGAAAACAAGTAGCAAGAGCTGGCCATTTGTCAGACTAAAGATGCAGATTTTGATATGGTGACACATAAGTATATGGGAGCTTTCTTGAGAATCAGAAGCAGCTCTGTATTTTCCACAATATCCTGATATTAACCTGAAGCTCAGTGTGGAATTTTGACTCACAAGACACTGGCTATATTTATCTGTGAAAAACAAATAAAACTCTCTTTGCAGATGACAGAAATCTGCATGTGTTACAAAATAATTTTTTGCAAATAGGAAACAAATATACTAGCAGAAATCTTACCCAAAAAATCAATGATTCTTCAGAATGAGATCATGTCTTAGTACTCTATTTTCCCTTGATTTATTGTCATTTTGTGTTAACAGATAGTGTATTTTTAAACCAATTACTGTAGAAAGGGGAAGAAAGAAAGACAGGAAAAAGAAATTAGCCCTCAGTTGAAAACAATTAACTGTGAGTGAATTGTGTATTTTCAAAGAAATGTTTACTTGGGAGTAAATTCTGAGCCACATATGAAGAAACTACATCTAGAAAAACCTTACTGTATCTATAACACATGTATTTTAAGATAAAAATAAGAAGCAGATAGGGTTTGGTAGTAAGAACTTCCATTGGCTTTAAGGGCTTGCTAGTATGGTGCTATAAAGAAGAGATTAGGAAAAACAATTCAAAATTCACTTATTTCCCAGCAGTAGTTTTACTGGAATAGTTGAATGAAAAAGTGCCTGTTTCTTCTTGGGAAGAAAATTAATCTCCTAACAATATCTGATTGACATTGTGTATGGATATGAACTGTTCCTCATTGTCACAGTTTTGTTCAGTGGATCTCTGTAGATAAGCAGAGACATGTACATTAGTGGCTGTTAAGAACAGATTATCTATCTATCTATCTATCTATCTATCTATCTATCTATCTATCTATCTATCTATCTATCTATCTATCTATCTATCTATCTAAATGTATCTATTTAATCCAGTAAAAGTGTGTTTTACAGATGAGAAAGTGAAGGATGACCCATACTTTGAGAAGAGGCAATAATTTTAATTTAAGACTTTGAGAAATGTCTATTTGTCTGGTACCAGTGAGGGAAATTCTTCTAGTTGAAGATTTGTAAAAACCTACTAAACAAAGATGATGATTTAGGACCTGGCTGGAGATATCAGAAGAGAAGTCCATGATGACAGTGGTGTTTCTTGGAGGTCTGATAAAAGCTATTGTTCTTTTACACTGCTGCTTGTTGTATTCCAAGGTAGCCCATCAAGCACGTATATTCACAGGCTGAATAACATCAAAAATCATCTGAGATCTCATTTTATGCTGCAGTAAAGGAGCAACACTATTATGTATAGTGAGAGATGAAGAAGATGAACAAGTGACGGCATTCTTTGCTGTGTGTAACTGGCCCAGTGTTACAGAAATCCTGTTTACACACTGCTAACATGCAGAAGAGAGTAAGGCACATAATGGGAGGAATTCTGTATCTATCAGAAAATCAGTTAAAGAGATGTAGAGTTCATCTTTTTATGACGATGAGATGAAACAGATGATGAGATCTTTTCTAGCTGAGGTGAACTTCACCTACCTGAATAGGAATCTTTCTAGTCTTTTCTGTGCTAGTACTAGCATTAGCAATATTGCATTTTGTAACATGAGCAATACACTTCCAACAGATTTAGTTATTAACATTCACTGTAAAATGACTTTGTTTAAAGCTGGGACATTTACAAATTTCATTTGGCTTGAATTCTCTAGCAGTCACAAGAACTCATCCGTATGAGAGATGAGGTTAACCACAAACTGTTAATTTGATGTTGAATTCAATCTCTAGTACATAAGTGTGAGTGCATTCTTTTGTCTTCCCAGGTTAGTTACTTTAATAGCAATTTCCAAAATACCTTATGAAAAAGAAAATTGATTGCCTGAGAAATTGGATACAATTTAGAAATAATTTACTTGATATGTCAGACTCTGGGAGAAAAGAATTGGGAGCCTCTACAGACTACTAAGAAAAGCCAGATGTGCTGAGCCACCCATGGAGATGCAAAGATCTCCAAACCTCAAACTTGTGGACAATCCAGGCATTACATACTTCCTGTTTTGACATTTTCTGCCAAACTTTTTACTTGGATCATGAGATCTATTCCATTAAAAGATACTAAAAAGAAATATTTTCTTTATATTGTGTATTATAACTGAAGCAGGGAATGTGACAATGATGACCTTACAATTGTATAATCTCCTCCTTCAAATGCCTTTGTTAAAAGAAAACACACTTAGCAAATTACATCAATATAATTCATGCACCGAATATTACATAAACCATAAAAACAAAACAAAGAAAAGACAAAGTAAGCAAAGTGGACAGTTTTTTTCTCACTTTTCTTGGAAAATTATACTTCTCCCATTAATACCTTGCTCTTTTAAGCAAAAGAAAACATTAATTTTGTTACACTCTCCATGACTGACTTTAAGCCTTTGTAAGTAGGAACCTCATAGTCCTATTCCCGTATAAAATACCTTGAGATTGTCTTGAATGGAAAGACTAACAAACAGTCACACACAACTACACTTTATAATTTTCCAGGGCTTTCCATCTAGAAAGTTTTTCTTTACAAATTATTAACATATACAACATTTACCAGGGTTATAGATAGGAGTTATGAAACTGTGGCATTCTGAAAAATAAAACATTAGTTTATTGAGCTATACAAAAAGCTGTGCTTTCTGCTTGTCAGCATAAAATGCCCTTCTATGCATATATTTCTCAATTGCTGATACAAATCAATGAAGTCTAACTTCAGTCTAACTGAAACTACTCAGAAAAAAAAAAATGTTTGCACTGCAGACAGGTTGATGAAAAGACACATGAAGACTTCCATTTTTGGAAAACTGACCCAAAATCTCTTGAGGAAAAAGAAAAATATGGATGATGCGCTACTGTTTTTATATGGACTCATGAGCGCTAGAAAAAGTACCAAAATATTAAGGCTTCTAGAGTGTCAGGTAATCCTGTGGCGCTGTGTGGTTACCTCCGTTCCTCAGTTAGGGCACAGAAGCCCTTACATTTTTCCAAGACTTCTGCAGCATAAAGTTTTTACAACTCTTTGAACCCAATCAATCTTCTAAAATCTCCATATGCATTTTTGTGAATACCAGGTTTACATCCAAAATTATCTAAAAAACCCTAGTTGTCATTTAACTGGTGTTTAATATTTACCTTAATATATATTTTACCTGTATTTTTGCCCATAATGCTGGAAGAGCCCTCTTTACTTTTGAGTAAGTATATAAAAACATTTATTCTTGTTTCCTGTTATATAGTATCCCAAGCAACAGAGGTTACTCTAAAGCCTAAAGCAAATGTTGGAGGTTAATGGGAGCACCATTCTTGGAAGTTACCCTTCAAGTTCATAAAGCTAGTTACAGTTATTACTTATTCAAGAGATATTTTAAAAACAGTGACTGACACTGAAGACATATTAAGTAAAAAATGTATTCAAAGTACAATAACTAATAATAGTCTGTTTAATGCATGTCTTTAAATACATCAGATTTGAACATTATTTGTTGGAAATACTTATTCAGTTGCAGATGAATAGTGGGGTTCATTTAATATTTTACGCTTATATTATTAGAGGCTTGCTTTAAGCAAATTTGTTTAACAAGTGACATATCTGCTACAATAAAATATGGATGTCTTCTGGAAACTTTAGAAAGAGGAGGTGTTTTTTCTTAGATGTACACTGGGAAATTATGAGAGAATATGAAAAGTCAAGTGTTTTCTTAAAAGATGCACCTTTGACTTCTTCACATATTTTAAACTCTCATTTCCACATGTTCCCTGACTTCTGCTATGATGATGAAGTGAATAACATCTGGCTTTCTGTTTGTCACTGCTGAATCAGCATTTTATTGGTCAACTTTTCATTCATGTTCTGGCCAATAAAAAATGCATATTCAAGACTCTTATCTGACATTGGTGCATCCATGTTTTTAAAGGTGTGGAACAGTCCAACAAAAATGCGAATGAGTTGACGTTTCTAGAGCCAATTCTCACCTCAGGGAACTCCAGTGAAGACAAGAGGATAAGGGCTAAGTCACTGAAATATTTGGCCTTTCTACCTCCATTTTAAGTGTTTCTTTTAAATTAAATATATTATGCTTTTAAATAAACACCAGTGCTTCAGAAACTGACCCAAATTCTTTACGGCTACAGGCATAACTAACTGAAAATGTCTTTTTTAGCTTTAATTGATTAAAGATATCTCTTTTTTTGTCAAACAGTGTTTCATCTGTGGGGTTCTAAAGTATAATATTAGAGCTGGAAAATAATGGTTTTATCCTAATCACAGTCCATGTTTTCTCCTACATGAAAGTAAAATTATTCGTGGGTTTCAATAAAACAATCTGAAAATCCTTCATTTTATTGATACTAAAAAAAATATTTTCTTTTTATGAGAATGGGTTAATTCTAAAAAGTAGTTATCAACAACAAATTTAAAATGTCTAAAACTGCCAATAGACTCAAAACAGAAATAATCACTTTTTGCTACTACTGGAACATTAAGGTTTTGGACTTATACCAAATATTTGTAAATGATGGAATTTCCTGAGAGATAGGAATTATATTTCTCAGTGACCTCAATCAAGGATATAAAACTCTCTCCAGTGTTCTAGTATTTTATGTTGCTGAGTCAGCACTAATATATTATGGAGTCAGTCTGAAATTCACAGCATCCACTACCTTCATTCTTTGTAACTACTGATGGACGAAGATATTGTAGGTATCCTTATGCTGCATGTCTACAGATGCTATTATTAATCACCTCATGTATTAAGACCCATTCTGTAAAGAATGTAAATTGAACATCAATAGTGTAATAAAACGCTGTCTTTCCTGAAACCCATAAAGTGGTGCATCAATGGTAGAAATGCATCATTACACTGCAGTGCCCAGCTATAGTTTGTTTTGGTGGCAATTAGTCACTTGGATGTCTTTGAGTATCTGGGCCTAATTTCATACATGTGTGCTGTTTTTGAAGTATATCCCACTCCCCAGCAATGTGTGTATACAAAAATTATTCTACCTGTGTCCTGGTTTCAGCTGGGATAGAGTAAATTTTCTTCACTGTAGCTGGTACAGTGCTGTGTTTTGGATTTAGCATGAGAATAATGATAACACACCGATGTTTTAGTTATTGCTAAGTAGCGCTTACACTGGTCAAGGACTTTTCCATCTTCCCATGCTCTTCCGGGTGCACAAGAAGCTGGGAGGGGGCATAGACAAGACAGCTGATCCAAACTGCCAAAAGGGATATTACATACCCTATGATGTCAAAATCAGAATATTAACTGGGGGGAGTTGGCCAAGGCAGTCAGCGATCACAGCTCAGGAACTGGTGGCGTCAATCAGAGGGTGGTGAACCATTGCATCCCTTGGCTTTTTTCCCTGGGTTTCATATCTCTCTCTTTCTCTTGTTGTTTTCCTTTTCATTACATTATTATTATTATTATTATTATTGATAATTTATTTATTAAACTGTTCTTATCTCAACCCACAAGTTTTCTTACTCTTGCCCTTCTGATTCGCTTCCCCATCCCACTGGGGTAGGGGGAGAGAGCAAGCAGCTGTGTGGTGCTTAGTTGCTGACTGTAGCTAAACCACGACTCTCTGCTAGAAGATATAGCACAATAGCTATGCTTTGTATGGCCACATGGCACTCTGGAACAGAAAAGCAACCCCTTCCATGTATGCATACCTGACTTAATACCACCTCCTTTTCTCGTACAGAAATCAATCTTTCTGCTCCATTCTCCCCACCACCTAATCTCTTAGATTAGTATAAAGTTATTGAGTTCATCTTAGTCTTGCAACTTAGTATATAGCCCAACTTCCAAGTGTGAGATGAGCTTAGCATCAAAGCAGGCAGTATACATTACTAAAAAGTTAGGAGCTTGTTCAATGCACCAGCCTGGTTGCATCCTGCTCTGCCAGAGGCGCCCTGCCAGCCGCAGAGAGGCAATACTAACACACCACAGAGCTATGGGGACAGCATGCCATTACCACTTTACAGACTCAGCAACACAAAATGACCTGTAACTGCATCTTAAGACTCTGCAAATCCGCTGCACAGATAAATAATGAAAAATGCCCTTTGCATTCAGAGGAAGTAAATTAAAGATAAGGTCTCCTGGCAGATTTTGAAGGAACTGAAAACTAAACCACTTGTCCATATTTTACTACAAGGTAATGTATACCTTTGTGTAGTAGGGAGCTCAGAGGTCACAATATAGACGACGAGTGCTTGCTAATTCTAAAGTGCCTACAGTTCTGTGTGTTTCTGAGCTGTGTGTAATTGCAGGTTAAGTTGAAGAATGCCAACATTTCTGAAGGCAAAAAGGTCCCATCATGTTGTCAAATTTAAGTAGATAAGTAATGATGTGAAAAACAGTAAAATGTCACCACAGTTTCTTTTCTTTTAGAACAGAAGTGCAAATATCATTTTTCAAAACTGAAATAAAACTAAATAATAATACAGGACAGGCTTTTTTCAGCTTTTTGACAAAAACAGAACTTAGCTGTTGAGGCAAATGATAGTCTAAGCATATTCTCTGTTTTACCAGACAAATATTCTCTTTCCAGGTTAAAAGCAGCTAGACTGAGAGACATATTTACAAGTACTCATATCAAAAATTCAGAGGCCATTAGGTTTGGCAACTCCCTGTTTGCAGTGACCCAAATCTAAATATGTCTTGCAGCAATTCATTAGGAAAAAATGCCTCCTGGTAATAGCAGTCCTTCATGGTACACCTAGAAGGAAGGTGGCCAAAGACCATGACTCCACAAACCTGATTGTTATTGAATGATCTTTTGAAAGTTAAATAAACATTCTTCTCTTCAGTTTACTTTTAATTTTATCTGCATTAAAGTGATATGTATTAAAGTCCTCTGAGATCAGCTGAAGAAACTCACTGCACAGAAGTATTTTAAAATGCATATATTTCCAGATGGTATCCCACTTTGCGCTGGTAACCCATGCTAGACAAGGGTTACTTCAAAACAAGATACCATTCTCAGTAGTTTTCTTTCTTTCAGAGCTGCTGTATCATGGTAACTGTTCTTCTATTTCTCTTTCACCGTATTTTCTGACAGCAACTCTAACTTGCAACACCGTTCCCTTATGTTTAAAAGACAGAAAAAGAACCCTATGCTAACTCCAGTTTTGCTAGCGCATGGGAAATAAAATAACTTTCTGTCAAAGCATCTGAGGTTTTTATTCCTCTTTTCTATTCTCCAAGTAGCTCTTCCAAAAAATATTATTTTTAGACAGACAAATTTTTAGATGAGTGCACTTTGCATTCACTTAACACACCAAATAATGAAGAGATTTGCTACAAGCTAAGAGAATATTAAAAGCTTTTAGTATATCCTTGCAAAAGGCTTCAAACCCATTGGGTATACTATTATGATCACTGTTCACTCAGCAGTCACTGTCTTTAGCTCATGAATAAGGTAATGCCCTGAAATATTCTCAAGAGCCTCATTGCATTTCTGGCCATGAAGTCTACAGTACTTGTCCCGATACCTCCCATCTCTCATCTTTTAAAGATCTTAATAAATTTCTTAGAGAATCAGGATTGACTGCACTGCTTTCCAAGGAAATAAACAGAGAAAGAAAAGGGACAAAATGTAGTATTTAATGTCATAGGTATGCATTTCTTGGTATGTTAAATGTGTTTGTCTTAATAGTGACAGGTGTTGGAGGCATGAGGTATGAAAGTCAAGCATGCTTGGTTTGAGATATCAGAGACTAGGAAAGAAACAGAGTGGATTGCCATTCATTTGATATTGAACTAACTATCACAATGAAATATTTGACTCAGTCTTTATCATAGATGTTTGCTAAAAAAACCAAACCAAACCAACTTGCCAGAGTACCTTAGGAGTCATTGTCATATAGATGACCTGAGACCAAATCCAAGAATGTATTTAAGTGCTTAAAAGCTAACTTGCACCAGGATTAAATATCTTCATCCCCATGATGACAGCCAAGGACTAAAGTTAGTTTCTAAAAAACAAGGCTAACCTCCTGTAAAGCATGTAATGTGTGAATTCAGAACTTACTTGCCCTTGCTTTCATCTTTACTAATGGAACCAGAAAGGTACCTACAAAGGGCAATTTAGTCCCCTTAGGATCTGAATCACATTGTGGGAGCACATATTCCTCTCTACTGACTACAGACAATAGGATAGGGAATGTCAGGCAAATGTTATACACAACATGTCTTGACCTGGAAATCCAGATGTGCGTATAGACAAGTTTGTCTACTGGCTGCTATTCTGAGCTGTGACTTACCTATAAACTCCAAAACAAAGCAAAAAATGTAGTTAGCAGAAAATACCACAGTAGAAAACAAATTAAATCCTCCCATCTTTAAGGTTGAAAAAACTAATCTGTGCATTAGGAAGAAGTATTGCATTGGCATAACATTTTTCAGCAGCTGGCAGAAGCAATACAAGTTCTTTGTGGATGAGAAGGCAAGAGGTAATTCAGATCTTGTCCCATGGAAGAAGGTGGGTCAGCAGAAGAATGGTGACATCCAGTGATGAAAACTATTTTTCAAACTAGTTTTTGTCCTCTCTGGAGAAATTGAAATAGAAGTATAAAAAAAAAAGTTCAGCTTACATGTTGTGGCAGATGCACCCATCACAGGCTTTCAGACTGTGGAAGCAAAGTGGCTGCTGATTATTTTCGCACCCTTACTTTTCACACCCTTACTGTCCACTGTGGCTACTGTCCTGCACCCAGCCACTGGCAGACGGAGCCCTCAGCTGATAAGAATGGGCACAGCCACACATGACCACAGGTCAGATTCAACTGGGGTATAAATGGAGTCCTGCTGGGGAGCAAATTGAGTCCATCCTCCTCAGAGCAGTGGGTCTGCAGTCAGGGACTCTCCCCTTCAGTCAGGTCCAAGGTAAGTCCTCAAGGTTTAGAGCCCTCACCTTATCAGGTGAGCGATTGCATATCTGGAGTCATCATTCTAAAGCATAAGAATTCTCAAGTCAGTTATGCAGTGTTAATTCTCACGGGCATCCTGAACCTGTGGTTTACTAATGTTTGTTAGAGTATTGAAAGACTTTGATTAACATATTATTTTGGGCTACATCACCCACCTAATTTGACTTTGTGCACCTCTGCAACACATGTTAATACTTTAATGAAACCCTAACTTCTTCCTCAAAAGAAAAAAAAAAAGATAAAATAAAATCCTACTACCTTCACCCTTTCATTTGTAAGCAGACTTGGCAGAGTTTCTAAAGTCATCATTAACATCATTAATGTGTTCAGAGATCACATTACTAAAAGAAGCATCAGGAGCATAGAACAGTAAATGCCATTTTTACTGTGACAAAATTTGAAGTCTCACAGCTCTATACTGGGAAAAAAGTTGGTCTCAGACTTCTACCAGCCAATATTCTTTATTGACATGAGGACCACTTCAAACTGCAGTTAAGGTGATAATGCTTTAATATATACTGGAAAGTACTACAGCATTTAGCACAGTGAATGTGAAGTGATTATACAGTCCAACACTGTTCTGTTTTCAGGACAAGCTGAACTTTTATGACCACAGTATTATTTCTAGTTGGCAGGATGATCTATTTCTTTCAATGAAAATATCTCAAGTATGTAAAAAATTATGTTAATATATGTCCTATTTCACCACTATAGAATTTACTTTTTTTTAACATTGATCTGCTGTTCCCATGTCCTTTTTTTTTATATTCCCCCAGTCTCATTAAGAATGGTAGATAAACCCAAATGTATTTAATACCCCCGTTTTTCCTTTCTCATTCTATTGAACATCAGATTGTCAAATGTAGTACTTTTCAGAATATTGCAAAGTCCTACGTGTTTACACTGAATAAGAAGGTCCAATGTGATTGTCATCCTATACAATGGAAAAGATTTCTATTAAAATTACGAATTCAAACAAATACTTCACTCTAAGATCAAGATATATTAATAAGGGATTTTTAGATTAAATTCTCTGCCCCAGTTAGCTTAATAGCCAGTTCATATTTATACTCACTGCAGCAAAAATTGTTCCATTTATACTTCTGCAAATTCATGAACATTTATGCATCAGGAAGTTTTTAGAAAATCAGATCACACTAATAAGTAAGGCACAGTTCCTTGCTTTAGCCAGATATGGTCTAGTTTCTCCATCAAATGATCATAACACCCTAATTCCCTTCAGAAGGAAAAATCACAATCACTTCATCTTCCTTCGTGTAGGTTTTTCTTTAAGGAATACTATGTTTGCCTTTCACATAAAACACGTTTCTTGTAATCAAGTAATATAATGACAATTAATAAAATTATATCTCCTGCCTTAAAATAATTGAATATCAAAAGAGCTAAACAGGCTATATAGTGTAAACATTATAAAGCAGTCATATAGCCATCACCATTTTCAACTACAGTCTATATGTAAATGTCTTTACATTCCTGACAAGTGTTTCATAATTACAGGCTCTTATGATATATTTTATTGTTATTTTTTTAAACATTACGAATAGCCCTCCAATCACTATAAAATTATCTATGACAGTGGGAACTTTGCTTTCAAAGCTCATTATAAGTTTGTTTATGAAAATATATATTAGTCATTATATTTCAGTTTTATTTTTAAAGTGATACTATCAACTTGAAAAAATAAATCAGACTTTTACCTGTATTTCTCTACAACTTAGTAATGTTACAAGCAGCTCCACAGACAACTGTGATTGACTGAGTCTGGAGGAGGACCAGTTCACTTCAGCTAGTATAAATCCATGCAATATCATCAGTTGGCTGGTTTTATCATCTTGTGTGTGTTTACACTGCAGACTTAATAGCACTTTAGGCTATTGTTTACAGCCTGATGTTACTCCAGTTTTAGGCCATATGACACTATTTTCATGCATTTCTATTCATCAAGCTTGCAAGAGAACATATGCCAAAGCCAGCAGCAGGAAAGCTGTCAATGGTAAAACACTAGGCAAAGGTTTTCACATACAGAGAAACAACAGAAGAAAGAACAGGTATGCTTGGCTTTACTCAGTCCATCTTTCAGGAACAGTTTCAATGAAACAGAAAATATCCAGTGAATCTTTACATATGAGGCATACACACCATCAATGAACAATATTGAAAAGCCACCCTGTTTCTTTTTGACATAGTTTAAAATCGTACACGTTTTCTTGACTGGTACTAGAATCACTGTAGTACAAAGTGCTTTGGCTCTGTTTACATGTTCTTCATGTAGCTGAGGACACCCAAGTAACCTCTCAGCAAGAAGTCTGAATCTATGCAGGTGGAAACGGCATGAGGAAACGGCCGGTGTAAGAGAGGTACAGCTCATTACGTGTGTGACAACTCCAGAAATCACACCTTCACAGATGGCAAGCAGAGGGAGTAATTTCTTATGACCTCTGAGGCAAAGAAAACTATTTCAGCCTTCTTAATTGCAAAAATGTTTACAGGTTTGGTTTAACTATTTGGCTGCAAGAGAAACTAATCAAAACGTTTTGGTCCTCAGGATACCAAAGAGGTGTTCCCACATATGAGAAGGAGGCAAAGATACAGTGCTAAAATAATAAAACTCTTTCTCATAACTTTTGACATCTCTTCTTCTCTGACAGTGTTTTTACTTTATTGTTCTGGTTTTACTTTACTACTGTACCAATTTACAGTATCCTGAATACATTCTGTTGCTCTTCTCAATCTCATAGAGAAGATAGTAGAATTGAAGAAAGTTTAAAGCAGAAAAAAATATTGACAGTCAAGAAAACCTGGGGCAGCCAAGTAAGCCAGGATTCCCTTTTTAAAATTAAATAACTGAAGGGGATATAGTATAGGCCTTCAAAATAATGAGTGATGTGAGGTAATGGATAGTGATCAACTGTTTGTACTCTCCTGCAAGACAGGGACAATGGAACATTGGATGAAGTTAACGGGACGCAATTTCCAAAAGAAATGGTTCTCCATATAACAGGTTGTTGAGCTGTCTAGCTCCTTTCCAAAGAGCATGGTGGGAGCTAAAGGTCTTTTATGGTAACACATGGCAAGCATATCTGCTTCGTTAAGGGGTTTTGAACATACTAGCCATGCTAGAGCTTAGAAAGCCCCAGAACTGAAATGTCTGGAGTCTGTGACTGCTGTGCTTTTATATTCTTCTCTAGGCATCTCAGGGGAAAGACACTGGGCTGGGTTTTGTCGTGGTTTTAGGGGTTTTTTTGTCTGATCCAGACTATATAGCCATTCTCACAGTTTTTGTGTTTTCACTTTGTTTTTCGATAAAAAGGAGGAGGGTACAACCGATTAATGTTTAAGCCTTTCTATCTTTCTCTAACAGGGGTGTAATTTAGAGCTAGTCCAATTCCCAGTTACTTATAGCTCATTTGAGAGACCTCTAAAAAGAGTTTTCAAAGGAAAAATAAAATACTGCGTCTTCAAACAAGTCTCTCAAAGAACCATTCTAGTCATTTTACAGGAGATAGACATCCTCAGTCTTTATTAAAGGGGAATACAATGGCTTAAACAACCTTGTAGTTTTTTGGTTTATGGGTATGATTCATGATTTTGAGTAGCAGTGATGTAGAGGATTCATAACCACTGTTTTAAAATTAGTTCACTAAAATAGGTAACTCCAGATATGTCAAAAGATAGAAGGGTATTTCCTTCATCAAATAAACCTGCGAATTTCTTTCCTTCTGTCCTGGTTTTGGTTGGTATAGAGTTAATTTTCTTCACTGTAGCTGGTATAAGCTGTTTGAGATTTAGTATGAAGATAGTGCTGATGGTACATTGATGTTTTAGTTCTTGTTAAGTAAGTGCTAAGTGTGGCTGAGTAGTGCTTATATTAGTCAAGAACTTTTCCAGCTCCCCATGCTCTGCCAGGGGCACAACAAACTGGGAGGGGAGGGGGCACAGCCAGGGCAGCTGATCCAAACTGGCCAAAGGGATATTCCATACCATATATGATGTCATGCTCAGTATATAAAGCTGGAGGAAGAAGAAGGAAGGGAGGGGACAGTCAGAGTGATAGCATTTGTCTTCCCAAGTAGATGGGCAGACAAATACCCATGATGGAGTCCTGCTTTTTTGGAGATGGCTGAATGTCCGCCTGCCCATTGGAAGAAGTGACGGAATTCTTTGGTTTACTTTGCTTGCATGCGTGGCTTTTGCTTTCCCTATTAAACTGTCTTCGTCTCAACCCACATGTTTTCTCACCTGTACCCTCCTGATTGTCTCCCCCATCCCATTGTGGGGGAAGTGAGTGAGTGGCTGGGTGGTGCTTAGTTGCTGACTGGGGCTAAACCTTGACACCTTCATAAATTTAAGGGGTTTTGTTAGGCAATTCAAGACTGTGGCTCAGGACATAGCAGGATTAGGGCTTCTATGTAATATAGATGGACTAGAAATGGCTTTTTAGAGAGAGAATAAACTTGAAAGCTAATAAAGTTTTCATAACAAGATACATCAGGGTAGAGAGAACATTGTACTTTGTTGATATAGTTGAAGGTGTAAGAGATGAAGGGCCTATGTAAGATATCCATTCTTCAGTGTTACTCCAACAATTACTACAGTCTTTAACATGATGGAATTAAGCCAGAAGGGGAAAGCAATGGCTCTGTCTCAAGCTCCAGTACTGGGTATGTCTCATTTTTAGTATGAAATTTATTTAAAGCATTTTGAAAATGTTTAATTTAAGATTCCAATAATAACTGGAATAAATGCTCAGTAAGACCTCAGTTTCTATGTATAATTTTGCAGGCTTCATAATATATTGTGGTTTTAATTCTATGAATTGTTTATCTAGAGGATTTTTTACTTTAGCCTGCTTTCCAAGAACTTTCTAGAGGGCACATTATCAAAGTTTACAAATTATAATAGCGACTGTTTAACACCAAGAAACATAGTTTAATAAATAACTCAAGATTTCCTTGTTAGATTAAGTCTAACAAATAAGGCTTAGATTTCATTTAGGTTTCAGAAATATTTCTAATATTAATAGACTCCATGGATTATAAAAGATACATTGCTGTTATCAGCCTAATCCTGAAGGTCTGTGGAAGGCTTACTTGCGCTGATTTCTCTGGGATTGTTCACATGCTTCACTTCAACTTCTTTTCAGCCTGGGCCCCAAATTTCTGTATTGCTCCTGATAAACAGAACATGCTTATGAAATTCTATGCATGTTACAGAAGTACATAGTTTGTCATAGGAAGACGTTTGCTAATCAGATCATTCCTTTTTTCACACTCGCTTTTTACATCAGAGACATTGTAATTACTCTAGCATATGTTCTTTAAGAAAAGTGAGCATTTATGATTCCACTGGTCCCTGCCTTTGCAAGTTATATTTCATCAGTGAGCTATGAAAAAGAGTACTCTGTTAAATTGTGGAAATAAACTCAAACCAATATGCTGGCCAATATGGGACAGCCTCAATAGACAAGAGAGGCTGTGATGATTAGAGCTGGGCCTGAAATCTCTGAATCCCCTATGCAAGCTGATCTGTATGATCTGCATTTGAAATGTAGCTTCTCTGTTTCTTTGGAATATCTTTTCACCCTGTAGTTGGAGAAAGAAGGAACTGATTATCCCAGGTAACATGAAAAAATTACTGTCTGATTTCATATGCTTACCTTTATTCACGCTATTTATTCCTGATGTTTCACATGCTCTACCCTTCGCCCCTGGTAGCAGCACTCCAAAGCTTGCCTGGCTATTTAAAGAACGAAATATCTTTTTGCATAACCACATTAACTATTCTTCTAATTCTTCTTCTCACAAGACTCCAGATTATCTCACTACAGATTTTATTCTCTCCCAAATGGCACTGAAATTGAAGCAAAAACCTGACAGAAGAAGAAATGAGGAATTAACCTTTCTTTTAATCTCCCTGTAAATACAAAAAAAAAATGTCCTTATCCCTGGCCCTGGAAATGTGCTTTCTTCTGTTTTTCTTTGGAGCTGGAGTTACCAAAAGGCAGCCAACTTTACTCATGAAATATGAAAATATTACCAAAGGATTTTTATCAAGGCCAAAAGTATCAACAAATCTATTGTATGTCTTGAATTGTTTTGAGTATTTTGCCTTACATGCTACTAGGTATTCTGCAGTAACAAAGTTGGTCATGTAAGAAACATATCCTGTGGATTTCACAGGAAGAGGTTACTGAGAAACATATTTTCATTTAATGTACTAAAGCATTACTGTCTGTAAAGTACTCTTCATTTTATTATTATAAAAAGTGATAAAAAGTTCAAAAGAAATATGTTTTTTAAAATACTTGAAGACAACTAATTTAAAATATTTATCTATCGAAACAGTCACCCGATAAAACTCCACCTACAGGCAATTACCATTTTGTCTGCTCTATTCCCATGTTAGGGTTTTTTCCCTCTGCTGAGTGATTTTTTTCAGCTTTTTCTTTTTAGACACCGTCATCTAGTTCTAGTAGGAGAGTTTAGCAGAATAATCAACTAAAACTATCAGATTTTGTGAGAAGCAGCTGATTGCCTTGAGGATGGCAGGTGATATTTTTCAATCTAATTGGGGCACAGCAGTGAAAGAAAGCTGAATCTTGTTATAGACTGCTGAAGTCCTCTCTGTGTTAGGAGTAGATTAAGACTTAAGCCAGATGTTCACTTAGTAAACAGCTGCACAACATTACAACATTACAGTCACCCACTAATTTGTTATATCTCCTGTCTTCCAGAGGTTATCCTCCCACAGAGCTTGCCGTAAGCAAATTTGTGTGAGCCCAAACTGACCCACTTCATTTAAAATCAGCTGTGGTAGATTATGCATTTGAATTGTGCTTTGAATTAACTGGTTGAGCTGACATCCAACTGGCAAGAAGCAAGGAACTCCTGGAGACATCTTCAACATCTCCCAAATGGATGCAGAAGAGGTTGTCTCTATCTGCTGGCACAGTGCTGTGGCTTTAACTAAACAGTCACTCCCAGCATTGCTAGGGATTTGTGAATGGCTTTTGGAGAAGACAACTGGAAACCTAGTATGTTAGTTAAGACATTCATTTAGAAGTGAGAATAATAAGCTGAATCTTTTGAGCCTGAGCAGAAAATTGAACTTTATTTTTCCCTGTCTCTAATAGTCTTTTTGGATCTCAGACAGCAGGGAAGCAATCCCCTGTATCTGAGGCATGTGAATATAGAAAGGAAAATGCATACAGCAGGCTCATGATTCTTCTACACAGCACCTTGGGGTCAAAACACCAAAAAATAATGTACCCAGGGAGCTAAATTCTAAGAGCTTAGTATCTTTGTCATATCTACCATTTAATCCCTAACTTTTTATTCCTATGAAGTTTCTGGGTATTCCCAGAAAGCAATGAAATAGAGAGAGAAAGCTATCAGGAGGGAAGGGACACAATCTTGCAGATGTTATGTCTACAAGACGTATGTTATTTTGTAAATACATAACTTCATCTAAGGAAGCTATGTCTTACTGGCTACAGACAGCATTTCCCAGTGTTCATGATTACTCAGAACCACCTCTAACCACTACAGGCATTTATGCCTATGCCGTAAAGGTGGAGGTTTTCTTCAATATTAAACTACTAAAATTCTATTACCATCTCCATGATGATATATTTACTGGCTTTCCCCAAGGACTCCAGCAACTGAACCAACATAGTTTTCAGGGTGGAGTAGAAATTTTCAGTGGACTCATTCTCTTGGATAAAGTTTAATTAATTTTTTCTTACATAACCAACATAAAACTAAATAAAGTGCATTACTCTAAGAAGCTTCATCTCTGCAGACCATGACAGTTCTTAGATTTCTCAAAAGGAAAATTTATTTTCAGTGGAGTGTGTGAAAAGTGGATCTGTCCTATCACTGTAGTTCAAATGGGATGTATGTCATATCAAATAATGAAAAAAAGTGGCATTAGAAGAAGAACATCCTGCTTTTTTTGGCAAGTTAAGAAATAACAACACACAAACACAACTGAGGGTGGAGAGTTGAGACAGCAGTCCATGAAGACTTGTGCATGCTGTTAGCTGATCTGACCTTCTTTCAACCTTCAGTTTTTTGCACCTTACATCTTCTCTGGTTATGACATTCAAGAGGAAAACCTGTTCAAAAAGGAATAAAAGTACCTGTGTCTGGCTTCAATGGCAGCTTCATAGTCTCTACAGAGTCTCATGTTGTTATTGTTGAAGTGCAGTATATATAATAGGGTGTATAACATCCCATACCTGGGCCACATGGATACCTAAGATTTCTAAACCAGAAATTTCAATCTGGTAAAAGAATTCTTCACTTACAGCAGACTGAAGGACTCAGTCCTAGTAAATCTAATGTCAAATTGGTAAATCCAGGATCACAAACACAAAATGATTTAGCCTTCTAAAGCAGGAATTTGGTCTCCTCAACCCAGAGTCCTGACCCTCAGCCGCCACCTAACCTATAGGAATGCTTTTGGCGGTGACCTTCAAGACTCCCAGCACCCTCAAATTTGAATTCTTCCTCCCCAAGTGGTTTCTTAGTTATGAGAAAAGTGGGTAATTCTCACCTAAGCACTTTTACTTTATTGTTCCCTGTCCTCTGGCTTTGGATAGCTACATGCTGAACAGGCCTGACCTGTTTGTACAAGCAGGATCACAGACTACAGAGCAAGTCAAGAGCACTCAATGACCCCAATACCAGCGAGTGTGCTTGTACCAGCAAACTAGGCTTTCTTAACATGAACCATGAGGAAAAAAGAGATGAGAATTGCCTGGAGTGCTGACTACTGAGATTGTTACCGAAAAACGCGGTAAAATCAGAAACAACTCTTTAACACCAATTTAGTATTAAAGAGCAGGCATTCTTTATTCACGGCGCCGGATGCATGGGGGATCGCTCCTCCTAACGTGCATGCCTTACACACCTTTCCCATGCAATTTATAGATCAAAAATTTACCTATTCATACATATTCATTATTGTCCTTTCTACTGATTGGTACAAACTTGCTCGTTCCACATGTAGATTACTGCACAAACTCAGTTGTCGTCTTCTATTGTTCTCTTTTGAGTAGGTGGTATTACTTGGGTCGGTGGTCCGTGAGTCGGTGGTTGCAATCTCCCGCTGCCAGAATTACCTTTTACATTTTTGGCTCTCAGTCCCGGCAGTCCTGGCCAGTTTTCTCAGTCCACTACACGAAACCACATTTTGTCATCCTTTTCTGACAGAAGCACATTGTCTATTGTTTCGTTCACATTAATGATTACCTAGGGACTAAAATGCAGACCAAAGAATACACTGATCTGTATACTCCATGTCCCCAGACTTAATGTCCAGTTGGATAGGGCTGTACAAGGAGTATAGCAACATCCATGGTTGGTTAATTCCATCACCCTGGTTACAAGATGACTGAGATTTTGAATGCCAAGTAAAATGAGCTTAAACTATTTTGAAAATGCAAATTAGATTGATTCTGCCCCTGACCTTTCCCTTACATGTGCACGCACACCCAATCAAAACTGAGGCTTTCCAATTCTTCGGTATCAATTCATTGCCAATAAATCACCTGAGAAGGAAAAGGCAAACATCATATCCATATGCTGTTCTTGCCTCAGATAATTTTATGGCATATTTGTTTTTTTCACCCTGCAAGACACCTAATACTGATTTTGGTTGAAGTGCAGGAAGCCTAAAAATTTCAAGGTGCACTTTTCTTCTTTCATATAGGTTCTTAAAAACAATGACATATGCATAGGAAAATTCTTTTTGGTTCATGTAAGTTCACTAATAAACCAGATGTCCTGTAAATAAGTCCTTAGGGCCTAATATGCAAATATTGATGGTGCTGATAATCACTGGACCCTAGTTTCTATAATTGTTTTTACCTTCATTATCTTCTATTATCTCCCATAAGAAATCCATTTTCCACTGTGAAATCTGATGCATGCAATGCAGCACATATCAAGGGTTTAATGGTCTGCCTTTCAATAAATTGAATTTAATCTCTTTTATGATTCTTAGGAAGGACCAGAAGATAATAAGACCATGGCAATAGAACATTCAATAATCGTTTTCAGCCACTGAAACCTAATACAGAGGCTAACTGGTCCCTTGAAGCATGTCCACTTACTCTATGATGTATGCACAAGGTATCCCATCATAAGTATTCTCATAGTGGTTTCCTAGTGGCAGGATTAAGAAAACTGTTTCCTTAAATATGTTACGATGAAAATAACAATACATAATATCAACAGCAGAGCTCTGTTCAAACTCTGTGGACTCCAGCTGCAAAGAGATGGTATTCAAATATGTAGGTTAATTCCCAAATGAAAGCTTTGTAAACAGGAGACAGTAAACTATTATCATCTGCAAAGTAAACTTTATTATTGCATGAACATTCTCTCTCCTTTCAAATCTTTTTCTCTCTTGTCCTTTTTCCATTTTTTCTCAGCTGCTAAAATTATGGCCTAATCCACCCATGTATTTGTCTCCACGCCCCTTTTGTCCTGTATACTGTTTTTACAGAGATGAAATGATTGTGCAAAAGCAATTGAAAGCAATAGACAGGTCTAGCTTTGGCCTTACAGTGTAAGTCTGCTGCCACCTATAGATAAATTGCAATATTTGCAAGAAGATGCAATGCATGATTTGAAAAAGATTGCAAGGAGAGCAGTGCTACTATAGACATCTTCTGTAGCAGAAAAGATTAGTGGCTGTCTGCACTACTGAGAATACTGTACAAAGTGTTATCAATTCTCAGGTCAATAAATGAATCTGCCTACCATGTCAATGGTAGCTGCTACGAAGTAATAGCAGTGATAATGTGCAATAGGCAAATAGTAAATAAAAACAGAGAGCAGAGAGAGGAGATCATGTTTTAGGGATGTGATTTTTGCTTGTTCTCTCAGAAACAGCAAGTTCACATTAATGGTTATCCAACATACATACATTATTAAGTGGGAAGAGCAAAAGAGGACCAGGCAGAACAGGAAATGTGGTAACAAAGGGTAAGTGCCAGATTCTTCTTCATCTTTCTCTAGCCAGTACTTTTACTTATATCACCTTTTATTCCAAGATTTCAAGCACATCACAAGACTTCTATAAATAAAGATTTCTATTTGTTATTTGTTATATGTTCTATTTTCTCTCTAGACACATATAGGGAAAGTTTGCCAACTTCCTAAAAATAAACACAATATGCTGACTGTTCAATATTTTTAAACATGAGATAACCACATCCTACTTTTGATCCTCTAAAATACTCCACTACCAAAAATTAAAGCAAAAAAAGTGAAGCTCCTGACTAATCACTCCAAAATTCTCTATTTCAAGCAGTCAGGAGATTATTCCATCCTAAGTTCTGGTAACCTAGGTAAAAGCATACTTTTTGTTCATTTTGTGATTGGTAAAACATCACTGAAACTGAGAAGTAGAATACTTGCCTTTAGTGTAGGGTCAGGAAAAAAAAAAAAAAAAAAAAAAGTATAAGTTCCTTTTTATTTTATTATTATTATTGAAAAAAATCAACACAGTAGCAGCCATCATCCAAAACATAAATCCCATGCCAAGCTGAATATATGTGGATTCAGTGAGGGAACCTGTTGTTGTGCTTTAACCCCAGACAGCAACTAAGGACAACCCAGCTGTTCGCTCACTCCCCCCGACAATGGGATGGGGGAGACAATCAGAAGAGTAAAAGTGAGAACACTTGTGGGTTGAGATAAAGACAGTTTAATAGGTAAAGCAAAAGCCGTGCACACAAGCAAAGTAAAACAAGGAATCCATTCGCTCCTTCCCATGGGCAGGCAGGTGTTCAGCCATCCCCAGGAAAGCAGGGCCCCATCACGCGTAACAGTTACTTGGGTGACAAACACCATCACTCCAAACATCCCCCCCTTCCTTCTTCTTGCCCTAGCTATATATGCTGAGCATGATATTATATGGTATGGAATATCCCTTTGGTCAGTTGGGGTCAGCTGTCCCAGCTGTGTCCCCTCCCAGCTTCTTGTGCACCCCCAGCCTCCTTGATGGTGGGGTGGGGCAAGAAGCATAAAAGGCCTTTACTGTGTATAAGCACTGCTCAACAGTAAGGAAAACATCCCCGTATTATCAGCCCTGTCTTCAGCACAAATCCAAAACACAGCCCCATACCAGCTACTATGAAGAAAATTATCTCTATCCCAGCCAAAACCAGCACACCTGTAACAAAATTGCTGACTGCAGATGTGGGACTGGGTGTTAGAACAAACTGGGGGGGGAAAGGCCAAATGAAAAAAACCAAAGCAAATTAAGGCAAACACTTTCTAGTGAAGAATTCATATACTATACCCCTGAGATGATACATGACATATTGTAATATATGCTAACTAGAATGATTAAAAAAAATAAAAAGTTGCTTTCTAGTCTTGGAGTTCCAATATTTTAAGTTTAACTTTGTATGTAGAGTCCTTGGAAATACATATTGCATCAAGGAAACACCTTTGTGCAAGTTCTTTTAAAATGTCCATTGAGCAGTCCCCTTCATTCTGTTCAGTCAGGTTAAGTGGGTTAACCTCACAATTAAAAACTTGAATAAATAGTGGTTGATACAAAAAAAAAATCAGATTATTAAAAATGTGAGCTTGTCCTATGGATTTTGCCATCTGGTGTGTACTGGAATAAGCTTTTTAAGAGTTGGATGAAATTCTTAAAAAGCATGATAAATGTCTAAGTCAGAACATGGTAGCTGTAAGGTACTGTATTTCATTCCACAACTGCTACTCCCAGTTCTTTCTGACATTCTATAATACTGAGAGCTAAGAAAAATAGAGCACTAACCCAAATGTAAATCATTATAGGGCTGAAGAATATTCATCCTCCTTAATTCATTTTCATTGCATGCAAATGACTCAAATTTAGCACAGTGGCTTGTCTTTTTTGTGACAACCAATTTTCCTTTTTTGAGTCAATTATTTCCCTTGAATAATGAATATGGACTAGGGGTTAATAGCTGTATTGGAACAGAGCACCTGAGACAATTGGTTCCCATGACAACCAAACTCACTTATTAATAATTTTAACTTATTTTCCCCCTCTATTCCAAATTAATGTATTAGAGATGAGAGAACCTTAAAATACCTCACATATAATTCTTGCAGCCAAGCCTTTCAGATGGGACATCATGGGACTTTATACATAGTCAATGATTTCTATCACCTGAAAATTAATTTAACAAACTGCCAAACAAGAGGTACCCAGAGTGTGTTTGGGTAGCTCACTTTGACACCCTGCTTACTTTGGGTTCAGAAGGTACGGATAAGGCAGATAGGCCTTGTAAGGCCTCATATATTTTAGAAAACTACTGTATTTGTAAGTAAGAAGCCAACATCCTGGTTATTTTGTCTGCAGAGTTACACGGAGAAAGTAAACAGAAAGTACATCTGAGAAAAAAATGGTATCTTGTACTTGGACCAAAAGCCTGGGAGGCACAATAGTGGGCTGCTGGTTTAACTTTAGACTGTTTCTGACTGTAACTGACCTTCCTATGGTCTTTGATGATTAATGTAATTTCTGTATGGTGATAATCATTATAAGTTGTCCCACTAGTCATAGACGTTAAAATTTTACTCCACTGAGCTATATAACCTGTTCCAGAATTTGTGACTCCCATGAGTAAACACTCAAGATTAGTGTTTCTAGAAAAAGTACTTGAGAGTGTTTTGTGTGAAACCATTCCTTTTACTGTGGTTTTCTGCTTGTACATTTCATTGTCCTCTTTCGTTTAAAATAAATAAGCCCAGTATCCTGGGAGTTTCAGCAAATACTACCACCTTCCAACTGTACATACTCTAACCACAAATGTTACTTCTGTCCTGATGCATGCACACCATATACGCTAATTATTTGAATGGAAATGTCTTAAGTTGAAACAAAGGGGTTTCTGTGTAAATAAACTCAACAGAAAGGTCTGAATGGCATTTTCTTTTGTCTGCTCTTGCAAGAAATCCTTGCAAGAATGTAAGACTATGCACCTCGTTCTCTTTTAAAATTAAAACTCTCCATCTGTGAAGGTATTGACATTATATAGCAGTACATTTATTGTCACTTAGGTCCTGTGACAAAAATCCCATCCAATTACAAATTACAATACCAGCTAGACCCACAGTGAAAGACCTTTGTGAGATTTCCCATAGAAGAATTCCTGAGGATTAGGAAAAAGGTGGTATTTCAGGGTTTGCCCATTTCCTCACCAAATCCTTGTTAGGGTTGCTGACTTAACTTTCTTGAGATTCTCCACTCACACACATTTTCATCCACCTCTTACTTTGAGGTTGTCACTGGCCACCAGATGTGCAAATTACATGATCTTTGAGAAGCCCAAGAGAAAATCTGAACCTATACATTGGAGTAGCTCATACCTGGACCTAGAGCACACCCTCACCTTTTTTGTCTCCCCCTTGCCTCCTCTTTCTCTGGACAGGAAGACACATATTCAGCCCCCAACCATTTTTGTTTGAAGGAACAAACTTTTCTTGTACAACATCCTCAGTTCAGGAGCAGAGCCATAAATTGTTTGTGCTTTCAGGGTGTGTAACTATTTCAGTTTTTAGAAGGAAATTCTACCAACTTCCATGTGTAGTATTTATGCCACACAAACAGAAATAATAACAAGAAATCATGGTAAGCGGGGAAGTGTCTTGTAATAACAACATGTGAAGGAATCAGAGTGGATGAGGATGCATTGTACTCTACCTTCCTAATTTTCTTTCTTTTCCCTCACTGGAAAACAGGAAAGCAGAAAAACTCGATCCCACTCTCATTCTCTTCACTCATCTGTCTCATATGCACATATATAGCAGTGTTGGTGTTGGAAAACAAAGCCCTAGCTGATCTGCTTCAATTCCCCCCATCTGAACACCATGCTCCATGGTGAAAGCAGCTTGACTGTATGCATCTGCCACTGGCCCTTCGATCTACTGCTAGGAATAGAAGGAATGAGGCAGAGCCCATGAATTTCTTCCACACCCTTCTTCCTCTCTCTCCCGTTTCCCTGTAGCCAGAGCTGGAAATTCACTGCTCAAAGGGCTGAACTACACCAGAGAGGGAGCATTCAGACCAGACCCTGCTGCAGTATAGGCAGTACATGCAAACATTGCTGAAGCATCCTAACAAGACAGAGCCCCTCAGGTATTTCTCAGAGGTGGATGAAATCCACTTCGGATAATATTACAGTCTGTTCAAGTTTGGTATGTGTCTGCTTTCTCTGGTCTTGCTCTTAGCAGCAGATGAGGGGCTTGCCCACACTGCTGCAGCAGGCTGTAGCTCCCACCTTTGTCCAAATGTTTGTTTCATGCCCCTGTCATGGGGACTTGATCTTAACAAGGTATTTCTAGACAATGTGATAAAATGCTATGGTGAGAAGAAATGTGTCACCTCTCAGACAATGGGGCGTAGGTGTGAGTGCAGCAACAGCTCTGCAGGCTTCCCACTTGGTTGGGCTTCATTGTACAGATGTTGTCCTTAATCAGTACAAACAAGAGGAACATTGGAAAAGAGGGAATGTACCTGATTTTGGCCCAAAGAAGCAGGGGAAGAGGCATGACTTAACTGTTGGGTGGGACTGTTGGAAGCTATGTCTGACAGTGGTCACCTTGCTACCTGAAACACAGCCTGTGTCATAGGAGACCTATAAATTCAACATTATAGAGGTATGACTGCAGTGGTCCATTCTGCTGAAAGAAAAGCAGAAGCAACACTTGTTCTCAGAGCTGGATAGATGAGAAGCACACAGCATAGCCATCATCCTTTGATGGAGTGCTGTGGCCTTGCCAAATCAACAACTTTCTGCTACGACAAAACCAGGCAACAATAACCAAAACCGTTCTTAAAATGCACTGTGCATCTGGCACAGTTTAGTAAAAAACACAACCAATCTGCGCACATCTAGCCTTGAGAGTATCCTTCCCTGTACTGCATAAGTAACATTCTCCCCTGTTCCCACTTCTGACTCACGCTCATAAATTCTCCAATGCTGTCACTAGACATAACTCAGTTTTTCTCCTTTTAAAATAACAAGTCTGGATGCAACTGCAAAGATTCTGTTGCTGACACACTGATAGTATTAATTGCAGTCAAAAGATTTGCCAGTATTTTCTGTATGATAAATTAGTATAATTGATTCTCCTATTTTCTGCCTTCTGCATCCTTGTATTTATACCACCTGTTCTCACCAGCAGTTCATTCTGGCCCCGATCCTGGGAGGAAGGCTCCCCAGGCTACCTCACTCACTTAAGTAGATATTTGCATAAATGCAGAAATCTATGTATGCTGAGATCCTTATGAGACTGTAGCCATTTTTTTTTTTTTTGCTACAGAATCTGATATTAGCATACATGCTTCATCTTTCTGCTTCTCTATTTCTGTGTGAGCCCTCTGAAGGTTCCCTGTGAATAACAGAACATACAGCTAATGGACACTGTCTGGCTGGACATGTTTTGTGACCTTGACCTGCTTTTGTTCAGACAATGATAACAAATCAGTCTAGCATTGCTTGTCCTAGATATCCATCATCATGATTGAAAGCTGGCCTTGCACGATTAGCTCTAAATTTCTAGCTAAGGATTATCTCAAACGTAACTCCACAAGAATAATTCTGATGCAAACTGCCTTGAGCCATCTTTATAATGTAAATTACTAAGTAGAGTGAGTGAATGATAGTCCACAGCTGAGTGGCAATTGTACTGTAGCTCTTCTAAAAAAAAAGGGCTTTGGGAAACAAAAACAGTGTAGATTTTTTATTCTAGAGTGCCTTACAGGTCTCAAATTGCAGTGTGTTCATTCACTCAGGTTCACTGAGTCAGATGCAGTGTTACTGTTGCTGCATATACACACCTACATAGAGGGTTGATTTTCAGACCTTTAGCTTGTCTGAATTTTTGCATCCCTTTTGTTTGTTACTATTTTTAAACAGTTCAGGTTTAGACTTTGGCTTTCTAAATGTAGGAAGTCTAAAAATAATCTGACATATAAAAGAATAAAATGCTATAGAAAACAACAAAAAGTATTTGGAAATACTTCAGAGACAAATCTAAGCAAAGGAAGTTCAAAAGTCTGCGGTAGAAAGTTTTGCCATACCAGGTGTTTACCAGCCCTATGAATTATGTCTTGGAACTTAAACAGGACAGGCCTCAGCCTGTACAACAGTTGACCAAGATATGAAAAAGACTAGGGAAAAGGGGCAGCAGAGAATGGTGTTGATAACTCGTGAAGCCACTGTCTTTTGCAGTCATTACTGATCATCTGTCAAACACAGGTTGGTCTGTTGAATGATCTTTTGGAAGATACACAAAGCCCACATCTAGATTTCTAGACTATATTAGCATTTGCATTCCATATTGTCCTAGTCAAATTCCACATTTTTGTAATTTTTTTTTCATTTACATAGCTATATATATAATTTCTCTTAAACCTTCCCTAGTATGTTTTCACCTGGAGATACACCATAGGCCATCACTATCTCCAAGACATCTGGTGTAAGTCAAAGTCTTGAGGAAAACAATACGATTGCATTTTTCATCCTTTAGAAAAACAAAATAATTATCTTTTTAAAAGTAAACTAATAAGTTTTATAAAATATTTTTATTGTTCTACTCTCTAGTAGATAACTGGAAAGACACTAGTTTTTTATTCAGGACTCAGGTAATCTGACTGTAGAGCTAGACTGTATTCATTCATTTGGAAAGATTGTTATTGCAAGAAAACTGGTATTGGAGTATTTTATGTACCTGTGGGATTCATCAGTTTTACCTACTCAGATTCCAGTCAAGCTAGTTTTTTTCACTCACTACTGCAATGATCACAGAAAAGTGCAGGTGCTAGTAAAGTAGAACATTCCTTATATAGTTTTGAAAATCAAATTTGAAAACTTTTGACATCTACATCAACGCATGTCATTTTGAAGAGAAGCATTTAAGCAGAAAGAGTTCTTCACGGCACAAAGTTGTTCAGGGAAACCAGCAAGGAATCTCCATGGAAAATAAAACCTGGCATTTGCATGGTTCTCCCATCATCTAGATGGGAAAAACACAGCACCTAGAAGAATGCTGGGTGAGCAAAGGAATGGAAAGTATCCTTCTGAATATCTGCATATGTGCTACAAGATTTGTAAAAGCATTTGGAGGAAAGAAAAGGAACTAATGATTGTTCTGTATTAACAGAACTGGCAAAAGACATACCTGATTTTATAATACCAGATCATCACCTTCAGATATGATACAGAATAATCTGGAGATCAGTGGTGGAGTTGTAGGGTACCTGTCATCTGCTGGGCAATCTCAAAGCTATTAGCCTCATAGTGTTTTATAAGCAGAAGCAAAAAATCCTCAAGTCTTACCTAAAGTACTGTCTCTGGTAGACGATTTGGTCTTAAGGGAATAACAGTTTGCAAGTGATAAGGTTTTCCCCCAGCATGCTTATTTTCCAATATTAAACCAAGTAGTTTATATGGAAATAGGAAGAAAAGGAAGTTTGGTTATTTCAGAATAAATTCCTTCTCCTGTCTCCACTGGAACATAAAATGGAGATCAGGGAGTAGTATTTTTTCTAACTATCCCTAGTCCCTGAAACAATAACCCATTAGCCATGTAGCTCACCATAAACGGATTGCAAAACTGCCTGTTTCATGAATTATAGCAGTCTTTCAAGTAGTAAGAAGTAAACCTGCAGCAATTTTCCATGTCTTTAATTTTACTGTCAAAAGGTATATAAGGGCTATGTCCTGGAACTGATGGATTTCAAGCAGAAAAATTAAATTTCATGTATTAATAGGTAAAAAGAGGGGCTTTGCCAGCATAATTTTCATCTAATTATTAGCTCAAGGAAAATGTTTTGTGAATCTGAATTTAACATTAGCATATACTACACAATGCTGTTAATGGTCTACATGCTGTCTATATTGTAGTATTGATAGAATTGTATTTCTTTCAGAAAGTAGATTTAAGTTCTTAACATAAGAAGAAACAGGGGGAAGATGTGGAGAACAGTTATTTTTAAGCATAGCAACATTTTAGCTTCTATGCCAGAGGACAATTTATTTCAGCTTTTTCATCTTTGTTTGCAACAATGAATGAGTGAACTTAATTAGCACTGCAAGGAACGGGCTATGTTCCCAAAACTCTCTAAATGGGAAAAATATTTAAAGAACATGGAGCAGAAAAGAATGAAAAATGCTTGGAAAGAACAAAAAAGCTACATAACCTTTGTCTACTTGCTGCAAACCAGTTGTATATAATATCACCAACACAGAGTTTCAGAAGTGTCTTTGAGATTTTCCTAAAACGAATCAGATGGCAATCTTCTGCATACATGACACCCATAAAAAAGCATCTAGAGAAATGAATAAAGTTCATCCTAAGTTAAAAAAGATAAACTTTACACATGATGACAGAACTGGATGACATATTGGACCTCTTTATCCTATTCACTGAAACTCACATCTACACAGGAATACAATATGGTCTCCTGACAATTATACATGAAAAATAGACTCAAAATAACAGAGCTTGCAAATAAAGCAGGAAATCCAAGGTCTTTCCTTAGATCTAATTTCAATATGATTTTGGGCAACAGGTTCTGATAAAACTACAGAGCTCTTTCCATTTACTTTACATAGAGTTATGTCAGGTAATTCAGGTTGTAAGTTTCATGTCCCCACCTGTAGGAGAGAGATAACATTACTTCTTTCCTCTGAAACATGCCTGTCCTTTTGGTGTATTATTTTAAACACTGTGGAACAGGAACAAATATTATGTCTATTGAGGGGACCACATTTCTCAGCTGGAGCCTCATAGACTCTCCTAAGAACTACTCCTACCAGTGGGAAGGATCCATCTCATATCATAAGCAGAAAACATGGAAAGCCTTGCAGAGATGGCTGTGTGCTTTAGCATAACAGGAGATTGTACATAAAGGCTAAAAGTGAACATACGGCCAAATGCACAAGTATTCCTCATTTCTGCTCATATTGCTGGAGTTCTGGGCTTTTCAAGTAAAAAACACACAATATGAGGCACATCCTAATATCAAGCTTATCATGCTAGATTTTCCCTTCTAATTGCTTACAGTATCCAGGCCTGAAACTGTAGGCTACTGAAAATCTTTTATTCCTACACTACATCTAACAGTGAGGCCTCAAACCTGCCTGGCACCACAGAGCACTACATCAGTACACATATTAAGGAAAAAAAAAAGCCTAAAAACAAAGAAGAGGCATATGAAGATGGATTTTGCAGCATCAGGTTTCAAAATGTTTTCAAGTTAAATAAAAACCTAAAGCAACATGAAAATAATCAATGAAGTTTTCATCCACCTTCTTGTAAATGTGAAAGATTCAGCTGATATATATACATATATATTTGACAATTTGCTAACTGATACTCTGTGTAAGAATAAATGAAATATTTACCTGACAACAGATACTATAACAAAAATCCCTCTATGAATTCCTTTGGAAAGCTTCCAGAATCATGCAGTAGATATTTTGTTGTGGTTTTGTTTTTATGTTCTCTTCAACACGTCACATGTCATCTGCTGGAGAGAAATATTCAGAGTTATCTTTAAATAAGTGACTTTCTTTTCAAATACTTCTGGCACACAGGAGGGAGCTCATTTTCCACACCTGATCATGGCTTTTCTTTAGGCAGCTGATTTGATGGCAAGAAATGATCATCACAGTGCTGGTGATAAAGATAGGGCTGATATAAACATCTTCTGTTATATAAATAGCAAATTCTAACTGTTAAATTCTGCTTATGATCAGTCAAAAACATGTGCTAGAAACAACATAATATTTATAAAAAATATATGTGAACTTTTAGGGTGGGAGAAAAATGCCACAAATGGACACCTGCACAACTTCTGGTCATGACCATACTAAGAGACGCTGACCATGACTAAATGATGTGATATCAGTGTAATCATCCTGATGGTTGTAATGAGGAAAGTCATTAGCTGCAAAGTGAAGTTGCAGAAACCTAATGTAATCTAACTTCCTTGTACATTCTGTAATCTTCCCAAAATAGTATTATAATGCCATGTCCAATTCATATCTCTCTCCTCACATATTTAAACAGAGCAGGCAGTGGCACACTGTTCTCTTTTCAAATGAAGTGGCTCAGTGACCTGTCTTAATTTCCATTAAAAAGTAGAAGTCCAGTTCTTTATGAAAAGGTCATTCTTAGCTACCAACATATTTTCTTCTTGGGACAATGAACTCAACCAAACTCTTTCTACATGCTCTCTGTTTATATCTCATTCTGACATTACTATAATTTTCATTCTGTTATAGAATCATAGGATTGTTAAGGTTGGAAAAGACCCTTAAGATCATTGAGTCCAACTCCTAACCTATCACTGTCAAGTCCACCACTAAACCATATCCTCAAGGACCACACTGCCCTTCTTTTAAATACCTCCAGGGATGGAGACTCCACCACCTCCCTGGGCAAGCCTGTTCCAATGCCTGACAACCCTTTTGGTGAAGAAGTTTTTCCTAATATCCAACCTAAACTTCCCCCGGCACAGCTTGAGGCCATTTCCTCTCGTCCTATCGCTTCTTACTAGGGAGAAGAGACCGACCCCCACCTCACTACAACCTCCTTTCAGGTAGTTGTAGAGAGCAATAAGGTCTCCCCTCAGCCTCCCCTTCTCCAGACTAAACAACCCCAGCTCCCTCAGCTGCTTCTCATAAGATTTGTTCTCCAGACCCTTCACCAGCTTCATTGCTCTTCTCTGGACACGCTCCAGCACCTCAATGTCCTTCTTGTAGTGAGGGGCTCAAAACTGAACACAGTACGTGAGGTGTGCTCTCACCAGTGCTGAGTACAGGGGCACGATCACCTCCCTGCTCCTGCTGGACACACTATTCCTGATACAAGCCACGATGCCATTGGCCTTCTTGGCCACCTGAGCACACTGCTGGCTCATGTTCAGCCAGCTGTCAACCAACACCCCCAGGTCCTTTTCCTCCAGGCAGCTCTCCAGCCACTCCTCCCCAAGCCTGTAGCGTTGCATGGGGTTGTTGTGACCCAAGTGCAGGACCCAGCACTTGGCCTTGTTGGATCTCATACTGTTGGCTCTGGCCCATCAGGCTGTCCAGGTCCCTCTGTAGGGCCTTGCTGCCCTCCAGCAGATCAACTCTTCCACCCAGCTTGGTGTCATCTGCAAACTTACTGAGGGTGCACTCAATCCCCTCATCCAGATCATCAATGGAGAGATTGAACAGGACTGGCCCCAACACTGAGCCCTGGGGAACACCATTCGTGACTGGCTGCCAACTGGATTTGACTCCATTCACCACCACTCTCCGGGCTCGGCCATCCAGCCAGTTTTTAACCCAGCCAGAGTGCACTCCTCCAAGCCGTGAGCAGCCAGCTTCTCCAGGAGAATGCTGTGGGAGACAGTGTCAAAGGCCTTAATAATGCAGGTAACATGGCAAAATTAGGTATTCAATATTCAAGACATCAGTGTTCCCATTACCATCAGGCATCGTTATTGCTCAGATACAGTTTTAAATTCACTAAACCGTCCCATCACGCCTTCTCCAAACCTACCCTCCTCACTCAGGTTAACCAGCTGGGAGTAGCTAATTTAGGACTACAACCTACACTCCGCCTTCTGCCCTGGGCATAGGTTGGAAGCCACATCTTCCAACAGGCACCAAATATTTTAGCACAACAAAGGCGATCTTTCTCATCCATATTTGACTGTTGCTTTCCATGTGGACTGTCTCCACCACATGAACCTTGCTACACTGATCTGTCCCTCCCTTCAAGTGAAGGCATTTATAATGTTTTAATCTCTTCTGCTCAGGCAGTGAATACCATGCTTTTTTAGACATCTAGTAAATCCAACACAGTATCTGCTATCTGAAGTTTAGAAGATTTCTGCATCTTAAAGTCAGCCACTAAACTTTGCCAGTGGTGTTCAGTAATTTTTTTTCAGGGACCTCAGGACATTCCTGTGTTGTGGATAGCTGCAAGTAAAGTTATCACCAACATCACATGCTGGTTTGAGAGATGAAATAGATCCAGGTGAATAACTAATTAAAAGAATGCATAGGTTGTTACCCTTTGCTCCTATAATGAAGTGCTGAAGCATTAATTTCCTGACTGTCTTGTAATTTGATTTCTCATAAACTGTAATATCACTCCCATTAATAGCTGCACAAAGAAATTACAGGTGGTCAGCAGAACTTGTGCAAGGATACCTTAATGGTCATGCATTACTCTCTGAAAGCTGTGAGATTAACACATCTGCTTCAGACACAGGGACTGCTAGCCTGTAATGTATGGTCTGCTTACTTTGCCACATAAATCCTGTATAAGGTAGCTTTTTACAACTTAACAAAATATTCACATTTTAAAACCCATGAGTGTAAAAGGCTAATTCCCACCCTCTCCATCAGCATTTAGGGCTAGATTTGCCTCAGACTAGATTTTCCACAGACGGTGGTAACTTCCCCAGCACCTGGGGGTGTGCCAAGGCCTGTCACAACAGAGGCACAAACCCAGATGTCCCCACAGTGTGCAATGGTGACTGTGTACCCACGTTAGGGCTCCCCAAGTAATGGGCTCAACTGTGGGAAAGGATCTAATCAGCTATATTTAGGGGTAAATATGATTCTAAATCCAGATGCTAGGTTTCATTATGGCAAGCCTTGAATGGCAAAAGCAACTTTATCAATGCAAATGGAAGTGCTGGCTCAAGAAGACGCCCTTCTTGTGATCAGTGCTTTGCAAGACTCAGCCATGTGCCTTAGGTACATCAAGAGGAAGGCTCATAGTTTGGAATATTTAATATGTATGACAACTGATAATGAACTTCAAATCACAGTGTATTTTAAACTCACATTCAAAACTGGAAGTCACTAGCTGTGTGGTTTGCATGTCTAACACATTGAAAAAGTTAGATTCTCATCATGTCTTACAAGGGTCCAGTAGAGTGTCTCTTACTGTAACAGAACTGTGACTGTCATACTTGAAGGAGTAAATTTTGCATTTTAAGAACCGAGTTTCCTATGTAGAACTCATACAACTGGTATGTAAACCCTTAATCAAAATGAGTCATAAGCTATCACAACTCCAAGTGTTGTAAAGGAGAAGCTAAAAATAAAGCACGGAGAATTAAATAGTTTAATTTTCCCTTTTACATAGAAATTTAGCTCAGTCTATGAAAAAACAGCCTTTTAATATAATACAGAGAATAATGGTTTATTCTGCATATAAGATGGGTAAAAAAAATGCCTCTGATTACTTTTAGTCAGGATTGTAGCTGGCTCATAACTATATTCCAGTTTAACCATGTGACCTCTAATTAAAAGATGTTAAAATATGCAGACTTTGGGGAAGGTGTCTGAAGCCAGCCCCAAAGAGTCTTTGCTCCATTCGTTAAAGCAATTTAGTAATAATAAATCATCTTTGTGGGCAGAGATCATAATTTTGACAAAAATATAAAAAAGCGCACAGCAAAAAGTGTAAAGATCTGTTGAAGCCCAAGCTGTGTGTACATGTAAAAATATGCATGTGTGTTTCTATGATTCTGGGTATGTGCCTCGTTGATGGAAACAGTGGGCATTTTACGAGCCATTACATTTTCCACAGAGACCTCAGTGTTGTTCTTGTATTTATAAACTATTCAAAATGTATGAGAAAACGGGGTGAGGGGGGACAGCAAGGGAATAAGCTGAAAATGAAAAGAATGACTGCACTGTTTTGTATCGATTTCTAGCAGGCAGAGACATGTCAGATAGTATTTAAACCATCTGCTGGAAACATTTGGATTATTCTTATCATCACATTATCTCCCAGGTAGCATTTCCTCCAATAAATAAAAGAACTCTGTGTTTAAAGATAAAAGTCAGATTAATTATTAACTTGTTCAAAGAATGCATTTATAGACACTTACTTTTGTGGTTCTTCTCTGCTTGTTTATTCTTCCCTTTTGTTACACTCAGCTGTAATTTCCTTGCTGAAGTTCTTTGTTTTAGGATGATTATGGTCTCTTATGCTCACAATAGCTTCTGACCCAGATAATTTCCCATTCACCTGGGCAACAACAAATGGATTTACATTTCCCTCTGTTTTTTTCAGTAATGAAGATGACGTACAGTATCTCACCGATTTCAGTCTACAGAGTTTTCCTCAAATCTATATTTGCCTAACTCTCTAAAAAAAGATGAAGGGATCAGAGAGGAAGATGAAAGCAGCTTTCATCTTTGGCCTACACTCAAGGATGGACACTCCTCCTTGTGCTTATGGCATGAGACGGCTGGAGCACCTAAGCCAGCAGTAGTGCTAGAAAACAGGAGTGTGTGAGCTGGGCACATTAAGGCACATTTAAGCCACATAGCACTTATTACTGCTAACATTTTTGAGCCCCCTACAAGGATAGCACTTTATGTATCTGCTTTATATATAAGAGATATAGGCAGAGGGTAGCCAGGCTGGGTCATTCAGTATCATCTTTTCAATGATAATGCAGAAATCAAAAATGAAAAACATAACCAAAGTTAGGGATAAATAAGAAAATTAACTGTGGATTAACAGATTATTTTAATTGTATGAGGGTTTTTTTAAGCAGATAGACTTTTACGTAACTCTGGACTTTCATCATTATTCTTTTATTATTATTATGCCTGACCCATTTTACAACAATTTCTCTCTCCACCCCACCCAAGACATGCAAAGAAATCATATTTGTGACTTAGTACTGTCGTAATTGTGATATAGTGGAGTCATGATGTCTGGATATTACAAGATGAAAAATATACCATGGTGCATGATTACTACAGAAAACCCTATATCTTGGGAGGAATTTTGTATTTTACAAAACTGGATGAGGTCACCACTGTGTTGAGAGAGCTATGATGAATAAAATCTTGTCACAGAAAATAGTGTTCACTGGTGGACCCAGTTCATAATTTTCTCTTACAGCATTTTTGAAACATGAAATTGCCTATAATTAGAAAAGTTAGCTCTTCATCAGCTCTCTGCATCCATTCTCTCAAGAAGTACTCCTCGTACCCTCAATATCTAAAATTCATCTCCTAATCAGCTCTAATAATTAAAAATTCTATGGTGTTTTCCTTCAAAACTTGGTGTTAACACAGTATTCTGGCAAAGTCCACCTTATATAATTATGTCTGCATAGAATGTCTTTCTTTTTTCAATTTGGATAAATTTGTCTTAACTGTTTGTTCCTGAAGTAGTTAATAATATATGTCCTTAAACCACTTCTGTCTTCCTTTCAAGACATGACTCTTCTTCAGCAGCCAGTTTGATTTGGTGTGATACATTCTTCATCTACTTCAGCAGATGATGTGAAGAGTAAATAAATTTTAATGAACTTTTAGATCCTGAAATCAAAGGGCCCCTCTACTTATGTATTTCTTTTGTTGATCATATGACTCTTATAAAAAACTAATTAGCTTATTAAAATGGCTAGGGCCATCCAGGCTACTGTGAGATGCAAATTATGAAATTGTTATTCATATGGCAGAAATAATTAGGTGTTTCAATCCAGACTGGACCTTATTATACTATGTAACCTAAGAGATAACCTTCGTATATAGAAAGTTAACAATCTAGATACACAATGTGACAACAAATATTTTTGTTATTGTTATCATTGTGTTCTTGCTATTATTCCCTTTTTACAGCTCTTCAAATAAATGTGCAATGCCCCTCCTGTCTAAATATCCAGAGGGTATCCGGACTAATAGTGGAATCTGAAAAAGAAATTACCTAAAATAATAATCTAAATACCTTAAAATCCATAGGGTGAATCAACCTCTGAAAGTGACTGTCAGTGTCTAATATCTAACAGAAAGAATTGGAACAACCATTCAGGCTAGCTTTTGATGGCTAAAATGAGACCCCATGTTAAGTGACCTGTCAAAGGTCACAGAGGAAGATGATAAAAATGAAGACATATGTGTGAGTCCTGTTTGAGTGCTTTACCTACAAGGCCAATTTCTTCACAAGGCCCTTAAAAATATGTGAAAGAATTATTTGTATTTATCTAAATGAATGACACATAACACATATATTCACTGAGGATGATAAAATGAATTAAATGATTCACCACTGATTTTTCACTTGGTCTTTTAATTTGAAAAACATGTCAAACAGAAATATGTCAGCCACTTTAATCCTGGCAATCCTTGTAGAAAACTAGTAATTGCCAGTTCCCTTATACCTTTCTAGCACTTAGGTGAATATGTTCTCAGGTTGCTTTACTGGGAGGGTTTATCCCCCTTTTCTATACATGGTGCATTATTTATTTAAAGTGCACATACATAAACACACACTTAAACAAACTCACATCTGGGTTTGACATTTCTGAGTCACCCTTCTTTTTTATACACTGCCTTTGGCTTTATCCACTTCTTTTAGTGATGTGCCTGTAGCATGGGATTCTTGCATTATATGATGCTGGTTATACATAACTGCTGACTGTGTTATGCCTGCCCAGAGGGAACTCATCAGCTACAATCCATCTTCTTATTCACAGCTCCCTCATTGATTATTCATGAAGCGGCTGCCTTAGAAAACAGGTATTGGTCATATTAGTGATGATAACCTGCATGCATCAAAAGCTTAAGTGTTATTATCTCTGCTTTTGCCGTATGTGACCTTGAGAGGAGCTGGGCTCTGTGGCAGAGTCTTGGGTTCAATATGCAGACTCAGGAGTTGGTTTCTTGTGTTGCATCTGTAACTTTACTCTTTAGCATGGGTTTCTACAGATAGAGATGATGTTCAGCTGGCTTTTATTCAGCAAGAAAAAATTATGCTCCTGTTGCCTGGAAAAAGCAAAAAACCAAAACTTCCATAAACCTCAGATCCATTTAAATATTGAATTAAAAAAAAAAGAATAAAACACCCACAATTAACCTATAAAACAAACAAACAAACAAAATACCTCTAAACTTAAGCTGTGAAGATTTGCTGAAAGATACAATTCTGTAGAATTAACGTTTTAGAATTAGACTTTTGCTTCAGTTATTTTTCTAGACCTTCACCCCTTCTCCTTTAGGTATCTCTAACCCATGTACTGTTTAACGCTACGTACACCTTCTTGCCTTGTCACATAACTTTTTCAATACTGAGATGCTAAATCTCTTTCAGATTACCAATGTATGAAAGAAATGTTTCTGTTACTCAGATGTTCAAAGGAAAATGCACCTCATTTAGGAAAAAAAAATATTTTTTGTGCTTATATTTGGGTTGGCAATCTGTTCTTTCTCTCTCTTTTCTGGGGGAAAGGGATGTTCCGTCAACCTCCTTTTTAATGTCATGTCTAGGAATTAATTTTGTTAAAAGACAAAACGATTAATATTAGCCAAGATAGAGAATGCAGTTGGATATTCTTGGCACAAAAAGTTCTTTCCTGAGTCACCATTGATTACTGGCATTTTCTATTATAGCTGCAAAATTTCAGTAGTTAACTTTGTGTCCCTCCTACCATCATGGACTATACTTTTATCTCCATTTTTTTGTCAGTTAAACTTCTAGGGTGAAAGATAATGATGCCTCACCACTTGGGTGTGAATTTCTCTTAGAAGGAGAGGCAAATATTTCCTTAGGTTTTTTTTTGCATTTCAAGAAATATTTAAAAGACATTCACTAGTACTGTCATATTTTGGTTTAGTTTAGAATGTATACTGAAATAGCATCCAATGTGCATCAACAGTGTTTATTAAAATATAATATACACAGTGGTTGAAATATAAATGATGAAGTCTCCTTATAAATCAAAAATTAAAATGCAGATACTACACTAAACTTAATCTGTGTACCGAAGAGCACAAGTATACTTCTTGGAAAAGTGATCAGCCTGATTCAATTAGTAGGCAATGCTGTCTGAACAATCATGGTGATTTTAAAGCCAAAAGGCAGCTGTGACTAAGATGAGTTTAGCTCACAGTGAAAGGGGACTCCACTAAGATTAATTAGTCCATATTAGTGGTGTGCTCCTGCACTAAGGCTCAGCAGATGTGCAGTGACTTTTCCCATGTCTTCTGTAACCATGTGTAAGCCCATTTCCTTGAGACGGTCCAAGGGAGAGAGCAGTGGTGAAGCTTAAGCTAGTTCACAGGTAAGTGAAAGATTGTGAGATGAAGCAAGAAAGGAAATAAAAATGTTTATTAAAAGAGGAGTTTAGAACACAGGTGTCCTGGTTAGATTGTGGAGGGAATAACAGATTAAACTATAGCAGAGTAACACAGAATCACACTATCACAGGATGGTAGGTGTTGGAAGGGACCTCTGGAGATCACCTTGTCCAACCCCCTGCTTGAGCAGGCACACCTAGAGCAGGGGGCACAGGAACGCATCCAGGCAGGTTGTGAATGTCTCCAGGGAAGGGACTCCACACCCTCCCTGGGCAGCCTGTGCCACTGCTCTGGCACCCTCACAGGAAAGAAGTTTTTCCTCATATTGAGCTGGAACTTCCTGTGTTCCAACTTGTGCCCGTTGGCCCGTGTCCTGTCATTGGACACTATTGAAAAGAGTCTAGTCCTGTCATCCTGACACCCACCCTTTAGATACTTATAGGTATTGATGAAATCCCCCCTCAGTCTTCTCTTCTCCACGCTGAACAAACACAGGTCTCTCAGCCTTTCCTCAAGAGGGAGATGCTCCTGTCCCCTGATCATCTTGGTAGCTCTCCGCTGGACTTGCTCAAGTTCCAGATCTGTCTTGAACTGGGGGGCCCAAAACTGGACACAGTACTCCAAATGTGGTCTCACTAGGGCTGAGTAGAGGGGGAGGATAACCTCTCTCAACCTGCTGGCCACACTCCTTTTAATGCAGCCCAGGGAACCGTTGGTCTTCTTGTACACAAGGGCACAGTGCTGGCTCAGGGTCAGCTTGTTGTCCACCAGCCGGTACTGGTGCATGGGGTTGTTCCTCCCCAGGTGCAGGAACTTGCACATGTTCTTGCTGAATTGCATCAGGTTCCCCTCGGCCCAGCTCTCCAGCCTGTCCAGGTCTTGCTGAATGGCAGCACAGCCTTCTGCTGTATCAGCTGCTCCTGCCAGCTTGGTATCATCAGTGAACTTGCTGAGGTTACACTCTATCCCATTATTCAGGTCAATGGTGAAAATGTTGAACAGGACTGGACCCAGCACAGACCCCTGGGGAACACCACTACTGACAGCCCTCCATCCAGGCTCTGCCCCATTGATCACGACCCTCTGAGTTCTGTTGTTGAGCCAGTTCTCTGTCCACCTCGCTGTCCACTCATCCAACCCACACTTCCTTAGCTTGCCTGTGAGTCATGGCAGACCTTAAAAATGGGGGCAAAAAACCTAAATGCAAGTTGCAAGAGAGAGTATATAACATTAAAAGTAATTTGACTTGATGGTTTTCTTTTGCTTTGTCTTTTGCATTCCTAAGACCTCTACAAGCTTCTGGATGCTATACTGCCAGAACTGGAAGAGAGAAGGAGGAAAGGCAGAAATTCAGTGTTTTATCCAAACTGCACTGGAAGTATCATTGGGAGAATCATGATGGATTGTCAGAGATATCTTTGTTTAATATATGATCCTGCAGAGACTGGAATAATGAGATGTGGTGGTGATCTTAAGTATGAGCTGAACTGCCTCTTCCTCTGATGAACAAAGTTGCTAAAGGCAACTGGGTCATGCCATCTCTTCTTACAGTCATTTCTGTAATATGTGCTATTTATTATTAGAGCACAATAATGGTTCCTCCACTTATTCCCATTTTACAAAACCTTTCATTTTCTTACCATCTCCTTTTCATCCATCTACTTTTTGGTAACTCCAATATTAAGTCAACAGTAAACAAATGTACAGGCAGGAAGCAGCATCTGTATTTTAAGAAGACAGACAGAAGCTTCTTCTCATGACTTTTTCTGTTTTGTTATTGATTTTCTAAGTCTGTCTAAAAAGAGTTTTAAATTCATTAGAAATGGTTTCATTTTAGTAAGTGATCAATCAATAAAGCACACCAATCACTGTTGATGACACCAACTTAAACTAGAATAACTTTTTTAATTGAGCTAGCATGTAAAAATGTTATTAATAAATTGCAAAGATCATTTTTCATATATTTGGCAAGTACAATAGGAAACTCTATGGGGATTTCAAAGCTAATTGAAATAAACTGTGATTCTAGCACTGCTGAAAAATGCTAGACAGCTAGTCCTATGTTTTTATCCACAAAATATAGAAGTTGTAGCTGTACAAGGTTGCTCTGGAGGAACACCATTAGAAACACATCTTATTATTCATGCCTCTCTCCATCCTTGAACTCTCTCTTTTGAGAATACCCTGGGTTCTGAACCATGAGAAGGCTAGTGGATGTTCTTGTGCTTCTGCTGGGGTCTGAGCTGAGGTCACCCCACAACCATCAGTTTGTAAGATGTTTCACTTTCTCAATAAGCATAGATTTGAGCATAGAATGGTGAAGGTCTTTATGTCTCATTCTCATATCCTGAGCCTCTGGAGTTCCAGTATTCCTTTATGAGATAAATTATATCTTTATAACCTTGTCTCCAGTCATTTAAATCAGACTTCTTAAGATATTAGAATATGTTTATCTTACTTCCTACATCAACAATTACAGCTGTGTCAATACTGTAGGCTGTGTTTCCTCTGTGGTTCTGGTACCCACACGTGCCTCTTAGCTGTGTCCCAACTGCATACTGGGAAGAAACATAGATGTTCCCAATCCCCCCATTTGCCCTGATTTCCCATGAAAAGAAACTCAGGTGTCTGGAAAGGAGGGAGCTATGCTGTGCTCCAGCAGTGGGGAACCAGGAATATGGGATGCTGCACAGAGTGCAGCTGCCCAGAGCATAGCTGCTCTATTTGAGAGGGCACTGCAGAGATAACTGACAGATGCTCGCTTCTTGAGAAAACACCACCAAGGATTCATTTACAAGCCAGCGACCTTTGTGCATAAAAGGGAGGTGTTTCTAATCGGATATGTCTGATTTCTGCAGTGAACCAATACGTTTTCTCAAAGCCAGCTTCATATCCTTGTTCTTATGCATTTTTTAGTAAATCAGACACATGTAAAGACTTCACATTGTTTTTCTTCTGAATTAGCTTCCTAATATATTTTGTCTGTCTGCTCATACTGGTTTCTGTTATCATAAATAGAAATCCAGCTTCTTCTAACAATGAATATTTAAATGTAATAAATTTTTTATACCTTGTAAGATTGCATCTCAACCTGTCAGAAATATGTGTAGATTATGCTTAAATTTACTGACTAAACATAATCACTGCTAGATGACATTAAAAAAATAAAAGGGTCAATCCAAATCCTCCTAGAGAGAGGGTAAAATGCAGGGTAATAAATTAATCCAAAGACAAGCTGTAACATCCTGTTTGGTTATTTAGAGGTTTCTGTTCAGTTTCATGAGAGGAGGTTTTTGCATGGTTTAAACTTCACTGTCTGGTGTCCTGGCCCTGCTACTTTTACTCCACAGAGTGACTCACATGTGACATTCCATTTATGGCATTTTTCTGAATGGGAACTGCAGGATTTGGATGTCGGACTTGATCCAGAAGGGGATTCCTGTTGGCTAGAAAGGACTTTAAAACCAGTCTTCAGAGAGAGGCAATGGTTTATTATGCAAAGCTGCTCTTAGAGCAAAGCAGCTCCACTGGAGGCTGCTTCTGAGCTCACCTGCTAAGTACCATAGCATCAGAGGCATCCAAAGAGATGAAGAGAGGGACCACAGTCAGCACAGCAAGAACCTTCACCATAGCACAATTAAGGCAATACTACAATGCTAAAGAGTGTTTTCTTTTAACCCACACAACCTCAGGATCAGGATAATAACCTCAGAAAGGGAGGAATCCTGTTACAATAACATTAGTCCTCTCTTTCCCTTCCCAGCACTGCTGACATCACATATTCAAAAACCATGTCAGGCCTGAAAAAATTATGAGATCACCCTGAAATTTATTGAGGCTAAAAAAAGTTACTTTCTTTTTCTCTTAAGTATTCTCGTTCACTTAACTAATATTTTAAGAAAGTAATAATGTAAAAATCACAGGATTTCAGGAGTTATAATATTGTAAATATGTCAAAGGTATGTGACATTCACTGCACAATCCTACAGAAAACACCAATTGTTAGACCTGGCCAAAGCAGAACCTCAATCATCTCTCATGGATATGTTCATCTTTTGGACTCTGACCTCCCTGTAACCTTCCTGTGTGACTCCCTGTAAATATGTGAGAGTCCAGGCAGCTTATTTTAGGCAATGGGAGTTTATCTGCAAGCTTCCATCTGCCACTGTTTATTCTTGATGAATCATGTGTCAAGTACTATCACATTCAGAATCTGCTTTATGTCTGCTTGTCTGCTAAGAATACTAAAAAATACCACACCTAGACTTATGATTACAAAACCAGACACAAACCAAAATAAAATAAAAGGACTTAGGGGGGTGTTGTATGTTTGTTTGTTGTTTCATGTGAAATCCACAAATTTATAAATCTGTCTTTTTGCACATTCAAGAGATGGCGTTTTAGTACACTGAAATTCAGAGAACATACATGTAATTTACTTATTCTATGTACAATCATCAGCAAAAGCATTCATGCCCATTCAGATCAAGGAAGAGGCGCTGCATGACGTGGCTTAGTTAATAACAGAAGACCATAGTTCAGACAGGAATCCAGCAGAGCAATGTCCATGAACTTTACAGTCTTCTTGCAATAAAAAGCCCAGCTCTTTGAGATAATGACTACGCTTGAGGAAATCACAATCTGTTTTTGGATATGCCCAGAGCAGAAAAAGAGGCAAAATTCAAGGCATTGATGTGACTTGCTGCACATTACATGACCATATGTATCAAAATTGAAATCCCAAGAAGGTATGAAATTTTCCTTCTGTCGCCATGCAAATGCAGAGATTGTAAAAGACTCCTCTGAGCAGGACTTTGTTGTACTGCATCTGGTTCCTTGGGGTCTTCTTCATTTTACAAAAGAACTCTTGTTTCAAGTCAAATTAACTCCAGTTGTTTTATAAAAAGTTGTATGATTTTTCATGGACAAATGACACTTCACAACAGAATACTGTTACTTAAGACATCATTTAACATACTCAATTTAAAAAGACATTTTCATTTATTCCATCGCATTTTACCACACACTTTTTGGATTCAGCTAATGCTATTCACTAAGAAACTCTGTGTATCCTTTGGCCACATGAAGTCTTAATGTTTATACATTAGAAATAGTTAATTTTCAGAAAGGACTGAAATTGATATTGCTAATTCACAGATTTTTAGAGAAATGATCAGGTTTTAGAAAAGATCACAATACTGCTTTGAAAATCTACATATGCCCTTTCCTTTTTTGTTTGGAATGCTTAGTTACCTGCTGTAGAGTATGTTTCTATATTAAGATTTGTATATTTTAAATACGATGTCAAAGCAAGAAAAGCTAGGATCTTCACACAATCACAGTACACAGATCACTATGGTTTTAAGAAAAGGCATCAATTTTTATGAGACCTCTGATATAGTAAAGACATTTCATAACTTTTATAAAACTCAAAACCCTGTTATGTCTTGTTCCTCATCATATGAGTTCCAACACTTGTATTTCAAAACAAGTGATTTTAGATGTTCTAATATTTTTATTATCTTGTTTCTTTTTTATTATTATTATTTTTGTGCTTCACTGAAGTTAAATAAGGACAAGAAAAAAAGAAGTTAATGAAGAACAGGAATCCATATTACAAAACCATTCCCTTTCCTTTTCTTCCAATCAAGAAAGCTTGACTGACCAAAGAGTAGCCGTAAATTGGCAACAATGTTATTATTTGGTAAGAAATTTGTTCCCTTTTTAGTATTAATTGTGATACAGTAGGAAGTCTTCCCTCACACAGTTTTGCCCCTATGCCTTATACCTGGGTACATAAGTGTGTGTCTCGATCTTGGGCGTATTTTGCACACTAATGAAAGTTTATTGTTCCTTTCTGCCTCATAAACAAATAATGTATTCTCAGCATTTTCCCTACGCATTTCAATATCATTTGTACTTCAAGTTTATACAGTTGTAACTTTCCCTATAAATTTCCTTTAGAGTTGAACAAAAGTTCTCACTGAATAATTAATTTAATCTGTTTAATCCTGTACTCTGTCGCCAAATAGCCAGAGGCACATCAAAGCATTCTTGAATATGTTTGCTATTTGAATCAATATAACAAACATATTTATGATTTTTTTTAATGTATGGATTGAATGCAAGTGTTTGATTGTGAACAGTCAGTTAATCACCCAGAATAGTTTATGAACAATTGATGAAATGAAACCACTTCTAGAACAATTACTAGTGCCTTTGCCAATCTACAATGTTATGTGAAGCACTCATTACTGTAGTATCTGAAAGTCCATATATTTAACTGTATGAATCCATTACTGCCCCTACCACATGTTCAGAAAACATACTACTCATATCCTTAGTATTAGCCTAATGTGTTCTTTTCATTAGTAGATCTCACAGTATTCACAAAGGGGGACAGTGTTATTATTTCCATTTAATAGCTTTGGAAACCAAGATCCTGGGTATTGACACAACTTGTTCAAAGAATTAGAGCTCCTTCTCCCATTCTTTTCCTGATGATTCAATTTCTTCCTTTTGCAGCGATCTGTACAGAAGTTTCCTATCAAATCAACATATGCAAGAGCTTTCTTTAAGCTTTCCTACAGCCTTACAATATTTTTTTGCAGAAATGCAATACTGCATGTGCACCTGCAGATTTGTCTTTCCCTTGAAGAAACCAGTTAGTGGAAGAGACAAAGAACAGGAAATATTCCTGTTAATTTTTCCCTTTGTTTGCACAATGGCCAGTTATGGGATATTATACTTCATACCTTCATACCTTTCTTTTCTGACTCAGAGACCTTTAACATATAACTTGGTCCTTTATTTCGCTAATTATGACTTCCATCCCTTTCATTAAATGGCTTCTTAAATCTTGTTGGGATAATTAATTAATCATATAGTCACTGAAGGGTAGGAAGAGTCCAGTGACTATGTTGCAAAGGTGAAGAAATATGGAGTTGGGCCCAGGTTGTTGGCCAGATAAATGATCCATATTTAGATTCTGATATTAGGGTTCATGCTATCCCATGTAAACTGAATGTAAGGTTTAACCATATGTGAGTAAATAATAACAAATATTTAAAGCACTGAAACCACACTCTGTTCTACTTGTGTTTACTCAATCACCAGCTGAAATTGCTTCACATATTCTCATTCTAGCACAGAGGCCAGTTCAGATGCATTTATTCCCTTGAGTTTAGCACTTACTCAGGTACAGAATGGGAGAACTACATCAGGTATGCATAGCAATGCAGAAAAGGTTACTCACGATCAAACTCAGAATTGATTCTGCTAAGAGCTTTTGTAGCTTGATTTAATACCAGCAGGTTAATAGATCAGTCTGGGTTTTCCCTTCCATATGAGCACCTGTTCTTTGTTTCACTGTGTGGCTGGATCATTTGTCTGCACATTTCAGCTGTGGACTGACAGGCTTTTAATCTAGGGGTTAAAATCATCACTCATTCAGTTCTTACTACATATCTTAACCAGATATGCTTGATAAACTAGCACTTCATTATGTTGTTTCTGTCCCCCCATCCCCACAACCCAAATCAATAAATTTCAGACATTCACCCTGTCTTCAGTGGATGGTTCGTCATCTATTTGTTCATCCATCATAATTCATAACCTTAAACGGCAACATTAGGTAGCTGCATTGTGATGGCTCCCTATGAAGGAGCAACCTCCTAATGACAGAACTGACACTGACTGAGGCAAAGGAACTTTTCCCCAGTATGTTGATTCCATTATCATCTGGGAGACAGAGGGTGTGACTGAATGTATAGTGTGTTGTGCCGCCACAGAGCAGAGCTTGATCCATTCACTTTGATTATTCTAAATGATATCGAGTCACAGGAGTAAAATCCCCAGGACACTCTGACTGATGAGGGAGTGATAACATCTTTATTTTCTCTGTACAAGACTGAATTTTCATGAAAATGAAAATTAACCTCAAAACACTGGAGGAAGGAGCAAAAAATGAGTCATGATACCTAAATCTGGGAATGTAATCTCAGCGTGGCTCTGCTCCAGGTTAACACTGACAGTTTGCTCTTCCACTTCCTCTTTGTACAACTCCCTAGCAGCTCACCTTAGCTGACACTTGAACTATCTGCTTTGTAAATGTCACCATTACAGGTGTTCTTTGGGTTCCAGTGGGACAAGCTCAACACTTTTAATATTTATATCAGGAAGAATGGACAAGCATGGCTATCTTTTTTCCTTTCATTTCAACATACCTGGCTGTTCTGTGAAAGACTGTTTCAAAATGATCCAAAAGGCAAACTGTGGGACCAGAGCAAATATGAGAAGAAAATAAAACCTTTTCCCCAAAACCAGACAACCTTTAACACCAATATTTTATGAAACATACAGAAATAAAGGAAGAATCACCCTCAGATTTGTGGCACAGCATTAAAAACAATGCATCCTTTTTTAAAAGCATTTTAAAATATGCATTTATTGTAATCAGTATTTATTGCATATTTGTGAATCAATGATCCCATCACAGAAAACTGTTCCTTAAGTGCTGGGCATTTTTCTGAAACTGCTAATACTGATGATGTCACCGGAAGAGGGGTTGTTTTAACTACAGCAGATCATTAGATTTTCTCAGTCCTTAGAAGGTGATTTGTCTGCAACGCAAGCACAAATTTAGAAAAATACCTCTAAAGTATGTTCACAGGAACGGCTTTCAAAAAGTAGATATGCTTTACTTTGATAGGAAAGTGAAAATTTACTGGCTTAGGTTTCATAGTGCTAAAGGGAAAAGGCCTTTGAAGTATCTTTTTGACACATATATTTTTCTGCTTTCTGTCTTTCATTCATCCATGTTTTCCTTGTTGGTGCCCATTGTTTTTTTCTGAATTCTTTCCCATATGTGGATACTGTATTTGACAATATGTAAAGATTTGTATGAGGTCTATCCCCATATTCAATGGACACATAATCAATTCATCATCCCCACCATCTCAGAAATGTGGCATAGTTTTACCCAATTTTAGTAGCAGAGTGACTGAAATCCATCATACAAAGTTGTTGTTGCTCTGCTCAATCTACCTCAGGCACTACAAGTAGTCTAGCTAGGGAAGACTGGAGATTCTGCCAAGTTAATTGTCCTGTTGAGTTTACATATACCAGCTTAGATGCACATGATGACAAAGTACTTCTTCATTATCATATGAAGTTTGTTACTGCAGTCACCAAGGATGTGGCTGAATGTGTCTGAAATGTCTATTCATATGACATCATCTTCAAAAAAATTTCTCAGGAAGGTCTTGGATTGGACCGGGGGATGGCAGTAGAGTCTTTATTGTCTCCAGCCTCCTTAAGTTCTCTTTTTTATGTCCTGTATAATCCTGGATACATATTTTCTCTGATATTTAATGAATATTACTATTTAATCCAAGATGACCACACATTTTCTAAGTTGCAGGACTTTTCTTTCTAACATTTGAACTGAAGCATTCAGAACCTCTTCTAGCCCACAAGGGTGAGAAAGCACTCTCAGAAATTATATCTGGAATACATCTTCTAGCACTCAGACATCTATGCTGTCAAGTATTGCAGTTTATAGGTGTTTTAAACTATTATCAACCATTTATTCATTAGTTTCATCATATAGTTTATTCTCTTCTCATCTCACTCGCATAACTGCAATGGTGTTAGCGCCAATAGAAGTTAGTTAGGCACTGAGGTAGAGCTATGAAACTCTAAGAGCTTCAGCATAAAGCCACTATCTGTGCCTATAAAACTGTTAAATAAAATCAATGCACTGTGCTAAGAAGTCCCAGTGTAATAAAAACAGGAAAAAAGCTCTTAGCCTTCCTTTTGAAGACATCACTGCTGATTCTGTGGTTTGGAGGAGAAAAATGCTTCATATACTCAGAAAGGCAAAGATCCAGGAAACACAACTCCCCGCACCTTCTGAAAGCTGAATGCCCCATGGGGAGTACAGGAAGCCTGTAACTGCCAGGCACCATGGGAGGATGTGCTACCATTCAAGCAGCCAGTTTCCACAAAGAGTGGTAGTATGATGTGGCTTGCTTTTCACTTTCTATCTTTTTTTCTTTTTTTCCTTTCCATTTTTCCAGATGTTTTGAATCAGCTCTGTCCTTCCCAACTTCAAACACTTACAGGAGGAAATGGTGGCAGGTGTCTTTAATTATACTCAGACTGTCTTTAACAGCCTGTATCAATGTCATCTGAAACATTGATGTTTTCCAGGGAAAGTTTAAAGAACTTGTAAAGATGTCAAAGGTATGTATTTAAGAGTTCCCTAAGGAACACCAGTTTACATAGGAATTCACTCACATTAATTACTACTACCAATTAAAAGATGTCCTTCTGTATTTATGAACTCAAAGCCATTGTGTGGAAAAAGTATATCACGAAAATCATTACACTAAAAAAATACTATTCTTTATTCTTGCTGGAATTTAAAAGTGAAACTAAATTGAACCATTTTGCATTTAACAATATCTTCATCTACCTACTGCACAAGAATATATTTTTAGTTATATAATATTTAAATTATTTTGGAAAATAATTTCAGTTCTTAGCATATATACAATCCTTGTTATCTTCCAGGCAATTAACATGTATTAATCAATTTCAGGTCTCACACCTCTCGCAAAATAATGAAAAGGATATTTTGCTCTTTTTCTTAAACAAATTAATGGAGACTATTAGCTGTGGTTTCAGCAATTTGCATGTACCAGGGCAAGATTCCTACACCCAGAATTACAAGACCGGGCATCTGTGTTGCTAATACAGACCAGCAGCAGAGAAAATTTCCTTGCCTTACTGTGGGCATGAAGTCGGTGAGTCAGTCTGCCCAGCAGTCAACACCCCTCTCCTGACACACTCCAGTTTACACAACACTCCTAATCCAGGACTGTATCTACCATCAAACTGCAGCCTCGCCTCTGCTGAAGCATTCCAGGCTGTGAGGACCTGGATGTACTTCTTCACTCAAAACATCAACTCAAAAACACTAACTCAACAGTTAAGAAAAATTATCCCACAATGGATGAAACCTCAGGGACAAAATTCCCATTGCTTTCAAAAGAGGCAGATTTAATACAATTTTAACTTTCTTTCTAGTTCCCCCCGAACTCCAGCTTTTTTACAGTATGACATCCCATCATGCATTATAATATTATTCCACCCATTGCAGAACTCTCCTGTAGTTTAGAGCCTGTCTGGAGGCTTTAGATTAAAGGGCTGTCTGAATCATTACTGAACAGCAATAGAAAGATTTTCCAGCATTTTTTTTCCTCTTTTTCTTTTTAAATATCCCATTTTGCTGTTGCTATAATGAGGCAATTCAAAGCTAATACACAATTCTGAGAATGATGGTTTATTTTAACCCACATAACAAGAGGAGATGGGAAAGGGAATGTGCTGTGATTAGAATGACAGCTTTCATGGACTAGGAGTAGAATTTGAAAAAGCAGAAGCTGTTTTATCTATAAACTTAATTCAGCTTTATGGAACAGAAGTTGGTCTGAAACTCAGAGAAAAAGTTTCTTAGAGCTCGACCTGCATAAAGAGTAAGGAATAACAGCACATTCAACAGGTGACATGCAACAGGCACATTATATTACCAAAAGAGATATTATTGGCTAGACAAAGAGCCTGAGGAAAAAAAGTAATGTTGTCAGTATGTTTGGAAACTACACAAGAGTCAGGTCAGCAGGGCACGTTTAATGAATTGTGCAACGCTCAGCTCAGGTTTTGCCTTCTGAGCCTATAAGTGTTCAAAAAATATTAGCATAGCTCTTGCCGTACCAATGTTCTTGGTGAAATAAACTCAGTGAAATAATATGCTTTTACCTTAATAATTAGAATTTTTTTGAGGTATAATATCTACCTGGAGAACTTTTGAAAATTGGAAACTGTGTCTATGTGCCTTTCCTTTTCCATAATCTTTGAAAGAAACATTGTTTTGGATATACTTAATCATTATGTGTCCATAATGTATGAAGGTAAGGCCATTTGAATTGAATAACTTGTCAAATTCCAGACTCCTAACATGGATATTTTTTAAAAATTCACAGTCCTTTGTGAAAAGTATTTTTAAGGGGACCAAAAATTTAGTCCATGGCTTTCTGTGGGCAAAATCCTGGATCATTACAGATCCTGGTAGGTTCCTAAATGGGCAAAGATCAGGGCCATAGCAAAATTCAGGTTGGAAGGAACTTCTCAGGAGGTCTTCCTGCTTCAAGCAGGGTCAGCTATAAGATCAGACCAGGTTATTCAGGGCTTTATCCAGTCTAGTCTTGAAAACTTCCAAAGATGAAGATTACACAAACTCCTTGGGCAATCTGCACTACTGTTTGGCTGTATTCATGGTGAAAAAAAGTTTTCCTTATACACAGCCTGAAGGTCTTTCATTTCATCTTATGCTTGCTGTCTCTTGTCCTCCCTCCACCCACCACGATGGAAAATGTGGCTTCCTCTTCACAGTAACCTTCTCCCAGGTACTGGCTGGGGGGTTGAGGGGGGACTGCTGCTAGGTGTTTTTGAATCTATCCCTTCTCCTGGCTGAATGAGCCCTGGTTCCTTCTCCTCAGAGGGCAAGTGATCCAGCCCATGGCTATCTTTGTGGCCCTCTGGCCAACATGATCTAGTTTATAATGGTTTTGTTGTCCGCTTAGCCAATTCAGAGCATCCCAGCTTGGATACAAGGATATTGAGGGAGACAGCATCAAAAGCCTTGCAGAAGTCAAGGTAAATGACACCTATTGTTCTCTCCCCGTGCACCAACCTAGTCATTTTATCACAGAAGATGAAGATGTTTGTTATGCATTGTTTAGCCTTGGTAAATACATGCTGACAGTTCCCAAAGACTTCTTTATGTGCCCTAAATCATGTTCCAATAGGACTCACTCTTTAAGTTTCCCAAGGACTGGAGTGATTTCTGCATGTTTAGATCTGTGTCGTGGATAACAGATGACATCTTTAAATGTCAAAACATTGGTTTCTGCCATATACCTTTATCTCACAAGGCCATTCTTTTTTAGAAAAAGTGCCTTTTCTAAATAGTTGACAAGGATATTTTATAGATAGTTTGTATATATATTTCTTGTTGGATTCTTCATTCCCTTTTTATTTCTCTCCTTTCTTATAATATTTCGTTAGCAAACAGGTAAATATTTTATTGAAGTTATAGTAGAACTAAAAAGCCAGGTCTATGGATATTCATATTTAATTATGGTTACATGTAATTAAATGTGGCAATCTGGTGATAAAACCTTTAAGTAATGACTCATAAAGAGATAAAAACAGAGCATGTGTTTAATCAGTTTGCAGCCTTCCACAGAAGCTGGCATAGCTCAGGTGCTAATGAGACATCTGTTGCTTAGGACACCAGAGAAAGCATGCAATTCACTTATGAAAAAAAAAACCAGTATGTTATACAAGACAGAAATACTGGCCCAGAATTCTAGCCTTAATCATAAACTTTGAAAAGATTTCAGGCTAGCAATATTCAACATTGTACTTTCTCTTACAATGGTGGTTTTCTCTAGAGACAGGCAACCCAACACTAATTTTACCAAATAGCATGAATAATGGTGCTGTCTTGCTCAAGGATTCCTTTCTAAAGGAACCAATCCTCCAGGAAATGAGCCAGAACTTGTCCTAATCTGGGGACTACCCATACCCTTCAGGAGTCACAGGCTTAGTTAAGACTGAACATTTCTGAACATCCCTTGTTGTGTACTCTGTACCAGGCATTGTTTTGTTTTCATGTGAAGACTACTTTTCCTTTGTGGCTTCAGGTTGAACATTTATTTATACTTTATTTTTTATTAATATGTTGTAAATTAAAACTGTTGTTTAGCAATGTAGTTCTAATATGATTAAGTTCCCCTTCTTCCAGAATTCTGCTTCACAACTCTTAAGTACTTAATCAACGAGTGTTTTGACTACTTTACATTGGAACTGTAGGATGGAAATTTGATTTATAATTTAAATTGGCATCTGAATTGGTATCCTTTCTCTGAACTGTGAAAGACAATCATCTTTCTTAATGATCATTACACCAAGAAATGGTAACATGCCATCCTTTCACATGTCCCTTGTGAATTTGTTAGATTTATTCCTGTCTTCTTTTAACAATACTAATGTGTCATTTACATATTTATACAAAACTGGTGGTTTACATTTTGCTAATTTTAAAGCCTTTTCTTCCGTATCTTCCATAATGATGCCTATTAAATTTAAGAATGAATTGCTCTCTTTTATTTATAAATTAAAAAGACTGATCATTCACTACTTCTGTGATCAAGTTTCAGAGTCTGCTAATGGAAGACTATTTTGAGGCTTATGTAAAGAGACAGTTAATGTCACAACTTCACATAATATTTGTATTTAAGGTGATTAGTTTGTTTCTAAAAGCCATTGCTGTTTTACAACAATGATGTGACACATTTAGGAGGAAACATTTAGGATATATAAAGGCTTGTTTTTATTCTCTGTTCTTCTAGTTGCAAGAAATCATAGTAACAGCTCCACTGATAATATTATGCTAAGAACAGACACTGGCCATGAGTATTTTAAAACAGGTAACTTTAGTGCTGATGGAGGATATCAAAATGGAAGAGGATGGTAACCGCAACATGTCTACTACCAAGAAGGGTACAGGAGAATTTTCTATTGTTGGCTCCTCCTCCCCTCAATATGCCTTTGTACTATCTGATGTCACGTTCAATTCAGTTCTGAGAAGTAGCATGCTCACAGCAGAGTCTACTACTTAAAGTAGAGTCTGTTGATGGAAACTAAGTAGACTTTCCTAGTCTCACTGTTGAGGGGATGGGGATAAAAAGCTAGTCAGGACTATGAGAATAGTAGCAGCCTTTAGAGCAGACTGTCTTTTAGAAACTTAGGCACCTAATGCACGTGTATAAAAGAATTTCTGAATACTTCTGAATACTTCCCACTATTGAGGAACCTGCCTTTACATATTCCTCCTCCTTCCTGCAGGACTATCTGGATGCAGACACTCACATATATCTCTGTATTTTGTAACATTGTAACATTGGATCGTCCTAAAAATTTGTAAGTTGAGAGTCAATATCAATGATGCAATGTCAGTCAGATGTCAATATAATGCAACAATAGTGAAAAGTAATGGGAGTAATAAGATAGTACTAATAAAAATAACTTCTGCCATACCCCTCTGAGGTTCCTTTTTTGCCCTGGCTGCAGAAGTTAAAAAGTAATATTATTTTCTCAGAAGGTCAGACTTCACTACTACAAAATATCTCCTAAATGTTTAATATTTCTCTCCTCAAAACAAAACATTCTTCTTTCTTAGAGGACAGCTGAACTCAATTCTTAAAGAATTGAAGTATTGATATTTTGTAAGTTGATAAAAGACCTGAAGATGTTAAGGGTTACTAAGATGTTTAAGGAAGTAGAGTGTATCTTATAACAGGAGAGTCTGAGAGAGCTGGGACTGTTCGGCCTGTAGAAGAGAAGGCTCAGGGGACATCACATTGATGTGTACAAATACCTGAAGGGAGGGTGCAAAGAAGAGGGAGCCATGCTCTTTTCAGTGACAGGTCAAGAAGCAACAGGCGCAAACTGAAACACAGGAAGCTCTTTCTGACCATAAGGAGCACTGGCAGAGGTTGCCTAGACAGGCTGTGAACTTTCCCTCCTTGGAGATACTCAGAAGTGGTCTGGACATGGTCCATTCTGTGATTCTGTCAAGTGTGATGGGTTTTCGTTTTGCTTCCCCCCAGGTTTCTGTAAGGTGGGGGAGAGAAGTAATTTATTCATAAAGAAACACAAGCAGATGATTTAGAATCTCCCTACTGGAGGAAGTATAATATGGAAGTCACAAGTGCACTTATGAATCAAAATCCTAATGCTAAGAAATATTGAGCACCAGGTGGGACTAGTTCTCATCTCACTTCTGATAGATATTTTATTAGCATAAATCTGATAAATTCAGGGAACTTTAAGTAGATTTAACAATTGGAAGTGAGATTGGAATCAGTACCACTGGTATTAGCTATTTTTCCCTTTGTATCCCAAAACAGGATATTTTAAGTAAAGATTTAGGCTTGAGAGACTTTCAAGAAATCCCTACTGTGTACTATTTTAATATGTTTGCATATTTATTAGATTGTAATGCACCTCTATGCCGTTGTCTCAGATTGAAGAAAATTAAAATTTTGTTCAGTTTTGGTTGATTTAGAATGAATATAGATGTACTTCAGCCAGTGTTAAAGTTTCATAAAGAAGTAAAACCAATTTCTTCGTTTCTTGGTATCATTTCTTAATCACTCTAAAAGGCATTTTAAAAGCTGCCATGAATCTCCTTTTTAAATAAGTAAACAGCTGTTAAGGTGAGTAGTATCAACAAACAATTGTTCTGCAAAAGAGAAAGATATGACAATTTTGGCCCTTAATGCAAGCGGTTTCTTTGTAGTTTTAAAATAGAAAAGATAAGAAGACTTTTTTCTCACCAAATGCCATCCTGAAGGAGGGGAATGTTTGGTGAGCAAAGACCATGAGTTCAGCAGTGTGGTGACTGTGCAGGCAAAGGATCTACAACCTGATTGTGCATAGCTGTATGAGTGGCATATCCATGGTGGTATCCCTGCTGGCTGCCTCTGGCTGGTAGACATCCAAAGAGGAAGGCAAACTTCTCCTTTGAAGCAATCGATTTCCAGAAAATTATTTTTTGGCACTGGTATATGAATGCCAGCTTAGTGGAGGGTTTAAAATTTCTTCTGATTCTTAAAACTCTGCATCCATTCTAGGTCATTTCACCTGTGTAGGAAGAGTATCACCAGACTCCCTGTCCAAAAATTCTCTTCTGAAGAACTAAAATACTGTACTGCCCTGTTACTACAAGCTAAGATACTCTGATGGATGGAAGCATAGGAAAATCAAACAAAACAAACGTTGGGAAGAATGCCTTTCCTCTTTTGAAAATGTAGGAATCCCAACTGCTCCACAGTGTCAGGATTCGTCTGCATCTGTGTGTGTATGCACATGTGAGTTTGTATCTGTTCATATTGCAAGCCACATTCAGTGAATAAATAAATCCAAGAACCAGATGCAACAATTGTTGTGGTGGAAGAAGAAAAAGGAAAAAGAAAACCCCAAACCACCCCAAAAATGCTTTCTATTTCTGTCCTGTTTCCACAGACAATAAGACAATATGTTCCTGTTGATCCCAGGTGCTCTTGAAATACAAATAGTAAACCTTGATCTTGCTGATTGAAGGAAGGTAATAGAATAAAGGAAGAAATCATATTTAATGTTAGCAAATGGGCAAATAATTTTATCCTCTATCTTAAATATGGTATGCAAAACTGTCAGTGCACTGTAGAAAACTATATTTACTGAAGTTTAGGAATTTTCTGACAAAATACTCTTTTTATCAGAAGAACAACTGTTAGAAACCAAAAATTTTTCACAGACTTGTATCAGTTTTGACAAGTCTTTCATCACAAAGGTGACACAAATCTAGGATGGAATTATTATCCAGCAATAGAGAGAAAAAGCCCCAGTACTCTGCTAGTCAAGGGACATCGAGGACATCAGTGTGAGGAAAACCAGTCAGACTTCCTACTCTGAATTTGCCAAAATATTGACCTTTTCCCTAGCCAAATGAATGCTCTGTCCATGAGTTTGGTCCTCCAGAGGTCTCAGGTTCAGCTCAAAACAGAATGGGAAGCTTTTTGGAAAAATTAAACGTTTTAGTGAGATGAGAAAATCCTGAGCGTGGAAATATTTTATGGATCTAATAAGCATCAGGTACTATCCCAAAGGAAAACTGGTGAGATCCTAAAGGGCAACTGGTGGGAATGGGCAAAATATTAGAAATAGTCCCTGAAATTTCTGCCACAGATTATTCATTGTTAGTTTTGACTAGAATTCCCAGTTTCTGCTTCTGCTTTTTCTCCAAAGAAAACACTTTCAGCAAATATTCTGTTAAATTATTTTGATTTTGGGTAGTTCTCTGACCAAGTGATGGCTCCGTTAGGTATATGAAAGCCTTATTTTCAAAATATGTTGGCAGAAGAGTTTCAAAAAAATGGCAATAGGAAAATTGAATTCCTTTTATAACTGAAAAGATTTCTCCCAATTTTAAGCTTTTTTGTTAAACATAAAGAATATTTAGATTTTTCAGAAGACTTATTTACTCTATCTATTTCAGTCTGCTCTCTTCAAAACAGTAAAATTATTTAAGTAATAGGTCATTCAGTATGACAGACAACAAACTGATCCACCTGCTACAATTTAGAAGAGAAAGTCTGAAAGACATTAGTCTAAAACTACAGGAAAAGACATAAAAGGCAACAGGAGGTGATTATTCTTTACTCTGCCTTGGCTGTTAAAAGCTAATTTTCACAGACCAGACAAAGACACTTCCTAGGACTTCCCTCAAAAACAAAGTGTAACACAATGTTTATTGTTATTACTCATTTTCATGATAAATAAAAAGAGCAGGGTAAAGAAAGAAAGGTTTATGGGCTCCTTAGACACATGCATTGCAAAAGATTGTTTTTGTGGTGAAAAGATTAGTACAAAAACTCAAGAACGAGTGCTGACTATATCCTAAGGAAATGCGGCCCTTATCCAAGGAAATCTGCTAAAGAGTCAGAACTGGACCTCTGATGTTCTAAGCTATACCTCCAGTTCCTTAAAAAAACCCATGCTTTCATAGCCTTTCCTCATTGACTGCTAGACTTTTTAACCCAGTTCTCATTTTCACCTGTCAAATTCAACATATTGTGCTTACTTGTATCACTTTTGCCGGTCTAGACAATTACTCTCTGTATTGGGTTTGCGCGGCAAGGTTTTGGTAACAGAGGGGCTACAGGGGTGGCTTTTGTGAGAAGGTGCTAGAAGCTTCCCCTATGTCTGATAGAGCCAGTGCCAAGTGGCTCGAAGATAGACCCACCATTGGCCAAGGTAAAGCCAAGCAGCGATGGTGGTAGCGCCTCTAGGATAGCATATTTAAGAAGACCTGTGCAATTGTAGACAGAGAGAGGAGTGCAAATATGAGAAAGAAACAGCCCTGCAGACACCAAGGTCAGTGAAGAAGGAGGGGGAGGAGGTGCTCCAGGCACCAGAGCAGAGATTCCCCTGCGGTCCTTGGTGAAGACCACGGTGAGGCAGGCTGTCCCCCTGCAGCCCGTGGAGGTTAATGGTGGAGCAGACATCCACCTGCAGCCCCATGGAGGACCCCACACCAGAGCAGGCAGATGTGCCCGAAGGAGGCTGTGGCCCTGTGGGAAGCCTGTGATGGAGCAGGCTCCTGGCAGGACCTGTGGCCCATGGGGAGAGGAGCCCATACTGGTGCAGGTTTGGTGGCAGGACTTGTGACCCCACGAGGGTCCCGCACTGGAGCAGTTCATGAAGAACTGTAGCGTGCAGGAAGGACCCACATTGGAAAAGTTCACAGAGAACAACTGTCTCCCATGGGAGGAAACCCTATGCTGGAGCAAGGGAAAAGTGTGAGGAGTCCTTCCCCTGAGGAGGAAGGAGTTGCAGAGACAATGCGCCATGAACTGACCACAACCCCCATTCCTCATCCCCCTGCACGGCTCAGGCAGGGGAGGTAGAGAAATTGGTAGTGAAGTTAAGCAGAGGAAGAAGGGAAGGGTGGGGGGAAGGTGTTTGAATATTTGGTTTTATTTCTCATTATCCTACTCTGATTTAGATTGGTAATAAATTAAATAAATTTTCCCCAAGTTGAATCTGTTTTTCCCATGATGGTAATTGGTGAGTGATCCCCCTGTCCTTATCTCATCCATGAGCCTTTCATTATATTTTCTCTCCCCTGTCCGGCTGAGGAGAGGAGTGATAGAGCAGCTTGGTGGGCACCTGGTGTCCAGCCAGGGTCAACCAACCACACTTTCCATTTCCATGTCAACTATCTCCAAATGTACCTCAGCCTCCCCTCTGCCTTCTCAACAAGATTCTTAGTCAAAATATACATTTGCATAACAAAATGAATTGCACAAAGTTACTTACATCTGTCCTATTTTAGATATTTTTCCCCATACAGGTGAAGTCACTGATAGCCTTGCAAAAACCTCTCATTTAAAATAATGCTTTCCACTTGTTTTCTTATGGGCCTATATCAGTTTGATTGAACCTTAGGGGTTTTTTTAGAAATTTGTTTCATTTTATCTTCCATCAGTTCTGTAACCTTTGAGTCTGTAAAAACTACAAGAATAAGTAAGAATTATTTTTTTTAACTTTTATATTTATTTTCATCATGAAGTTAAGATGTCAGACTGCTGACAGTTTGACAGTAGACCTAAAGCAGGAATGCTGTCACTTACCACTGACTAATAAGGCAATTTCCCAAGCTGATGGAGTTGAACTGCCTGTGGCTGTTATAGGTCTGGTAAGCCTTTCTGAGATGCTTCTACTTCTACAGCTCTCTGTTATGCTTTTTCTCCTAACACAGACCTGAATTTTTAAGGTTTGTACTACTACTTGAAAATTCTTTGACCCTGTGTTTGAAACCAGGAATCAGTGTCAATACAGCCAAACTGTTATTGAGGCATTTTTAGAAGTAACTATTTCTAGTGCAAAACAAGAGGATATTCACGTGAACCACTAACAGCTGAATACTTCCAGGTGACAGATGTAATCTCTTCAGATAAAATCTACAATGGGCTGGAAAAATTATTTCACATTTGTAGAACTGCTATCCATGTGGAAATAGCTGATTCTAACCCAAAAGTAGCTCAGGTGAAACAAAATCAATTTAGTTTCAACCCCAAGTTTGCTGATTTCTTGGTGTCTTGAGACCTACCGGAAACACAGTGTCTCTTCGCTGCAGGCTTGCCTCCCACAGACTAAGACAAAACAGGCACCTGCAATGATTTCTTCCAGCAGATATATCTCCTTGTGAAATGTTAAAAGGTGAGGATCTTTTAACAAGCTTATTCTGCCACTAGTCTTTTCTACTCACACAGGTCAACAAGACACATTCCAGGAATACTGAATTTTCCTTCTTTCCTGTTCAGGAGTACATGCAGCACATTCTGCATTAGCCACAACAAAATTGTTGTGGTCACTGATGAACAATCTGGTTTGCTTTTTTTCCTTTTCTGTCAGCAAATACCATATTTCAAGGAAAAGTTATCTTCTTTGGGAAGGAGTGTACTATACACTGCCAGATAGTACAGGAGGCTCATGAGTCAGCTAGGCTCCTGGATATGATATGACTGTCTGCATCTGCCTCTTCCACAGGTCTAACATTCTTCAAATAACTACTTACTCTCTCTGAGCACCTGAAACATCTGGCCATTGTAGTCCTGTCAAATCATGAGATTACAAAATTATGGATGGAAAGTTGTAAAGCAAGGAGAAGTCATCTGCAGCTGACAGTCAACAGATTGTTTTATAAAATGCCGTGCATTTGCAAATGAAATTTGTGCAGTTCTCTCCCTGCAACAGATCACAGCTGCAAACGTTCAGCATCTCAATCCCTGAACACTTGCCATGTGTGAGCTATTGGTTGTTTGAAAATTAGGCCCATTCATTTCTTCCCTTCATGAATAATCTCTTTTAAGGATTGTTATAGCACTATACACCACAGCTGCTTTTCAGGTGTTGGGGTAATGGACAAGAGGCAATGGGAAGAAAAGATCTGCTTTAGTGCAACCTCTAAAAGAGACATCGCACTTCAGAAGCAGTATGGGACAGAGTGAAGATAGTCAGAGGCAGGCATAGATTCCCAGAGAGAAAATAAGAGCATGAGCAGCTTCTGGGACAGCCCAGTGCACCTCTTCACTGTGTGCCCACATCACTTGAAGCAATAGCAGCCACCCCTGAAGGAAACAACCTCTTACCAGGTTGCTGCAGGTCTGGCTTCTTTTCTGTGCTGTGTGTTCTTATGCCTTTCAAAAAATATGAAAGAAATACATGACGAGTGTTTCTCAGTTAGTCCCTGAGCACAAAATTGTGTATGAAATAATCTGTTAAGAGTGCATGAATGTTTATAAGGACTAGAAGACAAAATACATAAGTGTTAAATCCAGGCTTCTTCCTAGCCATCACACTAATGACTGGCATACTTCAAGGTTTCAAGAACAAAACTGAAGAAGTTACTCTTAGCACTGTGACCTTTGAACTATGACATACTCCAAGCTAGGACTTCTGTATTCTTCCATCAGACCTGCTTGATGTTCTCAGACAGTATCTTGTATGAGTTATTTTCAAATGTCTTAAAAGATGACATTGATATCCACTGATCAAAGCAGACTGAAGAATGAAGAGACTGAGGTACATAGGATCTTATCTTACTTTAAAAGCATTCATTAAACTAATCATCATCCTCTCCTAATATGTCCTTCGTCAAATACCTTAATCTCTGTACACTTCCCATCAATAAAACTCAGGATACTGAAGTCCTTTCAACGTTTCTTGTTCTGTTCATTTAGATTCCAAACTCCTGACAGCAGTCATTATGTCTTAAACTAAATGCCTAAGACAACAGGGTACTGGTCTTTGTTTGAAACTAGATTTACTGCTTTCACATTGATTGAATAAGTAAAGGGATTTTTTAAAAAAGCATCATGTTATTAATGAATTTAATTATTCTTTTGGACATTAAACTAACTTAAAATTGTTCTTCAAAACAAAAGCCTAGGTGTGGCTATCCTGCTGCTCTGCAGGTTCTGGAGAGAGCTGAGCTCATTAAGGTGGGTTTACCTACACTCTCCATGACAAGCAGAACTAAAGTTCCAGATCCAAAAACTGTCAGGCTCAACCTAAACCTTATAACCCCATTCATTTAGTCTATGATTCCACCAGGGGATCAGGACTTAGGGTGTTATGAGATGTTCCCCTGCTTAGCAAGGCAGCTAAAGATATTTTTTAGGCTAATGAGGCAATATAACACAGCTTTAAACTTTAATATGCATATTCATTCATTCTTATTAATGTCCCAGACTGGTAAGTGCCTAAAATAAGTGACTACTTACATAGTATTTATGTTTAAATATATGCTATGAATTCATAATTATCCTTTCTGTTATTGTACTAGATCTGAGATTCCTAATGTCAGGGTCTTTGGTTTCTGATTATTTTCACAAAATAAACTTATGAACTTTTTTCTCATCTATATTTCCACTGTAAGGCATGAGTTTGTTGTTAATAACACAGTATTCAATAATGTAAAAAGTTTCAAAACCATTGATGGATTGTCTTGGAATATCTATGATTAAAACACATTTTAAGCTTTTTAATTAGTTTTTTTAATACAGTCCAGAAAATTCCAAAACAAACACAAAAAAAGGATGAAGTAGCTGCCTTACTCCCAAGGTATAACTTTTTTAAAGAAATCACCTAGACTTTACACATTTTAAAATAAATTTTTAAAAAGCCGCATGAGGTCCAGAGATGATGTGACATATGTGGAGGAAAGAACATCTTGGAATCTGGACCATCGACAAAGCTAGTCAATACATCTAGGTGAGAGTTTTGCCTTTGGTACATAATGTTTATAAACATGAAGACTGTTTATGTTGCAAGCTGCAGATGGAGTCAGAGGGATAAAAGCTGTTCAAAAATTGATCATTATTTCAAAGTATTTTTCCCTTTCTTGCTTAACTTGTGTGTTATTAGTATTTCCTTTCTTAGATGTTTTCTTATTCTGGGGGACAGGATTTTTGCTAATAATGCAAAATTTTTTTTGATTTGTCTTTTAAAAGTTTGTATCTTTTAGAAGTTTTTACTTTCCCTAGGCAGGTTTCAAGTCTGAGGTTGAAGACAAGCATGGCTGTGCCTAGTGTAATGGGCAAATGTCATGTTAAAAAGAGAAAGGAAGGACTCAAGAACAACTGTTGACTTCATACCTGTAATATAACTATAAAAATAATGTCTCAGAGACAGAAAAGACTGACACTAATCAGGCAAAAGAACATGATTCATAGAAAGAAGCTGTAAAAAATGAAAAACAGAGCAGGAAAATAAGACAAAAGCAGGAGATGCCAAGAGAGGAGACAACAAAGGGAAGAAATAGTCATTAGCAGCTTATCTGAAAAGAGAAAGAGAACTGTAACTTTACACTAAGTTCTCTGGTTTTGTTTCCAAACTATTTATTAAATATTTTTCATCTTAAAATAGAAGTAGTAGCCATCTGCCCCCCCCCCCTTTTTTTTTTTACTCCTAAATGAAAGAGATGTTTCACTTGCTGAAAACAATAAAAAATGAGGTGTATGTCTTTATCACCTTGTTAATTTGGGCCATGAATTCCAGTCATCCACATTGCCCAGGCACTGGCTCACATACTGTTTGATTCTGGAGAGAGCCAAGAGGGGCAGCTGAATGCTGGCCAGGGCTTCTTGATCTCCTGGCAGCCCGCACCTAGCCTCTGTGCTTCCCTTAGGTGGGCAATCCCAGAAGCTATACAGGTATCATAGTGTCACCTCATTCAGGCACCAGGCAAATTTTAGGCTAAGCTTAGTTACCAGATCTTAAGTAGGGAAGAGAGTAGCCTAACAAGAACTTTCAGCTATCTGGGAACAGACAATTTAGATTTAAGAGAACAGGAAGATCTGATCACATTCTATTTAATACGTATACAACTTATTTAATAGCACACTTAAACAAATTAATCCCTCCTGAAAATTTCAGCAGAAAATTCAGGATTGAAGAAGGCTTGAAAATATGTCTATTTTATTAATCAAGTGTAGCTATTATACTTGGTTATATTCTATCTGAAATTATAGATGTTATGAGCTCCCTTGCTTTCCCCCCTTTTTGTGCTGTTGCAAAACATAAAATGAAGTTTATTCTTGGAGGGAGTTTTGCAAATCAGAGCCACCTAGTCTGCAGGAATGTCACACAGCTCCCAGATATGGCAATGACTAACTCTCCCTTTCATCAACCACCAGTGGCCAAGGCACTATAGCCTCCATTACGAAAAAAAAATATAGCCAGGCAGGGGAGAATGGCCAATGCACTCCAAAAGGTGTATTTGATCAATGGAATGAAAGAATAGCAGAGAACATCCTGAAAAGCAAGGTTCAGGAAGCAAAGGTTGTGTTGTTTTTTCATGTAATTAGCAGAATCTTATACTTTTTCAGTAATCTTTCCCTTGTCAAGGTTGCAAAACTTAGAGGCAAAAATTCCCTTCTGTCTGATTATCTGAGTCCAGCCGATGGCCATTCTGATCCACTACAGGAGGTACACTAGTATAAACTTGTACTTGTAAACCATTTTTATTATGCTCGTTAGCTATTCACATGTCTTGCAGCGAAATAGTATGTAAGTGAACATAGATAAAAATAAGCAGTTTCTACAGAAATTACCCTAGAAATCTATGGAATTCAATACTCTTATTCATAGAAATGTTGGTTGTAATCACCTCCATAAAGTCTGACTAAACAGTGTGTTTGACTAATCTGGTGAGAGAAAGGTAATTCTCTGTGAGAAATAACCATCTGCCTTTACTTTCTCTAGTCTCTCATTTACTTTCCTTGTAAGAAGCCGTGCCAAACTTCTCAATTTCCTCATGCAGAAGTATTTCCAGTCACTAATCATTTTCATCACCAGTCCCCCAAACCCTGCAATTTCCTTTGCCAGGTGGAATAAAACATGGGCACAGCACACAGTGCCAGGAGCAGCTGTTAATGGAGAGAGGGCATACACTATGCGCACCTATTCGTTAATAGCTATAACATCTAAATAAACTAGAAAAAGAAATATATTTGTCTGCAAATGAACCTCATAGTCAAAGCTGGAGATGAAAAAACTTTTATTCCCATTATTAACTGCAGGGATTATATCACATAAATTTAAAATTAACCTCTGCCCATTGTCTAAACCAACTATATATAATACCATTAATACGGAATTGAAAAGTGAGTTTGAGATAAACAATCAGCATATATTCTTGAGAACAGGGGTAACAGGATTCAGTAATTTTTTTTATGTAAGAAAAGCATAATTAATTATAGTTTCAATATCCTGTCATGGTACTGTCTGTTCTCTAGACATATGCCTTTTGTAACCCTCTTGAGACAATTCAGTCAGCAGCAAGTATTCAATTCACGTAATATGTTTCTACCCCAACCTTCTGACAAGGGTGGCATAGTAAGAGAAGTAAGAGAAGATGAGAAAGAGCTGGAAGAAGTTGGAATCACCACATAGTTGATCACCACATAGGTGAATCAGGAGGACTACAAGGATGTTGTGAGGTTATGCACGGAAAAGATTAGGAAGGCAAAGGCCCAGCTGGAACTTAAACTGGCTGCCATCGTTAAAGATAATAAAAAAATTTTTATAAATACATCAGTGACAAAAGGAGGGCCAGGGAGAATCTCCCTCCTTTGCTGGATGCGGAAGGTAACCTTGCCACGAAAGACGAGGAGAAGGCTGAGGTATTTAATGCTTTCTTTGCCTCAGTCTTTAATAGTCAGACTGGTCACCCTCAGGGTTGTCAGGCCCCTGTGCTGGGAGATAGTATGCAGAATGAAGTCCCAGTGGTTGAAGAGGTGGCAGTCACCAACCTGCCCCTTCACCTCAATGTTCACAAGTCCATGGGACCGGATGGGATCCACCTGAGGATACTGAGGGAACTGGCAGAGGAGCTCGCCAAGCCACTCTCCATCATTTATCAGCAGTCCTGGTCAACTGGAGAGGTCCCAGATGACTGGAAACTAGCGAATGTGACACCCCTCTACAAGGAGGGTCAGAAGGAGGATCTGGGGAACTACAGGCCTGTCAGCCTGACCTCAGTGCCAGGAAAGGTCATGGAGCAGATCATCTTGAATGTCATTATGCAGCACACGCGGGACAACCGGAGGATCAGGCTCGGGCAGCATGGGTTTATGACAGGGAGGTCCTGCCTCACTAACTTGGTCTCCTTCTATGATAAGGTGACCCGCTTAGTGGGTGAGGGGAAGGCTGTGGACGTTGTCTACTTGGACCTTAGTAAGGCCTTTGACACTGTCTCCCACAGCATTCTCCTGGAGAAGCTGGCTGCTCACGGCTTGGAGGAGTGCACTCTGCACTGGGTCAAAAACTGGCTGGACGGCCGAGCCCAGAGAGTGGTGGTGAATGGAGTCAAATCCAGTTGGCAGCCGGTCACGAGTGGTGTTCCCCAGGGCTCAGTTTTGGGGCCAGTCCTGTTCAATCTCTCCATTGATGATCTGGATGAGGGGATTGAGTGCACCCTCAGTAAGTTTGCAGATGACACCAAGCTGGGTGGAAGAGTTGATCTGCTGGAGGGCAGCAAGGCCCTACAGAGGGACCTGGACAGCCTGATGGGCCAGAGCCAACAGTATGAGATCCAACAAGGCCAAGTGCTGGGTCCTGCACTTGGGTCACAACAACCCCATGCAACGCTACAGGCTTGGGGAGGAGTGGCTGGAGAGCTGCCTGGAGGAAAAGGACCTGGGGGTGTTGGTTGACAGCTGGCTGAACATGAGCCGGCAGTGTGCTCAGGTGGCCAAGAAGGCCAATGGCATCGTGGCTTTTATCAGGAATAGTGTGTCCAGCAGGAGCAGGGAGGTGATCGTGCCCCTGTACTCAGCACTGGTGAGAGCACACCTCACGTACTGTGTTCAGTTTTGAGCCCCTCACTACAAGAAGGACATTGAGGTGCTGGAGCGTGTCCAGAGAAGAGCAATGAAGCTGGTGAAGGGTCTGGAGAACAAATCTTATGAGAAGCAGCTGAGGGAGCTGGGGTTGTTTAGTCTGGAGAAGGGGAGGCTGAGGGGAGACCTTATTGCTCTCTACAACTACCTGAAAGGAGGTTGTAGTGAGGTGGGGGTCGGTCTCTTCTCCCTAGTAACAAGCGATAGGACGAGAGGAAATGGCCTCAAGCTGTGCCGGGGGAAGTTTAGATTGGATATTAGGAAAAACTTCTTCACCGAAAGGGTTGTCAAACATTGGAACAGACTGCCCAGGGAGGTGGTGGAGTCTCCATCCCTGGAGGTATTTAAAAGCAGGGTAGGTGTGGTGCTTGAGGATATAGTTTAGTGGTGGACTTGACAGTGATAGGTTAGTGGTTGGAGTCGATGATCTTAAGGATCTTTTCCAACCTTAATGATTCTATGATTCTATATCCATGGTGCCCTTGGCTTATCACCACATGTACCCATTACTAGAATAAATATCCCATTACCAAAATTCAGCATTATTGAATTTGGCAAACCAGCAACACTTAAATTTTCCTTTAAGTGCTTTAATTTTAGTTATTGGTTCTCCTTTTCACCAATATCACTGAGCAAAACATTATCCTCTCAGTAGCTATTTGATAGTGTATTAATATATTGCCTTCTATATAATTATGTGTTTTGTACTGATCTCTTCTCTCTGGTGACCAAGGATAGGACCTCAGGGAATGGCAGGAAGATGTACCAGGGGCGGTTTAGCTTGGATATTAGGAAAAGGTTCTTCACACAGGGTGGTGGAGAACTGGAACAGGCTGCCTGGGAGCCAATCATGGCACCAAGCCTGACACTATTCAAGAAGCACTTGCACAACACGCTCAGAGATATGGTGTAAATTTGGGGTTGTCCTGTGCAGGGATAGGAGTTGGACTTGATGATCCTTGTGGGTCCCTTCTGACTCAGGATGTTCTATGATTATATGATTCTATAATTTGTACCTAATTACTGTGAAGCTTCTCTAAAAGAAAACACTGTTTTACCCAAAGGTTTTTTTGAAGAAAAATATGAGGTTTACATTACATTCTAGAGAATGCTAGAAAATGTCATTTGTAATAGGGACACACAGGACTCCCAGTGCCCCAATACAGAGAACATGTTTTGCAAACAGGAGCCATATATCATGTAAATCTTTGGTTTCCGCTTGTACTAACTGTTTTTGCATCTCATTACCACATACAGGATGCTCTGGCAAATTGCATAAACAATATAAGTTGTGGTCCCAGAGAAATTGCTCCAGCCGGCTCACAGACAGTGACAAACACTAGGAACAAATATAATTATCCAGCATTCTGGTCCCAAATGGAGCTCATAGATCTTGAAGTGGTAGGGTTTTTACTGTATGAGTTAAGAATCGCATGACAGAGGAAGGCTAAACTTCAGGAGTATAAAACACTAATTGCTGACTCTGTGCATTTATAAATGAAACACAGCAAGGAATATTCCTGCTTAAAATCCTTATGGCTTGTACTGGCAAGTATGGCAGGTTCTCTTTGCAATAGTGCAAAGTGATGTATTTACTGGATGTTGAAGGTACATGTATGTAGGAAGTATGTGCTTCCAAATGTGAAATGTACTGTTCATGCTGTTAATCCTTACCACCCTGGAGCAGAGACATTTCTTTTCAAAACTCTGAGCTGGGTTGAAAGGAGTTAATGTACCCCTACTGGTTCATCTCTGTCAGCACTTTATTTTTTCAGAAAACAAATTTAAGGAGACGAGCTTTTACACTAACAAAAAAGTAACAGTGATAACTGAGCAGGGACCCTGGACTCAGGCATTTCTAATAAATGTCTAAAATGTTTCATGATTAAGGCTAAAGAACCTGTGCTAAGATAATTGCCACATCTTCCTGGCAGCCAGCTCACATAAGCAGAGGAGGGCACTTGCCAGCCTTTGATTTGCATGACAAATGAGCTATATTGCATGCCTGCAGTTGACGTTACTAGCTGTTAAATATGGTCACATCTCCAAGCCAAATACCAGCATCTGCATTTGGCCGCACTGGAAATATCTACAGCCAAATATCCACCTCTTGCAGGACAATGCCTTAGCTAGCAATTTAACCAGAAGCTTAATCAGATGTCAAGGAACTACAGATCTGATTTAGAAGCCAAGGTGAGACACGTATACTGAAACATGTAGATGAGGTGTTCATGGCCTTTGTATTTTACTGACTATCCCTAGTCCACTTGCACATAAAAGTAACAAAGCAGATCCTGGGATTCACTTGACATGACTCACATCACAGCCTCCCATCAGACTATAGGCTGCATTAGAGCATGAACATATAACACAGAGTTCTGAAACATTATTTCTTTAAAAATGCCAGTGTTTTCTAAGAACCTTAAGCCTTTCAGTACCAACTGTATAAGCACAATGATGCACAAGTTATTTACTGAAGGGAGAATACACATTCTGGAAAAGGCATCTAAATGACTCTCTCTTTGTTACTGGGCCTACAAATGTAAATACGTGCACCTCCCATATGTTAAACAACAAGCAACACTTCGAGTCTCATTGAAGCTTTCACTGACCTTCCTTTTCTTAATATTTAATCCACCCTCTCATGAATAGTATTGCTTACCTTTCTCAAAGATTCCACTTCTGCTATCTAACAGGCTTGACTTTCACTACCTTCAAACCACATTACTCCAAAAGGTGACAAGTTAACTAGGATGAGAATGAATTTCAACTGAATGGAAATCTATTTTAATGCTGTGCATCTGATGTCAATAAAAGCATTCAATATCTCAAGAAGTTGAGGCACGGACCCTTAGAATCTGAATGTACGCTGAGCCATTATGTAAATACAAGAAATTCATGTGAGAATTGCCATTCAGGACCTTACAGTATTGCCCCTGGGAGGTTGATTTTACAGTCAGGGAGCTTTAAATGTCATTTTCATAGTGGTTTCACTGTGGTCTTCTTCAGCAAGAGGAAAGGAAAAGGGTGAAAGGAGCTGAAGCCAGTCTGAATCTTAAGCAGCATCAGACACACACTTCAGATTACGAGAACAGAGTCATTAGACTAATTCTTTGATGTGGATGCCTAAAGTATAGGATAAAAATTTTATTCCATGCATGAATACTGAGAACCAAATCCCTCACTAAGTGATATTAACCTAGCTCAACTAACATTAAGAAACAAATGTTACTTTACCACAGCAAGGGACCAAAGCCCTTTAAAGCCCATAAGGATAAAATTTCTTCATTATAAAGTTGCCATCAGGGTACTTTGTGGTTCAATGGCCCTAGGATATATAAAAGAATAGTTTCAGTTTCTTGTTTGTGTGCATTATAGATCCAGGACCGATGGAAGGAAAAACTGAAGTTTAACCAGGGAAAGGCTGTAGAAAAAGTTGTAGAACATATGATCACATTCTACAGGTCCTTAAAAGCTATGTAATTCTTGTGACTGTATCTGCAGCCTGTAAGTTAGAGAACATCTGGGTGTACTACAGAATGGTGTGCTGAACTTGGCCCACATGGGTATGTCTGATTTTCCCATGAAAGCACAGTTAATTTACCAAAATTTGCATTTTGGGAGAGGATTTGTGTTTCACCTAAACCAATCATCAATGAGTGTGCTGCTGCAGGATGACAGAGCATTTTAAATGAAGGTCGTGTTGCTTACTATGCTGATTATAATCACAGTTCAATTACAAAAAAAAAAGTGACTGGAATGTTCTTGGCATTTATTTTAAATGTAACACTCAGGATATTAACAGTATAACACCCTACAAGCCATGAGCTATTTGTACTTAATTCTACCAGATGTGATGGATGGGCCCCCCCTCTGGGCTGGATGGGTAACCTGGCCAAGCAAGTTTTGCACTCCAGGGCGTACAGGTTCATTGCAGAACCCGCTTCTAGCCTAACAAATACCTTATTGACATATAGAAGATCCAGGGCAATAAAAATATATCTGTTTATCACTGCTTTCACAGCATGCATAGATATGATGCTGAGGCATTCAACCACAGGAACATTAGAAAACTACTTATTTCAACCTAAGCTACTAGGAATAATACAGGAGTCAGCTGATAACCTCCACATAGACATGGAAGATTGCATTTAAAATAAGGTGTTGCATGTTCTGATTATTTTAATGGGTGGGAGGGGAGGACAGATAATGGATTTTGGTTTTATTTTTATTTTGGAAAATTTTATTTTTATTGAAATAATACATTCATAATAGTAGTAGGACTTAGTATTATTTATTACTGAAGTTGCCTATCACTTTCTCTCTATAAGCACCAGTTTTTAGGTTCTTGTAATTTTTCTACCCTGTGAGTATTTGGGCTGAAGTTTTCATGCTGAGTACTTGCCTAAGATTGAAATTAATGCTTGCTTGCTTGCTTGCTTGCTTGTTTGTTTGTTTGTTTGTTTGTTTGTTTTCTGGTTTGTAGTATTAAACAGAGTACATTGATTTGTTTTGAAACAGTCTTTTAGGAGAAAAAAAAAAGATGACAATAGCTTATCCATGGCACAAAGGCACAAATACTCCAGGGTGTGACTCTGAAAGACTTCTGTACCCTTGTGTTTTGTAGCAGAATCTTTGAATTTAGCGTGAGGTTGCCATACGTGCCAGGGATGTGCTGGTCCTATTTAAAAAATACAATAATTTAGGCTGGATAGGACCTCTGAAGGGCATGAACTTTAACCCCTTCCTCAAAGCAGGGAGAACTTAGAGGAGCCCTTCACAGCCTTGTCCAGCTGAGTTGCATTTCTTCTGTGGTAAGCATCTGCCCTGGTTTCAGCTGGGATAGAGTTAATTTCCTTCGTAGTAGCTAGTGTGGGGCTGTGTTTTGGATTTGTGATGAAAACAGTGTTGATAATGCAGGGATGTTTTAGTTACTGCTGAGCAGCGCTGACACAGAGTCAAGGTCTTTTTCAGCTCCCCGTGCTCTGCCAGAGGCACAAGAAGCTGGGAGGGGACACAGCCGGGACAGCTGACCCCAACTGACCCAAGGGATATCCCGGACCATAAGACATCATGCTCAGTGTATAAAGCTGGGGAAGAAGAAGAAAGTGGGGCACAATCAGAGCAATGGCATTTGTTTTCCTAAGTAACCATTACACATGATGGAGCCCTGCTCTCCTGGGGATGGCTGAACACCTGCCTGCCCATGGGAAGGAGTGAGTGAATTTCTTGTTTTGCTTTGCTTCTGCGTGCAGCTTTTGCTTTATCTATTAAACTGTCTTTATCTCAACCATGAGTTTCCTCACCTTTACCCTTCCGATTGTCTCCCCCATCCCACTGTGACAGGAGTGAGCGAGTGGCTGGGTGGTGCTTAGTTGCCAGCTGTGGTTAAACCACGACAGCACCATAAAATGTGGGAGAAAAAATGAAAGAAGGAATCGAAATGGGAAGTTTTCAAACCTGTAACTGTTGTTTCACTGCTTTGGAGAGCTGTGTGGGATGGTTACTTTGTATGACAGATGGGAAAGAATATAGACAGACTATCAATTATTTATGACAAGACAAGAAACAACAACTTAAATTACACACAAAAAAAGGGAATTTACTAACATTAAGGATTTGCACACTGGGAAATACTACCTGGAGAATGTTACAGAATATCCAATGGAAAGGGGGAGAGGCTGCCAGGAACAAATTAGGTAAACATCTATCAGCAATAGAGGTGAATGAATTTTGGTGTCCTTTCAAGATGTTTTCCAACCATATTTTCTTTAAGAAATCACAGGTAAGACTGTCCTGTACTATTTGTAATTTGGTAGTAATGAGGACTGCATCTCATTTATTCTTTCAAAATTTTTTTCTGTCCTCATGGACTTCATTAGGGGCTTTCAGAAACTCAATTATAGCTTGGTCAAGTTGCAGGTTGTGAAAAATTCAGGAAGACTGAAGACCTAATGGAGCTCAAATCACATTTATAATGTTCGTTTCAGGTTTTAAGTGAGGAAAATAATTTAATTGGGAAGGCATGTAAGTGGTATAAATGGTGGTTGGGGGAGAAAAATTGCAATTATAAGGGTCACTTGAAAGACTTTAAAGATGTGGCCCTCTGGAATGAGGATGACAGTGACAATAAGCATTGTAAAATATATCAGCCAAGACCAGTGCCTTGAGGTGAAAGAGGCAGGCTCAGATGGAGAAAGCGGTAGCATTTCTGTTCATTCCAACCACCAGATATGTGGTTAGACACCTACCACAGGAGTTAAAACAGCAAGAGATTTTTGCCAAGCACTTAACTAAGGGAAGCTGTTTGTTCTGTAATACGTTTCTTATTGAAAAATGCAGTACCTGTTTGCTACATAATGACCTGGACAACTGCAGTACTTTTTAATAGCTCAGGGAAGGCACATTGATTTTATGCTTTCTACTTTAAGTGGACTTGCTCAGCTACTCTGCACACTGGAGTCATTTACCTATTTAGGACGAATTGCTGGGAGCCTGTGAGGAATTGCATGTCCCCTCTCTCATGCTCTCTGTCTCCTCTCTCACTCTTTCACACTCGCCCACATTTTTTCCCCTTCACTTGCTGAAGCAATTGCATAAGCAGGGTGCACATACCTGTATGTGGCAGAAATCCTTCTTACACCAGCAATAATTATAACAATAAAAATATGAAAACTTACATTCCAATTAGTTGCTATCATAAAAGGAAAGTATTGTCTCAGGTTTGCTTTCCAGGATCTGTTTTCTCCTGTTACCAAGAATTTGAACAGCTGGAAAGACCAGAGTCACACTGTGACAAGTAAATCTGTCCCTTCACAATACATGGGTGGATTATGCCACAGAACCAGCAATCCAGAGCTGGAGGACCTACAACAGAATATCTCATGAAAGCACATAGAGAAGTGAAAAGGCACCTTAACAGAGAGTCATGAACGCTATAGGCCACCTGTGCTCCACTTGTGTGTAAACAGATATATAATCTCAACAAACCAATATTCTATCACCATTTTAGCTCTTGAGCCTAATACCACCAACCCAGAAATTCCAGAAGGATGGGTGCAACATCAAGACCTAAAAAGGATAACAAATTTACTGAAAGAAACATGGTGAGACAGTATGGAGGAGAACATATATACTATCTTTTGAAATAAAGTTTACTTTTGTTCAGTTTAGTTGTTACTTGTTCATGACCCCATTTAAATTCCTTTATTCTTAAACTTACAAACTAAAGCTGGTCCAGACCCTAGCCCTTAACCAGAAGTTAGCCACCCAGAGTAAACTACCAGTACTTCTGTTTCAGCTGACTGGCATTACTGATTCCTACTTTAAAGACCACACCAAATAGTACAGACTGAAATGCTATCTTAAGCTCTTAATTTTTGTCACAAATAGAAGTATTACTGAGTCAGCTACCATGCCTTCTCAAAATACTGCAACATAGCTTTGGCGGTGGGGTTTGGGGCAGATTTTTCCTGGTTTGAGCATTTTTTTTTCTTTGTTAGTTTGTTTGCTATCTCTTTAGATGGTTTTGTTAGACAGCTGATGTAGTGATGTACTGCATCTGGCTGGGATGGAGTTAACTTTTCTCATAGGAGCCCGTATGGTGACAAGTTTTGGATTTGTGACTAAAACAATGTTGATAACATACCAATGTTTTACCTATTGCAGAACAGTGCTTGCACGGGATCAAGTCTTTCTCTTGACCAAGTTACTCAGTTTCTTACTCTGCCAATGCAGTGAGTAGGCCAGAGGCAGGAAAGAGCTTGTGAGAAGACACAGCCAGAACAGTTGACCTGAACTGACCAAGGGATATTTCCTACCATGTAACTTTGTGCTCAGCAATAAAAACTTGGGATGCAGTAACCATTGCTCAGAGACTAGTTGGGCATTTGTCTTACTTATGGGGCATGGTAAATGATTGCCTTTGCATCACTTTTTTTCCTTTTTTTCTTTCACTTATTAACCTGCCTTTATCTTGACCCATGAGTTGTTTCTTGCATTTATTCTTCTGATTTTCTTCCCTGTCCCACTGCCAAAAGGAATGAGCAAGCAGCTAGGTGAGTACCTAGTTGCTCACGAGAGTTAACACCACAAGTGAGATTCAGGGAACCTCAGTAGGTTTGACATGACATGTATTGCTTCTGTAATGCAAGGGTCAGTATATGGTATGTTATCTGTTTCTCTCTTATGCCTGATCCATAGGTTGGCAATAGTAGGTAAGTCTTACCCTATAGAATCTTTGGGAGAAAACCAGTTTTCTTGCTTCTATGGAACTGCACACAATGCTATTTGCAGTTATAACTTCATGTCGTGGTTTAACCACAGCTGGCAACTAAGCACCACCCAGCCACTCGCTCACTCCTGTCACAGTGGGATGGGGGAGACAATCGGAAGGGTAAAGGTGAGGAAACTCATGGTTGAGATAAAGACAGTTTAATAGATAAAGCAAAAGCTGCACGCAGAAGCAAAGCAAAACAAGAAATTCACTCACTCCTTCCCATGGGCAGGCAGGTGTTCAGCCATCCCCAGGAGAGCAGGGCTCCATCATGTGTAATGGTTACTTAGGAAAACAAATGCCATTGCTCTGATTGTGCCCCACTTTCTTCTTCTTCCCCAGCTTTATACACTGAGCATGATGTCTTATGGTCCGGGATATCCCTTGGGTCAGTTGGGGTCAGCTGTCCCGGCTGTGTCCCCTCCCAGCTTCTTGTGCCTCCCCAGCCTCCTCGCTGGTGGGGTGGGGTGAGAAGCAGAAAAGACCTTGACTCTGTGTCAGCGCTGCTCAGCAGTAACTAAAACATCCCTGCATTATCAACACTGTTTTCATCACAAATCCAAAACATAGCCCACACTAGCTACTGTGAAGAATATTAACTCTATTCCAGCCAATATCAGCACACTTGACAATTCAATAAAGCAAATAATTGGCATTGAACTAACTATGCTCCAGAAGGCTGCTTTCCCAGCTGATGTCTTACGAGATAGAAATCTGTGGTTTTTTTCTCCACAGCACTGGATGTCTTAATATGGCTTTCACAGATATCCGTTTCTGCTAAAGCACAACTTCTAATTTTCAAATTTCTCACCTCCAGAAATGAATTGATCCTAATGTGTTTAAAAGTTTTCTGACTACAGTGCGAGAGAGCAAGACAATGTCTTCCTAGCACAACTGGGGTCTATACAAAACCATCCTTGATATGACCAAAAACACTGCTATGAAAGCTTTTACCTGAATCTAGCTTAGGATGTGAGATTGAGAATGAGAACCTGAAAGCTGTAGTGAATAGAATTCAAACAGTGACAAAATGGAGGTAAATAAGTGGGAACAGCTGCCACTATTCAAAACTCTAAAAGCACATTTACAGGGAACAAGACCACTTTTTAAAACTGTCAATTTTAGCAGGGTGGAAAGTAATGTTTGTTCTAGTTCATTTCAGAGTTTTTCATAACTAATAAATGTCTTGGCCGTAAAAATTACTATTGAAATGAACAGCTAACAGCCTGACTATTGGACAATAAAGCTACTTAAAAAGTTATTTATCAACATAAATGATTTTACATAACCGACACATTTTTATGCAGAAAATGATGAAGTAATATGCCACTGATTTTTATAATGTAATACCCTGTAACTAATGATTTTTTTGAAAAATCATTTCACATTTCTAACAATTTTATGAGGGAACTAATGATTTTATATGACAAATGGTTATGCAAAAAAGAATGATTTTGTGCAGTTAATGGCTTCATACAACTAATGAGTGAATACCACTCCTACAATTTTAGTGCACATTACTTTCAGAGTGATCATTCATCCTAAAGATATTTTATGCCTTTTGTAAAATTTATTGTGTGCTAGTCCTTTGTAAGATGTATTTCCATATGGTTCCCACGGTTTTCTGCATACTAATGAATTTCCGATATGGTTATCAGATATTAAAAACTATACCATAAAAAGTATTATAAAACAGATTACTTTTTAAGTTGACTTGATATTGATAGTCCTCTTCATTCACCTTACTGAGTTATTTTTAGTTAATTTAAGGTTCTGATCTAACCCTCTGCATGTAATCTCTTTAGTATGTCATTTTCTGTTCATTCGAGTTGTGATAAGTTAATTTTCATTTGGAACGAAAATTAAAAAATATCTTGCTCTAGCTTCAAAGAAATCTAACAGAATGCCTTATGGCATCCAAGTATGTACAATGGTACAATCACATTTCTGTAGTTTACCAGATTGGCTTTATATTCCTTCAATGTTCAGAAAAACAGTAAATATGCTCTGAAATTTCATGACCAATAATTAGAAGACACTTTGCAAGATATTTTCCAGTTAAACACATGAGAAACAAGTGTGTAAAGGGATGTCACTTTATTCTACCACCATAGAAAAGACAGATGAGGTATGTGAATCTGGGCACAACTACTTTGTAGGCTCCTTAGCTTAACCAGCTAGCCAGTAGGAGTTACTATCATACCATTGCCAGGAATGAGCTGAAAGGAACTAGCTTCTCTATGACAGGTGTTACCAAATTTATTCTGAAACCCCACAATCCACTGTAATATCAGTGGAATTTTATCATCCTCATAGTGATGGTCTGAGCAGATGAGTCAAAAGTGTCAGGTTTAAATGACCTCACCTCCAGTTCAGGTTTTGACTAAATCCTCAGTACCCCTAAGCAAGTAAAGCTCGAGCCTTTTCTCCCTGTTGCTGGCTTTCTGACTGTCTTGCCTTGCCTCCTCTCTGTCTTCAGCTTTGCCTGCACTTTATTAATGGTTTGATTGAACTGACCAGTACTATATCTTCCACAGCTTTCCTCCAAGCCTGTCAGAAAACACAACTGAAGACAACAGCTTAAATAACTCTTTGCTGAGCAGAGGTTTGCCACATTTCAGACTGAATGAAAAAGCTCTGCTTTGTACGTGTGACACCTTAGCAGTAAGATTAAGAAAAAGTCACAGTGAAAGATAGAAGCTAATTTTTCTCTCTTTAGCCTTCTTCTTAAACCTCTTTTTACTCATGCCTTCTTTTTTCAGGAAAATATAGTCCTGTTAAAGTCAGTTGAATGTAAAAACAAGAGGCTCTTCTAGCCCTCTACAATGGTTTTTTTTCTTCCTAAAAGGATGGCTATTGCCATCAGTAAAGAACTTTGAAACAGCAAAATGGAAATTAGAGTCTTCCCTGTAAAACTGTTGACAGTTACAGGGGATGGATGAGTGATATTGTTAAAATAAAGGTAATTTAAGATTTTCCTGATTACCTCAATTCTTTTGCCTTCTATTTTCAGTGAAAATATTTCAATGGTGTTGCTATTACCCTTACAGATGAGGCCTCTTTGGTCAAACCCTCCCTAACTCTTTCTTGCTAAGCGGCAACAAAAATGCGCTGTAGGTTTTTGACTGTCTGAGACATTTGCTTTATTCAAGGTATTTTACAGTGGTTGCCATGGTGTCCTCAAAACCTGACACTAATAAGCATAGCTCAACCTACGTTTCTGATGAAGATAGTCTCCACCTACCCTTGCAAAACCTGCGGTACTTTCATATTCTTTTCTTATGGTGTAAAGACGTATTCTGATAAAGGCTTGGGAAACATTTATACAGCTGACTTTATGCAATTTGAATAAATTTTCACTGAGTGGTGAGCTGCTGTGGCTAGCAAGCTTCTGACATCAGTCTAACTAGACTCAAGTAAGCTTAGGCGTCTCCCACTACACTGCAGCACCCAGCATAGATATAACTTTATTTGTAATGCTGTAGTCAACAACGTAACTAGAATTCAGAAGTAGACTGTTTTTTTACTAAACCCATTTCATAATTTTAATGGGTCAGCTTGTATTCTGCCAAAAGCCTGAAATATCTCAAGGAATATGGTTATTCACTGGCTGCATATCTGCCCAATCCACTTGAGTTAAGCTGCCCTTGAATTATCACTACTTAAATCTAAGTACTCACCCATGCTTGTCTTAACTCCTGATAGCTATGGAAGGAGAAGCTATGGCCTAAGGATGAGGATAGAAATGTACAACACCAGAACAACAGCTTCCACATTTGAACTGCATAGTGTTTTATCTCCCTACTCACTGGAAAAACTGAACACTGAAGAAGCCAAATATCAGAATTCACATTTTTGGTTTTAAAACCAAAGCAAAGCAAGGCAAAGCAAAGTAGCCAAAACATTGTATTTGAGCTTTACTCATTACTCATTATACTTGAAATAAAGTTAGGATGGCATGAACTGTATTTCATCAGTAGTGGCATGTCCATCCTTAACTGTACATGAGTGAAAATGATTTTGTCTAATTTGTAAGACAAGCAGTGTTTCACTATGCAGAGTTGTCTCTGCATATGAAGAGACCATCTTACAGTGCCACTTACAAATCACAAAAGAAACAAGTAGCTCAGGCTGCTGCTCACAATGCCTTTGACATTTGTCTACCCTAAAGTCAGCCACTGCTAGCACTCTTAGTATTCCTTTATGTGAAAATTACAGGGTAAGCATAAAGAGAAGCTTCCAGGTGTATTTAGGTATTGGTTTTGATAGGTGCTACTATTTTAATATCCTTAACAAAGTGTGCTCCATTCAACAATGGAGATGGCTGAAAATCATTCACTGTGGAATAAGAAGTTTCTCTGGAAAAAACTTTCCCCTCTGAAGGCCTCATTTGGTACAATTCCACAGGAGATGCCTATGTAAGAGTAGTTTATATAACCCAGAGGAGACATGCAGCATCAAAGGAGGAGGCTTTATCTCTGAGGATGTTTCTTTCCACTTGTTCATGTTATATCCCTTTCTACATTTATGCACTTTTATTTATGCACCCTGAACTGAAATAAACTGGCAGATGTGCATATATAAATCTGTGGTGATCTACTCTCCTCAAAGCTTTTGACAGCCTATTTTAATAATTATATATTATTTATGACTCTACCTAGTACCAGTGGAAATTAAAGGAAAACTACTGACGCATCTGGCCAAACCTGTCAATCTTATTTTAATGTAAAATACCTTTAGCAACTCAAGTACTTTTTAAAAGCAATTTACATGTTTAATAACAGCAGAAGCCACATTTTTAGTGAATTAAGGATGAGCTTAATAGATTTGGGAAAGTACAGACACAATATACCATACTGTAGACTAGTTCCCAGAGGTAACAAGGAGCTCATAACAGGCCTCACAGTGCTATCTGACTTCCCTCCAGTTTTATGCTCCCAGCTGTTGGCAACCAGGTCATGGTCTTAGAAATTAGTTATTCACTTGTGCTCATTAATTAGGTCTTACACATTTTATGTTTTCTTTAGGTCTAACAAGTACCTCAGGCACAAGGAACATGAATAAACTTTGGTGTTTAATCCAAGTGCATCTTGCTGGTGACAAGTGTGATCTGTCAATGAAAAGCCAGCTTCACGTTGGCTGTCCAGGTCAGAGACATGCTCAACAATGTGACAGAACAGACTTCTGAGATTTATTGAAGCAGAAGATGGATGTTGCTTTATTACATTAAATTATGGGATTGCCATAATAATTTTCAGTGCTTGATAAATCATGAAGTTGTATATCTCCCTATAAATATTAAGTGCCATTTAATTTCAGCTGATATGATTATAATGGATCAAGGCTTGACATATGTAGAAATTTGGTTGCATAAAGTGAAAAGTAGTAAGTGAGATGAAGTAATATTAGAAACATGGGTTTAAATTATCCCTCCTTCTGTTTTCCTGTAACTGTCAGGATATCACTGCCTTCAATATGAAATGGTTCTTTGAGGGGGCCACAAGTGATTACCTACAAAAAGCAGTTCACAGGAGAAAGGATGGTGAAATCGGAGAAGATATTTTTCAGCCAGAAAGCATGTTTCAAATCAAATGAAGTCATTCAACTGCATTTTTCCCAGTGCTAAGGAAATCCACACCGTCTGCATGTCCTGGAACGTTATACACACGCAACAAGCTGGGGCTGTGTTTCACAGGTTGTAGGGCATCACCTAGGCCTCCTCACATATGATGGGAGTAGGCAGGCAGAACCCAAAGCAAAGAGACTGAAGATACCTATGTCTTGATCCTAGACCAAATTTATAACATCTTCTGTTATAGACATTATAAAAAATTACCTCTTTAAAGAACTATCCAAGAAAACAATTTTTTTTCTCCTCTTTCACAGTTGTGTTTCAAGAAGGATTTTTGGTGAAATTATAAATGCATTACAAAGTCATGCTTTGTTCAGCTCTGTTGTGCATTGCCATACATATATTACATGCTGCCATTCTTTTCTTTTTGTTTCATCTGTTAAATTCCTCAGTTTTAGCTAATGTGTGGCTTTCAACCCAAATTGTCATTCACAATATAAAGTTAGTCCGTCATCACTGTTTAATTTGCAAACTTTAGTTATATATTTCTCCATTTTTGTCTGGACACCATGTACTATGCTAGAAGTATTCACTTTTTGATTGGAAATATTTATGCACTGTAATTTTCAATCATAAATTTTCATGTTATATATTAAATGCTGTTCTTGCCTTATCCTGAATAAAGCATTGTAAAAATCCAATAAATCTGTGGTTTACAGCAAGATAAATTCCGTAAAGGATTGTACTTCTAATTTGGGTCTTGGAATCTGAAGCACAAAGCACTTGCATATGATACACATATATTTGTAACACAGAGATTTATAGGTTGCCATTTTCTTGGCCTTTAAAATTTTCGTAGTCTTATCATTACAGCATAGTGAAATCAATATTCTTATTAGAAAAATATGCCATTGACATCAATCTCCAGTGATTAATTCTTGTGAGTTACCCTGAATTTATTATTGACAGAGTTGATCTGTTTAGCCCCACAACCCAGTTCTTGCAAAGGAAAACCTACAGATGCCATTAAGAGAACATTAAAGGACAAATCAAGCACAGTGATGCATGGAAGTGGAGAGTTATGGGAGAAGATGCCCTTTTACTCCAGCATGTGAGTTAATTCATGGAAAGTAGCTTAAATACAAAGCAAGTGCTGCAGGGCACAGAAGGACGTGAACCTCTGAGTACTGCCATCACAGGACTAGTTGACCTTGAGTGCAATCAAAGTGAGCGTGTGCATGTCAAAGACCAATTCTGAAAATTTCTTTAATGCTTTTAATGCCTCTAATTGCATCAGCATACACTGTTTCTCAAATAGGACATTACTGTGCCTAATAATACATTTCTTTGTCAGTTTAAAAATCCTACCTTAACTGTAGCAGGACAAAACAATCACTGAATCCTGTTTTTTTCTAGGACCTTAACATCACAAATACAGGGAAGTCTGACTCAGAAGAGAGAATACTCTGGCAAATTTAACCCTGAACAGCTGAAATGGCTGTGAGTGCCTCAGTCCTCAGTGCCAGCAGCAGATACGTCGCTCTGAATGCACTGCTATTTTATTGGTTTGTTTGCCTTCCATACTGCATTATCCTCTCCCCTACATTCACTCTGAGCCAGCCAATCAAATACACTAAATACCATTATAAAGTAGAAAAGAGAAAGACTGATGATATGCTGAAGGACAGGGACGAAAGGTAGACTTTACTATTGCTAAAACCCTTTTCTATTAATCCCATCATTGTAAAACAACCAGTGATTAACCAGCTTTCAGGTGCTCCTCAGACTGCCACCAAAGAATCTCTCTATTTCCCAGAAGTCCAATTATATGTAAATATTGTTGTCAGAGCTGCTGGAGATAAAGATATGCAGCAAGCTCCTTTGTAGGCTTTATTTTTGTTCTTCCTGGCATTTTTCATTAGCCTACAAGTCATTTATTACTGTCAGAATGGAAGGAAAAACAATAATTAAAATAGAAAATATTATGCAAAATTAATTGTCAAATATCTCTCATAACAAACGCTGTATAAATGTTTCTTCATGAACAAATATACACATAATTTGCTTTCACAAATATATCTTCCTCTATAAGTCAGGCTGAATCAAACAAATGCCAGTAGCAAGGTCTTCCATCAGTTTTTTTTTTTTTAATCAGTAAGTATACTACCTTCTGCATGGCTCTTATTCCACACATTTTTTACACTTCTAGCTGATGCTTTTTGTATGTCTTGTCTGTTAATACTGTGATCTCTTTTAATCTGAATTTTCTCCAAACAGTTTCAGGGTTATTTGCAAACTTTGCCTACTTAGTAAAGCATCTGTAAGGTTTCTTTGCATCTGGATTTTGCTTATTTACCATCCAGTCCCGTAATACCTTTTCAACTGTACTGCTTGAAAAAATGCCAGTCAGATTTCCCTGATTGTTATACTCTCCTATGGCCTTATTTACTTATATATTTTTGTAGGCAGAGCCCAGTTTATATGTCTATATCATTCTACAAACTGTAATCCTTCCTACAAGCTTCTGACATATTTTGTTGGCCTCAAGATAACCCTGCTCACAGTTCTGGGGGAGCATTCTTGGTCTACTGCCAGATGATCAAATGTTCCATCTCCATTCTGTTTGTAAATATTGAATAAAGGCTGCACAAATGTGATAATTTTTCTTAGGAATGTAATAATCCTGCAGTTTCCTCTAGCACATCAGAATTAGCTATTCTCCACTTTTACGCATGAATGTGCTACAAATCTCTTGAATCTATCTCTATTCACATATGTATACAGATGGTTTGAGGAGTGGGCATATATTTTCCTAGTTGGGGGTTTGCTGTGTTTAGAGAGATGTGACTCCTGCGCTGAATGCTACAGGCACAAAGCGACTCCAAGCAACAGTGGGACATCACTGCATAAAAAGGGAAAAGAGAGCAGATCAATGAGGCACCACACAGGAATGGTTTATTCCCTCCAAAGCTTTTTGTTTCCTGGGAAAGATACCAATAGTATGCAAAAGGAGGTTACTGTTTGCCCCATTATTCACAAGCCTGGACTAGACACTGTCCCTTCAATAGCAAAGACCACACAGCAGTCTGCTACCGGCCCTGGAGGCACCTGCCATTTTAGGCCGCTCACTAGCTGGGATTTACAATAGCTCCGCCCATTTACTGTACGCCTTCAGAGCATAGTAACACACTACATCACCCAGGGTTTAACCTCATTGCCAAAGGCTACATCACATTAACTCTACATCTGCTAGAAATCTGCAAAGATACCATTAGGCAGGTTTTGATTATCTTCCATGTAACAGCAGGGGAGGGATATGTTCAAACACTGCTTCTTGATCCTGATTGATACGGCCTTTTTATCCCCCTTATTTTCTTGTTCTCTCCCTTTCCAGCCATTCTTTCTGAGATATTTTGTTCTATGCAAAACTAATTTATCATGTGCAGTGAGAAGCTTTGTATGACATCCACTACAGATCGGAGACCCTCAAATTAGTTGCCTTCTGCTTATTTTGACCTTGAAAACTCTCTCAGTCAAGTTTGTGCTATCATTAAATGGGCTAAAGGCAAGAAGCACAATCTTTGCTAAAAGATTTACTTCCAAACCTTTTGGTAAGTAGGTTGTAGGGGTCATGAATAATGTTGGAATATCAATGCCTGCCACTAATTTTATAAAGCACGTGTGTAATTATGCTTCTTCCTGCTTCTGGACTGCAACTTTCTTAGATTTGTTACTTCATCTTGGCCACAGTGCATACTTAAGATTTGATAAGCAGTGAATACAGTAATATTTTTCCAGAAATGGCAGATCTAACCAGAAATTGGGAAAGTTTTATTTCTTGTCAATTTTTAACTGATTATTCTGACATTTCTGTTTCTAACTCCCCAAAATACCTGGAAAAACACATAGTGAACAGGGGGAGAAAACATACAGTGAACAGAGGATGGAAAGAGAACAATGGAATCAAATAAGTTGTCTTTACAACAGCAGTAAATAATTCACTGTGCGTTTTGGCAAATGTTCACAGATGGGAGAGAAGAAAGATTTTATTTTGTCAGAAAAAGATCATCTTTACCTAGTAAATAAGCACATGCTGATATTACAAATATATTGAAAAGGAATAGAAAGGGATGTTATTCAATGTTTATGGGGCACACACATTTATTAGTAACACAGAAGTAAATGTATGCTCAATAATCATGTAACATCTTGTTGCATAGAGTGGGAAATTATTGCAGTGTCATTGTCAGCTGGGGAACTTAATTTTGCTTAAACAATTTCATAATAAAAAAACACCAGAAGACTTTATTACATCTGAGAATGAAAAAAAAAAAAGTAATAGGTGTGTAGAAGTTGCTAGTAAAACATCAACATATGCCAATAGCTATCCTGCATATGGCATTTTGCATCCTGCAGTTTTTTAGGTTTCAGTTTTAACTGTAGGATAATACCGAAAATTCTCAGACCACATTGCAACTGTGGCCAGTGGAAGAGGAAAATTCAAAATATCCCTCTTTTAACCAGTGGATGGAATTAAGATCCACATCTGACACCTTTCACCAAAGCAGCTAATGTAGTGGTTTGAAATAATTCTCTGATCGATTATGTCCTGCAAGTTCAAAATCCATTATCAGAAATGACAGAGCAGCAGGTGGAGCAAGATATATATAGATTGTTGCAGGTCTTGCGCAGTCTGACAGACATGAAAATCACTAAGTAGTATTTGAAACTTTCAAATACTACTAATGAAATGTACCTGAGATCTGACACAGAGTAACTTTTCCAAGTCCAATAATTTCTGGAAAGATACATGGAGTCACATCTATAGGTAGATTACATATGCTGTATTTATATTTAGATTGGTTTATAAATATGAAAAATTGAAATATATCATTAGAATATTCCTTTGCAATAATGTAGCTCTTCGAGATCAAAAGCTGTGCACATATAAGTGAAATGTAAACAATAAAGATAACTGTAATAGATTTCACCAGAGCTGACAGCTACTTTGCATAATGGAGGCCTCACAAATGAATGTCTAATAATGTAAAAGTAAAATATTTTTTCATGGTGATAGTAACTTACATGCTACCTGGGAGCTCCTCCCAGGGTAAGCGTGATTAATAGGGCTCTAATATTACCCCCTTACTCTCCTTTTCGCTTTTTCCCCCAAATTTTCTTTCTTACTGTTCTAACAGACCTTACCATAAAATCAGAGTACCACATACCTCTATGCCGTACAAGGAAACAGGCAGCTGAATACTGTATGGGATATTACTGGTCAGGAAAGTTTAACAAAAATGTGTTTTTCATTGGAAAACCCTGTTCAACATATTGTAAATTTTTTGAAGTTCAAATTTAATCAATTATCTTCAACAACACAGCTTCAAAGTGCTTGTCAAGGCTTTACCTGACACTTTCAAAAAAGAAAGCTCTGATTCCAATTTTTAATAAAACTTGTAAACTTCTCTGAACAGGAAGATTATTCTGTCCAGGAGTGATTTTGTTTTAGTTAACAAATGTCAGCATTTCAGCCTAATTCAGCCCAGGAATATTTTTCAAAAATTTTACCATTTGATGGGCTGAGAATGTGCACCATTCCTATCTCAACGGGAAATCTTTAAAGTGCAGTTTTTCTCAGGGTACTCTGTACACCTCCTCTGACTACCTCCTATAGGAGCCAGGCTTCCAGTAGGTCCCTTTCAGAGACTGCCTTTAAGGTTTCAGAACTCATCCCTCAAGGCAGACAAAACAGATGGGTCAAAAAAGATACAGTGAAATGAAGAGAGAAAGGAGGAATAATTCTCACAACCTAAATAAGATTCAAATAGGTGAGACTTTATTAAACTGTCATTGATGGAGCTAGTCCATCTGCCAATGCCCAACACCACATTTCTAAACAGATTAGGGGTTTTTAAATGTACAGAACATAGCTGTTGTCTGTATCTTAAAAGTGTAACTCTAAGAAACCAGAGAACTTTAAACTGAAGCATTATAAACCTCACAAAATATTTCCTCTTACAACAGCAGATCCCTCATGAAGACTTTGATGGGCATACCTCAAACCTGTATTTAATTAATTCCCTCAAGTAATGAGAATGAACTGCCTCTCTCAATTGCTTGGACTGAAAGTACATTTTTCATTACAAAGTATGAATATACCTCCCAAGGTAAATATCAAGATGATTTCAGAAAAAAAAAACCAAACGCAAATTAAAGAATTTTGAGCTCAGCAAGTGGACAGCTGGCTTATTATCTTACAGATAATAAATCTCCTACTTCTGCCTGCCTCTTTTACAACACAAATAATGTGGGGGATTTAGTGAGAATAAGATGTGGTCAGAAAGAAGGGAAACATGACATGGAAGTAGCTAATGGTGGTAATAATGTAGAATAACATAGAGATGCCAGCTTGAAAAACAGATACAGAAATGTGCTAGTTTTAGCTAGATGCATGTCTAAACCAGCAGTTGCACTGGCAGATACTTTATGCAGACTGGCCATGAAAACAGTAATTGAACAGCATTGTGAAACTGGTGGACAAGGTTGAACTGAGAGCACCCAGATCAGGTTTGGCCCCTTGTAGCCTGTTGGAGTGACCTGGGAATTCAGGTCTAGAAAATCCTGTGAAATAAAACAAACACAGCTGAAAAATGGATCGCCTTCCAAACAGTAGACTCTATATATGTCGCATCTGCTCTTCCTATTCTTAAAATGCAGTTCTGCTCCCTGCATGTTAACTAAATAATTTTAAAATCCTAGTATTGATTTTCAAACACTGTTGTCCCATCCAAGTTACCCTTAAGAAATACAGCAGACCCACTAGAGGTTACAGCAAAATATTAACTACTCTGTTGGCATAAAGGTTTTAACACACTTTGAAAGCTGGTTCTAAGTGTACTGTTTTGATGAACAAAAGATCTTAAGGAACTTTCTGTGAAATGCTGCTGAAAATAGCTCGAATGAACTCAGCAAGATCTGGCTAGTCCATCTGGGCCATTTAAATGTTGTGCCTGCACAACAAATGTGGTAAAACTCAGCCGTTATGAATTGGTATATTTTCCCATGAAATTCTGACTTCAGCTTTCTCATAGAATCATAGAACAGCCCAGGTTGGAAGGGACCTCAAGAAATCACCTGATCCAAACTTTCATGGGAGCCTAGATAGGATTATTATCTAGCATCCTGTCCAATCGCATCTTGAAAACCTCCAGTGATGAAGCCTCTATCACATCCCTGGGGAGGTTGTTCCAGTGAATGATTGTTCTCAGTATAAAAAATGTCTTTCTTATATTGAGATGAAACCTCTCCTGGTGCAAGGGTACCTGTTGCCCCTTGTCTTCTCCATGTCCCTCCTTGTGAAGAGAGAGCCCCCATCTCCTTTGTAGCCACCCTCTAAGTACTGGAATACCGTGATGAGGTCCCCCCAGAGCCTTCTCTTCTCATGTTCACATGCTGCTTCCCTGCTCACTCAGAACTTTTGCATGACTCAATGACCATTAGAATTCTTTATACATGTACATTATATAGATATTTATACATATAATTTTGTGTACTTCCGTTTACCAAAACAACACACAAAAGTAGCAAGAATATTCCTTTCAGTAGCTTTTCCTTAGAAAACTACAAAGTGTGGGTGCATTTATATATTGTCATCAAATAAGAGAGAGAAAGGAATGTAAATAAACCCATAAAACCTCTATGCCAAAAAAATGTCTGGTTTAAGCTGTGGTTCAGCTTCTGTGTTTGAGGGCCAGATGCAAGAAGTACTGGGTGAAATACGCAGGCTATATTACACAGCAATTTGGATTATCACAGCTGTCCCTTATGGCATTAAGATGTATGCATCTCCAGTTCGTTCCAGGTTAGCTATTGTCGTTGCCAGAAACACAGAATATTTTGTACGAACTCACAGCACTTTCACCAGATATATTTATGCAGAGTCAGTTAGTGTCCAAACACAGGTGAATTGCTATGGGTTGAGGGAGGCAACAATTCCCAGGCTTCATTTTCAGCTCTGAGACTGTTTCTTGAGGCTTGGCTGAGGGCAAATCACTTTAAAATCTCTGTTTGAATTTCCCATCTGTGCAAATGCAGATGATAAAACTAGTCTATTTCATGGAATGACGGGAGACATAATTAGCTAACATTTGCACAGTCATCTGAAGGCTCTTTTTGTCTAAGTACTAATTGTGGTGTTTGCCAGCTTGTCCAAAGAGATTTTTAGTGAACATTGCAGAATATAAAGAAACATAAACATATAGAAGTTTACAAAGTCATGAAAATCTGCAAGAAAGGGGTCAGACATTCTCAAAAGCAAAAATAGGAAAAATATTTTACAGGTAAGTTTGCATTACATGAATATGAGAATCAACCAGAGAAATCTCACTGAAGCAGTGCACTAAGAAGAGAGTTAGATGGTTTTCTAACACAAGTGGAGAAAAAGGTTTATTTCTTACTGGAAACACCAATCTAACAGGCAAAATATTGGTAGTACAGCAGTCCTCAAAAGTCCTAAATGCAAACAAAAATGACCTGAATGGGTTTCTGGGTGACAATAAAATGAACCCTTAAATAATTTTTTATGAAAACAAAGTTTGTCTAAAAAATACTCAGTTTTGTATCAAGCCACCGCTTATCTGCACAGAAAATGCTTTACCATACTTTATTAGCAAGGCAAGACATGAAATGTTAAATGAGACCCAGGTCTGAATTCCAACAGGGAGGACCAAGTGGCAAGTTAACGAAAGGAATTTTACCTTCAGATGAGCTGAGCTGCGGAATAGCTCAGAAGCTCAAATCGCCACCTTGTGTGATGGCAAACATCAGTATGTTAACATCAGTTTTGACGAACCAGTTTAATAGTGGCAGTTACAAAACAACAGTGCAGAATACCTATTCCTCAGCCAAGTGCCACTTAAATTCATGTGTAGAATGTCTTAAGGCTTAAGTAAAGGTTTAGTGGCATGCAGACCAGACTGGGTTTATGAAAAAGGATGACTTTCATTCCTAATGCAGGAAATTTATCAGTTTTACATATTTAAAGAGGATCTTACTGACATAGAATCTCACATCTATAAAGACATCTTGGAAAATAAGTAAAAAAAAAACCAAAACCCTTTTGGCTTGAATCAGTTCCCCAGTATCACCTGGGCAGTAAAAAAGTTTGCATTATTACCTTTCTTTCATGGTCCAATTATGAATATTTTAGTGTTTCTGCATCTCAGCACTGAAACAAAGCCAAAGTGAAACTCAATCCCTTAGCTCTCTGTGAGATAGTTATTCACGAGCTAGGGCATACTTATTTTCATACACTTGCTTTCTTCCTTACCCAGATCAGTGAAGCAGTAAATAGAGAGGGAAAAAAAGGCTCTCTCCAAACAGCATCAGATCAGTGGTGCAGGAAATAGCGAGCAACTCCCTGCAGGAGCATATGCATTCTTAGCAAATTCTACCAGCAAATTATAATCATCCAGTTAATTATATTTAATTGCTTTCTGCATCAAAACAATAAATAATGAGAGAGTCCAGTGCTGCTTGTTGGAGATTATAACTTGACATAAATACAAGAAACACAAGCAAAAAGACTCAATATGCATTCAGTTCTTCAAAATGGAGTAAAAAATAAAAAAGGCTGAATGTAAATTATATCAACATTGGTCAACGTCTACCTACAGAGGCAGAAATTTCAGAGAAAAAAAAAATCCCAGTTTTTCCAGGAAAATTGCTATCAATGACTCTGCATGAAGAGGATGCTGCATGCAAGAACTTTAAAACATGAATATTTAATGTGGAAAAATATTTAATGGCATAAATTTTGGTAAGAAAGGTGGAAGCATGAGAAATGGACATGGGAGAAGAACTTAAGTAAATGAAGAAAATACATTAATGATGGCAGCTGTTAGGTTCCCAGGGGGTGTTACAGAAGTTGCAGCAGAGATTCACCTCAAAATGTGTTGACTAAACCTTTGTCAACAGACTGCAGGGGGCAGTAGAGTAGAAAAACAGTTGGTTTAAGTGATGCACTATAACTAGTCCTTTCCAGTTTAACAGTGCATAGAAGGCATGAACCCCAAACAACATGGATTATTTAATTTATTGCAACATTCTCCTTGGCTTCTTTGAATAAAATTTAGAAATTAATCTATTTTTAGTACCTTTGTTTCAGATTCCATAAACCCAGAGCATCTCCATTTTGATAGCTCTTGCAGCTGATAATCAATTCTGCAACCCCAGAGCATCTCATGTTTCAAATCAGAGAATTACCTCAATTTTCAGATTTTGTATTGTACTACATATATATATTATTGACTTATATATAAATATATATACATAAATATATATATGCACACATGTTTTAAAATGCACGTTATTTTTGCTATTTAGTAAAATATTGTGTGTTTGAATCAGGGCCCCTCCAAGTTAAGCCAAAGACAAGAGAAAAATTAGATCAAATACCAGAAAACACAACCAGTTAGGCTGCTATGAGTGGGAGCTGGTGGAAAAGTCTATGAAAAGCACTTTCAAATATCTTGCATATTCAAAAGTATATTGAAGGGCTACAAAGAGGAAGAAAAGGTCATTACTGAATTACTTTTACTTTCCCAAAGCTGAAGAAAAACATCAACAAAAATTCTTGGCAGAAAAAAGTAAGCAAGAAAATATGTCAATTACACGGGAAGTTCCATCAGAAGAATTCCTTTTGAAGTCAAAATGCCATTCTAAGATTGAGAGAGGACAATTTGTGGGTAAAAATCCCTTTGTGGCAAAGTGACTAGCACACGACCAAAAAAGGATGTGGGGAGAGAAGGGGCAATGTGCAATAAAAATTGTGCATTAGGGAGAAGAGGGCAGTAGTCAATAAGCTAGACATTTCAAAGTACCTGCTGTTGGCAGGGGAGCTTGAGGGGATTAGAGGACTCATGGCTGGCCTGATTAAGAATAAACATATTTTTAAAAGGAATATGACAAACAAAGAAGGAAAGATGGTTGTGCAGCCTGACTAGAAGATGGAGAGCATAACTGCTAAAATGATGACAGAGATTCTCACAACTGCATTGTGTTTGGAAAGATGTTTGAGGTTGCCCTGTTCTCACAGGCTTGGGTGAAAAATTTTAAGCATACAAGCAACCAAAGTGAAGGTTAGCTATTTCTACATATCCAGCAGGCCGAAGTAACTTGAGCTAATGGTCCTTTAAGAGATGGCAAAGATGTTTGAGTCACTGATATTCAATCTGGCAAGCTGCGGTGTGGGTTTTTTCCGCTGCTCCAACAGCAACGCAGAAATTTAGTTTGCCATTTAGGTCACAGGGGTTACAACTCTGTCACATTACATGCAACAGGTTACAAGTGTCTTGGTTTGAAAGGGTACTTTCACTATAATATGGAAGTACATTTCTTTCCTTCACAAACATATAAAGTGATCTTATTAATTGACTGGAGACACATGGAATAAAATCCAGGAGTTAGAAGCAGAAGCCAGGCAAGTTCTCTTTTTAAACTGGGCTTGTATTTTTAACAGCAAAGACGAATGATAATTGGAACAGACTACTAAGGGCAGGTATGGATTCTCCATCTTTTTTCTTGTAATCAAGATCAGATACTCTTTTGAAAGAGATATTTCAGTCAAGCATGTGCTGCTGAACTCTATGCAAAGGTAACTGGGATCAATTTAATACTCCACAGCATGGAGAAAACAAATTCTGTAATCTAATGAGGATTTTTGGCCCTAAAATATAGGAGAAGATGAAAGCTCTGAAAGCCAAATATTGCTTCAAAATCTAAAGAAAAATTGAAACTATTTCATTCAAAATAGTTTCAAATTTTAGATTAATAGGGTTCCATGCTATTGGTTCAGAAGAGAAAAATTTAAAAGCATCAAAACAATACCAGAGTTAATGTTCTAATTTTAATGAAGCATTAAAATCTCATAGCATGTTGTCCCTGCAGTGAGGGTAATCGCAATCATGCAAATTCATGCAGTGTTCACAAAGGAGGAGGAACAATGATCCCTGCTTACGGCTGCGGCCTCTCAGTTAAGCACTGGGCTTCCAGCTGCTGCATCTCAAACAGGCACAAGTGGGGGAGCCGGAAAAATCACATCCACTCTCTCACTTAAGAGAAGGCAGCATACACTCCTCTGTGCACCTGCACCTCCCCACTGACACTGACTACAAAAATAGTATGGGACGATCGTTAGCACTGACTTTGTATGTCTTTGCATCAATTGTGCTATTAGTGTCTATGAAATAGCAGGGTTAGAGATGATGCTTCACTGCTCAGAGGGACAAGACATCATCAAGTCCAGGATCCAGCTTCTGTTTTGCATTGGTTGCAATTATTTCTATCCAGCTATTTTCACTAGGAATGATCCCTGAATGATACCAAGAGCACTAGCTGAGGCTGGAAAAAAGATCTTAACCAGGCTCAGCAGAGACAAGGTACCACATTTTGCATTTGAATCACCTTCACAATCTATATGTAGAAGATGCTTCTTTTTCCTTCCTTCCACTCTAGTGCATAAGCTGAGGTCGAATACATGAATTGTTTTGTAATCTGATCTGGAGATGTGAGGGTCTAAAGGAAGCAGAAAAAGCAATTCACTGCTTTTGAAAGGAGGAATGGGTCAAGCAGGATACCCCAAAATTAAAAATTCTGGGGGGAGACCTAGTAAGATATGTTTTCCTAACTCTGAGCAAGATTTGAAAAGATGCTGATGCAATAGTTCATTTTCTTACAATTGTTCCTATACTTACTTTTAAATGGATTTACTTCACTCCAAAGCATTAAATCATTATGAAAGGAAATTATAAATACTATAGATCTGTACACAATGTGCTAAATTTAGTGTTACCCCTTAATTCTGTTCTATTTATAGGAATGGCCTGCTTGCTTTCCAAACTTTAACAAGTATTTAAAATGCTTATTTATCTGAGTTCCTAGATTTCTATTAAAATTCTATTTTTGAGGACTGTAATATAACCTTGTTTTATGCCTACAAGTAAATAACATTGGTACTTTCTATACTAAACATTTTAGCTTTCCCTCTTTTAGAGATGTCACTGAACAAAGAAAAACACTGAGCATACAGTACAGCTTCATCTCTAATGACAAGTATATGCAGCGTTATTCAAAAGTGAAGAATTTATAGTTCTATCATAAATACACTTACCACTACATTTTAATGCACAGAAATGTATAAAAACAAGTAAAGCTCAGCTTTTATAACCAAGAAACCTTTGCCAATATTGTAATATTTCTCAAAACTTTGTTAAGGTTGTCAGAAGTAGTGCTTTTTTCTAGACCTTCGCAATTCTGAAAGCATGGTAAATGCACCATCATTTAGCTGCCTCTACTGCAGGGTGTTTCATTTGCTGTGAAACCAGGGTCTTGGCTAAGGACATGGAAGGGTTTGTGTTGTGGTTATGGGTTGGGTTTTTTTTTTTTGTTTCCAGATGGCAAAACTAGTAAACTTCTGCATAACCTTCTTTACTGTCCTCTTTTATCCACAGACTCTGCACCAGGGATTAAATAAGGGGAGTAATGTAGCAGGCCCTTTGGGTGCCAGTCCTGAGACACCACAGGATGAAGAAAGCAGGGGAGGCAAAGGGCAAGGTATTTTTACTGCTGCCAAACATGTGTCAGGCCTAATCTGGCTCCCTCAGCTCTAACTCCAGACCAAGAAGTGTGGGAAAGCAAGGAGCAGAGACACCTGAGACAGATGGACACAAGCCATCACAGTCCTCGGAGCAATCTAGTCATGCTTACTGGGAGTTGTGCCCCAGCTAAGAAGTCTGGCCAAGAACTGGGTAATCAGAGCTCACTAACTTGCAGACAATGGTTGGCAAATTCAGCTACAAAATGCACACAGTGTGGAGCTGCTCTGGGGCTCAGAGGACCAGCTCGCTCTGCTTTATGGAGCTGGAATGGGATACCTGTATTGTGCATGTCTTCATAGATGATTTTTATTACCTCCAACACTCAAGAATCTGGCAACTTATGTCTTTGGGTATACTCAAGATTCTTTTAAGTTACAGAAGTCAAGGTGTCCATAAGGAATCAATTTTTACACACCTTTTCATTAATGTCAGATGAATTGTACAGTAAAATTACCCTGGTTCCTTAGCCCACCATTGCGACAGTTGGTGTGTTGCAGTACTGTGGCCTCTGCGTTTTGTCTCACTACAGCAACCACCTCTAAGTGTTCCCATGTACCTGACTTTTCCCATAGCTGTAGAAATGACCTACACTAAAGTAATTTTTATACAAAAAATTTCAGGTTCCCTAAAACTTTTGAGCAAAACGTTAAAACCCCAAAAGACTTAGGGTAACAAGTAGAAACACTTCAATGGGTTATCTGAGCATTTCAACACAGATACGCCACCATAGCAGTCCTGGCAGTTTGTTGTGCTCACCTCATACCCTTGTCCTTCTCCACAGAACCCTCTTCTTCAACACACCACAGTAACTCAATCTTCAGCAAACACCCTTCCCCAAAGATGTAAGATCATGATGCATCAGAAGACACATTCTTGATCAAGAAATGTGGTTTCTAGAGCAGACTTTTTGTCAGGAGTCAATCCCCTGTCAAAACGGGTTGAAAACAAATGGGGTAAGTCCCCTTAGTAAATGAGGTATGATTCCACAGCTGACGGGCAGGTGTTCAAATATTCCACCTGCTCTTTTGCCAAAACAGTGAAATACTGATGTAATAGGGTTTAATATAAATGCAGTAATGCACAGTAAATCCAAGATTCTGGGCAGAAAACAATAGTGCAAATCCCAGGGTTTCTGTGGTTAAACATTCAAAACTCAAAGTAAAATGATTCATCTCTAAATAATTTTAAATAACAGTATACTTACATAGAAAAAGGTTCTTCTCACAAACCACAGGCCCATATTCTTAGGAGTTTACCTGCTTCTTTTTACTGCAAGCCTAAGACCACTTTTGGCTCTCTTTTATGTAAAGGTCTTTATCCACACATAAAACTGAAAGCAAAGATTGAGAACTCCTGCTCAAATAAATAAATAACCCAAGAAATCACAAAGTCAAAAGATCAGTTTAGATAAGGTTTGGTGGCTCAAGCCTCAGAAGCACAGTTGCTTGTGCTGGAAAACATGGAAAAGTGCATGAAAATAATTGCTGTTAAAAAAACATCTAATAAACAACATGGAATCATGAAACACTTGAAACAATGAGAAATTGAGAAAAACCAAATACTGTCCATTAGAAGCTGTATTTCACCTACTGTCTAAAGTCATAAACATGGAGAAATTCCAAACATAATCTGGAAGGGTTGGGGTTTTTTCTGTAAGATAAATGGATTTTTTATTCTTGAGATAAAAATAGGCCAAAGCTCAGCCATAAGACAGGCTTAAGAATCCTGCATGCAAATATGGATGATGCCCCTAGAAATGAGTGACAGCTGTGGGATAGGTGATCATAATCAGAGAGAGAAATGTAATTTGAATCAGCAGAAGAACTGATCTAATCCATTAAGTGACAGAGACATCAGCCTCCTAATGTCCACTTGTTTTGACACTTTGAAAATCAGTGAACAACTTTGAAGAGCCTTGAGTTATTTCTGGGCCTTAAGAAAAATGCAGACTGGAACTTCCAGTGGTTTTCAAAATATCTAAATGTCTAACACCCTCTTAAATCAGTCCTAAATTATTGCATAATTGCATATCAACCTTCTCTTCAGAATGGAGTTGTTCATACAGTGTCTAGCTGACCAGCAGCTCATATACACTTGGTTGGAACAGCCGTGTGTCACTGGAACAAATGAAGTTAATGACAATGATGAACTAAGTATCACAATTTGCCTTTTGACAAAGCTACTCTTCCCCTCTGTGCTGGATTTCCCTATTTAAGCTCAGAAGAAACGTAAATTGTGCGACTGCAGTAGCTGAACAGCATCAAAGCCAGTGGCAGACCATAAGCAAATTACCACAACCTGTGTCTTTGGAGAGAAAGACTTTGGAAATAACCCAGCTGAACCTCTCCAGTGAGATGCAATCTGAACTTTCAGCATAGGCTCTCTGCTGTTTTCATCCTTTTTTGTCTGCAGTGTTGTTTTGCATTCTTCTTTATTTTTCCTTACATTGTGGGCAACTATCTGTTTTTCACAGCAGTTTACATGATTAAATAAAAGCCATGAAAAAGGGAGTAAATCCTTAATAGACATATTTTCTTAAGGCTTGCAGGAATCAGGCACCAATAATCCTAGTGAGTATTGGGATCTGGGGCAGAACATTAGAAACATCAAAAGGAATTTAGCTTATTGGAGGTTTTCCCTTTCCTTTTTAGCCATTAGTGTGTTCAGCCTCTTCATTATATTGTTATTCAAGATCACAGTCTGTCAAAATGACATGAATAGCTTTATTTCTTCTTTCAATTAGAATAATTCCCACTCTCAGTGGTCAGAACTGTCATTATTAAGTCTGCACAGCACTTATATCTTAGCTAAGAGGTTTTCTATAGGCAATTTTTTTCCCCCTTCTCTACTCCCTGGCAACTTATTGCAGGTTAACTTTGAAGGTGTAGCCAGCCACTAAAAAAAGTAGACTAGAAATTAGGAGTTTGCTAAGCCTCAGAGGCAACCATCACAGCAGGCAAGTAACTGAACAAAGAGCTCCAGCAGGTGCCTCTGCCAGTGTCTCTTATCTACTCTCACTTTCCCTCTGCCTGTTTCATTTTAGTCTTGCTTTTAGCAGGAAGCAACCCAACACTGTGAAGCCTCATTGTCTACTGACGCATTTGCGCAATGGCAGTTTCTGAATGTAGCAGGGATGAGTTCTTTAGTAACAGCTATGGTTGCAATATGCTTCAAATGTTCTTTTCCTGTTACTTTCACATTAGAAGAGCACAGTCATCAAGTTCATAACTCCAGGTGCCTGTGATGCTGCCAGAGACAGCAACTTGACTCCATGATAATCAAGGTTTCATCTCTACCTATGGTATCATATATCACACAAAAGCCAGATGTGGCACAGCAGTTTTTTTAGGTTGAGTGCACCATCCTAAGTATACACACCAACTCCTTTTCATCTCATGCAGGAAGCAGCTTAGGGATTACTGACCTATTAATCTTTTTACAGCTGCATTATTTTCTGATGCCCCAACTTAATGAGGAAATGAGACAACTATTACAATGATACTAATAACAAGACACATACACACTTATATATGCATCCCTGGGAAGAAGCATTTTGCAGTGGAGCATAAAATACACCACCATGCAAGAAGATGTCAGTTTTGGGGTAAAAAGAATCAGAGAGGAACTCATATATGCACTATGGGGTTGTAATTCCACAATTTTATTAGATACTGCTGGGCCCCTATGGTAGAACTTGGGCAATCTACAGAATAAGGCTCCTGCCTTCTGGCTTCAAAGCCATTTAGATTCTTTGCACTATAGTAAAGAGGTCATTAGGATGCACACCTAAGAAGTAGGAGAGTAATTTCTTACACTTCAGTCTCATGTCCATCTCATTAGGCTACTTGTTATTTCACGGTTCCTTTTCTGTGAGATTTGGGGGAAAAAAATAACGGTCCCATGCTCTGTTTTTCATTAGAATGCAAAACCATGCTAGATTTTGTAAGCTCAACAGCTCAGGAGTAGCTGGAAAACTACAATAATACAATATTGTGGCTATGACACTATAATATTTTCCATCTGGAAATAAAATTGCATTCAAGATGAAGGTGCAACTGGTGTGGATTAATAAAAAACAATACTTACCCAAAATGTGTCTCAAACTCAAACTAGATTTGTTTCAAGTCTTTCTGTCTGTCAGGTGCCACAAACACTATAGCTGTGTTACTGCTCAAGTGAAGAAAGAGAAAGAAAAACACAGAGCTTAAATTTTACTCAAAGTCCCATTCTAAGACACATTACATTATAAAATGGTCACTTTCATCCTTGACTATAACTTTATATTTAAGACGGATTGTAAAGCTCAAAATTCCTGTCCTCCCCTGCAATTTGAGAACCTCAGCTGCTGTAATCTGGCATCAGCCTTAGCAAAGTTGTGCCAGCTTTTACAGCTGAAGATCAGATTTGCAATTTCCATGATTCCAAGTCACAGTGCATTTTGGTTTTGCTTGAGAGGGATAATGGAAGCTTCAGCAACTGGTGAAGTCAGCCACTGTGTTATGTGTGGAAGCCACAACTCAGTGTTATTTGTGCAACAGGGAATGTGAAAGAAGAGGTCAAAGAGTTCCCAGCACACTTGTCAGCACAGAAAGCTCAATTGTCTGAAAGAAAGGGCAGCTATTGAACTCCATTGCGTCAGGCTTTTCCACAAAACAGCAAGTCCTGTGAAGGAAAGGAGCTTGAAACAACTGTACTTGCCAGCAGGAATAGCAACAGTACTATGAAGCTTTCCTATATAGAGCATATAAAGCTGTGAGGAAAAATAAGAGGTCAAAACATGTTGAAAAAATGTTGCATGTTTTCTTTATGCTTTAGGATACAGGTTTCCATTTATACTATATTTGACCTTATATGAATGTTTTCAGTTGCCTGAAAGCAAAAAGAGCCATGTTTACTTGAACAGAGAAACCATGAATAAGATTATGTTGAAATGAAAAATTCACCCACTATGTGGCTCCTTGGCACTAGCAACCCTGATCTAACTTGTTGCTAGCAGTAAAGCCAAAACAAGGTAAAAACATTACTGGTATACTTCACTGAAGTACTTTTTAAAGGTTTTAAAGTTGTCAACCATATTTTGTGCAAATGTGATCAGATATTACACAGGAACTGCAAAGCTGGAATAAATCTTTTCTATAGGTTTTGTAGATGCTGGTGAGAATAAAAGATTTGCCTAAAAACAAAATAAGACAACAACTATTAAAATCATAGAAACATAGAATCATAGAATCATTAAGGTTGGAAAAGACCCTTAAGATCATCGACTCCAACCGCTAACCTATCACTGCCAAGTCCACCACTAAACTATATCCTCAAGGACCACATCTACACTGCTTTTAAATACCTCCAGGGATGGAGACTCCACCACCTCCCTGGACAGCCTGTTCCAACGCCTGACAACCCTTTCGGTGAAGAAGTTTTTCCTAATATCCAACCTAAACTTCCCCTGATGCAGCTTGAGGCCATTTCCTCTCGTCCTATCGCTTGTTACTAGGGAGAAGAGACCGACCCCCGCCTCGCTACAACCTCCTTTCAGGTAGTTGTAGAGAGCGATAAGGTCTCCCCTCAGTCTCCTCTTCTCCAACTAAACAACCCCAGCTCCCTCAGCTGCTCCTCATAAGACTTATTCTCTAGACCCTTCACCAACTTTGTTGCCCTTCTCTGGACACACTGCAGCACCTCAATGTCCTTCTTGTAGTGAGGGGCCCGAAACTGAACACAGTACTTGAGGTGCGGCCTCACCAGTGCCGAGTACAGGGGCACGATCACCTCCCTGTTTAGGTGATCTGTATCCCATCCTTTTCCAGTTTCAGAAAATAAACACTTGTATTGGTTCTGGCTGAGACAGAGTTAATTTTCCCCATAGCAGCCCTCATAGTGCTGTGCTCTGTATTGGTAGCTAGAAAGGTGTTGGTAACACACCAGTGTTTTGGCTGCTGCTCAGCAGTGCTCATACAGCATCAAGGCTGTCTCCCCAACATTCCCCCCTCACCAGTAGGCTGGGGGTGGGCAAGATTTTGGGAGGGGACACAGCCAGGACAGCTGACCCAAACTGACCACAGGGATATTGCATACCATATGATGTCTGCTCAGCAATAAAAACTAAGGGAAAGAAGGAGGAAGTAGGGGCATTCGTTATTACAATGTTTTTTCTGAAGCAAGTGCTATGCGTACTGGAGCCCTGCTTCCCAGGAAGTGGCTGGACATTGCCCGTTGATGGCAAGTAGATAATAAATCTTATGTTTTCCTTTGCTTCCATGTACAGCCTTTGCTTTTGCTTTATTAAACTGTATTTACCTTGACCCATGAGGATTTTTTCCATCTTATTTTCTCTCCTCCCTGTTCTGCTGGAGAGAGGAGTGATAGAGCAGCTTGATAAGCATCTGGTGTCAGGCCAAGATCAACCCACCACAGTTCTTTTTGGTGCCCAGCTTAGGGCATGAGGAATTCTTGATAAGGATGGTAACTGGGAGGCATAATGGGCAAAACATGGATGGAACATAGCTAGACAGTGAAAAGTGGAGTGGATTCGTGGGGAATATGTTGTTGTAATTGTAGTGAAAGGACAAGGGGCAGATTATGTGTAAACTGTCCACTTTTGTCTGCTGTTATGATGATGGTGTTTTGATTTTGGTGTAGGGAATTTGCTTTTGTCATTGTGAGTGAGGTTTGTGAAGATTGTATTATATATGTGGATTTTAAGGATAATTCTTAAATATGTGATTCACAGAGATGAGGGATAGACTATATTGTGTTTGTGCAGCAAGGTTTTAGCGGCAGGAAGGCCGTAGGGGTGGCTTCTGTGAGAAGTTGCTGGAAGCTTCTGCTATGTCCGATAGAGCCAGTGCCAGGTGGCTCCAAGATAGACCCACCATTGGCCAAGGTAAAGCCAAGCAGCGATGGTGGTAGCGCCTCTAGGATAGCGTATTTAAGAAGGGGGAAAAAAAACCCCTGTGCAATTGTAGATGGAGAGAGGAGTGTGAATATGAGAAAGAAACAACTCTTCTGACACCAAGGTCAGTAAAAAAGGAGGGGGAGGAGGGGCTTCAGGCACCAGAGCAGAGATTCCGCTGCAGCCCCTGGAGAAGACCACGGTGAGGCAGGCTGTCCCCCTGCAGCCCATGGAGGAGCCCATTAATGGTGGAGCAGATATCCACCTGCAGCCTGTGAGACCCCATGCTGGAGCAGGTGGATGTGCCCGTAGGAGGCTGTGACCCCATGGCAAGCCCACGCTGGAGTAGGCTCCTGACAGGACCTGTAGCCCCTGGAGAGAGGAGCCCACGCTGGGGCAGCCTTTTCCTGAAGGACTGCACCCTGAGGAAGGGACTCACACTGGAGCAGTTCACGAAGAACTAACAGCCTGTGGAAAGGACATGGAGAAGTTCATGGAGAACTGTGTCCCATGGAGGGACCCCATGGTGGAGCAAGGGAAGAGTGTGAGTCCTCCCCTGAGGTGGAAGGAGCAGCAGAGACAATGTGTGATGAATTGACCATAACCCCCATTCCCCATCCCCCTGTGCTGCTTTTGGGAAGGAGTTAGAGATATCAGGAGTAAAGTTAAGCTGGGGAAGAAGGAAAGGGTGGGGGGAAGGTGTCTGCATATTCGGTTTTATTTCTCATTGTCCTACTCTGATTTTGACTGGTAATAAATTAAATAACTTTTCCTCAGGTCGAATCTGTTTTGCCTGTGACAGTAATTGGTGAATGATCTCTCCCTGTCCTTACCTCTGCTCATGAGTTTTTAATCATATTTTCTCTCCTCTGTCCAGCTGAGGAGAGGAACAATAGAGAGGCTTTGGTGGGCACCTGGCATCCAACCAGGGTCAACGCACCACAATACTACTGTGGTTGCCTGACACAGATAGGAGCCAGTAAGCCAAGATAAGAAGAATGAGAAGGAACCTGCCAAGTTTCTTTATCAAATGGCATGAAACAGCAGAAAGTTAAAACTAGATGGTTGTCAACCCTTATAGTTTTATCTTTAATCTTGAGACATGTTAATGAAGGAGAACAAGACTAATCCACTAACTAGGCTGTTTTCAGGAAACTGAGTCACTGAACTATCAACACTTTAGGACCTGTAGCATGAGTGGAAGCCATTTCTCAGACTGCACACATACGTTCTCCAGAAGTCTTACGTGTATAATCCTCAGTTCTCACAACTGATATGTTAGAAGCAGGTTTTGCAATTTTTCTAAACATACTTTTAAAATAAAATATTAACAGAAAATAAACAAGTCATTTAAAAAATCCTGATTTTGACACTCCACATTCTATTTCATCTTTTCTTAGCAAGTTCACAGTCCCCAATTCTGTATACAGTCTGTATACATCTTAACATGACAAGAACTTGTCCTTCTGTTCCTTGTTCCTGCCTTTTCTCTTCCAGCACTTATTGTCTTCAGTAAACCCTTGATAATTTTCCATTGCTCCAAATGCTAGTCATCTGCAGATATATACAGCAAGCTGGTCCTCTATGTAGACACCTTCTGTAGTATTACCACTGTACTGCCCAGATTGATAACTCTCACCCATTCCAAACAAAATATTGTTGATAAACAGATCTGTCAATTACCCATTTCTCACCCCAACTTGTAACTTTAGAAAGAACTGGGTAGAAAAGAGCACAAGGGTAGGGAAATTAATTGTGTCATGCATGTTTCATTGCAAAATACAGAAATTTCCAACATTCTCTGTAGAGCTGCTATAGCTGAATCCTTGAGACATCATTTTTAAGAAATAAAATTTAGCTTAGAGCATTCAGTAACATATAAAACCTCAAAAATGTGGTTCATATGTATTTTAAGAGCTCAAAACCAGCTTTTGACCTTCTCTCCTTAAAAAAAGTACCATCTTTACTTTCATTTGAGTCAGTCTAACACTTTTACTAATTTATCATTTTTTGAATATTTGAGGTTAACAATAGGGAACAGCTTTCCATTTCTAACAGACTAATGTATCAATAATTAGCACAAAGAAGGGTAAAACTTCCCACTTAGTACAGACCTTGCATACAGACATAACAGAACCTGAACCTGCTAAGAGGAAATTATGAAAACTTTGCTTTTGTCAGTATAGTAAAAGTAGTGTGCAACTGCTAGAAAGAAATCAGAGCCCTGAAGCTAGCAAACAGCAAGGAGAAAATTTTTTCAGGAATGGAATAAAATGCAGTGAGTAGTCAGTATATACATTGTAATTTTAAAGATGGCTGTTAATAATTTTGTACTGAAGATATATATATATACTTATATGTATATATGCAGGTATGTCTTGCATGGATTTACTAGGCTATGCAGGAAGGGAAAGGACACTTCCCTCCAATTTCTTTTAGCTCCCTCTTCTCTCTCAGCCTTTCCATGTCCCTGCAATAGTGCTGGAAGTAATATTTTCCACATAACAGTCTCTTTTCCAATTCCTTCCCCTGTGGAACAGAGTCAACCAGCCAGAGCTTGACTTGCAGGCTACTGAATGTCTGGGAAATGTATTGTCCCTACTTGTGGACTTGTGCCTGTTACGTGACCTTTCACTGGGACATGCCCATGACGTGTATCAGAACAGGAGCAAATGTTCCCCACTACATGACCCCTCTCAGAGCAGAGAAGGAGCCTCAGACCCCTGAGCTTCAGGCCTTAGACTCGCAAGCGGTGTGTCTCTGTATTGAAGGCATCAGAAAGCTCTTCAGAGCAACACCACAAGAACAGGCTTTGGCAAAACACTGCTAAATCCATTCTGGTAGGAAATTCTTTCCAATTGGTGCAACAGACTTTTGTAAAGGGTTCACACTGAAAAAAAGAAACAAACAAAAAGAAGAAGATTATAGTGCCAACTAAATAATATATAAGCCCATTCTACAAATCTAAATTGCTATGGCATATTTTATATACTCTATATATAGACCAGCACTTCATGTAATATGGAGGTCTATGAATTTACCTACTGAGAGAACGGATATTTCTAGATGCTGAAAGGGTTAAAGCTAGGTTATTTTTCAACTTCTGATTTGATACTAGTAAATTTTGTTCTTAAAAAGCACACCTTTCATTGTTGAAACAGGAAAAGATTATAAATTACCCACATGGAGATTAAGATTTTGGCGTCACATTCGGCAAATAGCCTGAAAATGCCCTATACTAAGGGGCTAAATGATTTTAGCAGCAAACCTTGTGGCCAGGAAAACAAGACTTGTGACCTCAACTACTCACTGTCTTTATGGCATAATAAACCAATGATTATCAAAGTGGTTATAGATGTGTTTTGTCAGTATTTTAACTTGTGAGGTTTAGCCCTGTGTGTTCTGCTCAATATTTTGTCACACTTTTTTTTGTGAAAATACTAAGCTTATCTTTACTATTGGGTGTCTTTTTAAGTACCATCTATATGGAATTCAAGCTCTGAAGCTTTTGGCTTATCACTAGTTTTACTAATCAGAAAGTAACCTACTGGCTTTAAAAATCCACATATTTAATCTCTGTTTTTAAAAACCCAGATCTGGAGCTGCATATTTAGGCAACGCTCCAGCATGGGCGTGGAACAGGCACACAGAGGATCTCACCCAGATTCGGTGTTTATGAGACTACAGAAAAACCATCTCAGATTTGCGGTTTAAGTAACCACCAAAAAAATAAGGAAAGTGAAAAGGATCTCAGACTCCCATGCTTCTCCCCCATATAATTTCCTAATTGTAGTTCTTAATGATTTCCAGGGTACATCCTGATGACATCTAGCCTCACACTCAGAATTAATTCCTAGTTCCTGGAGCAAAACTTGAGTTGAACACAGTACACCACAATGACACACAGGGGCATTTGAGCCCCCCTCTTTTTCCCTAGCTCCTTCCTGTTTAATGGTCAGGCTTCTATGCAAAAGACAGATGGCTACACAAAAAAAACCCAGGGCACAACCAGAATCTGAGGCTGGGCTTGGTTTCATCAAACACCTTTTGAAACATCCTATACTATCTCTGTTCAGAAGTATTTAAGAAGTCAGATAAAGCAGCAACATTTTGCAGATCTCTTCTAGAAGAAAAAAAAGTTACATTAGATCCTCAGTATCTTAGCTTTGAGAGCATAAAGCCACTGCAGAGACTTCTGCTTGTTTACCTTTTTACATAGTGGACATGCTGGGTATGTCTTCTTTCCATCAGCTCACTTTACAGAGCCCAAACATCTACTGCTCTACACATCTTGCTCACATTTTTTTTTTTTGCTGGGATCATTTTATAAAGCAAATGTAAGTCTTAGTCTTAACATACTCTGGAGCTGCCTAGAGGATAAATAATTTTTTATTGTATACGAGCGGTAGACACTCTTTGCAGTGAATGATTTCTTCAAAAGAAAACATTCCTCTTCAGCATCTGTATTTTGCTATCAGCAATAACAGGGAGTTGCTTAATTCATGAAAGCACTTAGGAAATTAAGCTACCAGGTCTTGCCAACACTAGCTTTCAAAAGGCTACGCAACTCTGAGTACCAGTAGAAGACCTATTTACAAATGTCTATGATGTATTTCCTAACACTGTTACTTACAGAAGGTCAACAAGCTGGTTTTCCTGCCTAACATCATTCTTAAGTGACAAAGAAGGAGGTTTCTATGTAAGAAATAAAACTCACAAATATATTTTGCTTAAACAAGCTTTATCAATACTGAGTTTCTGGTGGTTGATGGGAACTCGTGATGAGTCCATAATATTCCAAGTACCATTTCAGATTTTTGATCTGCGACTAGAAAAGTTAAAGGTATGAGCAATTTTAAAACACAAAGAAAGAAATAAACTGCTTTGGAAGTTCAAAACTGGAAAAGGCAGATCAAGCACATAATCAGCATGGAAACAGGATAGAGCAATTCATGCATTTAGTCTGCCATTTTGCTTTTGACCACATCAGTCATTTCAACTCTCTTGAATAGACCTGACCCTCCAGCCTTTGGTTTTCTAGTTTATTCAGGTTGAGAGATCTACAGGGAAATGATACTCTGCTGTCAATGCCCAGAGGCTGTCAGCTCTCAGAGCAGCCATAAGCCTGGCTCAGGTTGGTCCTGCAGCAAGTAACATCATAGCTCTTCCAGTAACTACCCCAGATTGTCGTCTGCCTGATATGAGCCACATGACCTTGCCACAAAGGTAAGGCAATACACAGAAATCATATTCCCCTGGCATATAACAGCTGAATCACTCATTAACCTTTTCCTGAGAGTAAACAATACACTTTTGACCTGGTAGCTGGCTTTAAGCCTTCACTTATCGGGCAGTATACCTGCCTTGATACCCCAATAACTGGTCTATTTTCTGTTAATATCTCTGGGTATTTAGAACATATTATTATCAAATAATATCAGTCAACTGAAGCACTCACTTCTCCTTAGAAATGATAGGGAATCGTCAAGAATATGACTGTATCAAGAGCCATAATCTAGTTCATCTAGCAGCAAGTAAACTGGCAAACTGGTAATTCTCTAGGAAACTATGGTTCACCTAGTTCTTGCTTTATACTTTTATAAAGCTAATGTAAAATTGATAGGATATGCTTGTCATGGTTGCAAAAACTTTGTACAAGACCTAGTGAAGTTTACATAAAATATAAATAAAGTGACAGTTCGTGTTTTAAATTAAATACCACATGATTCACTCAGCTCCAGAATGTAATAATCTCATCTATTACGATAGTTTTAGAGATCTCTCACCCTAACAGTCTGACTCATAGTATAATCTAAGATAAGACTTTGGACTTCACATTATAATTCTCACACCATGATTATATTACCAAGAACAGTTCATCAAAATGTTTTATCTTATTAACCCCTAGGTTCCCAAATTGGATATCATAAAACTTAATTAACTTTTGAAAATCACCAGCATAAATCAAAACCTGCAGTCAAGAATCATAACTATCATGGTTCTGCCCCTCTGGAGGTATAACCACACACTGTTTCTAACTCAAGGACAAATACAAAACATGTGCAAGGCCAGAAGGAATTAACATCCTGATACTGTGGTAAATGGTACAAGGCATTTAAAAATGTGTTATGATTCTTCTTACTATTTAAAAAAAAAAATTGTCTTGACATGGATTAACAGGCTCAGTACTTCTGTGGTTTATATTTTCTCTGCAATGGCATGTTATTCCTCTAATAAAGAGCTGATATTCTCTTCATTTCACCATTTCTCCTACCTGATTTAGTTAGAATGTGTATATCTTGCATGCTTAGAAAATTTATTTCAAAGGGTGCTAAATGACTACAGATGGAGCAGCAAAACACATTTTAGGGTCCATTTTTTTCTGATTTCCTTTTAGACTCCACCACTTTTTGTTACATAGGTGCAAAGATTTAATTCTTCTTGCCTCAACTGATAAGGAGCATCCTGATTCCTCAGTAACCCATGGGATAGTTTCATCTTGTAAAGTTTCTCTTTAGCAACAGCTCACAGGCTAGACCCTGTCAAAATGTGTCTAATTCTGTTACAGCTGCAAATACCAAATGTGCGCAGTGGGCAGCACTTCCCTAGGCTGAAACCATATTTCTTGCCATAAAGTATAGTCCATTTATACTATTTCCAGAGGCTGTGATGAGATACAATTTACCAGGAACAGTGGTACTTTTAGCTGATTTAGGCCTTTCCTGTGCCTCTAAATTTCACCACGCCTGTATCATAACCTAAATGGAGAGAGTAATACAGCTTCTGCAGGTAGATGGTTTTTTGTAGTCTTCTGATGTTGCAGTCCTTATAGCTTCTAGGTGGTGAACACAGGGAAGCTGAGAGATGGACTGGATGTCGTCCCAGCCTCTGAAGTTAGGTCTTCATTGCAAAGTGAAAAGGAAGTTCAGTTTGCTTTCTGTCCACATTGCTGGCATCAGATCAGTGGTTGCCATCCTATTGTTATGGTATGTGGTGAGTGTAGGTTACCAAGTCATATAAAACAGTTAAATCACTCACTATTTTATTCATTCATTCATCCCTTTTTTATTCCTATAAATCATAGGATATTCATTATATTTCCAGGTGAGAGTTTAATTCTCAGAGAACTCAATATGTGGAATTGAACAGTATCCACGAATTCAGAAAACAGTTTATTCAATAACAAATATTTCACTGTAGGATGAAGAGGAATATAAAGGCAATATCAATCAGGGAGTATAAAAAATTATGTTGCCAGGCATTTTGAAAGAGTCAGATAAGAAGAGAAACTATTGAAAGGGACATGTCTTGCCAGAGGTAGTTCAAAGTGAAAGGAAGCAGGCCTCTAAGGGCAAAGGAAGCTCACCCTGTGAGATGATGGTTTTACACCTAATTAAAGGTTGACAGCAAGGAGGTGCATTCAGCAACTTTATCCACTTACAAGTGATTGGAGTGAAAGCAAAAATAGAAGAGGAGTTCTATGTCAGTGAAGGATAACACACTCTGCACCAAATACTGCAAAACATGCTTGTGAAGGATAAGTTTTAACTTATCAGAGAGATACAGAACCTGGGTCAGAGATGACCAAACAAATTTTGTACCTGTCGTGATGACACTTGATTTCTTCAAATGACCAGCTGTCACTGCTCAGGTCATCATCTCTTGAATCACTGACTGCCTCAAACAGTATCTCCTTGAGTCTTATTCTGCCTTTAGGATTTTATTGAGTTCTAGAAGTTCAGGACTGTTTTCCCAAATAACATCTTCTTATGTCAATAAATTCTTAGGTAAAGGTTTATGAGAAGACTTCAGGTTTTTTGTTTGCTAGCAATTTCCTCTTATTAATACATTTTACCCATTCCTTTTCAATAAGCGATTAAACCTAGAGATTAAACATAAAGTTTTCTGAAATCTAAAGCTCAAAAATTGAGAAAATCAGCAAAGATAGTCTAATATATATGTTCTAACACAAAATTCCTAAAAAACCTTTTCTAACTATTCAGCTTAGTCACTACTGGCAACTCATTTAGGGACCAACATGAAGTATTTAAACAAATCTTATTTTCAGTGAGTGCTTAGCCTCTTTTGCAGATGGAAGGAAGAAGAGGATTCACTATTATATATAACTGGCCACTTCATTATGGAATGTATAATTGAACTGAAACAATTTACACTGAATTTCTTTTCCCTGGAAGTTACGCACTCTTTCCTTATTTTACAATATGCTCAAAGCAATCAATGAAACACTATTTATCTAGTGTTTGCCCTGTAACATTAAATCTAATTTCAAAATGTGTTATACACAGTTGAGCTGTGACATGCAGTTCATGAGAGGAGCTTGCCACAGTGGCTTCTCAGCTTCACCAAACATCCCAGTTAACTTCACAAATCACAACACAGCACATGTCCTGTTATCACCCTGTTTTCTCAAGTATACTAGAACTCCTGTTGCGCTCTTCCCCTCTTTTCCTCAGTAAACATCAAAATATCATTTGGTTTTTTTATTAATCCACTTTCATGGATTAACTTCTGCCAGCTTCTTTCAGTCAGGGTAGTTAGCCACATTTGCTATAATATCTAGAAAAAACGATTACTGAAAAATCATTGATGGTCATGAGATGTTAAAAGAGTAATCAAAACAGCATTCTTGGAGTTCATTATAATTTTCATTTCTCTGGGTGAATAAAAAAGGAAGATAGATATTTCCATTGCAAAGTTTTAAGGTAACAAAATACACTTATCTCCTGAGGAACTTGAACCACCCATTTTAAATTCATGCCTTTGTAGGTGTACAAGCAGCTATAACATGTTTACCAGAAATTATGTTATTTCAAGACCCTGACCTTTTTAATAGTGTTCTAAAACATTCTGTTACATGTTCCGTTGAAACAAGCCATGAGAAAGAATGCCTTAAAATTTTAAGATGGAAACACTAGAAGTAAAAGGAAAATAATGCAGATGAAATATACTATTCAGCCTTCATACAAAAAGGAATAATCTAACGAAACTGAAATAGAAACAGAAAACCATACAAAAGCACTAAAATACTTTTGCACACAGCATCTGATTAGCTTATGAAACTCATTGCCACAAGGTGTCATGAAGGACAAAAAGCTGAAGACTTCAAACATACAGGGCTTTAATATCTCTGTTTTAGTCCTTAAGTCTAAAGGAGATAATCCTTACATATAAAGGAAACTAACCACTCCATCACTTTCTAAAAAAGGAATTCCTACATGTTTTATAGTGTCCTATCCCTAAACAAGGAACCACTGGTCAAATCTGCTATCTTTTGCTCAGGGTGTTATCCAAAACAATTTCCTGATCCATATACTGGTGAAACATTGTGGGCTCAGATGCCTTAAAAGTGGTTGGCTTTTTTGTTCTGAAATATGTAAAAAAGAAAGACATTTCTAAAAAGTTCCAGCAGAAAAGTCGTCTGCATCAACAACCTATACAAAACAAAAATTAATAGGAAACAAATTATCTTGAAATATTAGGGGGAAAAGGTAGCTTTAATCCCAAATTTAAAGCTTATATTCCTATTGCAGGCCACAGCGTAAATCTAGGGTCCTTTTGAAAATTCAGTCTTTAACAGATGGATCCCCGTTTATTGCTTCTGATTACTGTACCCTAGCTCTCTACCAAGCTCATAAGCATACAGCCTGTGCCAGAATGCTGACGTACATACCTACAAACTTTGCACTATGAATAGGGAAACACTGATGTCCTAAACAGGGTCCAAAGTAGACCACATGATGAACTGAGGGAGCCTCTATTCAGAAAGCATACCCTTCTGACCATCTCCAGAAAACGTGTACCTCCTCCCTTTCAGGGTCCAGGGCTCGGGCTCCTGTTAATTGGGTAGGGGTCTCCATTTCCTTTGAAATGACAGCAACAGTGACCATACAACAGCAGTCTGAGGTCATAACCAGACAGTGGGAGAGCTGGGGTTAATGCACTCTGCAGTGTAAGGGGATCCAAAGTTACCTCTTCTTTGTTCAGACTGAATGTCCGGATCACTAGACAACAAGACCAGTATGCATGATGATCCACTCCTTTCAAAAAGCAACGTCGGAAAAAAAATGTTTAGCTATAGTCTGAGTTTAAGTCTGCAGACAGGATATTTAGACTGTTTGATTTCAAGATGGGAGTCATGGCTGCTGAACCTGTGATACTGCCTGCATTTCAAATAATATGAATAAATTTAAATTAATTTAATTAATGAAAATAAATTGGATTAAACAAAAATAATCATAATTGCACTGAGACATGGTCTGGAACTTAAGATTTAGCTGGAAGTCCCCCTAAACAGTAGTTTAAATCAAATGAAGTTATTTGGAAGCAAAGAAAGGAAAAACTTTTCCTCTTCTTTGTGGAATAAGAAATTGTTCTCTGTCATCTATTTATTTAGTGCTCATAGCAATGCATATATTTAAAATGCACATAATAATAACTGAATAAAGAATTTAGGATATATCCACTTCAGACACACCAAGAAAGCCAAAATGAGATTCAAGGTTTCTATTATCCACCACACACAGGAACCATGCTGTTCCTACCAGCAAATATCTTTCTAGATGTATTATTTTATTTTATCAGAAATGGAAATACTCCCATGCTGAGTAGCCAGTGGTGTTATAAAGACTGGAAAACCAATTTACAGAGTACATTGCAGCTTTGATACAAAATTAGCTAAGGGAATTTTCTCACAAATACTACTGAGTCTAACAAATTCCCATGCAGGGGTGGAGAGAAGGAAAATAGGAAAGGGGCGGGGGGGCTATAGAAGGTTAGAAATAGAACAAAGACATCTTAGTCTATCTTACAGTTTCGAGAGATGTGGGTTTCTAAGTTATCATAAGCCAAATATTTCTGACAACTCTTACATGAGCTAATGCTTTGTGGCTCTGTTCTTCCACAACTTCAAGCCACTTTGGTAAGTGAAAAGTCTCTGGCTTCCCTAGCCCCCAGACTGTTACTTACCTGCCTTCCAATAATACAAATATTAAATCACTGAGGTTGGGGGAGTGCATATCCTATGGAAAACAGATGCAGTTTTATTCCTTATGAAATAGGGAAAACTTTGGTTTTGGAAAAAAATTTAATTTCTGAATGAAGGTTTAAGTTACCCTTTTTCAGCAATTTAACTGACAATTTTTGTTGCTGAATCACATTCAAAGATCATGTTATCCTGCTGCCTCTCATAGTCAGGTTCTTCTGTATTTCAGATACCTTGTTTTTCTAATCTGAAGCCAGCTGAAACAGGTATGGTAACAGTCCTTGGTTTTGTTTAGCTAGAAGACAATCTCTGCAATGGCTTTCATGTCTAAGGTTTAGTTCAGTTCTTTCCTCTCTGGTTTATTATTTCCAAACATGTGAAAATCACTTATACCAAAAAGTATTTAGTCACTTGTTCAATTCTGCTCTCTGATCTTATTCCAGTTATAATCTGTTCCTTATCTTAAAGAAGTGATCTGTCCTGGTTTCAGCTGGGATAGAGTTAATTTTCTTCATAGTAACTAGTGTGGGGCTACGCTTTGAATTTATGCTGAAAACAGTGTTGATAACGTGGAGGCATTTTACTTGTTGCTGAGTAGTGCTTGTGCTGGTCAAGGACTTTTTCAGCTCCCCGTGCTCTGCCAGGGGCAAAAGAAGCTGGGGGGGACACAGCCGGGACAGCTGACCCCAACTGACCAATGGGATATTCCATACCATGTGACGTCATGCTCGGTATATAAAGCTGGGGAAGAAGAAGGAAGGGGGGGGGGATGTTTGGAGTGATGGCATTTGTCTTCCCAAGTAACCACTACATGTGATGGAGCCCTGCTTTCCTGGAGATGGCTAAACCACCTGCCTGCTGATGGGAGGTGGTGAATGAATTCCTTATTTTGCTTTGCTTGCACAAATAGCTTTTGCTTTACTTATTAAACTGTCTTTATCTCAAGCCATGAGCTTTCTCTTTTCCTCTTCTGATTCTCTCCCCCATCCCACTGAGGGGAGTGAGCAAGTGGCTGTGTGAGGCTTAGTTGCAAGCTGGAGTTAATCCATGACATGATCATTAAACCAACCAGGATGCTGACTCATGATCTAAAGAGCAAGGCATGGTCTTGTTCCACAGTAGGGAAGTGGAACTTAGCATAATTGATGCAATTACTGACTCTCATCAATCTTTTGTGACGAACTACGTATCTCTATGACATACCTGTAACAATAGGAGAAAGCACTGAGATATTTCTGAAGGGCAATAGCTTTTGTATGTGTTTGCTACATTAAAAAATATTATTACCAGTAGTCATGTAAAGAAATAATACTTCCCTATCTCTTTGGGTTGTATTAAAATATTATTAGTGATCTTCAAGTTATGCTGGTAATAAACACTACATGGCTCCATGGAATGGCATTCAAGGCCATGATAATTCCCACTGGCATTTCTTCTCCATAGGAGTGTTCCTGGGCCATCAGTGGAGACCAGTCTTTCACACCTCCAGTGCCTGAAGCACACCCTCCATTACACTGGGACTTGCACAATGAACAGGTCTCAGATGATCCTCTATCCACTCTGCCCTTTCAGTGAAAAAGCTTCCAAACAGACACAGAAAGCTGGCAGAGGTCTTGAGGTCTTCCTTAGAACTGCAGGCAGCCTCATCCCAAATGCAGGTGGCCAGGAGAGGTGTTACAGGGATTTGGGTGAAGGCTCCAAGGCTCCCTAGTATTCAGATAATTCCTGGGATTCCCAAGAAAGGTGTGGCCAAAACAAAACAAATGCAGATTAAATAAACTCTCTATGATGCTGCAATTAACAATATACTGCATGTCTTTCTATCCTCTCCCTTCACCTCTTCTCCATGGTAATAAAGGCAGTCCAATTAAACAATCAGTCAAAGAAGTCAGAAGACTGTCAGCACCAGTGGTAGACCCACAAAGTTGCAAAATTCATTGGCAGTCTGTCACAAAATTTTATTTCCAGAAACTAAATGAAGTTATACAGTTAGATTTTTTGAAGATTTTGCAAGCACAAGTGTTGGTCATTACTTCAGGGTTTATATGCTGTCTGGCAAGTTCCTGCCTAGGGCAAAAACATATACATACAGGAAAAAAAACAGGGTTGATAATAAAAACACTGACCCATCCTTAGCTATTGCACTGTGCATCACATTGCTATGATCATCTCAATGCTTTTCACTGATATTTGACAACATACCACTCAGCAACAGCTGTTTTATTATTGCCTTTAATGGCCATAAAGCAGAAAATATTGCATAATGCAGAGGAAACATCCTGACAGTTCTGGCTGCGTGCAAGTATGTCAATTTTATAGCACTGTTTGGCTTCTGAGGGATTTCTTGACTAACAGGTGCATCATTATACACATCAGCAATTCACTGTCTAAGTAGAACAATAATACAATGCACATTATGATGCTATAACTGACACCAAAAATGAACTCTCTAAAGAAGTACAATGGATTGTAATTTTGCTCGTACAAGTACTGTTTGAATTGACATAGTCTTTGGGGTTAAAAATTTTTTGTATGTTCTTGCAAAGATCTGTGGGCTGGTTTGCCCTGCTGAATTGCATAAAAGAAAGAAAGAAAGAAAGAAGTGTCACTCTTCATTAAGAAGCACCACCAAACAATGCCTGTCAGACATCTGTCCAAGTTGGTCTCTGTTTTATTTTACTTTGTACTTTCACATGCTTCATCAGGAAATGTCAGGGGACTTCAATTTTACAAAAATACTTAACCACGTCAATGCCTTTCCAATCCCATTACCCTTTCTTCCAGGTAACAAGCTACTCATATGACCAGTAGGGAAAAACAATCAGATGGACAAGTCTGCAAAGAAATATTGCCTTCTTCCCACACAAAGAGCTCAGTTTTTCTGCCTGAACAGAAACAAAAATCTCATAAACTCTTTATGATTAAGGCTATATTTTGGCAAAATTACAACATTACAGATAAACAGCATTTGTCTACAGCTCCTCTCAATTTTTATTTTTTTTTTTAATTTTCATCCATCTTCTTTGGATGCAAATCTAGATGTACCGGAGACTGGGGAAAGGGCTGTCCTTTTGAGTTGATCCACCTACTAAACTAAAAAAAAGATGCAAACCAATTTATACAAAATATACCAATTTGTATAAGGTGATTACCCAATTCAGAAAAATATTATAGGTGGCCTTTGTTAGGTGGTTCTGAGAAGTTGATCATCTCCCTGTTAGTTTCCTTTTATGCTTATAATTTATTAAATCTTCTTCTGAGGGTTCGAGGATTCTGGCTTGATTAAAATCTAGCAATCCAGACTTCCACAGAGCCTCCAGATCAATTTAGTCCATCCTCGAGAAGTTTGGCTTAGATTTGAATTAACCTTCAATCTTCACTGGCATTTCCTTCCTGAGTATTCAAAGGATTGTCCAGACCTTTCACATGCCTTGTTCAGACTTCCCCAGTATTTAAAATTCATCCTTCATAAATCCTATGATTTAAGTGCCAGCTCTTAAATCAGTACGATGAGACAGAAGGAAATAAAGTGAAAGTGAGTGTTACTGGGGAGACTCAGAATTAACTGACTACAGAAAAAACTGTTCTGCTACATGCCTCTCTTCAAAATGAGGACCATGATACATATTCATACAAAATGCCAACACAAAATAGCAACACTGCAGGTACCTAGTAGAGGCTGCTTATGAAACATTATTTGTATTTGTCTTTAACATCTTTTTGGTAATTAAATTTAATATGAACATACAAACTAGGGAATCTGCATGTTCTAAACAAGGATACCATCTCACTCCACTTGACTATTTTGACCATATCGTCATGGTCAGTGAAGGACCAAAGAGGGAGACCCAGGGTTATTCTTCTTTGAATGAGACTTCCAGGCCCATTTCTCTAACTCTGTGGTGAATTGACCTCAGCTGCATGCCAGGTGCCCACCAAAGCCACTCCATCACTCTCCTCTCCCTCCTTTCTCTTAGTTTTTATTGCTGAGCAGACATCATATGGTATGCAATATCCCTGTGGTCAGTTTGGGTCAGCTGTCCTGGCTGTGTCCCCTCCCAAAATCTTGCCCACCCCCAGCCTACTGGTGAGGGGGGAATGTTGGGGAGACAGCCTTGATGCTGTGTGAGCACTGCTGAGCAGCAGCCAAAACACTGGTGTGTTACCAACACCTTTCTAGCTACCAATACAGAGCACAGCACTATGAGGGCTGCTATGGGGAAAATTAACTCTGTCTCAGCCAGAACCAACACAAATTCATAAAAGCATCAGCTACTAGGCCACACTCTATTGATAAATTTCAGCTGATACAACTGGTTCCCTACAATTTCAGTATCCACAAAACAAAAGTCACAGTTCTCACACTCGTGGTCCTCTGACCCAGAGGACTGGGAAGCCCAAGATCTATCAGTAGTATTAAAAACTGAGACAAAAAAAGTATTTAATGTCTCCACTACTTCATCCCTAGGCATTCCTGGTATTCCTTGTGTAACCTGTTGCCTTGTGTAACCATTTACACCTGTGCAAAGTTGGGGGTGAATGTATTCTAGCACAAAGGCAGTACAAAATTATGGGCATTGACATTCATGGCTCCACAATTTGGATGAACAAGAATAACTCTTTACAGATTGTTCTGCAAAAGCATTCACTCCTTGCAAACAATGAAAGAGAAACTTAGAAGACTTCATCTTCAGGTCTAGCAAATCTGGCTGTGACTAACTACCCCAAAAGTGGCACCATGATCTGTCTCAATCTTCCAGATTACTGTGCTTGATTCTCCTTCCAACAAAAGTGACAGGAGAATCTTAGAGCTTCTTGTAGTTCTGACATTCCCCTGTGACCTCCAGTCAGGCAATGCACACACTACTGTTGGGACTGTGCAGTGTGTTTCAACCACACATTCCTCACTGCCCCTCACCTTGACAACATCCCTCATCCACTTCTGCTCACAAATTGCAGGCTCCACAGCCTGTTATCCTACACGCTGGAGGTCAGTATTAGTTACCCGGGAACACCTGCGTACCAGAGAGAACATATTAGGGTAATGTATCCAATTAAATGAACAAGCTCATCCCAGCCACTCATTCAGCCAGGTGGTTATGACAGCCCTTATGAATATGTTCTCCAGGCTGGTACTCACTGCTGCAGTGGACTCACGGTCTGCTATGTGATTCTTTTACGTTTATTGATTGAGTGCTGCTTCCTCTGATCCACTACAAAAAGCATGTCTGCTGTTCCACCCTGACAGCACGACAAATGCAAGCAACAGTGCTAGAGCCCATATCTGCACCATTCTTAGCCTAATTCACCTTTAAAAATCATTTAAGAGAGGTGGGGTGTATAGTATAACTGAAAAGAATGGGTATGGACGGCCTGCATGCTGGAAAAACGACTTATATTTTGTCCCGAACTAAAATCATAACACTACAAAGAACCCAAAAATATAACATAACAGTCCTTTACATGCTTTAAAACACACCCTTTCAGATGACCGGTCAGCCTAGAGCTTTCCTTGCATAGTAAACCCCTATTCAATAATCCAGTAAGTGCAGCTGTGTCCATTTCACAGATGTGCAATACATCTTACCTGTGGTAAGGCCACAGATAACACTCATATGTTCCAACTTCCGTTCCTGAACCCTTGCTGTAACCACAGTCACACTCATTAAAACAATGTTTATCAAATTCTAGAGCCATTTAATAAAGCAAGGAGCAGTTTATAGGCTTGTTAAAAAGGAATTCTTAGACTATGTGGGATGCACTTAGAAATGGGTATGGTAAAGCTGTAGCACTAATGGGATTTACAGAAGTTTACTTGAAACCTGATAATTATTTATGTGTACTTCTGGTTTCTAGGAAGCTCAGCCGAGGACCAGCAATCCTTTGTGCTAGATCCCTTAGCAACACACAGCTGAAGTAGTTTTGTTCCCAAAACTTTTACAGTCTAAATATGAAACAAGAACCAACAGATTAATACAGGCAGGCAAGCAGGAATAAAAGGACACAACAAGAAAATGATCATCAACGGCTGTTCCTGTACATATCTAAACTGTTGGATTCGAGGAACACCCTGAAATTCCCAAGACCCTCATATGTATGTTTCTTTACATAAACTCAGCTGTTCTTGCAGACAGTCTGTGTGCCCATCAGTTACATGACATTTTCATGACATAAGGAACCAAGACAGCCGTATTGTATTGAGACCATTATCAAACCTGTCTGGCAGCTGAAATGAAGAAGGTGCTAACTAGGTCTGCCTACAAATGCCAAGAATGTGAAACAATGAAGATGGAGAAGTCTCCCCGTCACCCAAGCAGACATGCAAGCACTGAGAATGGTGGTGTAGCTTTGATGGAAGACTGCCAAATAAAAATTGTAGGTTGGTATACAGCCAAGGAAAAGCTGATCACTCTTTCAAAAGTTATCAACTTCTACAAAAGACTTGCTACTTTCTGCAAGGACACAAAGAACTATCCTTCACAATGGAAAAAACGATTTAAATTGTGGGGGATTTAACATAAAAGGGGAGCTCTTGTTAAGCTACAATAGAGAATGTAGCTGTAATGATAATTTTGAAATACCTGTGCCAGTTTGTCTTTTATCTAATAGCACACTTTGATCTTTTAATGAAAGAGTGAGTAGAAAAATTAAGGTATAAAAAGCCCCTGGTTTTAAGGCTTAGGTTAGTAGGCAAGACTAACACATTTGTTCAATATTCATGCCCCCTAGGAGACCATTACCTTGAAATCATTACCTTTATTTATTCTCTGGTCTCATGGATCCTGTAAACTTTTAATGAAATAATACATAAAAGTGGGTTCCATTCAGCTAAAAATGCTCATTAATTGTTTGCTAATGCAACACATTTTTTTTTTCTATTCACTCTCCTGGCATTATTATAATGAAGAACAATTGCTTTATAAAGAAAGTTGTGCAAATACTGTAAATCATGACTTCTTTACCATTCTACTAACTTGCCCTGAAGTCAACTTTTTTTTTGTTGTTAATTAACTTTCTACTGTTTGTCATTCCAATTAAATAGAGTAGGGCAATTACTCAAAGTGTTACATGAAGAGCTGTAAAAGCTAAAAAAAAAAACCAAACAAACAAACAAAAATAAACTGATGAAGGAAAAACAGTCTTTAATGGAAATAAAACTGAAAAACCTAAATGCCTTTGAAAGCTTAGTGAAAGCTCCACAAAAGTTAGTAGACAAAAACCAGCAATCAAAAACAAAAGGATAATAATGCATCAGCAGTGTTGCAGTAAATTAAAAAAAGCAACAGGCAAACTCACCTGTTTTGTGTTCAGATCAGTCAGAAGGAAGTGAAAAATGTTTATTATTGTTCACAGTGGAAGTACGTAGGATTTGCTCACCTGCATTTACTTCTAATTGCAGTACTGATAAAGACAGGCAGAAAATAACTGACGTGGTGGAAATTTATTGGCCTCATTCTCTCAGTGAAATCTAGACTGACCTCTCCACAGTCATCCACAAAACTCTTTCATATGCTGTTCCACTTGTGCTCACCCCATCTCATCCAGACATTAGAATTTTGCCTGCAAGATTTACAGTAAAGTAGACTGCCTTCAATAAATCTTAACAGGAACAGGCACATACCTAAATTCAAATGACTTAAGGAGAATGTAATGTGTATTTAAAGCACAACATGTATCTATTTGTAGTCATGAGTGGTAATTTAATTATTCTGGAGCTTAAAGTATGTTATCTAATTACTTAGCTAAACAACACAAGGTATCTTGACATAATATTATGTAAAAAAATACAGTTCATAAACTCACAATTCAGAGGACTACAGCTTTATCATTCTAACAAGAAAACATCTGATTTATTTGAAATTTTGCCAGAAGCTCACTTTTGACCTCCAGGGATACACCAATATTGCACATGGCTGAATGAGCTCTATTTTCTTACCAGCTAATTTCATTCAGAATAAAGAAAATATTTTTACAGCACTTTGGTAGTGTATTTGTGAAGGAATCCCATCACAGATGAATTAGGGATTATAGTGAGATGAGTAAAACAGATATTCATCACCATCAAATTTATTACACTGTTGTCACGCTGACCCCAAAGACATTACACGGCAAAGGCACTTTAGAGCTGTCTTGGATCAGTTCAAATGAATTTTAGCTTTCTTGCTTCAACAAAGCGATTCAGAAATTTTGGGGTGGGACAGGGCACTGTCTCTTTAAAAATTAATTTTGAGTATAGAGTGTCAGCAAAATGGAAAAATCAATACATGTCAGTAGGAAAACTCAATATGATCAATTTCATTTTAAAAAACTGTAAATAAGTTTGACCAAAATAAGTTTGGATGCTTTCACACAAAAATACTTACTCTGAAAATTTTAATCTTAATAACAATTACTATGTTTTCAGTTTTAATAACAGTTGTGCAGTTTTTGTCATTAAAGAAAAATGAGACAAATCCAAGCCATACATGTTTATTAAAGGGGATTTATTAAATAGGTGTTAATTTTGAGGTCTCTTTTCTGTCAGAAACCATGATCTAAATTCCTGGGGAATATATGGAGTTCAGTGATGTGATCTTTTGGGGAAATCACTGATATTTAAGTTCACAAAGCATTGTCCTTGAAAAACACAAAAGCACTCAGAGAAGAAGCTATCGACAGAGATGTTAGAGAAGAAAATAAGACACTTGAAGAAACACCAGCTTTTGAGTAATGATGTGTTTCTTTGGAGAAGTAAAAGGTACATCAAATCAGTGAATCCAATAAGAATAAAGTGAACTGGAAAGAAATATATTTTGAAACTAAAAGTTATGGGACTCTAATTAATTCCATATCAACTGACAGGAAAACAAAAAAGCAGTAAAGGAACAGTTCAGCTTTGCACAAGGCTGGGAAATCCCCTGGGTGCAGACAAGTTTTTGTGCAGAGGCTTGGCTGCTTTGATACTAATATTGTCATACTAGATCAAACTTCAATTTGAAAAAAAAAAAGAATGATTGTACAAAATGGATGTGTTTGACAAGTATTGTTGAGTTTTCTTTGGTTTTCTTCATTTTGTACATCACCTCTGCTCTAATACAGGTCTCTGCTGGAAAAAAAAGAAAATTTTCCTTCTGTGCTAGATCCCAACCCTATATTTTATATCATGCTTTCCTTCTCCAGAAGTAACTGAAATATCTTGACTGGTATTTACCCTCACAATTGCTCCTTGGCTAGAAGTCCAGATGGAAAGCACATCAGACGTGTATAAAACGGACTGTGCCCTCGGGTACTCCAGGACACCATCTCCCTCAGAGAAGCAACAGCAGAATGACAAAACACTTAGAGAAAAAGAAAAATTTCTAGGCAAAAGAGCTCAATTTAACATCTATTTCCTAATCAAAGCAGCAAGTGATATTACAGATGTCCAGGATGTATGAACACATTTGAAGGAAGGACCAGCCCACCAACAGCACTTATAACATCAATATCCAGGCTATTACAGTAAAGTATCTATGAACACTTTCTGCCCTGAATCCGAGACTGATTCAAACTTCCAATGAGATCACCAGTCTCCTAAATTTTAAGCATTTGCTTGCCATCTGCTTGACTGAAGAGCTTTCCTTGGTATCTAAGGCAATACTCACCATGTGCTTGCCTCAGGCCTAGCCTATCCACTCACCTCCAGACCCAAGACACCTAAGCCAAGTGAGAGGTCCCCCTCCCCTCAGGTCAAAACAAATGTTTCAGCCTTAGAACTTGGTGGGATTTAATACTACCATTAATAGTATTTCCAGACTAATTATTTGAAGCTGCTTACCTTGGACTTCTTTTATTTTTTTTTCTTTTTACAACTCACAGGTGGAGGCAATAATTCTACACAGCAGGGTTATTTTTCTGGCAGTTTCTAGCCAAGGAAGCTCCCACTTCCAGGGCTTGTTTGGTGACCCAGAAACACCGTACCCCAGTGCAGTGACCACGCAGCCCTGCATGGATTCTGCTGGCAACAGAATCACTGGAGAAGGAGCCTCCTGGATCGGCCTCTCCCAAAGGCTATGTATGATGCAACCACATCTTCTGGCACCACATTTCCACAATAGTCTTAATGAAGACTTAGAAACCCTTCTTTGGAATTACAGGACCAAAGCCAAACACCCCCATGAAATGAAGTCACTTCAGGCTCAGCACGGCTGTGTTACGTCAAACAAGGATTCAGGCACCTAAAGCCATTTTTTTCCTAATGCTTTTAATGGCTTTCCCAGAAGATTTTAATTAGAGTTTTGATATGTTTTTGGTTTCTATAGGCAGCATTATAGAAAACATTTTCTTCATAGAAACTTACTAAACTTTCCTTTTGTACTTATTACAGCACTCTTATTTAAAGTTCAATTACTTAAATTTAAATTTAGGAAAGTGATTGTGTCCCTGCAGTCAGCACTGCTGAGGCCACATCTCAAATACTGTGCTCAGTTTTGGACCTCTCACTACAAGAAGGACACTGAGTTGCTGGAGCGTGTCCAGAGAAGGGCAACAAAGTTGGTGAAGGGTCTGGAAAGCAGGTGTTATGAGGAGTGGCTGAGGGAGCTTCTCCTCTGGAGAAAAGGAGGCTGAAAGGAGACCGTATCGCTCTCTACAACTACCTGACAGGAGGTTGTGGTGAGATGGGTGTTGGTCTCTTCTCCAAAGTAACTAGCAATAGGACGCTAGTGGTGTTCTTTAACGGTGTTCCCCAGGGGTCTGTGCTGGGTCCAGTCCTGTTCAACACATTCACCAATGACCTGGATGATGGGATCGAGTGTAACCTCAGCAAGTTTGCTGATGATACAAATCTGGGAAGAGCAGCTGATACAGCAGAAGGCTGTGCTGCCATTCAGCAAGACCTGGACAGGCTGGAGAGCTGGGCCGAGGGGAACCTGATGAAATTCAGTAAGGGCAAGCATAAGGTCCTGCACCTGGGAGGAAAAACCCCATGCACCAGTACCGGCTGGTGGACAACAAGCTGATCCTGAGCCAGCACTGTGCCTTTGTGGCCGGGAAGGCCAACAGTATGCTGAGGTGCATTAAAAGGAGTGTGGCCAGCAGGTTGAGAGAGGTTATCCTCCCCCTCTACTCTGCCCTAATGAGACCACATTTGGAGTACTGTGTCCAGTTGTGGGTCCCCCAGTTTAAGAAGGACAGGGAACTGCTTGAGCAAGTCCAGCAGAGAGCTACCAAGATGATCAGGGGACCAGAGCACCCCCCATTATGAGGAAAGGTTTAGAGACCTGTGTTTGTTCAGCGTGGAGAAGAGAAGACTGAGGGGGGATCTCATCATTACCTATAAATATCTGAAGAGCAAGTGTCAAGAGGGTGGGGCCAGAGTCCCGTCAGTGGTGCCTAATGACAGGACAAGGGGCAATGGGCACAAGCTGGAACGGAGGAAGTTCCAGCTTGTGAGAAAGAGAAGAGAAAAAACTTCTTTCCTGTGAGGGTGACAGAGCAGCGGCACAGGCTGCCCAGGGAGGCTGTGGAGTCTCCTGCCCTGGAGATGTTCAAAACCCACCTGGAGACGTGTTCCTGTGCCCCCTGCTCTAGGTGTGCCTGCTCAAGCAGGGGGGTTGGACGAGGTGATTTCCAGAGGTCTCTTCCAACCCGTACCATTCTGTGATTCTGTGATTCTGTGATGAGAGGAAATGGCCTCAAGTTGCATCAAGGAAGGTTTAGATTTTATATTAGGAAAAATTTCTTTACTGAAAGAGTGGTCAGGCATTGGAACAGGCTGCCCAGAGAGGTGGTGGAGTCACCTCTGTTCAAAAAATATCTAGACATGGCACTTTGGGACATATTTTATGAGGTATGGTGATGTTGGGTTGACAGTTGGACTTGATGATCCTAGAGGTCTTTTCCAACCTTAATTATTCTATGATTCTATGCTTCTAAATTGTTTGTGTAGCTGACCGTGCACACTGGCTGGGAGAAGAGTTTTGTTATTCTTTGTATTGTATTTACCTTGATATTTTAATTGCATGCATCAGTTTTACTGCTTATGGAAGTGGCTAAACTGACAATCCCTGGAGCCTTGACACAGCAAGAGTTGGAAAGAGATGGTGGCAGTGCATCATTCCAAAATTGCACCATTAACACACTCCACTGTGACCTACAGGACCAGCCTTTCAAGGAAGAAAGAGTTTAGTTCTATCTCTTTGGTTATTCATAGCCTGATTTGTTCAATGAGATTTACTACCAAAGGTACCACATATGTTTGGTTTGTTGGGGGGTTTCCCCCCATTTGGTTCTGAGGATTCTTTACAGCAATAAAGCCAAATGCTGATTCTTCCAAATTTTGAGTTGCAAAAATGTTTATCTAAAAAGCAGCGCTATACAGGTAATTAATACTTCTGAAATAAAGAGAAAAAATGGACTACATCCATTGAATTAAGTGTAGCAAGTCCATACAAACAATATCTTAAGTGACAATGAATGTTGATTATTGTGTGGATTTCCAATGAATTAGTAACCTGCAAAAAATACTATCCTATTTTAATAATAACAAGAATGCGAATATGCAAGACCCTTCAATTCATTTCTTGAAAGCATCTTTTACTTTGAAATCAATGGAAGAATTATTTGGTAAAGACTGACTAAATATGGAGAACCTTAGGATATGTTCCATTAGGAGCACTATTTTAGTAAGTGTTATTTCATTTAAAGTCTAACGCAACTGAAATGCTACCTTCACTGTAAGAATCACTTTTAGAAATGTATTCTTAAATATGAAAGGGAGGGGCAAGGTCGAATTTTCCCTTGCATAATATGACTGAAGATCCTAGAAATAATACCTACAAAGGAACTTATATGGGAAGATGAATTAGTTATTGTTCTGTCAGGCTCAGGTGTTAAGGTTGAAAACATCTGTAAAGAGCAGCATCAAAAAAAGGTTGGTGAACATTTCAGAACCGGCAGTATGAAGGAACAGCTGAGGCCCAATTAAAAAAAAAGAAGATTAGGAAAAGGGACATTAAGTTTGGAAAAGTGAAAAGAAAAGGATAAGATACATGTGGGATGCAGGCTGGAACGAAGAGTGAAACATCAGAAGCTTTAACCAAAAACCTCAGATTGTGGGAAAGCAAGGGTTCAAATTATTAACACATAAGAAGTAGTTTTCACCAGTTCAGCTACCACACTAAGTCCCCTGCCTGGATGAAGTCCTGTGCACCCTGCTCTAGGTGTCCCTCCTCAAGCAGGGGGGTTGGATGAGACGATCTCTAGAGGTCCCTTCCAACCCCAACCATTCTGTGATTCTGTGAAAAGCAAAATAAAAATTTTTACTTGTGTGTGACTTTAAAGTAGCATCACTTGGAATCCAGCAGAAATATTTCACTCATTTAACATTATTAAATACTGTAAAACAGTGCATGGCCTGCTTCATTGGATCCTCTGGTGGGTTTTAAAAAGAAATACCTTCCAGGAACCTAAAATACTTACTGTAATGACTCCCCGGTTTCTTCCTGACACATACAACAGTTGCGTCTTGGGACAGGGTGATAGTATAAGGCAAAAGTTTATCTGAAGGTCTTGGGCCTTATGGAATAGAAGTTCCATAAATCCATTCTAGCTGGACATTTACTGTGTCTCTTGCTCTAGCAAAAGACTAGGCTCAATGGTGCAGAACCTTCCAGGCCTCCAGCCTTCTTAGACCAAAGCAACCTTTCATTAAAACAGGGATTGCAGTTCAAGAGGAACCAATACAAGTATTTTGTTCAAACAGAAATGTTTTATTAGGAATTAAAAGAAACAAAGTATCTCAACCAACACATGTCTACTTGGTACTTATAGGAGAATAATAGAGAGTTCCTTAGTTAACTTGAAGTTCTTTACCGTATTTTTTTCATCTATCATGGAAATAATGAAAGATAAGGGAATTATTTTTGAAATATTGCATATCATTTAAGAAGTCAAAATCTCAGTCCTTCCTCTGAGATCCCCAAACCAAATCCCTTGAAACTGCTTCATCGTAAGGCCCTCTGTCACTAAGTATATTTAGTATGTTATAGAGAAGCTTAATTTTCAGAGGTTGAAGGTCTGGCTTGTAAGGAAAGACTCTTAACCTAAAAGTCTGTTCCAAAAACCAGAAAAGTCAATAAAAAGATTCCTGCTGACTCAGTTAGGTACAACTTTTAGTATACATACATACATGAGCTAAAAAGAACAGAGATATATTGTGTAACATGGGAGAAGAACCAAAAGGATAATTTAATAATTTATTCTAGTTTTATTGTATGAATATGTCTGGAAAGTAGATTCTGTTAAATCACAAAGTTGATAGATGTCAATCTATTAAAGGTTATTAACATAGTACCACAAAAAAAAACACTTTTAAAAAAAATTTTTAATGAATAATCCTACACAAACAGTCTAAATGAGACAAGACAATCTTTAAATGTTTGAGATTCAGGTGTTCTTCCAACAACAGTTGTCTTCACTGGCAGAAATCATGTCAAAAGGACACTTGATAGCCATTTCTGACTTTTCACAATGGATTCACATTCATTATAAGTCTAAAGTGATGGGACAAAACTCTGATACCTTCAGTAGAGCAATATTATCTTCTGGACTAGATTTATAGACAATGCTAGAACTGATTCTGAAATGTGATTTCTATTAAGAAATTTGCTTATAGCTTTCTACATAATTTTAAATAAATAAATGTGTCCATTCGTACTTCTCAAACTTCTTTGATATAGAACTACTAAACCAATAATTTTTCTCTTAAAAGAACTCTTATAGGTTCTGCCCACGAGAGGCCACTTACTTTGGACTATTGGAAAATTTTTTTTGGCCCATATTTACATGACAGCCTGACGCCATTCCCTTCCTCTGAACTCTGCACCTAAATATGAAATGAAAGGAAAATAAAGCAAATGAGAGCAAAGGAGAAGTGCTGAAAGGAGAAAAGGTAGCATAAAAGGGCAGAGAGTGGAAAACTATTCTCCTTATTTGAAATCTGTGCATAAATGCTGGATTACAGAAGAGACCAGTCTTCTGTTTTATTCTGTTAATTTTAAATGACTTCTTGCAAGTCATGCTTTCTTACTTCTATTTTTCACAGTGTGGAATGCATCCATAAAGTCTTGTAAAGACTTCTATAAAACAGGCAACAAATCTTCAGCTTTGGGTCTTCAAGAAAATTGAAACACATCTAAATTCTTAAAATAACAATGAAAGGTAGAAAATTTTAGTAACCTCTTTTATTTTTCTCTCACATAGGAATATACAAAGCTTTGCAAAATTATTCAAAGACCATAAGGTCCCTCAGCACTGGTCACTGTCTATCTTGAGTAACTTAGATGCTCAACATGCCAATGATAGTACTGCTTATTGCAAAACATTTTATCTAACATAACAAGAAAATAATAACAAAAAAAAAAAATAAAAATGGTATATTACCCAGTGCATTAGCATCCAGGAACATACTGATATTTAAAATAGGATCGTAGGATAATTCAACTTGGGAGAGACCTCTGGAGGTCTGAAGTCCAACTTCTTTCTCAGAGCAGGGTCAGCTATGAGATTAGACCAGGTTGTTAAAGGCTTTATCCAGCTTGGTCTTGAAAACCTCCAGGGACAAAGAGAATAGAATGTCTCTGGGCAACTTCTTCCAATGTTTAACACTCTTCATACTGAAAAAGTTTTTCTTTATACCCAGTCAGAATCTCCCTTGTTTCAATGTATGCATTGAAATTTTGTCCTCCATAATCTGCTGGCTCTCATCACCCAGCAAGCTGTTCAGTTTGCTGTATACCAAGACTCCCAGGTCCTTTTCATCTGCTCCTTAGCCAGACAGTCTCTAGCCTGTATTGGTGCAAGGGATTATTTCCTCCCACATACAGGACTTTAGCTTTGTCCTTGATGAATTTCACAAGGTTCTTGATGGTCCAGTCTTCCAGCCTGCCTGGCTGTAATTTATGTATTTGTCATGCAAGTGCTATCCAAAACATGTGAAAGTCCTTCAACGGACAAAAAAAATGGATGGCACATTGTTCTGATGATCCATTTATTCTGTAGAATGCTTCTTCATGGCTCACAAAGAGACAAACATTGCTCAATTTGTCTCTGACTTCATTAGAAGAGGATTTGCAAAAATTTCTCCTCCTGCCTGTCTATTTGAAGATTCTGGTAATGTTCTGGAAGCATACATGGCATGTTCAGTAACTACTTGGGGAATTGTAGCAATCCCTTATTGAACACAATGTCAAAGACAATTCTTCACATACTGTAAAAGAAACAGCATACTTTCATCTAAAACAGATATTTGTTATATGACATGAAGTTTTCCTCTTTTCAAATAGCCATTTTCTATGAAAAAAATTCAGGAGTTAAGGACTAAAATTATGCATCCCCTTGAATATTTTTTGCATTGTAACAATGAAATGTTTCCTTGTAAACTGATCAGAACTTTCAAAAATACGTATAATACACTGGTCCACACAATCTGCTAGTCATGGACAACCCTAAAACAACAGCCTGGCATGGCCAGTTCTATGATGTTGAGAGTAATGAAGCATTAAAAAGAAATGAAGACATGTTGGGTTTTTTTTTTAAAACATAGAGAAGGATTTCATTTTTAAGCTTGATGGGGCTATTTTTCTTAAAAAGCAGTGAGAGAAAACACAGGGTTATTCTAAAAATGATGAAAAATCCACTGATGGTGTTCATTTCATTCCATTTGCTGCCATCTCAGATGGATGGGGAGACTCATGACAAAACACAAAACCCACCATTAATAAAGAAGAGAAATCTAAGGTGGGGGACAAGGGCAGCAGAGCCTGTCCTGGTGGTATGAAAAATGGAGAAGATTGATTTGGAAAATATTAGTGTACAGCATGTGTAGGCCAAATGATGGACAAACTTGCATCCCAAGACTCTTTCAAAGATAAGCTTTTAGTTCAGTCCTTCATTGATGCACATCTTCAGCACAAACAGTTGCATAATTTTTACAATTACAGTGGTGCTAGCATCAGCCGGTGGCTGCCAAAGGATGATCGATAGTCAAAACACAGGGGTGGGTGCACCCATGTCAATACACACTCATTCTTTCCAGAGCAGAACAGGGTCAGAAGCTCAAGTAATTAGTCATTCTGCTTGCCACAAGCTCTATTAAGCCTACATTTAATACCTGGAGGCAGCGAAATGTAAACAGGGGTTATACAAAAATCATGGATCACAACACAGTTGTCTTGGGGAAAAAAGAAAGTCAATCTCACTTATATTGCTCTGATAACTGATTACTGTATTTCTTAACAGTAGGTTTAGATAAATATTTTTCTAGTATTCTTTCTCCTTCCCTTAAATAATCTTAACTGATGAGCATTTTGCAGAAAAAGCAGACTCCAATACATCTTCTTAAACACATTCCTTTTTGCTCCAAATGTAAAATTATACTGTGCAGCTTTACACATTTTTTGCATGTCCTAGAGACTAATCTTTGTAAATTAGAATTAGAATCAGGCAAGGCTTTTTTGTTAATACTACGGACCACAGTGGAATGTTAAGGATTTGTAATATGGTTTCTCCTAAAAGGTGCAAGTAGTCACAGTATGGTTCAACAAGGTTTTATAACTTGCATTATCCTCAACAATTCTCACTGTTTTGTTAAAATGCCTTGGATTTCACAAATCTACTGATTTTTGAGAAATTTATCTCCTCTTTCCAGTTCAGAGCTGTTTAACTAAATCTTTAAAAGTTATCCTCAAAGAGCAGGACAACTAGGATGATATTTGTCCTTGGATTCCAGAAAAGGTGGATGTTTTCTTTCTTCTCTATTAAATCTACACAACCAGGCAAAAGCCCTGACTTCTACCACATGGGTCTCTATGATAAAACAGACCAGAAAACAATGTGAGAGTCAAGAGTAATTCAGGGGAGTAAGAAAGGTACCCATACAGATTCAGTGACACTTGGCACCCTGACAAATAGCTCTGCAAGGGATAAACCTACATTCCCGACTCACAAAATTTTCTAAGAGAACGAAGAGCCTATATGTTGCCTATGGGAAGGCACTGCAGAAATCTCGCCACTAGGTCAGCTTCTAGAAATTGCACTGTAAATTAAAGCATTGAAATTATAAAATGAAAGAGTATTTTTGATCTTTGTTGTAAGGGCTCAAAAAATCACAGGAGATACAAGAATTTAAAGTAGAAAAAGTCTGGCAAAATGGTCGCATCACAGATTCCCTGAGACTTTTGTGATATACCTAATACATCTGTATCCATTAATTAAAGCATCTTACCAAAATAGAGTTGTTTAAAGCAGTTCACAGACCATTTGATATTCCCAGCTCCCAAATACCCGCAAAAACTACAAGGGGAAAAAATCCATTATCCTTCAATGCCTGGTGAACTGGTTTAAGGTATTTCTATATAATCACAGTTGCTGGGGAACTTTGTAAGTTCTGTCACTTGTGAATAGGTTAAATAGGGCTCCAATCTGCATCTGCTCAGGAGCAACCCCACAGTAGACTACTCAAGTCAGGAGGAAGGTTCTCTTTTTTCAGATATTAAAGCCACTGTGAATGATATCACACTGTATGCCCATCTTCCCTAGCCATCCTTGAGTTACCACACATTCAAAAACTCTAGTACTCACATACAGATAACATGGCAAAGATGGCTAACTGCACCGATGTCCACAAGTCAGCATCTGGAATGATTCCGTTATTATGAGTAATCATAACACTTTGCTTATGTTCCATTTGCATAGGGTATTTATTGTTGTCTTCCTCTCCTCTTTTGTTTTTCTTACTAAACTGACAAAAAGGGGATAAAGAACAAGCTCTAGACAGCTATAATTTGCTGAGAAGCCATCTCAGCTTTTTTCTCCACAGAGCAAAAAGCAAAAATAGATTTAAGTTTATTTAATTTAACTTTTTCATGAGAATATTAGACTTTGAAGACATGATTTTTAATTTTACTCTACTGGGAGAAGAGGCAAGAGAATGTGAAAAGAATCATTATCACTGGCTTTCCATTTCTTCATAAAATTTCAGAATAATAGCAAGATATTACAACACCAATTTATTTCTTTTACTTTTTTCTTCTGTGAATTAAAAGAAGGAGAACATAAAAAGGTGATGTGATATAATATCCTATTCTATCAAGAAAATAAAGACAATTCCACAAGAATGATCAGGTAAGCCTGAATACTAAACAAATCCAAACAAAACAAACCAATCAAACCTGAAATTCTATTTTCATTTTCAAGCCATGGCTTGCTTCTGAGAGCAAAGGTTTGACCCTTCTTATTTTTTTGACAGTCCTATTATACAGTTATGATCTCATTATACAAGTGCAAGTGCAGGTTTAAAAAAATGGACTTCTTTGTCTTAGTCCAGACTTTACTCTCAGTATTTGATCATGGGAAATATAACGTCAATCTTTTGACAACATAATCATTCGTATGCTACTTGATGATAGTGTCAGAAACACAGCTTTATAATTCTGACAACAGATTTGTGTATTTGAATTATCTAGACTACATAAAATAAGGTCATAGAAACAGCCTTTATAAAGTGTCTTTAGCATTTCATATATACAAAAATTTACATTTATTAACCAATAGAGTGGGTTAAGGTTCAGGAAGTAGCATGACAGACCTGTAATGAGTGTCTCAGAAATGTAGACATCTAATTCCTACAATTAGATCCTCAAAAACCATGTTAATTCCTGTACAAGACTTTAAATCTTATACTGCCAGCCTGCATACTGCAACAGGTCTAGAGGCAGTACTGGTTTATTATATACCCACTTAAAATTCAACACCTATGCCTTCTGCAGACCTCTCTCTTTAAGGGTGGTTTATTATTAACCACATCAGTTTCCAGTGGAAAGCCTTGCTCTGTGACAAACTAAATGCTAATGTCAGGCAGAAGTGAGCAGTAGGCATGGGAAGAGAAACCCTTTAGCAAGAATCATCACCTCACATGAAACCAGCTTCACAGAGTAAAGTTCACAGGAAAACTTTGCCCCAGACAATTCAGCCCATGCTTTGGTGGCAATCACTGCATACTTCTATACAAACACCTCTATTTCCTTACAGGTACACTTAAGAAAAAAAAAGCTCCAGATAGTGGCAAGACTAAGTTATAGAATCATAGAATGATTTGGGTTGGAAGAGACCTTAAAGATCATCTAGTTCCAACCCCACTGCCATGGTCAGGGATACATTCCACTAGATCAGGTTGCTCAAAGCCTCATCTAACCTGGCCTTGAACACTTCCAGTGAGGGGCATTCACAACTCTGGGCAACCTGTTCCAGTGTCTCAGTGCCCTCATACTACACAATTTCTTCTTTATGTCTAATCTAAAACTACCCTCTTTCATTTTAAAAGTATTTATTACCCGTCATCCTATCACTACACTCCCTGATAAAGAGTCCCTCTCAATCTTTCCATTAAGCCCCTTTAAGTACCGGAAGGCTGCTATAATGTCTCCCTGCAGCCTTCTGTTCTCTAGACTAAACAATCCCAACTCTCTCAGCCTGTTCTCATAGAGGAGGTGCTCCAGCCCCAGATCATCTTCACAGTCCTCCTGCGGACCCTGCTCAAGCAGGTCCATGTCCTTCTTATGCTGGGGACCCCAGAGGTGAACACAGTACTCCAGGTAGAGTCTCACCAGAGCAGAGTAGAAGGGCAGAATCACCTTCCTCAACCTGCTGGCCACACTTTTTTGTGCAGTCCAGGATGCAATGGGCCTTCTGGGCTGTGGGAGCACATTGCCAGCTCATATTCAGTTTTTCATCCACCAACAGCCCCAGTCCTTCTCCACAGGCCTGCTCTCAGTCCACTCATCCCCCAGCCTGTTTCCATGTTTGGGATTGCCCAGACCCAGGTGCAGAACTCTGCACTTGGCCTTGTTGAACTTCACAATGTTCGCATGGGCCCACCTCTCTAGCCTGTCAAAGTCCCTCTGGATGGCATCCCTTCCCTCTAGAGTATCAATCACCCCACTCAGCTTGGTGTCATCCACAGTCTTGCTGAGGGTGCACTCAATTCCACTGTCCATGTCCCTGACAAAGATGTTAAATAATACTGGTCCCAATATTGACCCCTGAGGGAAGCTGCTCATCACCAGTCTCCACCTGGACATTGAGCCATTGACTGCAACTCTTTGAGTGTCACCATCTGTAAGGGACTAGAAACTTGTCTCAACATTGTTGGCAGGACAATTTTAGCCACTGTGGCAACTAGGAGAATTTAACGACCAGGGCAACCAAGCAGGACAGTTTAACTACTGAAATCTCATTACCAAGGCAACCAGGACAATTTTACCGGACAGGAACACATATGCATCCTGTTGCCTCAGGTCACATAGCCCTAGTCCTCTGCACATGCGCCTGGGTGCAGGGTCGACTGACCACGTATGGGGGGCTCGGACCCTCTAGACCCTCTAGTGACAGTACTGGGCATGTCCCCCCATCACTGAATGGGAGGTGTGGGTATGCAAAAAAGTTCTGAGAACAACGCTATAAAAGGCAAAGCTAGTAGGGACCCGCAGGAGGGAAGGGAATAAGGAAGAAGAACATTCTCCTACTGGATTCAAAGATACATCAGACCAATGGGATGCCACAAATCCATGGTGGTAGCTATCACAACTCTCTCTCCCTTTCTCACTCTTTTCTCTCTTTCTCTCCTTTTCTTTTGCATACATTTTGTTGGCCAAATAAATTGACTTGGCACTTGACTCCATTTTGAGTCTAAATTCTATTTCCAAAAATGTGAACGAAACCTAGTCACAATAAAACATTTGAGTTAATCAGAAGTTAAGCCCAGCCGCCCCCAACCACCCAGAGCTACCTGAGGCTGGTTGGAAAGCAAGGGGGTTTAACCTCTGCCAAATTGTTCAACCCAACAGTGGATCATGAGACCATCCAACTAGTTGTTTATCCACTAAATTGTCCATCCATCAAATCCATGTCTCTCCATTTTAGAGCAAGGATGTTGTGTGGGACATTATCAAATGCTTTGCAGAAGTCCAGGTAGATGACATCAGTTGCTCTTCCATTATCCACCAATTCTGTACCACATACATATATATATATTCACATGCACCACATCAGCCTAACGTCGGAAAACTGCACATATTTATTTTTACTGCCATACTACTCAAAATAATTTGTGTTAAGATTAAGTACCCTATTGGTCCTTTCTACACAGTGCACTGTAACATACCGCATACCTGATCTCAGGCAAAAGCCTTGTGCCAATATTTACAAGCATTTGCATAAGCATTTGTATCCCTGTATAAGGCAATAAACATCAAGACATCACAATTTGTGAATGACTTCCTGGGAAAGGAGTGATCTGTCTTTCAAGGTTGTATAACAATTTGCTGAAAATACACTCAAACATAAGAAACTGAGTCATAAGAGTTTGTCAAAAGCCAGCGTAAAAAGATCAACAGAAATTCCCTTTTTCTGGAATTCATAACTAAGACTTAAGTCTAAATGAGCCCCCATTATGTGTATGGTATGATTCAAGCCAATATACCACTCCAAATAAAAATGAATCTTGTGTAAATGCATCCCAAGCACTAAAAACATGCTTATCAAAGAGCTACAGAACAGAAAGAGCTTTTACTTCTGAAACAGGGTATGTAGTTCCTTTCTGGCACATGTGTCCATAACAGTGTTGCCTACTGACTTTCATAAATAAACTCTTAGCCTTCTTTGCGGCAAGGAAGATTTCAGGATAACCAATATAGGAATATCCAACCCCTACAGCTATGGAAAACCTTAAGAGCAGGATGCTAGGCATTCCTAGATTTCCAGTATCCCAATACACTTCTGGAAGGTTTTAAAAAAACTGTAGGATGCACCCTCACAGAGGTGCACAGTCCTGCACTTTAACAGATGAAAGAAGAACTTTCACTTGACCACTGTCAACCAGATAAGCTCTCCTGCAGCAGCCCATTGCTGCACATAATTGAAGTGCACACAAAACATCTAGAGCCACAATGGTGTTTACATTAATTCTAATCTTTGGTGCCTCTCTCCATGCATCCTGTAGGGACCGAGGCCCCAAGTCAAGCTTTCCATCATATTAGACCCCCAGAAGCCTTTAAGTTAGATGCTTTGGGTTGTATACCACATCATAGTTTCTACTCTTTTTCAGAAATCTCACACTGCCTTTACACAAGCCCTGGTTGTTTAATTTATTTCCTTTCAGTCTGAGGATGTATGAGACATCAGGTTAGATAGCAGGCATATGGAGCAATGGTGCAGTTACAAGGGCGACAATATACTTTTTACTTTTAAATTCATAATTTCACAAGCAGTAAATAAAGTTTCAAGCAAGACAAGATACTTTGTCAGAGGAACACTGTAAGTTTCTACCACTGGAATACCATCAATTTTAGCTTTCCTACTGCTCACACAATGAGCAGAATCAGGCCCGAGATCTCAGAAGTAGGTAAACCAAGTCAAAACCTGATTTGTGTCTTAGTATATTTTGTTTTACAAAGTCCCTGAACAGCAGCTTCTCTCAAAATATCAGTTATTCACAACTTCAAAGGAAGTGAAATACTGAAAGTTTCAGATTATTGATATCATTTCACTGGCAATGACAAGAAGCAGCAAAGCTGAAAAGCAAGCTGGAACATTCAACGTCAACTTAAAAAAAAAAATTAAATAAGAAGTAGGGCATGTTTGGAACTCTGTGTGAACAATTCCAAGGCAGCAAAGTCTTTTATCAGTTAGCAGTTACAGAAGAAACCTATTAGACATTCAAATTGCAGACTGGATACTGAAAAATAGAATAATTAATACTTCATTTTCTCTTTACTAAATGCAGTCATGGCTTGCCAATCTTAATTTCAAGCCCAAATGATTTTAGAACCATAACAAGAGAGTCTGTAATATGCTTGATTTGTTTATACTTTAACAGTTAAATGTTTTTATTATTATTTTCAACAGATTACTTAAAATTATTTTGCTGATATTTTGGCAAGGGTGAAGAAATATTTAGAAAAACAAGCTGTCCCAGCAAAAAGGGGTCAATTCCATTTCCTCAATAGTATATGTAAACCAATTGCAATAGGTAAAACCTTTGGAGTTTTTTTGTGACAATGGAACAAATGGATTAGTAACGTGATATTAAAAGGAGACAAAACATAGTGAGCAGTAACCCAGAGGCTAGAAAATCTCTTTGGTATTTTACTGCTTAAACTGCTTCACCCAGATGCTGAGTTGTGACTAGAGCTGCATGGTGATGGACAGGTCCTAGTAGCACTAAATCCTCTGGGCTCCCAGGTCAGTAAGCAGCATACAGTATCGTACTCTCCTGTACTCAGAGGTCCCAGTTCAGCTAGAGATCGCAAGACATAAGGATGTCCTAGCTACATCTTCTTGGCTGTGAACACAGCCCCTGCAGTGACAGATGCGACGGATGAGGAGGGACAGAGACCAAAAGTCCAAGGCCACCCCACAACAACTACCAAAGCACAGTAAGCAGAGGCAATCAGGAGACCTGCAGCAAAAATATAGCTTTGATCCTAAGTAAGTAACATGCAAAGTAGGTGTGCCAAGGGACCATGCGGTCCAAATTTTTCAGAGGATGTGGAAGCACTGTAATGTCTACACAGAAATGTGTTTTTCCTTTGCCCTTGGTTTACCATTTTGGTTCATTATAACCACATTTTCAAGTTTTACATGCTGCACCAGTGCAAAATATTTTTTTTTAATATAAACCAAATACTGCTTTACCATTTATATAAGGTATAATCTGTTTAAAAATTATTATACAAAACAGAATGGTGTGAAGCTCTGTCTTCTCCTGAGCATGAAGAGATTGTTGCTTTCTATGAAAAAGTTAAAAGAAATTCTCCACCTTTTTTTTTCTCTCTAAAACACTGTTTTCATAAATCTCTCTGTACAATAGCATTTTTCTAACAACTGAAATAAAACACATACACAAAAGTAGTATTACTGCTTGACCGACTTTTTTCTTTTCCCTGAAACACAAACATAGGTATATGTGGGATTTACTACAGTAATATAAGGAACAGTTAATTTTACCACTGTTTTTATCATATTTTCCTGGGCACAACAGTGTAAGAAGGAAATGGATGTACCTCCAGGACACAGAAGAATAACTTTATTTATCAAATCTTCATGTCACTTTTACTTATGTGGAACTTTCACTGACATGAGAAGTTTTGCTTAACCAGGCTATGTAAAAGCCAAGGACAGGTTTCAATATTTTGTTCTCGATGAAAGACATAACCTATAAAGGACACCCTATAATTCAAGTCAATTTACATAATAGCCAAATTCTGCTGCATACTTCACAAGCAAATATGAGACATGGCCCCTGATCCACACAGTTTGCAATCTAACTAAAGACAATATGAATAAAGATAAATTCTCTAAAAGCTTATGATGGGAGAGAAATTGTAATCACAGATGTAAGAGTTTGATATATGAATGACCTAAAGCTGCTGTTTTCTCTCCCCCTGACAAACAGTAACTATGTACAGCATAACATTTAAAATATTGCTACTTTCCTTAACTTTTTCTTTCCCCTTTTTTCTTTGTAAAACTTTTATTGAAATTTGCTTGCTGATAGTAAGAAGGATTTGTGATTTTGTGCCAGCAGTCTTCAACAAAACTGTCTGCTAAGTGTGAACTTTTAATAAATTTTAATAAGGACTCTTGTAATCGATTATATCTTGACTAATGTGACTGTAAAAATCTCTATTTCATGAAAAAAAGAGCTGGGTCAAGTTGCCATTTCACTTTCTACTCAGTGTTACCACTTTTTTTAAAACACCACTATCCAGATAGTTCCTGCTTATCATTTTCTTCAGACACAGAGACTAGCTACAAACCAGAAAAAAAGAGAAACCTTACAACTCCAGGAAGTGTTCTGTATCCTAGACACTGTTCTTAATGAGTAATCATGATGCAAAAATTCTACTACAAATATGATAAACACTAATGGGAAAAGGCTTTATTTTCTTTGGGGTTTTTTGGTTTTCTTTGTTTTGTTTTGTTTTGTGTTTTGGTTTCATTTTGGGGTGGTTGGTTGTTTTTTTTTTTTAAAGATGTAAATGATCTGGCACTGTACTTATATTTTAAGAATGTTTTCCATTAAAGAGACCTGACACATTAGGGACAGATTTCCAAGACGGGCATAAGGGCCCAGAAAACACTTTTGGTGTTAAGAGACGTCATTCAGGAAAGCTGACTTTTGAAAATCTACTGTCTCCTTCCCTTTTAAAGTCCCAGTATCATCAGTGCTTCAGAACTACCTAGTAGTTCCTCAGGCCCTATGGGATGCACAGCCTAGACTTCTCTAGACTTTTGACACAATTTGACAGTAGAGTACCATGGTTCAAACCACAATCCACACAAAGCACCTGAGAAAGACATGCCTCCTTTCACATCCAGAAATCTAATGAGTTGAGTCTTCACCTAGCATGTAGGAGGCCAGCGCACTAATTCCTTTTTCTACTTGATCTGTGGCAGAAGTCTGAATTTAAGATGGTGCTTAATTATGAGTCTGCATGGTCTCCCTATGAAGCTGTTCTGTTTTGTGAGAAACACTTAGCTACTCAGGGAGCAATACAGAAAGCAAAAGGAGAATTCTGCAGACTGGTTGTTAGGGCATTCACCAGAGAGACCCAAGCCCAAATCCCTATTCTGATGAATATTTAAGGATCTTCTCTCTCTTGTTGAGGCTTGCCTACTTCGTAAAAAATCCTTAAACATTCATTTGGACTGAGAAGAAAATCCCAGTATCTCAAGCGCCCTTATCACCAACTGCAGAACTATTATCTCTTCAGGCCAGTAACTAGCTGACTGTTTACCCAAAGCACAATATCCCCAACAAGAAGGGCTGAACAACCCTGCTCCTAAAGCTTTCATGGCCCAAAAGCTAAACAGTTTAAGAAATCAGATGCTTAATCCCTCTGTTACAAACTAGCCAAAAATGTTAATTGTGGTATCCTACAACATAAGTGAATGTTCTAGTTAGATATAAGAAAGCTATTTTCTCCCTTCGATTTTTTTCAAGAATAGACTATCTTGATCTAAGCATTATCAGCATAAAGAAATAAATATAGCTATTAATATGGGGGGAAATAGTCATTTCACTTAACTTTATTCAAAAGACAGGAGGCCCAACCACACATCTTGTCTCAGCCTTTTGTCACAGTTCCCTAAATCTATTTTTACACATGCTGCCAATAGTTCTGCCTGTTGGAAATGCAATTGTCTAGGCAATAAGATCCATTAATGCTTGACCAATGTGATGCTGCAATCAACCAACTGTGATGCTGTCACAACCAATGTGACTACTGCAATGACTGGCTTTGTAGATAAAGGGAGATCAGTGGATATTGCCTACCTCTGCTCAGTAAGGCTTTCAACACTGTCTCCCATTACATTCTCACGCAGAAGCTGATGAAGTATGGGCTGGATGAGCCCATACTGAGTGAGGTAAATTGAAAACTGGCTGAATGGCTGGGCCAAGAGCATGGTGATCAGTGACATGAATTCTACTGGAGGCCAGAAACTAGCGGTATACCCCAGGAATCAATACTGAGTCTGATCCTGTTGAACATCTTCATTAATGATCTGGATGATGAGGCAGACTGTAGCTTCAGGAAGTTTGCTGATGATACAAAACTGGAAGGAGTAGCTGATACACCAGAGAGTTGTGCCATCATCTAAAGGGACCTCAGCTTGCTGGAGAAATTGTCTGACAAGTACCTCATGTAATTCAGCAAGAAGTGCAAAGTCCTGCACTGGGGGAGGAACAACCCCATGCACCAGTACATGCTGGGGGCCACTTGGCTGCAAAGTACCTTTGCAGAAAATGACCTGGGGTACCTGATGGACAACAAGTTGAACAGAAGCCAATAACGTGTTCTTGTGGCAGAGACGGCCTGGGCTGCATCTGGAGTATTGTTGCCAGCAGGCTCAGGGGAGTAATCCTCCCCACCTTCTCAGCACTGGTGAGGCTACACCTGGAGTACTGAGTCCAGTTCTGGGTTCCCCAGTACAAAAGAGGGATGGAGCTACTGGGAGTTGGACATGATGATCCTTATGAGTCCCTTCCAACTCAAGTTATTCTGTAATTCTTTGATGTGTGAGAGGGCCCAGCAAAGGGCTGCAAAGATGATGAAGGGACTGGAGCATACCTCCCATAGGGAAAGGCTGAGAGATGTAGGACTAATCAGTCTGGAGAAGAGAAGGCTTAGGGGGCAATCTCATCAATGTGCACAAATACCCAAAGGAAGACTTCAAAGAGGACTGAGCCAGGCTCTTTTCAGTGGTGCCCGGTGACAGGACCAGAGGCAATGAACACAATCTGAAGTGCAGGAACTCCCATCTGAACATCAGGAAACACTTTTTTTACTGGGAGGGTGACTGAGTACTGGCACAGGTTGCCCAGGGAAACTGTGAAGTCTCCCTCCTTTGATATACTCAAAAACCATCTGGACACAGTCCTGAACAATCAGCTCTAGGTTGCCCTGCTTGAGCAGGAGGGTTGAACCAGATGACCTCCAGATGTCTCTTCTAGTCTCAATCATTCTGTTGATTAGATACTTTATACTGATCATTATTACGATGTACCAGGGTGCACTGGATTTCTTATCACTACAATGGCCCAAATCCCACAGCAAATGCCATTTTAGGGATATCTAGTAGACTGGAGTGCTGTATACAGCATCTCATTCTGAGATGTTGGCATGGCTGAACTGTTTATATGAATTTAGAAAAAGTTCAGTATTATACCTACATTCTACATGAAGAAAAAATATTGCAGGGGTTCAAAGCCTTATGCGTCCTTTTCATTTTTATTTATGAGTTTCCATTATACTTAGAGATCTGGGAACCAAAGTTACAACTTACACAGAAACATCTATTCTTTTAACCCTGCAGCTTTGCTAGCTGAGAAGTCATTGCTGTCACTAGGAAATGCCGGGTCTTGTGAATATGTAGCTCAGTGTAAATGACCACCTGTGACAAACTGACCAAGAATATCTGAAAGAAATATACCTCTTAAAATATATGAAAAGGGCATGAATTCCTATCCCTCTTGGAAACAAATTTTTCCCAAATTCAGAAAGAGCAAGCAATCACTACATTTGCCATTACAGAATCACAAAATCGGAGTCACACAACAGTAGGGGTTGGAAGACACCTCTGGAGATCATCTTGTCCAACCCCCCTGCTTGAGCAGGCACACCTAGAGCAGGGGGCACAGGAACACGTCTCCAGGTGGGTTTTGAACATCTCCAGGGCAGGAGACTCCACAGCCTCCCTGGGCAGCCTGTGCCGCTGCTCTGTCACCCTCACAGGAAAGAAGTTTTTTCTCTTCTCTTTCTCACAAGCTGGAACTTCCTCCGTTCCAGCTTGTGCCCATTGCCCCTTGTCCTGTCATTAGGCACCACTGACGGGACTCTGGCCCCACCCTCTTGACACTTGCTCTTCAGATATTTATAGGTAATGATGAGATCCCCCCTCAGTCTTCTCTTCTCCATGCTGAACAAACACAGGTCTCTAAACCTTTCCTCATAATGGGGGGTGCTCTGGTCCCCTGATCATCTTGGTAGCTCTCTGCTGGACTTGCTCAAGCAGTTCCCTGTCCTTCTTAAACTGGGGGACCCACAACTGGACACAGTACTCCAAATGTGGTCTCGCTAGGGCAGAGTAGAGGGGGAGGATAACCTCTCTCAACCTGCTGGCCACACTCCTTTTAATGCACCTCAGCATACTGTTGGCCTTCCCGGCCACAAAGGCACAGTGCTGGCTCAGGATCAGCTTGCTGTCCACCAGCACTCCCAGGTTCTTCTCAACAGAGCTGCTTTCCAGCAGGTCAACCCCCAACATGTACTGGTGCCTGGGGTTGTTCCTCCCCAGGTACAGGACCTTATGCTTGCCCTTACTGAATTTCATCAGGTTCCCCTCGGCCCAGCTCTCTAGCCTGTCCAGGTCTTGCTGAATGGCAGCACAGCCTTCTGCTGTATCAGATGCTCCTCCCAGATTTGTATCATCAGCAAACTTGCTGAGGTTACACTCTATCCCATCATCCAGGTCATTGGTGAATGTGTTGAACAGGACTGGACCCAGCACAGACCCCTGGGGAACACCACTAGTTACAGACCTCCATCCAGACTCTGCCCCATTGATCACGACACTCTGAGTTCTGTTGATGAGCCAGTTCTCTATCCAACTCACTGTCCACTTATCCAACTCACAGTTCCTTACCCTGTATATGAGGATGTTATGGGAGACAGTGTCGAATGCCTTACTGAAGTTGAGACAGACAACACCCACTGCTATCCCTATGTCAACCCAGTCATACCATCATAGAAGGCTATCAGGTTGGTTAAGCATGATCTTCCCTTGGTAAGTCCATGGTGACTGCTTCTGATAACATTTTCCTCTATATGTCTTGAGATGACCTCCAGGATGAAATGTCCAGGGATGGAAGTAAGGCTGACTGGCCTATAGTTTCCCAGGCCCTCCTTCTTGACCTTTTTGAAGATTGGAGTGACATTTGCTTTCCCCCGGTCCTCGGGCACCTCTTCTGTCCTCCACGACCTTTCAAAGATGATGGAGAGTGGCTTCGCAAGAACATCCGCCAGCTCCTTTAGCACTCATGGGTGCATCCCATCGAGGCCCATGGATTTGCAAGGATCCGGTTTGCCTAGGTGATCTCTGACCCAATCCTCCTTAAGCAAGGGGAAGTCCTTCTTTCTCCAGATTTTCTGTATCACTTCTGGGGGCTGAGATGCCCGAGGGCCGGCCTTAGCAGTAAAGGCTGAAGCAAAGAAGGCATTCAGTAACTCTGCCTTCTCTGCATCCTGCATCACCAGGGCCCCCTCCTTGTTCAGCCGTGGGCCCACTGTATCCCCAGTCTTCCTTTTACTGCTGATGTATGTAAAGAAGCCCTTCTTTTTATCTTTCACATCCCTCGCCAGATTCTGTTACAAGTGGATCTTGGCCTCCCTTGTCCCATCTCTGCATACCCTGGCAACGTTCCTATATTCCTCCCAAATGGCCACATACTCTTTCCACATACTGTGAATCTCCCTCTTCCATTTGAGTATGTATTACTTTATAAAGAATTAGAAGTTTCTATAAATATAACTTTATCCACTGGGCAACCTTAAATGCAGACATGTCTGCCTGTACTGACTCTAATTAAAACATCTAAGAGAGCACTTCTACTTCCCTCAGCAAATCCGGTATTCTCTAAGCTGGTCTCACACTATGAGATGCAGAAGACTGGTCTCTCTACAGAGTGCAAAGGGAGGGACTTCAACAGCTTCAAGCATACTCTTCATTCTTAAAAAGCAATAAATAATTAACATGATGGGTGAAGTATACCTACCTGGAAGAATAATTCTTAAAGGTGAAAGATTCTGGAGAACAGAAATGTACTGGAGTTGCTCAAGGGTGCTTGACAGAGGAGATTCAAAGCCAAATTCATCCGACTCTAGAATCATAGAATCATAGAATCACAGAATCGTTAATGTTGGAAAAGACCCTTAAGAACATTGAGTCCAACTGCTAACCTATGACTGCAAAGTCCACCACTAAACCATGTCCTCAAGCACCATGTCTTGTCCTCAAGCACCATGTCTACCCTGCTTTTAAATACCTCCAGGGATGGAGACTCCACCACTTCCCTGGGCAGTCTGTTCCAATGTTTGACAACCATTTCGGTGAAGAATTTTTTCCTAATATCCAACCTAAACTTCCCCTGGTGCAGCCTGAGGCCATTTCCTCTTGTCCTATCATTTGTTACTAGGGAGAAGAGACCGACCCCACCTCACTACAACCTCCTTTCATTCAGGTAGTTGCAGAGAGCAATAAGGTCTCCCCTCAGTCTCCTCTTCTCCAGACTAAACAACCCCAGCTCCCTCAACCTCTCCTCATAAGACTTGTTATCCAGATCCTTCACCAACTTTGTTACCCTTCTCTGGACACGCTCCAGCACCTCAATGTCCTTCTTGTAGTGAGGGGCTCAAAACTGAACACAGTACTCGAGGTGCGGCCTCACCAGTGCTGAGTACAGGGGCATGATCACCTCCCTGCTCCAGCTGGACACACTATTCCTGATACAAGCCAGGATGCCGTTGGCCTTCTTGGCCACCTGAGCACACTGCTGGCTCATGTTCAGCCAGCTGTCAGCCAGCACCCCCAGGTCCTTTTCCTCCAGGCAGCTCTCCAGCCACTCCTCCCCAAGCCTGTAGCGTTGCATGGGGTTGTTGTGACCCAAGTGCAGGACCCAGCACTTGGCCTTGTTGAATCTCATACTGTTGGCTCTGGCCCATCAGGCTGTCCAGGTCCCTCTGTAGGGCCTTGCAGCCCTCCAGCAGATCGACTCTTCCACCCAGCTTGGTGTCATCTGCAAACTTATTGAGGGTGCACTCAATCCCCTCATCCAGATCATCAATGGAGAGATTAAACAGGACCAGCCCCAACACTGAGCCCTGGAGAGCACCACTCGTGACCGGCTGCCAACTGGATTTGACTCCATTCACCACCACTCTCTGGGCTTGGCCGTCCAGCCAGTTTTTAACCCAGCGCAGAGTGCACTCCTCCAAGCCGTGAGCAGCCAGCTTCTCCAGGAGAATGCTGTGGGAGACAGTGTCAAAGGCCTTACTAAGGTCCAAGTAGACAACGTCCACAGCCTTCCCCTCACCCACTAAGCGGGTCACCTTATCATAGATGGAGACCAGGTTAGCGAGGTAGGACCTCCCTTTCATAAACCCATGCTGCCCGAGCCTGATCCTCCGGTTGTCCCGCGTGTGCTGCATAATGACATTCAAGATGATCTGCTCCATGACCTTTCCTGGCACTGAGGTCAGGCTGACAGGCCTGTAGTTCCCCAGATCCTCCTTCTGACCCTCCTTGTAGAGGGGTGTCACATTCGCTAGTTTCCAGTCATCTGGGACCTCCCCAGTTGATCATGACTGCTGATAAATGATGGAGAGTGGCTTGGCGAGCTCCTCTGCCAGTTCCCTCAGTATCCTCAGGTGGATCCCATCTGGCCCCATGGACTTGTGAACATCCAGGTGAAGGAGCAGGTTGGTGACTGCCACCTCTTCAACAACTGGGGCTTCATTCTGCATACTGTCTCCATCTCCCAGCACAGGGGCCTGACAACCCTGAGGAAGATCAAAATAATCAGTCTTTATCTGCATGAAGCAACGTCCTTATTCCATCAGCCCTAATTAAATGAATAGGACATCTTGGATGGTGAAGTCATGGCCAGGCTGGAAGCACTCTGCTTACAAATACTGAAAATCATTATTCCACCATCTACATTAACTTCATGTTCTTTTCTGTGTGTATGCACTGCTGAAGAGATCATGTGTACACTCTCTAATTCTTCTGCATTCAGCTATCTGTGTCTAAGTCACAGAAGGGATTGTAAAGCTATATTTAACCTGCCTCCTTCCTAGCTCTGTTTGACTTGAGGCTTCATCTCCAAGAACCAACCCTGATGCATTCTTGTTGCCTTGTGGGGAAATCTAGAGTCTGAGCTAGGGCACACCCTTCTGCAGTTTCCCAGACTGGAGAGCCGCTCAGCTCTGAGAATAGAGCCAGAGTATGAGGCCAACAGTAAGCGTGGTGGATTGTTAGGTACAGTCCTGTGCATACAGGATACCTGGGTACAGTCTGATTATGTCTACAGCAAGGGGATTCCTGTTCCAGTGTACCTATATCACAACAAGGAGGAGAAGTAAGAAAATAGAGGAACTAAAGAAGACTCTCTTTCAGTGAAGAATAAGGAAATAGAAGGAGAATGGCCTGCAATGAAGTTTTATATCCTCAGATTCGCAGACTCTAAAACACAAAAACAGAGACAGAAATGGGTCCTAAAATTTATTTGGTGTTAAGCAGAGAATGTTTTAACAAGACAGGTAATGCAGATGCAAGTTTGCTTTCTAAGTGTATTCTTCCTGGACAGAAAATTTTCCTGTGGCAAGAGGTGAAGTGAGTAGAGGGGAATCTGACAAACTTAATGTGACAGCACTGGTGAGATCCAATCCTGCCCAATGAGGTTGCTGTCACTGAGAATTTTTTTTTTTTTTTTAAGATAACCTGGACAACTCTAGCCCACACTTGGGCAAAATAATTTTGCTCTCAGTTCTATGCTGCATGTCTTTCATCATGGAACTACATTTCTCTACATTTTCCTATCTTGGTAAAAGTTTCAAGTAATGATAAATTCAAGCTTACAAACGTGCTCTACTTGGTCCTTACATTTCAGTGCTGCAGGGAATACCGCGTAAGTCATGGAAATTTTAAGAGGAGCAGTCAAGGACTGGGAAATACAAGAACCACATCAAAGACACTTTTATGGATACCTTAAGCTGTTACTGCTCAGGCAGCAAGAAGATCCAAGTGGAAGCTGCAGCCACATTGAAAAGTCCATGCGAAAGTAGATGAGGAGTACAATTTGGGATCCTAACAATCTACACAAATGCCTTTTTTTCCTTTCTTTTCTTTCCTTTTCTTAAGTAAAGGGAATCACCTGACAGGTACTGGTTTGCAGGTCTTCATACTTCATTTATAATTCAGTGCTCATTATTACAGATTGACTGCTTAAGGAAGAATTTTAACCCTGTTAAATAGTTCACCGCCCTGTTAAGTTGGCAGTAAGCCACAAATATAAAGGCTTTACAGGGCTTTTTTTGTCCTATAGGAAACATGAATAAAGAAATAAATCTATCCCTCTCTGATTTGTCACTTGTGATAAAAGGACCAAGTAGGAGAAATTTATTAGGGCAAATACTATATGTAGAATGAATTAATATTACAATCATTGTCCTTGTCTAAGAAATTGAATCATGAAAGCTGTGCCCAAATTTGCAAAAGCAACTGTAATAAATGATTTAAAATTAAATGCACCTGATCCAGGGAAAAATTAATTTATCCTTAATAGAAAAACCCCAAAGGTTTCATTGTAATTATAGGCAAGGTAAAGAATGAATACTCCTGAAACTGAAGCAATTATGAATCATTTGCTGCAATGTTTAAATGAGAATTGTAATGGACTTTAAGAAAAGAAAGAAATTGACTGAGACTTTGTTTCATTAGAGGAATGCATCTAAGATTTATGCATTAGAAATAAATACATTTATCTGAAACAGGATTGGTTTTCTGTAAAACAAATAAGAACCTTTAAAAGCTTTTCATAAAAGCAACAGCAAGGTGTCTATCCCCCTGCCTGTTACTCATTACCATCATGAAACTAAAAGTATAATTGGCTCAGTCAGGGGTTAGGAGCACATTGTCCCAAACACTGGACAAGCATTTCACAGATACCCCTTTATACATAGTTCAGCACCTCAGACCATATATCAAGATCAAATTCAGCAGAACACTGAAACCCAGCTTAATTTTTAATATGCATAGCGGTATCTCCCAATTCAGCAGAGCACAAGCCTAATTCCACTTGGCCTCATTCCATTTCTTTGATTCCAGCCCAAGTCCATTGTTTCTTCTATGCCTTCACAGAGAAGTTATGTGTATATTTATGACCTACATAAAATTCGAAAAGAAATTATCCCTGTCAGGTTCAAAGATACATATTTACATTTTTTAAAAACAGACTTAGCCATTTAAGAGCTCAAGCCATTTACACTAAAGCATACCGGATCATTTAGAAATTAAGTATATTCACTTTTCTTTCTGTTATAGTCCTGCTATAACTACATAACTCAGAATAGTAATATAGTTAATGCACATTATAATTATCATGATTACAATTAGTAGGACCCAGAGACATATAGCTCTAATCTTCTGAAATTTTTCATGTTTAGTGCTTCTCTGAGAAGTCCCTAAAATGGCACTGCAGATTTCCATCTAATTCCCAGAACAATACTTTTTATCTCCTCATGAAATATCTAATTTCATATATACATATTTTCTTAACATCTCAAACTTCTTTCATTTGTAGAATATATTCACAGAGTTAAGACACTATTTTAGAAATCCTAACATCTATTACAGTTAAAGAAAAATAATTGCAATTATTATTCAATTCAAACTAACAGAAGTAGCATTTAATCTAATAGAAGCAGGACAGGATCAAATCATTTCAATGAAGGTATTAAACTCTTCCCAGAAACCCCATCCTATAGTGGTCTTCTGCAGTATGCGATCAAGATCATCACATTGAGGCTCTTTTCAGTTAAAAGAGGAATGACTTCCAGAGACAGCAGATCCATATGGAGATGGCTTTATTCTCTTTTCCTACACTCAGAGAGCAATCCAACTCCAGCTCCTCTGTTCATTTCAGCTGTGCCATGATATACTGGAATTATGAAAAGAAAATCACTACCACATTCAAAACCTTATCCACTAAAATGATTGGGCGAAAATCTCAGCTACTCCAGTACTTCAAATATTTTATTTCTTTGACCCATATGTCACTTACTACTACAATAGAAATACTTTGTTCTCTTGTAGACAGGTCAGCTATTTCTGCGGTATGAAGTCCTTTACAGCTGAACTGTGCAAAAACGCCATCTATCATCCAGCCCATAACCTGTATATACACCAATAAACTATCTTTCTGAAATTCTCTCCCCAGTTTGTAATTTCGCTTCCTTCAAAGGCTGCTTGTTCAGGTAGAAGTGAATTGATTGAGCAATGGATATTCTGCCTGGAGAAGGAAAACATTCTTCCAAATCATTCAAAAAACCAAATAAGAACTTGGCTAAAGCTTTTCTAGTAAGAAGAAGGGGGAGATGATGTATCTGTGTGCAGATAAATTCTAGCAGGAAAGTAGAGGCAGATTAAAAACAACTAGATACAACTTTCTGCATACAGAAGTGACACTAAAAAAATTATACAAGCATATTTGTTGCTCCTCCAGGAAAAACATCGCAACAGTTTCCACAAAAGCTTAAGGGTATATATAAGAAAACTTTTAGGCTGTACTATGAGATGCTTAGAGATTGTTTGTGTAATTGATGTAGCAATTGAAATTTCCCACATATGCAAAATACATTACTACTTAGTGTGAGGGAAATGGCTTATAGTTTGGGGAGGCTTTTGCCTCCTGCACTTAAAAAAATTTCATACAGTGTACTTGGCATTTGCTTCACTCCTCCTTGATGGCTCACTTGTGTTTTATCCATCCTCCAATACAGCTGACGGATCATCACAATTTCTGCTGCTGTTTCTTATGAACTGTTGGCTAAATGTCACTGGGCCCTCACTGATTTATAGATGTTTTAAATTATTGAAGCATTCTTTCACTTGCTTCTTATTAAGTCTGTTTCCTCATATTCCCAGACCCTCATTCACATTTATCTCACTTAGCTGACTCCCATCTTCTTTCTTTTCTCCCTTTGTGTTGAAGACTGAAACAAAGTAGATGCTGAGAATGTCATCTATCTTCATACAATTTATTATTTAGATTCTTCATTTTAAAGAGACTGGATGACTCAGGAGATTTTTAATTGGATAAAACTTTCCCTGCTTTGTTGCTAGGTCATGTCCATTATAGGTCACCAACAACTGAAAGCTGGCCTCTGCATAATGAGTCAGTGATATCAGGTGTTCACAAAGAGATGATGGAGGAATAACTTATATGTCACCAACTCAGATTTCACACAGCTCAGTGCTCTGCTCAGTCAGACCTCTCACTGAAAGTTTGAGCTGAATTTCTGATCATACCAATATCACCCTGCCACTGAAAGCCAGGAATAAAACTCCTTAACACTGGGCACGTTAGAGAGCAGGCATTACTTTATTCAGCACCAGGTGCATGGGGGATCTTTCCTCCTAACATGCATACCTACCATAATTCCTTTTTGACATTCATACATGAAAGTTAACACACCACGCCTATCTAATACATAATCATTGACCTGACTGGGCATCCCCTTCTTCCATTGGTCTGTATCTTATCTGCTTAAGTTTAAAGCTATAGTGTGATTTTGATCCGCTCTGTGTGCTCAAGAGTAGGTGGGGGTTAGTCCTTTCATCCCTCAGTTGAGTCGGTGGTCACAATCTCCCCCTGCCAGAATTATCTTTCCCCCAGTTTCCATGCTTCAGCGCCTTCTGGGCCAAGATGTTCCCCCTTTTGTCACTGCTGACTGATTTGTGGCCTTCCCTTGTCTTCACAACCTTCTTCATAGCAGGATGTTTCCAGTCTTAGCACCTGAAGTTCTACGGAGCTGTATTCTTTTAGGAGGTTCTTATTAATGAGGCATTCATTGCTAATACCCTCTTGTCTGGCTTAAGCATTATTTATTATACTGTTAAAATTCTCAGGTGTTAGTCTCGACTCCTATGATTTTTTTCTTAACTACTAATAACTCCTGCACTATTCCATTTCATCCAAGAAGAATATAGATAGATATATGTGTATGTTTGAGGTAACAAGCTGAATAAAATCTTACCACACAGACAGAGCTAATTCTGTTGTCAGGAACAGAAGGCTCTTGCTAAATGAAAAATTATACAACTTTGCCAAACAGAATGAGGGATACTCTGGCAGTTCTGAGAGTGGTTAAACTAGTATCATTCATGTTGTATGTATTTTTTTAAATAAAAATAATTTTATTTACGGCAGCTGAAAGTCTGGAATGTTTCAGCTAACCCTTTTGTACTAATTTTTATTGAAAGGGTAAACAGTTCTGACTACAGTACTATGCAAAGCCATGATAACTATCAGTGAATGTCAGAGTCCTTTGTACACACAGAACTCCTCTATAAAGAGAACATCAGATAACGTTGGGTAGGTAATTACAGGTAGATATTGTGAGGCAGGATCACGAGAGGGGAGCACTCTGCAGAATAATACATATCGAGGTTGGACAGAGACAGAAGCCTGTTCTCAAATCTACTTCTACATACACATCTATTTCCATGATAATGTTTCATAAGCTCAGCTTTGCTCCTGAATTTTCAGCTACATACTGTCCCTGCCAAGAACTATAGCACTGAAATTCAAATATATTTGTTCTGTAACCCTTATACAACATTAAACATCTTTGTTTCCCATACAAACAGCAAGAGTAGTCTCTTAGTGTTCTTTGCTGTTTGAAACCAGACTAGAATCAGTCTTAACCACACTTTTGTTTAAAAATACAGAATTGGTGACCAAATTTTCTTAATCATACAAGAAAGAGAGAGAACTACATTAATTTTCTGAGATGGAATAATCTTCATGAGTATCAATACATCATGTTTGATGTGTCTGCATATTTTTATCAGCAAAAAGAAAGTATGTATTCTTCAGAAATACACAGAATTATTCACACTATACTGTTTTGGAAGGAAAGCAATTTCCTGGATAACAGCTAAACAAAGTATTTATTTTGCAATATTAGCATTATTTTTCTCAGCTTTCTCACTTGTGCAGATCCATTTTCTGACTTAAGATGTTAAGAAAAATTTTTGGAGTATTCTGTAACCTTTTCATTAAAAAAATAAAGAACAGATTATGAATATGAAGTTGAAGATGAAAGCTGGGATCATAGAAAATGGCAATACAAAATTTAAATCTCCTTACCTGCCTCTCATTATTTGATAAATTCACAATGAGAAATAGCCTTTTGGGTTAAAGTATGTATATATACATATGTACAGATGGGTTGATTGAGGGCCTCAGAGTCAACAGTGTCAAGAGTCAAGAGTCAACAGTGATAAACAAACACCTTCAGGGAACTTGATGGGTGATCAACAGTTCCACATAGGTTTTTTTACCCCTTCATTTCTGGTATGAAAACTTCTTATTTATTCACCTGTGTTAAAATGAGATGTTTAACACTGGATGAGGAAACACATCTGATCTTGAAGCATGTGGCTAGAATTAGATACATGATGTTCAAAGTGCATTCTGTGGCAGATAGAGTAAGAAATAGATACCATGTACTCAATATGTACTGACTTCTGCAACAGAAAAACCAGAACAGTATTCGGTCGACAGATGCAGCCAAGTTGCTAACACTAAAAATTAGTCTACTATCATTTTAATCACCAGTCCACCCTTCTTAAGGTAGTAGTGGAGGAAATAAATTTTTTTTCTATTTGAACTGAGGTCTCATGTTTACAGAAGAAATATAAATTTTTTTATATGCTGCTTTTAAAATATTTAATTACTTTTGCTAATAAAAGATCTAGACTTTAATTATAATATGTTCCTATACAGTGCTAATAGTAATGTTTTTCCTCAAACTGTTACAAAGGTAATTTTCTTTATCGCCATTTTAAAGGTAGGTGAACAAGGCACTGAAAGATAAACCTCCATAGCCATCATCACCCAGTGGTCATAGGAAAATAAAAGCTCCCTAAACCTGTGTTCTCTTCACTAAACAACACTTCTCCCTTAGAAGAAATTTTAGTTTCATAAAACTATAAGCAAGATGGTGATTTTTAAACGTGTCTTATGGGAAAAAGTAACCCTCAGAACAGGAACATGGATGTAGACAAAAGATAGCCTGGAGCAATGAATCCATCACCCATGTATAATGTCTTATTGAGAAGGCAGCAGTAGCACTTTTCTAGATGCAGCTACAAGACATTTCTCCCCTAGAAAAATCAGCCTTCAGTACTTGTTCTTCTTCACAGGGTGTTATGATAACACCAGGATGATGCCTGCCCTGTTTATCTGAGAATGCAATGAGAAATGGAAGCTTTCCATTACCTCAGTCTTTATAAAATCAGAACACTTTACAAGGTTTAAAGTAAATAAAAATAGAAAGGATTTGGTGAGATCAGAGGCAGTGGCACGGTGAAAAATGTAAAGCCAAGGCTGTGACTAGTTCTGTTTGTCACAATTCCCATGACAGTCTTTGTCTTGTAATCCTGGCCAGAATCCTAATTTAGAAAATTACATTCTTTTTAGCTAAAATTCTCCCTCCAGTTTCAGTTGGCCGGGACATTTTCTTTCTTTCTTTCTAATATGAACTGCATGCAGAGTTAAGCTGGGCAGTGTTAAGCAGCTGCTATATTTCATTCCAGGCAGGCTGCCATTGATAGATCATGTTGTAGACATTGAGGGCCACTGAACTGAGAATCAAATGTGAGTACCTGGAGTCCATATCTAACGCCAGTAAATCAATAGTAAGACTTCCTTTGGTATGAGTTAATGTATTGCTATTGCTATATGCTTTGAGCAAGTCCCTGAACATTCTGTTTACCTTTCTTACCTTATCTACTTAATCCCTCTAGTACAAAAACTTCTGCTTATGTTGTGGTAACATTCTAATACAGCTGAGTCCTGATCTTAAATGAACATAAAGGCACAAACAAGTTGTGCATGGTGCACTAAATTACAAAGCCCACAGAAATTCTTAACTTCATATGTGCTTGCACACTATGACCCACTGAATATTTTGCCAGAGAAGTAATCCTGCAGGGTACTCAGTCCTGCTTTGGACCTTCAGAAAGGCAGAAATACACATAGTCCATTGTGACCAGCAGTTGTTTGAAGTTAACTGACAAAACCCCATCAAAAACAAAATGATCCAGAAACAAAATTGATGCAAAAGAGGCTTGCAGTGCCGGAAGAAATCAAAGGGAACTCCATCTGTTTGGATGCACCTGCCAAATGGAGAACGTCCACTTTCTAAAGACTGTGCTCTTTGGCCTGAGAGCAAGCAGCACATCAAGAGGCAAACCACGCAGGATACAGCTGGATGATATAGCCAAATGGACAGCAGGCAGCTCAACACGCTACCATGCAAAGAAAGACACAAAAGAAAAAGACAAAAGGCCGGCCTCCATAATCATTAGGCTATGGAAGAGGGAAAGCAACACAAGGAGAAAATAGGCATATTTAGACCCTTATTTAGCATTTATGATACTGGGATGCTATTTCGGGGGACTTTAATCACCATTGAAGGAAGCTTGTAATCACAGAGGGACTTGGCTAACTTGAGTGCCTACCACTCAAAAAATTTTTGCTTTTTTTCTAGTAAAAAAAAGTTCAGGGATGTGAAGCAAAGTCCCCTGGGCTAACACCAAAAGCCCTAGGGTTGTAAAAGAATCACCAGGTTTCAAATTATCCATTTCAGAAATTATAATCAGTTCTAAATTCACTAAACCATGGCTGTAGGTGGAACACCCAGCCTCTTAATTCCTGATACGAACAAAACAGCTTCACTGACCAGTTTCAGCTGATAAAAGGTGGAATAAATGTATAAACCTAGTAGAAAAAGACTGGAGTTGAATGGAGCAGCACTGTTTTATTTGGTTTGAAGTCCAACAGATTACTAACAAGTTGAGTTTTTTCCCCCACTCTCAGGTTTTACATTGAGGTTACTGCTGTAACTGACTAAAGAGCAAACTTTCTAAATTAGTTTGGATTGCTAATTTTATGTTTTGTTTTTCCTTCTTTGATTTTCCTCTTTACTCCTTAATCATAAACCATTACCTAAAGCCTTTCAACTTCTGCTAAGGACAACAGAAGGAACTTTCAGCCTCGCTATATGAATCTATTTGGAGTCATGATGTATTTGCATGCTTGTATTTGATCTTCATGCCCACTTACCTCACTGCATGTCTAACTGGTATTTTTCTCCCTCAGTGTAAACTTGGTTTGTCATTTATAAAAGAATTTCATTGAAGAAAAGAAAGCACATCATAAATTTTAGAAAGTTATTCTAATGATCAATACAATCCTAATGTAATTATCCAAGGAAGAATTTAAGTAAGCAAGACTGCATCACCGAAGAGGAAGATGAGCTTCAACATCATCACCTTCACAAAAACACTTTTGTGGAATTTTGCAAAAAGTATTATTTTAGCTATACTAAATACATGTAGTGAACTGTCTCTGGTGTCGAAAACCTCATTTGACATACTAAAGGTGGTTAAAGGGACACCTTCCCTTAGGCTATTATTTGAAGAAAAACAAGAAACAAAGGCTTTCTTGCTTCCCATGTCTCAAGAACATGGGAACATGTGCACATTAAACTCACATGTAAACACGTGTGTGTTTAAATGAGCTGAGAATTACCCTAAGCACAGTATTCTGTCTTCTTCAGAGTCCAAGTTAACTCTACAGCTCTGTGAGACACTAACTACTATGCCAAAAAGCATCAATAATGAAAGCCAGATATAATACACCATCTAGAATCTCAGAGAGTACTTAGGATTTTGTTTCATAGCTTAGAGAGGGCTAGTTTTGAAAGAGAAATTATGGGTAGAACTTTTCTAAACCACAGTTAGCTGGAGCAGCAAAGGCACTGCTTCCACTTGTGCAGATCATCCCTTCAGACAGAGGCTGAAGGTCCCTGGGAGACCATGGGGAGGTGGAGAGTCCCAGCAGTGGTACTGCAGGGCATGGACAGATTAATACAGTCCTTTATGCAACCTTCAAGGTAACTCAAAAATTTTCCATTGCCCACCTGGAGCTGCTTTTTTTTTTTTTTAAATGAGTGTGTTTTTCAGCTACCCCATAAGTTTGGGGTTTTTTTGCCTATTTCTTCTCATAGAAAATATTTCAAAAATCAAAGGCTGATGTCCCTTTTTCCTGCCTCCTTGGTATTGAAATGAATCATCAGCTTTCTCAAATCCTCCACTCAATGATACGAATCTTGTACAATCATAGATCTTCCTTTCATGAAAATTTTGGTGTGGCTAATGATCCCATAAGCTTATGCCAAGAGCATCCTCATAAAGCACTGGCAGCTCCAAAAATCCACACTCCATTGCAGTCTGTTTAAAGAGGTGGCTACATATTACAGCCCACGATAAGTGTCACCGTCATGTTCACTGAGAACAGGTCTCATACACACACTTGTCAGTTCCAGCATTTTGCTGGAGTAGTACTCTTAGTAACCGGCTCGCAAGGTCTGCTAAAATATATTGATTCTAATGTAATAAATATGAAACCTTCAAAGAAGTGAATTTTATTAACCTCAGCTTTTTGTCAGTCTGGGATAACTATGTTAAGTCCCGAGAATGAAATTTCATTACAAAAATCAAGCTGGAATTAGTACTATTCTGTGTTCCTATCTAGAAGGCAAAAGATAGAAGAGACCTGCCAAGCACAAATTAATGCTGTACCTTTGTACATTACTGTGCCTAGATATCAGGAGTTTAAGAGCCACATGGATAGTGTCCATGGATAATGGACTGCCCAAAGGCAAAAGAAAAATGCAGAAGTCAAAATGATAAGACTGACTAAAAGTTGTAGGACATTACGCTTTGGCTATACTTGTATGAACTTCACTGGAAAAACATTACTGCCTGAGACAGCATCAGTGTTCTTGCCGGTAAACCATGCATTAAGGAACCTGCGTAAAAATTGAAATTTTCAATAGTTCTTGCTATATGGAGGACTAGAGAAAAAGAAAGCCTTGGAGCAATGCAGCTAACAAAAGAGCCCAGTATCTTAACAGATCTCTACAGCTGATGTAGGGAACTTTGTACAGAGTCAAGGCAATATTAATGTTTAGTTGGAAACAGTCTGAGTGAAGTAAATTTTACAGTTTGCTTGCTGCCTGTATCTACTCTCCCTGTTTCCTTAAAGATGACCTTAAAGTGCATAAAGAGCAGTCTGTCCTTATGGTTTTTATTAAAATGCATTATACAAGGCGCACATATATATATATTTTTAGGAAGAACAATACACTTTTGTATTTGTCACCGACATTGACCAATCCATTAGTCCTTACATTTTAAAAACAAGAAAACTGCCCTCAGGCAGATTTATCCTTGATTAAGCAGGTTATTGTTTTGGAGAAATATTTGACTGTAAGTACAGTGAACGTGAATGTCAAAAAGAGGGTACTAGCATCACTATTTTCAGTAATACATAATTGTACCTAAATGTTACCAGATCTTCCCACGCAGTTTGGTCAGTGCTTTTAACTTCAGAGGCATCATTCACCACTATTTGTATCCTGACGTTCATTGAGCAGAGATGTCTATTGGGCTATTTAATATTAAAAATATTATATCCAAATGTAGTGCTACAAAACTTCATATTGCTATTTTAAGATTTTAAAATTATTCGTAACTTGATTCCATAGTTTCAGCTATTATAAACTTTTTTCAGTAAAGAGTAGTAGTTCAGGAATGTTTAAGAATACAGTCTTTATCAGAACTGGGCTTTTCCTCCCTGAAAAGTCTATACAATGAACCTTCAGAATACTCTATTTGAAAGAATACTGGGAGTGTAAAATCTGCGCCTAGTTATTCACATAGGATTATGAAATAGGAGAAAAAAGAAATAACATTTTCTGACACCACAGTTTTAATCTGTCCGGAAAAAAAGAATGCAAGAGAGTATCTCTTTTTAGAAAATAAAATTGGGAGAATTTAACAAAGTAATTCTGAAGTACAGGTGCTTAGGACACTACCTTCTCCTTGTATTCATGGAGATATTCAGACTGTCTAGATTGTCTCATCTGATGAAGATTTTCCATATTTGGGAAGTGACAAACATCTGAGGAGTTCTGGCATGGATAACGTGTCTTTGTTACTTGCTATATTCCATACTTCTTCTATTGATCACTGTGTCTTTTCCTTTTTGGTAGGTTACCAAGATATAATCCGTTATTATGCAATACAGTCAGGTTTTAAGAACATACTGCACTTATTCATAGATCTACATGACTTATTTTTAGACACTTTAATATCTGCTTGTATAGCTTCTTGCAAGCCCTACATGTTAAAATTCTCCTTAAAGACTGTTAATGGACAGGTATTAAAACATAATGCTAATAAAGGCTTTGATACAATTCAGTGAAGTCAAAAGGCTTTCTCAAATTGCTCTGTAATTTAGAACAGCAACTTCATTAATCAGAAACATATCAATATAAGTTAAAGGAGAACATTATGGCAGGAGGAATAATTTGCTGTGACAGAAATTTACTTCTTACTAAATATTTTGCCCGAATAAAGTGTTACAACTGTACTTGAGCAGTACAAAAGGAAGTAATGCAGGAAAACTTGGCAGCAACCAGCTAGATGCAGAAATTCACAAATCTGTTCCCAGATGTTGAGGAACCTTACACTACCTTTCAAATTATTCACTTATTTGACCTCAAATATAAATACAAACTTGAGGCATACAGTGAAGTTAAACAAGATCATGGACCAGTGGTTTGTGTTCACAAAGGCTAATTTTTTGTGTTATCAAAAACCTTATGCTTTGAGAACCAAAGGTAATTATAGAAAGATGGTTAGGCATTTTATAAGTGGTAAATATTCACTCCATTCCTCCCATCTACTGAAAAAATGCATCACATTTACTAGTTTTATAAACATTATTCTAACATGCAAAAAGAAGAGATAAAGAGACCATTATCAAATCTGAATTACATCTAAATATCTGACTGAGAAGGATCAACACAGCTGTGAAAGTGAGCTGAAATTTCAATAACTGAAATAAAATTTCATCTTTAAATTAGTTAAATCACTAAAATAATGTGAAGAATAAATACTATTGGGATTTCATAAACAGTTCTAAAAAGATGACTATCTGGTTGATCATAAACCCTAATGAAGATGTTGCAAACTAAATGAAATCCAGCACTTGAAACAAATCAAGTATTTTTTACCTCAGAACAAGATATTATATAAAATCTAAATCTTTGGAGCTATACTGTCAACAGTTCACTCCATTTGCATCTGCACTACCCTCTGGCACAGGTGAATTCAGCATGCCAGTCATTCCATGTGATTTTGCTCCTAGGGACAGAGAGACCTTAACACCCATGATACCAACAGCCCTAATTATTTGGGAGTTAACATAGACCAAGAACCTTTGAGAATACAAGCAATTTAAAAGTCCAAATTCAACCTAAAAAACTGGTTAACTCCAATAATTCTCATTTTTCTTATAATATGAAGTGTTTGACACAATGGGATTGACAGCTGTACGTTAAAACAATGCTCTGTAAAGTGAAGGGATCTACTCTTACAGCTTCTTAATCAAGAACCTGTTGAAAGTCTCTGTGGAAGGGGAAGATGTGTCTCATGATTTTAAAGCTTTGGCTGCTGAATTTTTCTTCACATTTTACATGTATTTATCTTGAACTTATATGGTTTCCTGCCCCTCTGGCCCTCAGTTATGGCTGGGATGACTCACCAAAAATTACTGCAAGATATGCAATTTCCAAGTCAAATGAGCAAATTAGTGCCATGCACATCTTAAATAGCTCTCCTCTGGAGCAGAAGTCATCTGCTAGAAATGAAAGGGCTTCAGTTTCCTGGGAGGTTGCAGAAGCCTGCAAGAAGAAACTGTATAAGGGCACTGCATAAGAATTTGGAGTATGGCTGAAGTAGCCAAGCTTCTGTGAACATCTCTGGAGTACTCAGCTTGACCATGATCATCCCAACACAAGTTTCATACTGCCATGCTGCCCACAGCATCTACATACAAACTGTTCCACCTCAAACACCAATTCAGTGCTTGAGCCAGAAAGCATGACTGATCCCATGTATCCAGTTAAACCTGGACCTTTTGGTGCTTACCAAGTTTGATGAGGAACTGCCAGGCAATCAGTTTTCTTCTAGTAAATTACTGACAAGCCCTTTTAAAATAGAAAAGCACTGTTTAAAAAAATAATAATAATAAAAAAATTATTTATTGGATAGCAGAATTACTTGCCCGTATTAATCAGATAAACTCAAATATCTGTTTTGTTGTGACAAAAAGACATCTTAGCCTTACCCCTCATACCTTGTGTTTGCAAGTCGGTCAACTATCTCAAAACTCTTCAGACAAAAGGCAAGTGAAAGACCTGCTTTTGAACCCTCAGACATGACTCTTTAAAGTCAGATGCATGTCATCCTTAACTAGAGCCCGTTTGGAGAGAAACTTTAATTATGCTGGCATTTAAGATATTCATTATCTGTAGGTACATTTTAAGAACTCCTACTCTTTCTCTTCTCTTAAAATGCAGAATATGAGACCATAGCTGAACTTCTGACATAGGCTTTTGCAGATGAAAATATTGTGAGATATGTCTGGCAGCTTACAGGAATTTTAATCCCTGAAGCCTGCAGAAAGAGTAAGCTACTTAGATATTTCCAACACAGACACCCTAAAACAGCCAGTCACTCAACGCTAATTCAACAGCAACATTAAAGTATACACCTGTACATCTCATGCTGACATGTCAATCAACAAAACAATTTATGGAAACCTTACATTCACAAAATGAACTATAAATAATAATAGCTTATTTTTTATTTTATCTTGAGAAAGAAAAGCTGCATTAAAAGTTCACAACATGAGACCATATGAGAAATTAATCTTAAAAATGTAAGCCCTGAATTAATGTTATAGACTAGTTCTCCTTTATAATATTCCATTTATCTTTCCTTTACTTCCTCCCCAAGCAGAGGGGATGTGTTGTCGGGCTTTACCGAGCATATGTTAATAACAATTTATTTGGTAGATATGACATGTTCCAAAATTATACGTCTCCAAATTATCAATGAGAATATTATTTCCTCATCAATTAGGTTGAAAAGTAGATCTTTCTGTTTGCTATGTCTGCCTTTCCAGCAAATCAAACTTGTAATATCAGCTTCAGTTAATAATTTGGGGGGTGGGGGTGATGTTTTTCCTTTTATTTTATTCTATTTTTTGGAGAAGTCACATTGCTTATTATACAAACATGAAACACCTATTATTTGTCTCTACAAGTCTGTTTCTTACATTTTACGTTCTGAATTTCTTTTTTACTTTTTTAAATCTCTTGCCCATGACTACTGAGCCGTTACATTAAACTGCTTATGCTTCTTGTATATGACATTTTATATCTCAAAACCTGTGATCTTTTTCAGGAATAACTGCTTGACTTCACACCTGAATCTGGTGTATTTTTCAATCCCCTGCATCCCCTATTCACAGTCCATGCAGCACATGGACAATACAATCTGCTATTGGCTACAGAGCTTGAGAAAACTTTTCGTTCTAGTGTAAGATTTTGAAATTCCCCAGTTCTGAATATGCGCTTCCATCTACAGAAAAGAGTTTATTACAGAAACTCAGTGTGCATCTCTCAAAGTTAATCCAGTATTTTGTTCAGTACAATATCTAATTATTGCAAAGGCAGAAGAAAAATGGCTAAAAAGAAAAAGGGAATGAAACAGAGGAAAACAATAGCAAGAGCACTAATCATGTGGTTAAAAAACCTACCTGACTCAAATGTCATCATCACTAGCTGTAGTCTGGTAATGCCAACACTTTGGTTTTCAAAATAAATTTAGCAGCAAAGTTCTGCACCAGATTAGACTGGAAGTAAGCTGAAAAGATGGAATTAAGATACACAGTTGGGTTTAAAAAAACAAACAAACAAAAAACAAACAAACAAACAAACAAAAAAAACACAAAAAAAACCAAAACAAAAAACCCCCAAAAACAAACAAACAAACAAACAAAAAAACCCAAACCCCAAACCACCACTGTCTAAATCATCCATATGCACTTAGAGGTGCATACAAGGAAAAGTACAGCACTACAGTAAATATCCACCTACATAACTAATTTGTTTGGGAGAGATTTTTCACCCCCACCCCCGTTCCCTCCAATAGTAAAAAAAAAATTACAGGAACTTTCTTTTCTTGAACATGTTTAAAATAGATTGGGTTTTTTTTCTTGTAACAATTATCTCTGCACAGCAACAGCTACCTCAGTTAAGAGACAAAACCCTTACTGATGGCTAAGACATTAATTTATTTCATAATGCAATTAAATACTACATATACTGAATACAGGAACAAAAATTGGGCACAAATGTCTAGAGGATTTGGGCCTTTCTCAAATTTAGGGATATGTGAGCAGTCTTAATTAAGTCATTGGGATTATTCAACTTTAAAGTAATTGAAATTTTATCATACATTTAAAATTTAGAAACCTGTAAAAGTTTTTCCACAATTAAGTAATACTAATAATGTTTCTGCTTCAGATGTTAAAATTTTGCTGAAAAGAATTCCATGTAAAACAAAACCTTGTAAGCAGAGAGGGTCAAATTGTGCCACAGACACTGTGCAGTAAGTTACAGATTGCAGTGTGACTCCTGATCCAGTAAAAATCCTCACCCAGAAATGCCATATAGCAAAAATATATCATGCAAATGAAGCAGAAACTGATGCAGTTGTCTTCCTCTTTAGCCAATTATTGATTTATGTTTTGGTTTCTTTCCTGAAGTAAACATCTAACTAGAACAAAACTGTTTGTTCGTTTCCATGCATGAAGGATAAGAGGCATAGATAACAGATATTATGTCCCCATAAATAAAACAGTCCAAGAAGCAATTCGATAATTTGTCTTCACTGCTGTGTACCATAACAGCCTTGTGGTTTATCTTGCTCTGCATAGCTCACAGAAGCAGATATTTCTGCCACCTCATAGGAAGGGAATATTGACTTTTGAGTTCTTTCCTGTTTTTTCCTGACTAGGTACATTCCAGCTCATTAATGCCAGTTACTTTGCTTTGAAAAAGACTTTTTTGGAAAGTATAAAGAATATTTTTACACTGTGTTACTCTTTCAGCTTTAAAAATAAACCCTGGCTATACAAGATGTATCTTCCCACATGCCTTGAGTTTGTTTGTGGCACATTCTTGCCATGCATTTGCAGAGTTAGGACTTTCCTATTGAGAAAACAGGTCATTTTCAGCAAAGGATCAAAATCCCACTCAAGGTATATGGCAGAGAAGGACTTCTTAGCTACACAGGTTCACATAACCCAGATTTTGTTCATCTGAGCTGGGGAAGCAAGGGGGAATGGAATGTTTGGAAGCTGAGTTCTTTCGACTGGTTGTTCAGCAAAAGCCTCAAAATATTAACTTTCTTGTCTCACAGGGTAAGGAACCACCTCAGCCAGAAATACAGCAAGCAGAGCACTAGAAGGACTTTCTCTTCTCTAGTTTTCCCCCGCAGTAATGATTAATATTAATATTAAGAGCAATAGGTCCCATGACCATCCCATCCCCTACAGTCTCTACCAGTTTTAATAAGTGATTTTATGAGAAATCACACTGCTATGTGACCTATATCCATGACATCTCTGTGTATGAGCTCTTGAAACTTTCAAGAAGCCCCATCCCAACCTCTCCATGTTCATCCTCCAGCTCGGTAGCCAGTGGCCCCCAGCACAAAGTTGTGAAGTAAAGCCACTATAGGAACATTAGTGGCTGAGTGTTTTCTTGTGAATTTGCTTTGGATTAGCAGCTGTAATACACCTGGGTGCCAAAGCCACAGACAGCAAACAATTTTTATGCTAAGTAAGAATAAACAGTGAAGCAGACAGGATGCTTAAGGTAGTTTTCTCACTATCAAGCAGCTTATCACAAAGATGAAGGAAATGCTGTGCAGCACGCTGCAGTACTATAGGACAAGACTGACTTGTTATGTAAGAAATTACAAAAGCATTCAGATTTTGAGTGGTATCTCATTTTGATAATCATGGACAAATAGTAAGTTATTACATTTCCCTACCCAGAAAAAATTCAAGTTTCATTACTTGGCAGAACAGAGGCATAATATTGTAGTTCAGCAAAGCTGATGAGAACATTTTTGGTTTGTTTTCTTTGTCTCCTTTTATGTTATCATTGAAATGCTACCATATACTGCAAAGCAACCAGAATGTTGAGGTAGCTTTGCATTGCATAGCATAAATCACACAATTATAATGTCAAATTAAAAAAAGCCAGATGACAATGCAGGATGCACATAGCTTAAAAATATTATTACGTGATTATTCTGAGTCAGGGGCCAAGGTCCATGCATAGCACTCACCTCAGGCAAAATCCCAGCAAAATCTTTGATAGTTATATCAACTATTTAGAAAGTTTAGTATGGACTACATGTTTTTTGCACCTCTTGTTAGATATTTAAGTCTGAAAATACCAGTGTTTTCTTATTATCTCTATAAAACGCAACAACTTATTTATGTAACTCTTCAAAGCACTTTGAAATTTTTTGATGTGCCACAAAATAATAAGCAGGAGAAACATGCATTACCACAAAAAAAATTTCAATATAAATAGGCAAGACTGAAATTGAAAAAAAGTTGTTTTCTATGAAGGACTGGTAAGACTAGAATTCAGAGAGTCAAAAACATTAACAGAGCAAGTTGCTTTCCAAAAAGGGCTGGTCCTAGATCATGATAGAGTGCAGTTCTGTTCCTTGTGCACCTACTGATCCCACACCAAAAAACCATTCTAGTTCAACAGTTGCTTGTAAATCCAGATAGTCAGTGTGTTTGGGACAACATGAGATAAAGCATAAATATGGTGCAAGATGACAGCAAATGGATGCCAAAGAATCACTAGTAGAATGGATAAGATGCAAACCCAGACAAGATCTTTTAACTTTAAAGGAACAGATTAGTGAGATCATGGCCTTGAGTACAAGTCTATTGCATCTTAGTTTACCTTGGCACAAGCACTTTTACAAGGAGCAGCTTTGTTAATTCAGTTAATTCATAATGCCTGCTCTTTTATTGCTACCTACTGGTTAGACCAGGTCATCACAACACTGTTGACTATGCTAGTTTTTACCATTTTCCCAGGCTAAACTCAAAGTCTTGGTGTTAATTCTAAACTAGGAGTACTCAATTCACATGGAAAACTCCTAACAAAACCTAATGGCATAGAGAAAGTTATGCTATCAGATGCAGAGAGACAAGGTTTCTCTGAGAAATAGGATGAGGCTTGAAGCACATTGCTTCATCATCTTCAAAATAGAATATAAAAATAGTTTCTGGAATCAAGAATTTCTCTTAACTCTGTAAGCCACAAAGGAGATTGTGGAAGCAGAAAGTTTGAAACAAGCAGGTATGTCATTAAAGTAAGGAAAAGGAAGACAGGTGTGATTGAATGCTGACTGGAAGTGGAGTGTATACAGAAAAGGGAGGAGTCAAAGAGGAGGCACCAGGTCAGGGAGTATGGATGGCATACATCATTTCTGCTCTCTCCAAGAAGTAAAATTTTCTGTACATAAAAGGACTAGAAGTTATTTTGTACACAAATATTTCAGATCATCTTCTGACAAGCCTGGGTCTTTTGTGCGGTAACATTTCCCCACAGTCCATGGAAAAGAGTTCTATATACATCTCTCCCAGACCCACGTCTCTCCAGTAATATGGGAGAGAGAACCTGTAAGAGAAGCAACAAAATTGAACTGATCACTCATTGGAGAACAGTCATAGGAAATTCCAGCAGCACAGTGAGACCACCTTCTTTAAACTGTAACATTTGGGGTTTCTATGTTTTTAATAGATCTGTACCAATTTGTTTATATTTTATTTACTTGGTGACATAGAAATACAACATGTTGTATTTAACAGTATATTGTCATACTTATTTTTTACTTTTTCAAGTATTTCTTTGAATTCCTTATTTCAGTCTTGTATCTAGGAACCAAGAAAGCTGACGTGCCCTTAGTAATTTAACAAGAAATCTGTTGAACCCTGCTTCTGGATCTGTAAAAATGAAAAAGTATCCTTCTACAATCTAATTTAAGCAGGTGCTACAGAATATTCGTATTTTTAAGGCAATAATAATTAGTAGACAGAGATAATCAGCTGCTTTCGGCCTGATGCTAGCTACCTTGCTTATAGTTTTCATAAGAATTGTGAAGAAAAGATATTTCTATTTCTACAACAATAAATAAAATTCCCTGAAGAACTAATCATATAAAATTCCCTGTTATTCAAGTTAGAAATTCAGGTTCTCGGTATCAAGGCATCACTATGCTCCATGGTAGGATTTCTGAAAGCAGAAGTTGCTCAGAAGCACAGACTTCTGAAGAAAGTCACTCACTTGAAAGTTAAGCATCATCGTAAGAGACTGAACTGGGAATGAACTGTAGCAGCTCCATTACTCCTTAAATTATGTCCAAAACTGTGCCTAAGATTATGATGCATCTGTTTTCCAATAAAATCCTGTTTACACACTTGAGCTTTGTTGAGAAAGATAAATCCAATTTATGGAGGACTTTGATATTTCACAATTTGATTTTGTCTCCATTAGCTTAAACCAATTGTCAGCATAACTGACAGGGAACCTATAAAGGGAATTGTTAATGAAACCTGGGGACTATGTGAAGCCATCCCAGGAAAAACTGTGAAATAATTTCTTTCAAACAAAAAGAAAAAGTTATTGCAGCCAGAGAGTTTTGCTGAGCAAAAACAGATACAGAAACAACAAATAATTAAAAAAAAAAATATTTCAGAGAACCAGAAAAAACAGGTTAATGATGGACAATAAAGATAAAAATAAACTCATGTGACTAGCAAATGAGGTTAAAGAAATCACTGAAATATCAGTGCTCAACAGATCTGAAATATCAAAAGACATTTTTTAAACAATTAAACAATTTTAAACAAATAAGAACAAAAAAAAGTATATTTTGGCCATGTGTACATCATCTGCTTGGAGTAAATGGTAACATTTTCAATAATTCAGTAACAGCCAAAGTGTGTGCATTAGCTAGTTCTTTTTGTATTTGGAGCAAAGTAGGAATCTGTATCCAGCTCATATGCTGCCATGGACAGGACAAAAAGATTACTATCTGTAACTCTACTTGATAGAAAACATTTTAAACATCAAAATAAGGATTTTTGCAAAAAGAATGCAAAAATCAGTATTGGATAATTTCTCATCAATAGCTATAATGGTTGTAGCTAAAGAGCTTTGTATACCAGTAATATTTTATTTTAAGGAATCCTGGAAAACTGAGGCAGTTCCAGAGAACTGACAGTGCCATTCTTAAAAGGTGTAAGAATATTAGTAAGCAATGAATATCAGTTATGTTGTCTCATAGAAATAAATCCAATTAAACATTAGTGCTTTTTTGTGAAAGATTATTGAACAAAGGATTACTGAATCAGGATTACTGAGTTGATTGTTAATATCCACTTTGTTGACACACAGATTTCTACAAGCCATTTTGTTTAATATCACATAAATCTTGATTTTAAAAAATTATGTTACATGGAAATAAACAGGATGTTTATTCAAATGGATTAAACACAAACTCACCAACAGATTTTGAGAACCTGTTAATAGGAAGATACCGATGAAAGAAAACATTTCAAGTATAACCTTACAGGCTATATATCTGTACCATGTGAATACTTGTGTTCCTACTGAAACATGCATACCGAAGCATACAAGAGTTTTTCCACCCTGATTCCTTACTACTTTTGCAGGACCATACTCCATTACTGTAGCTATCTCACATACCTCTGTGCCTCAACCCCAGACCCTTCTTGCATGCATATTCCCAGTCATGCTACTTTGTTGTTGCTGCTGAGTTCAATGAGGAATTTTGTTTGGCCATATGCACCCCAAGAAAGGATTAGATGAACTAGAAGGAAATGGTCTGAGCAACTCAAAATCAGTTACAGCCATCCTGAATTCCCATTGATATCAAACTAGGCTGCAGCAGTTGCAGTATCCAACATAACATCCAGCAAATCATCTTGTATGGAAGGTACTGTTCTGGAGAAAGTAAATTAGAAGCTACTGTTGAGCCATTTTAGTCTCCAGATATGGGATAAGGAATAGAGAGTGAAAGTGTACTCTGAAGAAAGAATACAGCTTTCAAAACTTGTACTGCAATCTGATACTCTTCTTCCAGCAGGACCAATCTTGCTACAAGGCATTTGCTCAAGTGGAGACCACTGACTGCACCCAATTCTTAGACATCACTAGAAGATCAGGCTGAAAATGTGGTAATCATCATCATTATTCTGAGCAGTAAGTATCCCAGAATGATAAGTACCACAGACGCTTCCCACGCCCTCAGCAAGTTTGCATGACACACTGTCTAGTCCTGTGATGGTTGTAAATTCATATTCCCTTTAATGCCCATCTTTGAGGACCCCCACTTATATCAAGAAAGAAACTCCTCCATTACATAGAACACCATGAATCACTGAATTTGGTTTATCAATAAACCATTAGATACCTTTCTTTTTTCACAACTCTAGACTATTTGAAGAGGGGACGCACAAGCATGCTCTTCTCCCCAATGAGAGAAACATTAATAATAATTGAGCACCATTTGCATAATGAATAATGACACCTATATCCTCGATAGGTTCCGAATCACTATCCAGGAGTAATGCAACACTGAAATCCTGCAGACAGTGGTTTAAATGCAGGTCTACAAAATGTTATCACCCTTCTCCAACTACTTACTCTCCATCCCTCCAATTCTCCCACTCAACACTGTGACATATCTAGCAGGCATACCTAGCAGCAGGTATTTAGCATACCTAGCATATCTCCTTCTCCATCTAGGAGTTGCCTAGCTAAATCCCTCTCCTAGGAATTCACAAGGATGGTTCTGTCAGACAGTTCTATGAAGTTCCCTAGTTGTTACCTGGCTTGGATTTCCAGACACTAAGAAGGAGACCCAAAACATGACCCCAACATTTGAAAACAGGTTCCACGAGCTGATTGGTTGATTGACTAGAGGTTGAAAAGTATACATGGGAACATCCACATAGGGAAGATACTTGACAGTTTGGGAGAGGAGAGAAATGACATTGATTTTCTCAGGTAAGAGCCCAAATAAAATGAAACATAAGTTGCGTATGTCTCTCCCTTGCCTGTTTCCCACCTCTAATACTAGCAGACATAACCTGTTTGGGAGACAGTTCACAGCCCTCAGAAGCTTAGGGCATCAGAATGGCTAAACCCAGCATAGACAGTGCAAAACATGCAATGAAGAAATTCAACATACACAGGAAAATTGGAGATCCCTTGAGAAATCAAATTTTCCTGAAGTCTGCAGAGAACAAAGACAGACGTCTGGATTTGCATCTTTCCTCATACAGATTTAGTTGCTGATTACACTAACATTGAATTGAATCAGACTCAATCACTAGATTTATTTAGCTTTTTTTCTGACAAACTGTGTTCAACATTAAATGTATTTTTCTGTTATTGTAACTTTGAAATATCATTCCATTACAGTAAAAGCTTTATTAGAAGGGAGTCATTACTGATATTCAAGTTCAGATTGAATTGGTGTTTCTGTCAGAAATCCCAACTTTCCATGGTCCCTGGGACATTTCAGATTGCATCAAGCTCTGACACATGATATCCAAGGAACACTCAAACAAATTTAGAGGTTTTTCTTTTCCATAGGGTTTCTTTTTTTCATTTTGTGTTGCTCACTGTAAGTGACTGAAATCTGAGAGGTCACTTTTGAGTGCCAAGGTTTAAGAAAAAAAAATCAGTTAGACATGGTCTCAGGGGCTATTCTGCTAGAAAAGAATAAATAAGTAAGGAATATGTGAAAGGAAAAAAGAGAAGTGGAACAAGAATTCTTATAAATAGAAAGATTAAAAAACGTCATCTGAAATGGCTCAGATACTTAAGATATATCCACTGATTTGTATGTTTGTAGTATGCTTTTTTTATTGCTTTATTATCAGATTTATATTTCTAAATGTTACCTTTAAGTGTTTTCTTTGCAATGGTCAAAGAAAATAACATGCTAAAAGACAAATTCAATTTATTCTAAGCTATGTTCTTACACATGGTGAAACAAACACTCAGCATGTACTTACAAATAGCTACAATCCAAAGGGCCAAACCTCATAATGGCTGTGATTTATCATAATATTCAAAAAAAACAGGTATTCACAGCAGATGTATAAAAGATTGAGAGCGTTTATCAGGTAAGGAAAACCTATCCTAACTGAACTTCCATTTCTTTATGTGTAGGTGCATTTTCTATTGTCTACATCTTTCCTTTTGAGATCAAGAAAGAAATAACAGTTCACTCCTTTTGCTGAGAGCAGTGATAGGGAAAGATAAGAGGGGTAATTGCAAACGGTCCTTGTAAAGAGAGGTGCCTGAAAGAGACAGGAAAGACGGTTTTGCATAATCCTAGAGAGGAAATTCACAAATAATTAGATGCAGTAGGGTCTATAGAACAGGGGTCTACTGTTACGAGATGTTTTGGAGAAGAAACGTCCCTAAGGAATATCCCACCTTGAGGCTACAGGAGAAAGGAGGTTCCAAACTATGAAGTTAAAGCATGAGTCTCCATCAAGTTTGTCTATGGGAAGAGCAAAAGGCCGTGAACCTAGCTTTGATTAAGTCCTCTATTAATCAAATACTGGCTCTGACTTGGTATGAAAACAGGACTAAAAATAACAAAGCAACTCTATAGCACAGGGAGAGGGAGCTGGCACCCAAAATTTTACACCTCAAGCCGACTGAAATGACTACGTAGATCATGTTGGCAGAATGTCTTTTTTTTTTTTTTTTTTTAGTAGATCAGAAGGTAAAAAGCGGGACAGATTCCTATATTTCCTGCCTAATATCAACCTGCAGGTACAAAAGCCATCATTATTGTGATGCTCATAAATTACACTTCCTAGCACAGAAGGTCCTCTCCTTTTGAAAGGAGCACTTGATGAAGGAAGCCAAACCCTTGTAACCAGAAAGGCCACTCCACAATAATCACTTTGCCCATCGAACACAAGGCTGTGTCAGCTGCACTGAGGACCACCTGCAGCCTGAATGGTCTCAGCTAGCATTTGTCTTCTTGTAGTTGTCTGTCATTTTGGTTGCCTTAACCCCATTTTTAATGATATTTTTTTTTCTCCCAATTCACCCTGCTGGTGAGATGTCAACACATATCAAAAGGTATCTGTGAAACCTATCAAAGCTTTGGCAGCTTTCTCTCTCTTCTTATGTTAAAAAAAGAGAATGTTTATTTTAATTTGCTAAAAGTTCACAGCAACTATCGTTAGGATGACAGGTGTTGTGAAAGGCCACTGTATGTTTTCCTTGTTTAAGTTTCCTTCTTTAAGCTTTGGAATGCCTTCCACTAGGAGATATATAATAACAAAATTTGATAAGTGAAATATTGTGACAGCAGCTATTTTTTTAACTGCTGTTTATTTAACCTGGAAAAAGTTTTGTTTATTTATTTTCAACATCAGAAAAGGTACAATATTTCAGTGGCAATCAGTCACTATTTCAGTTCAGCAAATCAAGGAGAACAGCTTAGCACTGATTTAAAAAACGTTTGGTGAAAACAGCACCAGAATATTGTTGTTCTTATTTTTCCTTCACAAGTAGACAAAAAAATATTATTACCACTAAGATGAGACCCATTCCATAGTGAATATATGCAAGACTCTTCTGCTTCAATAGACTTAATTGCTTCTCTATTATGTACCATGGGATATTTTTTTCCTTAGTGCATTTGAACAAGTCACTCACACATTCGCCAGGCCAAAGAAATTAAAAATCACCACTCTGTTTATCATGCTGATAAATTATGTTTGAATGTCAGTCAGATCATGTGGTTAATGATAAACTAAATATCCATAGAAGATGTAAAATCAAAACCCTGAGCACCTGCAGTCATTAAAGGTCCAGAGCTGCTTTGTGAATAGACAAGGGGCTAAATTACATTCTTCATACCTGAAGTTCTACTGCAGTATCAGCTGAATTTGTTAGCCAGCCACAAAGCACATGCTCAAATATAAGTAGATAAGTAGAGCTGTGATCACCTATATCTCTAATGTTATGCACATCTTTCTATATCAGGACATTTCTTCCTTTTGAAAAATTGCTATATTACTGCTTTAATATACTGGTTAGCATTTCCACAGTGACTGACTGATGCTGAGTAGAATATCCCTCTAAGTTTGATGTGCCTTTAAGCAAATATCCAGTCTAATGTGAAAGTATCTTTTGTTCACTATCGAGATATATTCTGTCCAAGCTTACAATGAACAACTGTATTGTTTTAGCATCTGCTGTGAAAGAAAGTTGTACACAAAGACTAAGAAGCTCCATGTTTACACACAGAAAGTGATCCAATACCTGTTAGAAAAGGATAAATCACAGATAGTTGTGGTCAGCTGTTGAGATTATTATGGAAAACATATATGCATTTTGCCAGTATTGAAATAAAGCATAGAAAATAGTCTTTTTTTCACTCCCCCCCACACATATACTTTGCATTCATTACTTCCATGCTTCCACACAGAGGGAAAAAGAAAAGTATGATTTAACAAACTGAAAAGCTGGAAAGATGTCCCTAAAGGAAAAAGTTAACCAGTAACAGACACATAGGCAACACACCAATCATTATGTGATTCTTCCTTAGAATACTTTTCAATTCTAAAGATCTGTAGCACAAGGATTTCTTGAGGTAGAGCTGACATCCTTGTCCTAAATAGACCTTAATAGCTTTTTCTTGCACAAATCTGCCCAGTCACTTTTAGATGTATGTCATAGTTTAGCATCCATAGTCCCTGCTAGCAAATAGTTACCTCGCCATTTCTTATTCTTTTTTTTCTTTTCTTTTCTTTTCTTTTTTTTTAACCCTGCTGTCTGCTAGTTTCAACAGATAAGAATAGGTTTTTGCATTGGAAGAGACAAAAAAAAATCATTCCCAATTGCTCCAGATTTTATAAGCCTTCATATTGTCTCAATCATTTCTTTCTAAGCCTGAGGCACACTGGTTTATTTAATTAATCCTCAAACAGAAATCATTTTAACATCTTTGATCATTCTTAATTTCCCTTCTCCATAACTTTCTCAATTCTTTTTTCTTCAAATAGGGAAGTGAATACTATACACATTTCTGAAAACATAAGAGGAGTGCAGACTGATACAATTTCTGTTTCTTTATTCCTTTCCAATAAATCCTAACTTTTGACCTAACATTTTAAGCCTAAAATTGTTTTTCTTCTTTCAGCACCAACGTGTATAAATTAAGCAATATCTGACATTAGTGTAGAGTCCATAAGAACCTGTATCAAAGTTGAAGCTAGTGGAGGAGGAAGTCAATTTAGCTCACTACCTTTGAATCTTGTCCAGATCATCCAAGAGGTTTTTTTTTATCACCTCTAATAGAGCCTGAGGATGAGCAACATACCATATGTACTGAACCAATGCAATGGATCCATTATATCATGATCATTTCAGGTAGTAGTCTTTCTTCCACTAGTATGCAATTCCAAGTATTTTTACATATGCTTCATTATTGAGACTACTTCTTCCACATTTCATTTACTCAAGACTCACCATAGATTTTGAGTGAGAGCTGCTAAGATTAAGCAGATGCAACAAGTACTGGACAACACAACACAAACAAAAATCCTTTGACACTCTTAAGTACCCATACTGCAGAACAAATTTTAATCTGGCATCTGATTGAACAAAGCTGTTAGTTTTACCCTTCTTTTCTAGTAAAATAAGCAGCTGAGAACAGCAGAATCACTCTCAAGTAACACTAATATGAATTAAAGGATCAATGTTGTGGATGTTTATGAGGCATGCCCATAGCAAAAGAGCAACCATTTCCACAAATGAAAATGCAAGTATTTCTGATCATGCCAGGTGGACGACATGACCTCACCTCAGCCTAATGAGCCCAGTGAGAAAGGGAAAGAGTTCTTCCAGAAATTATCACAGCCCAGAGCTGTACAACAATCTGTCGCTGTGCACCATGTGTCCACACACTCAGGTGCACTGCAGTGTCCACTCAAACCTGAACTATAACACAAAGTAGTATCAGAAGGGAAAGGAGCACCCCCCATCAGACTGAAAGAAGAGTCATGAAATGAAAGGAAATAGTACCTGAAGCAATCACCACTGCTTACTAAAGCAGCCAGCACTGGCAGAAGCAGTTTGACTCAGATTTATCTCACTGGGAGGCAGAGGAATATTTCTAAGTTACTGTTTACTTCTCAGCTTTCTAGAAAGAAAAAAGCAGTGAAATCTGCTTTTGGTAGACTAGTGAACCCCCAGACACCATACAACATGGCTTTAGATATTTAATCATCATTCACAGGTTACAGTCCCCAGCACAAAGGCAGTAGCGAAGGTTTTTCAAAAGGCTGTCAGAGTACCAGCATCAAGATACAATTCATCTGCACAGTTGAGTTGACTGGATTAACATGCAGCCATATAAGAACATTGCTTATTACCACTAAAATGTATAGGAGAACACAACTTGAATTCAGATTCTCTGCAACACTAATGGACAACCAACAAATCCTTTCATGGAAGCATGTGTTTAAAAAATACAGCAAAACAAATGCCTTTAGAGATCAATAAACTATTGAAACTGTACTGGGGAAAACATAGCCTGTAAAACTAGAATGGAAAAATTTTCCTACTGTTATGAAGGAGCTAAAAACATCACAAATCAGCAGCACACACTTTTATTGTTTACTTTAGTGTTGAACAAAGTGACCAGTTGCATAGATAGCCATGGAAAAATGAGGAAGACAGTTCAGTACAAAGTGGATACTGTGACAGGGCTGCCAGCTCTTAACATCTTACATGAAAGTTACTCAACTTCTAGCCAGAAGTTGAGCCATTAGAGCAGGAGTTTGAAAATCCTTCTGATAAGATTTAAAAGAGTCAGTAGAAGCTGATAAAATCTTGTTTGCAGGAAGATAAATTAGAAAATAAACAAATAAATAATAAATTTACTATCATTAGGTCAAGACTTCACCCTAATGTTACCAAAGTATTTATTACAGGAAAGAAATCAGCTCTTGGAATTATGCAAAAAAATTGTAATAAAGTGGAGGGATAATTAGTTAGCCTAACGATCTTGCATGCACATCCTCCCTTTTGTGCCATGCCTACCAAAATGTTGAAGTATTTTGTTACTGAGCTTACCATAAAGCCATATATCATAACACAAAATTATTTTTGGTGAGGATTCCTTTCTGCTGTGGAAGTTCATGCACACAAGCAAGAAAAATCCTGTGCTTTGAGAACACTCAGGAACAAGGTAACTAATAGGCATCAAAATTAAGTGATCTGCCCAGGTCATAATATATATATGGCAAATTTAGGATTACACTTCAGGCTTCTTCGTGTCAAAATAGTAGCTTAACGAGAACACCACCCTATCTATCAAATAATGTAATAAATAAAAGTCTGATAGACTATCTCAGCTAAGAAATCAGATGATCCATGTGTAGAAGTAAAAATGATTGCCAGTGACACAATACATAGATGCTACTTAAAAACCCCTGCTCAGTAGTTAACTATCACAGCAATTTGTAATCCATACAGTTCTTCAAGTGACTTGCTACTTGCTAGTCATTTGGGGACTTTTGTTAAAGAAAAGGATTATGAAATGTAGTGAGAGGCAACCAAAATAAGTGCTGAAAGTTCCTCCCTTGTTAAAAAAAAACAAACCCACAAAACATTAAGTGCTTCATGAGAGTTACAGAAGGAAGAATTCATAGTCAACGCAAGGAAGAAAACCACCCATAAAGAGATCTGTTACTTGGACAGGTATAACTTATTTGAGACTAGCTTGCAGAAAACATTGCAGACTAGCATCTTCTGATAGGTCCTTGAATGTTTCTACACATAAAATCTTCAATTTTATTACCAATTTTTTTCATTAGTTAAACCAAACCCCAAGTCTGCCCCACAAAGAAAGAAAAAAACCACAAAACCCTCTCAAGGTTTTATCTGTGAAAAAAACCCTGTATTTAGCATCATACCCCTGAAAAAAATTCTGCAGTGAAGTCACAGGCCCTGTAAAGCCAACAGCAAGACAAAATGACTTGTTTGATGGCAGACTTTCACTTACGGCTCCAGTGAACTACCACTCAAATGCAAACTCAATATTCCTGTGGGTATGTCACCTTTCACTTGCAATTCCAGGTGCAAGGAACATTTTTTAAACCTTTCACAAACATGCATCAATTTGTTTTATTATACACTTGTACACTGGCAAGCAGCATTGGGCTCAGTATTAAGTTTGCAATGCTTTGGGCATTACTCTGACAACAATAACAAATTATTATGAGAGAGGACCCCAAGCCCTGGAATTCTAAGTCAGAATCCAAGCTCTGCTCAGCACTCAGACCCAGGAGCCCGCTTAAGGACCATACTCCCAGGAAGGCACTAATCTTGCATGTAGCCCAGCAGTCACATCACTGAGGACCCCTTCCTAGTCAAATTCAGTCAACACTGGATCACTGCCCAAGCTACCATTAGTCAAATGGATTCTTTCTCACATCTAATGGCTTTTCAATAACATTTTCAAAGTAGACTTTTTTATAAAGTAGGCCAGTCTCCATGTTTCTATTAAACATCAGTCTGGACAAGTGTTAGCTATTTACTTCAGCACAATTTATGATTACTAGCACTATAAAAATGCTATAAATCTCAGAAAACAAAGTTGCTTATCATTTATCTCTATCTACTATGACATTTTGCAGATAACAGCTTGGGACAGTAAAGAGTAAACATGGACATGTAAGAAAAAAATGGTGCTACATAAAGACTGTTTAGAATTTCAGCCACTCATTTTATTGAAATTTTGTTTCTATAACAAGTGTCTTCAAAATAACGGAAAGTTACTTACACTACAGCTAAACCTACTTGGTTTTGAGTTTATTTTTTAAATGCTAAATAATGATAGCTTTTAAAAGCTATCTTAAGATTAATCTCAGGAATGTTACATTGAATTCTTCAGCTCCTTCTATGTAGCCACAAATTTTATCATCATTTTTAGATTACTCTGAGTTAATTAATAATGGGTTTCAGAGAGAAAAAACTTCTATTCATCCTCCATGTTTAATACTGACAGTGCCAACATACAGTCTTTTTCCGATCCATCATCAGGCCTAAACTGGAAGAAATACCAAGTTTAAAGGACTATTTACAGTCCTTTCATCCTCTGCTTTTCTACCAACATTGCTAATGGCAGTGCAAAATGTAGTGGTGGTTTTATAAACTGGCCTGATTTAGGCTCAGTCAGCAACTGATCCCGACCCAGTCGCTCGCTCACTGCCCCCACCCCAGTGGGACGGGGGAGAGAGGTGGAAGGGCCATAGTAAGGGAACTCATGGGTTGAGATAAGAACAGTTGAATAATTAAAACAGTAATAGTAATAATAACAATAATAATATAATGAAAAGGAAAGTAACAAGAGAGAGGCAAAACCCCGGGGTGGGAGGGAGAGGGGAATAAACAACCAAACAGGCAACAAGTGATGCAACCACTCACCACCCACCCCCCAGTGCCACCAGTTCCCCAGCCACCATCACTGCTACCCCTGGCCAACTCCTCCAGCTTTATATACTGAGCATGACATCATATATGGTATGGAATATCCCTTTGGTCAGTTGGGGTCAGCTGCCCTGGCTGTGTCCCCTCCCCTCCCAGCTTCTTGTGCCTCTGGCAGAGCATGGGAAGCTGGAAAAGTCCTTGACTAGTATAGACACTACTTAGCCATGCTTAGCACTTACTTAACAAGAACTAAAACATCAACGTGCCATCAGCACTATTCTCATACCAAATCCCAAACAGCCTATACCAGTTACAGTGAAGAAAATTAACTCTACCCCAGCCAAAACCAGGACATAAACCCATAAAGCTATCTCTCAGATAGCAAACTGAGACTAGCATGTAACCCTGGCCCTCAAAATGGCAACAGTATTTAGTACTGAATTGATTCAGACTGAGTAAAATTAAAGTGGAAGACAACAAAAACCAGTAGCACATGTATTTCCAGTCCGCCAAATGAATCATTCTTTCCAGCCCTCTATTAAGTATTTATTAGCTAACATTGTGACTTGTGATTGTATTAGCCACAGAATACTGTGTCCAATGAACAGGCTGTAGTTACTCTTCATATAAGGTTTATGCTTCATTTTTAAGGGGAAATTATATTTCAAAGCTTTTATGCCATAATTCTCTTCCTGGTTTTGCAAAGGGGAATGTACTTAAAGCTTTATTAAATTTTTAATAACTTTCTTTTCCATGTGTAAAAAACATTTCATTGGGGATTGGAATCATTTAAGAGGTAATTAGAGACAGCAAAGATAGCTTTTTTTTCAGCCCGGTAGTTTTCAGATGCTCAACAAAAGAACAAACTAAGAGTTTCAGTAAAACTCAGCAAGGCAAGAAACTGTAAATAATGTGGGTGAAAAAGGCTTGAAATGTCAATATGTTTTGTTATGAGTTTTCCAATTCAGCCTTTCAGTAGTAAGTTAATTATAATGAGAATCAAGATGACACCAAGCCTTTGAGAAGCTTGTTGAAAATGTGATTTACCTTTTGAACTTGTCCCACTTGTCATATGAAAGAGTAGCCACTGGGGAAAGAGCACTGCACAGTCACATAAGCATCTCTCTAAATCCTGTATGTGCCTATACACGCCATGTATTTATAAATATGGTAGCCAATGTTTTCCAAAGCAGTTAGTGAATTCATACCTAATCAGTACTGTGTCCCTTTGGGATCAATGCATGCAGGTGAGAGGCAGACCATGTCTATTCACACTCTTTGAATGGCAGCAGAAGGAGAAGGCTGGCTGTAGGCCAGCTGGTGTGAGCTGGCTCATGTCCAGCTCCCCAGAACCCATGTGCTCTGAAGTAGAGCAACTACACATTTTATCCAATTCTCCTCTGGGCCTTTAAGACAATTACTTTTTTTGTCATTTTCCACTTCAAAGTGCCCAAAATAATGAAAGAGTACTTCAAACCTGACAGAGTAATGTTTTGGTAGGGTGTTGGGTTTTTTAATAATAATTTGATACTACGGGTGCTTGTTTTGTGCCCCAGAGCAAAGCATGTAATGTACACATTTGTTCAGCTTATTAGCCCTTCTTTGCAGAGTTAATTAGGTTGTGCTTGTTTAAAGCTAGCTCAGATACAGCTTTTTGGTCATGAAATCCACCATGTTGACAGAGATTAAAGCAAGAGGGGAAGATATTTCCCTTCCTATCCTATAGCACATATTTTGCACTGCAGGGCCATCTGGCTGCACATACAGGCCAGAAGGTAAAGCTTGGAGCTATAACCTTGTAGTGCTGTACAATACTCCTTTAATAGCTATTGCCAGAAGCAGCCTTGGGGAAATGTCTCCGTAGCATATATATGTATCTTGGGCTTCCTTTTCACTGGGCCTCCTCTCTCCCATCTGCAGAAACAATGTCACAAGCTTCATTTGCAGATTCCCCAAGCTACAGTCTCTATGGACCATCGCAAAACCAAAAACAAAACCTCCAACCCTCTTCTCAGAGCAGTTCCAGCCAACAAAGGGGACATTAAAAAATCAAAACCCAAATAAAACCAGGGCAACTACTACATGAAATACTTTGGGTGAGCAGACAAGTGGACCAGCCACCCAGCCTGCACAACTGCTACAGTGTTGATGATGAAAGGCATCCCAATAAAAAAAGAAAATAGGAGAGCCTATGATATGAATATATCAGTATGGCCTTCCTCCTCCACCCAGCCACCTGTGCTATAATAAGTCTTGGATATTCACAGCAGTAAGTTCCCTACCACTCTGAGAAATGTGGCTGAACTAGACCAATGAACTCAAGTTCAGAGATCCTTCTCAGTAATGTAACAGGTTCCTAAGGAAGCAGAAACTCAACCCAAAAGACCAAAAGGGCTTGTGTCTTTGCCAGTCACAGTAGGTGCAGCTCTGATTTTCCTCACTGCCCAGAGATTTCCTTTTTCTCCCTTTCAACCATTTTTTTTATTTGGGACTTATTTAATTTATTTAACTGCTGCAGCCAATCTTTTTGCCTTCAACGTTGTTATTGTCTTCTCAGAGGATTATGTTCAGGGAAGATTCCCAGATTTGAGGTACATGGATATGGTGCCCTATATCCATGAGGGGAGAGGAGAAACTATTTGGTAACAAAGGCCTTGGAAATTAGAACTTTAAACCCACATTTAAGGAATAGGGAAGTTTAAATGTGTTTAGAGATGTACAGATGAGAAGGGATACTTAAATTCTAGGTACTATTAGAATATTATACAAATCTTAGACTAGCACAATTTGGGAGTAAATGCACTAAAATTAATGTCAGTATACCAGAGCAACTGAGAGCTGAAGCATGCTTTCAATAATTATTGGAAGAAATTGCCTTCCCTGCATCTCATTTTGTAGAGATTAGCCAAGCAATGAAATACAGGAATCAAATATATCCATTAACTGGCCTTCAGAAATTAGCACAATTTATCAAGTGAGACATAACTGACCCTAAGTACTTTTTAAGCTCTGGTAAGCTTATATGGTTTCCATTAGGTCATGATTCTAGTGCAACACTGTTGAGACAGACAGTAAAAGACGGTGTCCTCAGGTGATACTAAAAAGCAACACAGTATTATTCCATATGAGGGGGGAAAAAAATCAAAGTTAACACAAAGGAAAGAAAGAAAAGCGGAGACCTAAACAATGAGGTTAGGGTAGTTATCAGGCTTGGATCTACTGCATGCTAATGAAGCGCATGGACTCCCTCAGAGCTGTTCATTACTTGAGAAGAAATCAAGTTGTTTTCCTGAACAGTTTTCTCTCCTCCAATTGCCAGGACAAACCTGTCTCACATCTCCTCCTGGAGACTGCCTGTACTGACTGCTACCCACATAGTATATGAGACTGCCAACTCCTATGTTTCAGAAGTGCTTCCAGTCCAAGAAGTAGCTTCCAGCAATGGTCAGGTCAGCCTCTAATTACATCAGGATAGAACAAATTTTACAAGGGGTAACTATCTAACACAATGTTCAAAGCATGTTAAGAGAGGCATCTTTTTCTATTTGGGAGACTTCATATGTCATGTGGCTTGGGAACGGTATATAAAATCTCCCTGAAAGGAGATATACAGCAGCAAAGAGTTATGATGGTAGATACCACCAAAAAAAAAAAAGCCATAATCAATTTTAGGTAAATAGTACCAGGATAAAAAGCTTCTAAGTCACCTTATATACCCATGAGGTATCAAGGTGCACAACACAGTAACTGCTTTGTTTTTTATATACTCAGGGGAATTATTCAGTGGCTTGTGACTGCATATCACTAGGCAGAGAGAAAGCAAGCAATGTAAAGTGGTGACATGCTGAGGTTTTCTGCAAATAATACTCTGTTTTTGTTGGCAGAATTGAATGGTATTTATTTGACATTTAATTAAAAACTCAGGGCCGCTAAACTCAAAGGCCTAATGATGTCATAGCACTTAATTTGTTAGAAAATACACTTCTAGCAGCTCTTTAGTTAGACAATTTAGGAGAAGGAGGGAAAATAAAAGGTCATCAGGAGGATTTTTTGAAATGCTTCTAACTTCTTGCCTTATCAATAAAAATAGCCATTCAGCTTTCTAAAACGGAATGCATGAAAAGCCATGGGCATGAAAATGCAATTACTCTTCTGTAAATTGGTAGCACATTAGTATGCTGGAAAGGAGAAGGAAAGTATAGCTTGGGCTTGGAGAGCCATGAGATTAATAGCCACCAGGAAAATGGTTTCTTTAATTAATTTTCTTCTGAAAATTATCCAGACCAACTTCTTTAATACTTGCATGCCGTGAGAGTCAGTTCTAACTTATGAAAAGCTGCTGAAACATACAAGACAACACACAGCAAGAAATTCTGAAAGGCAAACTAATTAAGTCAGGTTTTTAATAACCTGCTTATTAACAAATAATAATTTTCTTTGATCCCCCCCCCTTGAGAATTTAGAAGCATAACTGCAGGCTAATAGTAATTCATTCCTTTTTGATGGAGCATATTAGTATCTTCTGTCACTGTCTAATAAATGAGCAAGGAAATGAAAATATTAAAATATTGATGCACTAGCATAGAAAGTGAGAATTTTAGGACCAATAACAGCATTTGTAGTTACACAGACTAAAACGACAATGAACAAAACATAACTGCATATGAATTGATTCCTATTGAGAAGAGAGGACATTAGTCAATTGGCTTGTTGCACTGTAGTTGCACAAGACAGGAGGGAGCAGAGACTGTAATCACAAGACCTGCTGGAGAAAGAAGCAGCAGCAGCATTTAAGATTGCTTAAGTCAGACAGTTGGTAATTTCTTTGCTGTAGAAATTTTGGGGTCTCATACAGCAAAAATAGCATCCCTGGAACAGGTTAAATAGGAAAATGTGTTAAAGTCATAAGCTAGACTTGGCACGTTTTTGTGCTTCACAATAATGCACCTCGTGTAAGCTGCAAGGAAAGATCTACAGTTGCCCCGCTTCATACCTAGCTCTATTCAGACCTATTCTATCTCCAGGGTCTCTTCAATCTCTCCTCCCAGTAATTTCAGCAGATTTCTACACAGACCTGCAGCTGGCTGTAGAGTACATGGAGGACTCTACCACACCAAGCACTCCAGAAAACATAGGCAGAATATCTGATCTCTGAATTCCAGTCAAGCTTCACTAGGATTCAGGAGTTGACAACTCTGAGTATGCCCAGCAGCACAGCATTAGGCACGTAGGAAAATTTTATGTTGATGAAGGAAGTTTAGCTGTCCCCAGTATCAACTGAGCGGGAGTTTCTAAGGGGCAGTTTCTAAACTTACCATTAATATAAACAACCAGGTTCTTAGTCCAGCCTTAGAGTAGCTATAGCATATTCTTTTCCTGCACCACAAAACAGAAAGCTTTTCAAAACCATCATTTACTAGATTCAAATTCTATGTTAAGATCACTCATATGTTCCTGCTTTCACGTCAGAAGTGTCAATATCTGTAGTATTAATCCTGAAGGGGAAATGAGAATGACATACCGCAAAGGAAGCAGTCAAAAACCATGATACAAGCACTGATAACTTGATCTTTCAAATTAATAAGAAAAAGATGATCCAGCTCATGTTTTAGTCCATCTGAGACCTGCTCCTTATAAGGTATTTTCTGCTTCTGAAACGTGTCTTATTTCAATGGCCCAAATAGGAAACTGTCCAGACTTGGGCACACTATACTTTCTGTAATATGATGGGATATTTTCTTAAGACCTATAGGAACTATTAGTAGTGGCATAGAAATACAAACATACAAATACAGCCCAGTAGTTCAGGGTATCTCTGGTTTTGGTATCACATACCTCCTTGGAACATAAATCATAAATCGAGCAAAACAAGATTGCATATATTTCCAGGGTTAGAGGCAGCACCCAAGCTCCAGCAAGGCATTACTGCTGCTACATTTGGGCAGGAGGAGACATCATTCTCTTAAAGCAAAGGAGAACTAGCACTTCCATATGTAAGAGACAGAGCGATGCCAGGCTGCAGGTGACCTCTTAAAAAAATACCACTACAATCCTGTTTGCTAGTTCTGAACTCTGCAGTTGGCCTAGTTCAAAGATAATACAAAAAAGAAATCTATTTTCCTTACAAAATCAAGTTAGACATTTACTTTGCCTTGTGCATTGTGCTACCGAACACGCCTGGTTGAAAGGTAGAGCACAGAGAAGCACAGGAACAAAGCGAGAGAGAAGTTGTTTGTGGCTAGGTAAAGTACTGCAACACCCATCTTTTGTTCTCCACTGCAGTATGAGTCTTCAGGTCTGAAGAAGATATACGTATAATTAGTTTGAGAAAGCATAAAGCAAGCTGCTGGGAGTCAGTTTAGCACCCCTGAGGAAAATTTGCGGTTTGACACAGTACAAGATGAAGATTTCTATATCATACAAAGATAAAGATGCTGGAAGTGGGCCAGCTCCATGCCAGATATAAATAAGAACCTGCTTGTTTTGACCAGAGTGAAACTTTCAGGTTAAGTGAAAAATTAGGTAAAGGGATGAGGAAGGTCAGATTTGAAATACTGACTTGCTTAAAAAAATAATTTCTGATAATTCTATTTATATCCACAGAAGGGTTTTAATTAAAACTCTGATTTTACTTCTCTAACAAATATGAACCATAACAACAGAATTTTGTATTATGCATTTTTCTAAGAATAAACATATAAAAGCTTGATGTACTAATAGGAGAGGAAACATGATTGCTATGCTTCAGATAAAGAACCCGACATCCAGACAATGATTTTCTGAAAGGTTTCTTTGTGACAGTAGAAAAAGTCACTGAAATTGTAATTGTCAAGAATTAGCCATTTTTAGCATGTGACTTTATGGGCAGAGCAGAAAGCATTCCAAACAAAAAGGAGTTCCACATATAGCAGCACAGCAAAAAATTCCTGCAAGAAATCCTGCTCTTGAATGGCACGGTGCTTCTTCATATGGCACAGTGAACTAACATAAAGAGCCTCCAAGACAGATCTGATTCTACTTGGCACAGCCATGGAAAATATACCCTAGTTCCATAGAATCATAGGATCATTAAGGTTGGAAAAGACCTCTAAGATCATCAAGTCCAACTGTCAACCCAACACTATCATGTCTTCTAAACCACACTGTGAATTGCCATGTCTACAAGTTTTTTTGACACCTCCAGGGATGGTGACTCTGCCACCTCCCTGGGCAGCCTGCTCCAACACCTGACCACTCTTTCAGTAAAGGAATTTTCCCTTATATCCAATCTAAACCTCCCCTGATGCAGCTTGAGACCATTTCTTCTTGTCCTATTGCTTGCTACTGGGGAGGAAAGACCAACACCCACCTCACTACAACCTCCTTTCATTCAGGTAGTTGTAGAGAGCAATAAGGTCTCCCCTCAGCCTCCTCTTCTCCAGACTAAACAAACCCAGTTCCCTCAACCTCTCCTCATAAGATTTGTTCTCCAGATCCTTCACCAGCTTTGTCGCCCTTCAGTGGACACACTTCAGCACCTCAATGTCCATCTTGTACTGAGGAACCCAAAACCGAATGCAGTATTTGGGGTGTGACCTCACCAGTGCCGAGTACAGGGGCACAATCACTTCCCTACTCCTGCTGGCCACACTATTCCTGATACAAGCCAGGATGCTGTTGGCCTTCTTGGCCACCTGAGCACACTGCTGGCTCATGTTCAGCCAGCTGTCAACCAACTGTGGTAATACTAAGCTCAAGTGAGGAGGTAGAGGACCATTTTATAGATGAGAAATCTTCCAATACAGGCAAAGTAATATTCTTTCATTTCATTTTCTCAAACATCAAACCTGGTTTGATTAAACTTGGGGGCTTGGGGGGGTTTGGTTTTTTGTGGTTTTCAGTTGGGTTTACTTAATAAAAAGGCTGAGGCAAAAATTCAGCACACCAACCTTCAATCCAAACTGTTAAAGTTTAGCAAAAGTTAAAATTAACCAGGAAATTTTTATTTTTTTTTTAAACCAGAAGGTGAATGTTAATACCATAAAATTGTGCCCACCTCATTTAACCTTCTGTAGTGATAAATTAAAATATGTATATTAGGCTGTAGTTACATAGGGTTTCTACTAGCTCTACTTGCACAAATCTCAGGTTATCCACTTCAGAAAAATACTTGCTAAGTATACTGATTGCAGAGTGTTCTTTGTCCATAAGAATGTTTTGTCTTTTTTGTCTTGGAGGATACAACTGCTGAACTACAATAATGTAGCACATCTTCTCCAGGTTATTCCAAAAAAGGGCTTATTTATAATTTCCTTTTTAGCCAGTTTTCTCCATATATTTTCTTCTCATACCATTATTTCTGAATTTAAAATTATTCTTTAAGGGGTAAATAATACCAGGTTAATCCAATACCATTAATTTGTTTTGCTTGCTGTATGCACAAGTGGGTAAAGTTATAAAAACTGTGGAAAATTGCAAGTGTACATTTAGATAGTACTTTCAAATGCTGTTCCAGACATGCTATTCCAAAGTTGCAACCCTGTAATAACCTGCATCAACTGGTGTCACAGTCAGATCTGTTGTTGAGAAGCAAGGCATAGTGCAGGGAGCAATGGAGTGAGAGTAAAGCAGACATGAAGGTGGGAAGGCGGATGCAACATTCTCCTTTCCTTCCCCCAGAGTCCAGATCCAGCTGATAGAATTGGCCAGATTGCACTAGAGTCCTGTATATAGATGTGGATCTGATGACACAGACACACACACTGATAAAAAGTTCATGAAGCACATCTAATCTTTCAGAGTTAGTCCCTCTGTGTCCCAAGAGTATGTCTTCATGCCCTAATCACCTCTCTAATGGCTGTCTGAACAGATTTTTTCATTACCGTGCCTCTGAAAAAGGAACAAGATCAATTTTAGTATTTGCAACAAAAGCTAAACTTCTCTTGTATGTACAGTATACAGATGCAATCCTGCGTTCAATCACCATCTTGAGATGACCTTAGAAGAAAGCTTAGTATGTGTCCAAGTGCAGAGTTGTTTCTTTGTAGTTCACCTGCCCTATAACATCACCCCTTATGTACGGCTCTTTACTAAAAAAAGTCTCAAAATAATCCACTGCAAGAACAGAAAGTATGTGTAGGTGTTCCAAGTTTGCTGTGGATGCCAGAATCTAAATTATAGGCAGACTATTAAGAGCAATATGGACATGAAAAGATGGATGAGAGAGCACACTAACCTTGATCCCACTCTCTGACCAGGCAATTTAAGTTAAACTGAATGAATCTGTTAGACATTGAAGGTTCAAGTGCAAGTGATGATGCAGAGCTCCACATATTTATCAACACAGGTTCAACAACCCACACAGCCCCCAGTGCCTCGATGGAATTAATTCATAAATGAGTAGCTGAAACCAAGCAAGACAGAGACAACCTTAGTGAGCAGAGGAAAGCCTTTGGAAGGGCACTCACAGTACAGTTTCCTTTGGTTAAAGCCATATGTCTATAATTACTCACTTTGAATCCCTGCTGACAGTAAGCTCTCCTGTTCCTGTCTGGTAGCAATACCTTTCACCATTTCAGTCCTATACTGGTAGAAAAAGTCACCAGTTATTTTTAACTTCACTGCCTTCTGGTTGGATAATCACAACATATTAGCAATTATGTTGATATATCCATGTCTACAAAATGAGGTATGTGGAAATCCCAACCATAACAGAAATCTGAAACCCATCTTTCTAGCACCGCAGATGGCACTAAGGGCTTTAGGCCATTCCTGCACTCTAGAACAGCAAAAGTAAGAGAATAAGCATGCATTAAATGTCAGCTACACTTCTTACACAGTTGAAACACTGAACATACTAAATAGTACCAGACAACATGCCTGATATAAGAAAACAAATTCCATTCAAGATACCACCAATGCAGAGATATTAAATATTATCACCTACCTTAATCTATCTTTCAAGCAACTGTGATGCTGAGTGGACTATGACATATTACATCTCTTTAGCATCATCTTTAGAATCTAACATGACAAAAATGGGTTCTGTGGCATATCCTGTATTATCCTTAGAAGACACTGGTTATTTTAAATAAAGTTTACAGTGTGGATAAAACTATTACTTCTGGTGCTCCTCACTCCACACTTCTGATTTAAAGCATGGTTGGATTCTACTGAATGTGTTTCTTTTGCCCTTCCTGCTAATACGCTTTCTGCAACAGTGGGTGTCATGTACACAGAACTAGTAACAGAGTGCATGACAGATCTCATTTGCACAACAGATCTGCAGTGCAAACAAAAGCAAAAAGTCCTTCCTATTCACTCTATAAAGGAGGAATGATTCACTCGGTGAATAAATACTGGAGAGGTATTTGCATTAACCAAAAGTGGATATATTTACCCTTGTATTTTCTCATTCTACTGCTCAACACTTTCAGAATTCCTGGTCTCATTGTGGTGATACTATTTTAAAAAAGACCAATATACATCTGCTCATCTGCACCCCACCATAAATGCAACTCTAGTTTCCAGGAAGACAAGAAGGGCTATTTTGAGAAACATTTTCACATGACAAAAGGAAAAAACAGGATAGGGAGGAGGAGAAAAAAAGCATCCAGACAATGAAGGGAACAGATACTTCATTAGACACAGAACAAGATGCTACTTTTATTTGAATGTGACTGAAGTCCTGTTATCCACAAGTAGCAAGCATAAAGGAAAATACATACGTTGTTTGGAGGCAATATTTCATGCATACCAACATTTCGCTGAAGTATATTAAAATTACTTAAAAATTTAAAGGATGAAGAAAACATGAAAGGCACTTGTCGCTAGCAAGCAGGAGGAATCTGTTCATGAAAACAACCTAGTAAGCAGCATCACTCATACTCTAAAGGAAATAAATATCTTTAAGTATCTTCACAGATAAGGATGATCATGAGTATCACCTAGTCTGACCTCCACTCAGACACAGGCCAGAGTTAATTCCTTTTTTAATTAAAACATTACTTAAATATTTTTTTAAAATTGTGGAAATACTGGGTAACTAACCTGCCCACCCTCTACAGTACTTCCAAGTTCTAGCTCTAGTACTTGTTTTACACTGTTATACTTTGCTATTACAGATTTTCTCTTTGTTACATAACTAACACTGTCACTAATACTGTCACAGTGTCATCTTATTCTTGGTGACAGCCCTAAACCAGAGTAAATGAATAGGTGAGAGAACATCCAGTCACTAAACCCTATTAAAAATTGCATACCTTCCACCACATTGACAACTACAGAAGCACAGCAAGTAAGGGCTGTTGTATGAGCTGTAAGACTGTGGATAATTTAACCTTCCTCTCCTACTCTAAATTGACTACCCTTATACCTAAATTCAGCAGCAGTCAGTAGTGTGCAGCAGAAATTAATCTCAAATATGTGACTATGATTTCGTATTTCACAGCCTGGCCCAAAGAAGCACTATGCCTCTCAATGGCTACAAGTTAGTCTAGAGTTTAGGCATGTATTACAGAAGTCATTGTCCGATTCTATCTTATCACCTCAGCAGGAAAGAGATCATATGCAAGGTACCTGGATATTTAAGCAGAAGAGAGCAGCCAGAGGTCTGATGGAAATAAGCCCAAAACTTCCTTCTGGAGAAATTAACAATTAATAAAATGAGGCAGAGCAGGAGATGGGGGAGGGGGGTCAGAGAGATGTAGAAAGAAAATGAGGAAGATAATTTCCATCTGAAATATTTCTAAGAATGTATTTATATTTGGGATATGAAAAGGAAGCAGAGGCTACTAGATCTACTTTTCAGTGAATCCAGCATGCAGAAATACAGTTGCACAAGAACTACATAGACCAGCTTGCTATGATCACCCAATATATTCTCAGCTTGACCATAAGGGGTGTGAGGAATTATTTTAATTTTCCTTTCACTCCTACTCTCCTGTTTCCATAAACTCTGTAATAACTCTTTTGCCAGTTATTTACAATATCCAAAGACAGACTTATGTTAAAAATGCTTTCAGGGTATTGGGAAAGAGAAAATGCCATTTCTTTAAGGTATTGTAACATCTTCCAGGATCTAGCAACCAAGTGTCCTTCCTTCTGATTTTGAAAGGCTAATATGATACATTACACTTGGCTTAGCAGGCTATTTTGAAGAAATGAAGAAATCTTATCTAAAGAGGGGCTTCCAATGATTAATACTTGCCAGGAAGAGTCCCAAACAGGTTGCACAGTAGACAGAAATATGCCTGAATCGGGACTACACTAAGGGCATGGGTAATGATGTTATACTACATGTCTTAATGTCATAGTAACGCACTATCTGTAACATGCTAGGAAGAATGAAAAAACAATGCTCAAAGTTGTATATGGAGAGTATGGAGAACAACAATCATAGCAGCAACAATACTGATACCCAAAACTCTATTCTCTTCATAGTAAATCTTGAATTTTGTCTTGGAACATAAATAGGTTGAGCAAAATTTCTACAAATTCACAGCTTACTGCCATAGATAAATATATACCAGAAACTTTAGTAGACTATAAAGCCAGGTGGACAATGAGATAACTACCTTTATCTTCCTTTGATTCTCAGACATCATTCTTAGTAGAGGTCTCAGCAAAAATAGTACTACAATTAAATACAGTGAATGAAAAAAATTATGGTTACACCTTTTTCTACCCCAGACGCAAAGACTACTATCATGCAATTTTATAGCTCAAAGAAAGTGTGATGGATGAGGAGAAAAGTAAATTTTACAGCTCAGTATGAGATGTGCTAAACAACATATGAAGGAATGATGTTGTATTACTAATAGGAGATTTAAATGGGTTATGTACAATGTCTGCAGAACTGCTGAGTGGTTACTCAATATCTGCAATAGTGCTTGAAAAGATGAAAAAGTATCAAGTGACTGGGAAAAAGGGCTTAATTGTCAAACTGCCAGAGAGCAGTTCTGCCAGGTTGTAATAAGGAAGTTATTGGGACCTGCTGATTTAAGAATGTCTAGTTTAGTAGCTGTTATTTAATCTCCTTAATTACAGATGGAAACCAAAGCATATTACATCATCTAGTTCCTTCCCTCCTCTTCCCCAAATACAAATATTTATTGAACACATCTGCCTTTTCTGCATTTGCGTGATCAATTCCACAATTGCCATCCAGCAACATACTGATAAAATTGTTAGGATTTATCTTGTTTTTCATATATTTAATCCTCTTATTTTTCTTAATTCTGCTGACTATAAATTTCACCTTCTCTCCTTCCCTTACCAGTTCTATGCAATTTCCAGTTTTTGATTTACATCATTATATTACTCTTTCATCCATTTGTTATATACATTTATTATTCATAATATCGTCCACATCCACTCAGAGTCACTTTCTAACCAGTGTGACTCATACTCTGCTGTGGCTTTTTAGGCATTCAGGAAAGTGAACATTTACCAATTGCCATTCCCATTTTTGGTCATAATTGTTTTCTGTTTTGTTGCAACTGACCCTTCCAGGGCACAAACACACAGACATCTGGCATCCAATCCATTTGTATGCACCTAAAATCAAATCAAGTTCATTTGCACCAAAACTACCAAGGGATTCTGAGACTGTGATCAATTCTATGATACATCAAAAGGAAAGTCCCAAACTTTGCACAATGCATTGAGTCAAGAAATAGCTAGTTTTATTTTTGTTATGTTGAGATGAAACACTGATTTCGGAAAATCATAATCTGCAATTTTGTAAATTCAAATATTTCAGGGTTAGCAGGATGGTCCATCTGAGTTAATTCAGATGGAAGTCAATCACCATAATTCAGGTGACACATCACATGGTACTTTGGGACATACAGAAGGGAAAAGCAGACTTCAGAAAGTAAGCAAGCAGCCAAGCTTTTCTTTCTGTCTAGGTTTTTCCTCATCCCTAGGCACAGTTTCAAGTCCAGTGAGGCAGCAGCGTTTTAATTTTAAATCCAATTAGACATGGGCATTTACAGAAACCAAAGTTTTATGTACCCCACAGGGGGGTAGCTTTACTAAGCTGCCTCCTGTAGCTTTTCATAGGAACACTACAGCAGTGTCCTCTGGGCCAGTGTTTTAATAACATTGCCTTGCTGAGTCTTGCAGGATTATTGGTCTAATAGACTCCAGTTATGCCCAAATCCTGAGACATACAATGTCTGTCAGAGGTAGTTAAACAAGCCACATCTTTTTCCTTATTCAATGGTCTCCTTTCATACACTTCCTCCAGTAAATTTGCTCCTCTCAATTGCTACCCGAAATCAAGCTTTTATTACTGTAATTGTTTTGTTTGCCTATCTATATCACAAGGCATTTCTAGATAACCTTCATGTCATGTTCAGAAAACAAAGCAAAATTCTGACCATCTAAAACACTCAAAATGTAACAACCTAAACAAAATAAACTTCCCGAGAATATCAGGAAATTACAAATAGAAACTTTTTTCCATGTTGGTTTTCTGAACCTTGCAGCAGTGGGACATATATATGTATTGTTCAGGGCAGAAGAGAGAAGCCAGATCGACAAAACCTCTTCAAAGATTATTAATTTATTTCAGCAAAAACCACTATGAAACTTGGTTTTTTACAGGCAAACATAATAAATCTTCTCTTCATCTAGATACATGAGAAAGCTTACAGGAAAAATTTCCATGTTTTACTTCGTTGGGGAAGCCCTCATTAAACGTGGCATAGGCTGTGGTAAAAGATGTTCTACTGTAATACTAGACCTGAAATACAAAATTTACAACACCGAAGGGAGATAAGAAAAGGATTTGTTTTAAAACTCTGATTACAGCATAAAGATAGATCCTATGGAAATGGTGCGAAGCTCCCTAGGTGCACACAATTGCAATATCAGAGCAAGAATATTACCATCATATTATTTCAGATATTTCAGCATGTATGCACACACACACACTCACAGGCACAGCCTCTGACCAGTTCTCTAATACTATTTTTAGCAGAGTTACATGAATTTGTGGCTTTGACAGTAGAGTTGCTAGGTTGATTTGGTTTGACTGTTTTTGTTTTGGTAGAGAAGTTGCCCAAAATTAGTCTAACATAGAAAAGATTTGACTGCCTGATTTAAATAAACTTCTGCACTGAATCATACCAATCAAGAACGTCAGCTGATGCTTCCTAAAAATGAAGCTTCCTGCCTATCTATGACAATGTAATCTCTCAGAGGATTAAAATATTTTGGTTTTCCTTTTTGAATAGCACAAACATTTTAAAAAGTTTTAAAATATTTAAAGTATCAGGAAAATTCAAATACTATTATTCAAGCAACAGTGCAGATATCAGTTACTCCTAAATTATGGATGATTTTGATAAGGGGTAGATTACTAAATATATTATTGATCATAGCAGTGATAGGGGATATGGCTGGAAGATGTTAAGTGTACTATTACTAACCTTTTAACTACAAATCCAACAAAACCTCACATAAGTCCAAACCTAAAACAGGGCTTTACTATTTAAAGACGTCCTTTCAGATATCGGTCCAGGGGCTGTACTTGTTTCCATGCCACTCAGGAGAGTGTCTGGAGAGTGTAGCACCAGGGAAGGACAGGAACAACTGAGAGATTTCATCTTCCTATGGAACATTAAGCAAAGCAAAATGATACCTTATATCTAAGCTTACCTAAAGCAAACCATACCTTATGAAGTTACCTTCAGTTCTAGCTAGAGGTATGTTTTATATTTGTTTGTCTCTAAAAGGAACAGAACATTCTCTTCTTTCTTCAGTAGAATACCTCAAGGAATCATTTACATATTTCAGAAATTCAGAGGTGCTAAATCCTTTCACACTCCAAAACTGCTTATCACACAGAAACAGGCAAGAGCTTGCCTAGTTTTATTGTGGTGGCTTTTTTGCCTTAGTGTGTCTCAAGATGTATTTTACCATATGTATAAAGAACTTCAGTAAATATTAATTTTAAATCTTGTCATAGACTTTCTTTATTTGATGTTATTCCCATAGAGAATTACATTAACTCAAAACACAGAACAGTTCCAATTTGCTCCCTGCATTGTGTTAATCAGCACTTCAGGCAACACAGATGGAAATGGAGCTGGCAACAAGACTTACTACACTTCCTTTGACAGACATCCTATTGTCTACTACAACTTCATAATAGCACAGCTGCACTTTCCTCTGTGAAATTTCAGCCATGGATTTATATTTTCAGACTTCTATTTCTCCTTCTTTGACAGTTGTGTCTTTTCAAATATTTACAGTCACTTGTGTCTGACCTCTATATGAAAAGGAAACTGATTCAAAAGTTTCCAATATTTGGATGTAGCAGCTAATGGCATAATATTATTCCCCAAAAGCACAACTACTTTATCACTCATATTTAAAAAGAGGGCTTGTAGGTACTTCTGAAATGACTAGATGCTTAGACAATTCTTTCAGGTATTCCTAAAGATCTGATCATACAACCATAAAATTAATCATAGCCTCTTCTGCCACCATTTATCAGCACGAGTTTCTCATTTTGACCAGGTCATTATCCAGCTTTTGATGAGTAGGAAGATGTTCTAACCTTTATATAGAAATATAATTATCAAAGTTAAGACTTGAAACCAACACATTTAGTGTTTTGTGAAAATTTGCTCTTAAATCCTGAAATAACAAATACTGTAGAAGTCTAAATATATCAATAAGAAGATTTAAAATCCCACAGACTTCAAAGGTGTTACAAAACACCCACGTTTTTCTGTAAGCAACAAAATTAATTACATATGGTTTCCTAAAGTCTTGTGGTTGATAGATTTTGGTGTTTAAGAAAACATAATTTCCAGCTGAAGCTGCTCCCAACATAGGGCATACAAGGAATCTACATGGATATATTGTTTGGCAGCTCCTAATACCTACTCCTCCACTGCCACATTTTTAGGATCTTCCTTCTCTGCCTGGCTGTCTGTTTTCACAAGCCTTGTACACACAAAAATTGGTTTTTTGAGACACCTACTTCTGCTGAAATAACTGCATTTAATAATTTTTGAAAATGTAAAATTGGTAACTCAAGAGAAACAGATTGGCCTGTTCATATTCACATACCAGAAAGTTTAATCACTTAAAGTCACATATCCATGGAAAAATGAACTAAAAAAAAACAGCAAAGAATGAAACAATTCAAAACTTCTACCTAGTTGTTCATCATAGTGTACTAAGGAAAAATGGGTTTTACTGAAAATTCAGAGCTCTATGCTTTTTGAGACACTCCTTATATACATTATAACATAGACTTCCATGTTTCGTATATTTTCTTCAGCTAACTCAGTTACTGGTAGCAGTCTAATTACAGAAGTATGGAGTTCACAGTTCATCATCCATTAAATTACCCTTCTTGCTACAACTGGATTAGCTCACTTAAATCTACCTTGGATAACCTCAGTACCAGTATGAACTGAGACATCTCTTTAGCTGTTGAAGAAGAAGCACGATAAATTAGCCAGAGTAGCCTGGGATTTTGGTCGTTTAGGGGGGGTTGCATGGTTTTCTAAGTAAACATTATAAACTGTTCTGTCAATGACCTCTACTTCTCAGAAGTTTCTAAAAGGTACGGAAAAAACACTGCCAAGATGGCCAGTACCTGTGACTTACTACACAGTGCGAGATGCAGAGGTATGACTCTGAGGAACTGCACCACAGATTTGTTTTAGAAAAGTACCACACAAAGGGCTGAATTGTGTCTCTCTGCTACTGCAGTTAAACTTTAGAAAATATAGGTACAGATATATACATATAGCTCATTTATTATGGTCAGGGTAACAGCTGGTACTACAAAATCATACCTTCTTAAAAATCCAGTCACCAGTGAGAGCCCAGAGGTAGCTGATGTTGTACATGCTGACTGGAAAGCCTGGCAGTAGCTAAGGGCAGGAGTACGAAAGCATGGGCTCATCCACAGGGACTGCTGTGCCCCGGTAGTGTTGTTCAAACACACACCACAGCACCCGCTCACTTAGCCCACAACTGTTTATTTGTACTTCTGGCAAATCTACCCTGCCCAGTTGGCACATACTACAAATACAGGATCTGTTTGTTTCCTGCATGAGGGCAATAAGGTTAGCCAGTGTGAATCTGAACATTATTTTCACAAAATGCTCTGGAAGGTGATCTCATTACCTGAAAATGCTTACTATTTCTGTTTAGAGTTATTCCAAAGTTTGAAGAACATTAGGACTGAAGCTCTGGAGAAAGTTTATCGAACCATATGCACTAACAATCACCAATGCATCACATTTAAAGGGCAATAGTTCTTTAACATATTCAGCCAAAGCTTGTGTTCTGAGAGTTTTTGACCAAATACCTGGAATTTTGATATGCTGAAGAAACACTAATAATTATTTTCACTGTCACACTGGCTTCTGAAATAACTTCTCCAGAGATAAAATTTTAATGAAGTATTCCCAAGCCTACTTCTTCCATCAAATATATTAAACAAGTTAATTAAAATAAACATATAGTACTGAAATAAGTCACACTGTGAATTCATAATGAATGACATAGGAGTAATCTAATAAATTATTATCATTTAAATCACTAAGTAACGATAATGATGGACTCATCAAACCCTATGCATACTGAGGTCTTAGAACTGAAAGACAGCTTGCAGGAAGTAATGTTATGGTTTGGAGCTATCAACAGGATAACAATGAGACGACTGCCCTCTACCTCTCCTTTGAAATTGTAAAAATAGAAATGTGGCATTTTCCTGTTATAAGATTTGAAAGAGGATAAGTAATGGATAGCACTAAGGATATCTGTTATCCTCATATTTATAGAAAGTCCCTACTAGATTTCTCTATACTAACCTGACAAATGGTTAACAATTGTTATGCAGCAATGTCTTAAAAAACAAAGGAGACCATTTTCAATTGTAAAGCTTCATTTCTTTGCATTTTAGCTGGAATAATAACACAGTTGTGATTACTGTCCTAGAAGAGGAGAAGGGAACAGAACCCAGTCAGGATGTGGGACAAGATAGGGAAAAGGAAATCTAGCAGCTTCAGAGGCTACGAATTGACAGCTCTGAGGCTAAAGAGTCTTGAAAGAGATGTAAGTAGTGCTGCAGTGGAGAAAAGAGGCCTAGCATGACATTTCATAGTTAGGGTTGGGATTCAAAGGGGGGAAAATCAGGGGAGCTGTAATTATATATATGCCGTTTTGTTTATGCTTATGTACATATACATAGCATGAAGGTTCACCTCGCTTAAACATGGTTATACAATTCTTTATAGTGTTGTGGTTTAGCCAGTGACTCAGCCCCACACAGCTGCTCGCTCACTCCCCCACCAGTGGGATGAGGGAGAGAATTAGAAGGGTAAAGCTCGTGGGTTGAGATAAGAACAGTTTAATAATTAAAATAGAAAACCAACAGGAAAAATGCAATGTAAAGGAGAACAACAAGAGGCACGAAACCCAGGGAGGGGAAATGAACCACCAAAACAAACTACACGCAACACAGCCGCCCGCCGGCCCAACACCGCCCCTTCTTGAGCCGCAACTGCCCCCCTTAATGTACTGGTTGTGGCGTCACATAGTATGGAATGAGCATCCCATTGGCCAGTTGGGGTCAGCTGTCCCGCCCCTCCCAGCACCCCACCACGCGGCAGACCGCGGGAAGCCAGAAAGGTCCCTGACCACCACAGGCACTACAGTGAAGAGAATGACCCCTTCTTAGCCAAAACCAGCACAACAGCTACCTTAAAACTCTGCAGAGCACAGCATATTATGTAGACAGACATACTGGATCTAAACAGACTCAAGACTTTGAATGCACAATTTGGTGTACCCAAAAGAGAACCATCCAAAACCTGAAGCATCCTAAACACTTGTTCCTGAACAAAAACAACACTTTTATAGTTTTATCATGAGTAGTCCTACAAGCTCCAAAGAGTCCATAAATCAGAGAAGAAATGTCTTTCCTCTTTCTTCAAAGGTGCTGTGGTTAGGGTTCTTGAAAGTCACCAAGATTCTTGAAGAAACAACATAATACAAAGCAGAAGGGAGCATTATTGACCCTGCTAGAAAATGGAAAGGTGCCACTGTCAGCAGTACAGCCATCAAGAGGATATTATGGTTCACTCAGATTCTCATAAAGATTTTAATATAAATTAGTAGGCATATTACAAACTTCTCTTCAAAAAAGTCTGATGGATACTGTCCATTGGATCTTTTTCATAGTGGTTATACTCCAATGTCTGAAAGAATAAATGGAGTTTACATACCAAGGACATGAAAATAAATTTTACATTTGATTGGAATATTTTTCTATTGGAACAAAGAAATTATTAAGGATATGAATTGTTGCAATTAATTATGACTGTCTGGGTGCTAAGTATCTTCCTGTGCTCTTACAAGTTTGGTACCACTTTATCATCTAGCAACTCAATCCTGTTTCCATGGCAAAAAAAGGTCAGTTGCAAGGTGGATTTGTGATGCTTGACTTCATTTAGAATGTCTGAAAAATGCTCAAGAAAATGCTAATGGAGATTTAGCATAGCTATGAAAATAGAAAGCCAATGTAAAATAAAAATGTTGGTCAACTGGCAAGCCACAAACCTTCATTTAACAAAAAAGTCGTACCTGAATTCACAATATTTTATGAAACTTTAGTTTCTCTTTCAATGTAAAAGTGATATGCAAAAAATAAGCACAGCAGCAGCATTGAACCTGCACGGTTTCTCAATGCTGATGCTTAAAACTGTAGTTGTGTCATTTTTGTTCTTTAGGTTAGTAACTGCAACCAGAGCACTGTATTTCCCCCCCTTAACAAGTATTAAGAAACACACACAGAAAAAAAAAAGAAGTATCAGTCATTATTTTGTTACATTTGACAATACCTAACATATTCTGAAAATATCTGGAGAGTCACAAACAAGAGGCTATATAATGCTGACTAGTGCTTCCATTCATAAAACTCTATGACAAATAGGAATTTGGTGCATTCTGAAGTCTCTAACCTGATTCAAGAGAATCTTGTTGAGCTCAGTAAAACATTTAAACAACTAAGTATTCTCATCACAGACAAAAATTTAGCTAAAGACAGGGAAAGGGAAGGTAGAGTTTGCTGCCCAACAGGAAAAGGAAGCAGAGGTACGAAGTGGAAATCTGCATATAACCAAAGCATTAGACTTCCCAAAACTGCAGATGCTGAGAATTAATGGACTAGTCCCAGACTGAATTCAATGTTCCTCTACTGGTTAATATAAAAAAAGCAATATGTGCCAGAATAATCATCAGCAAGGTTTAAAGCATACTCATGGAAACTTAAAATAAACAGCAATTTAATAAGATTGCAACAAGTAGAATTCACAAGCCATTTCAGATTCCCCAAATCCTATTTGCAAATGCACCAGGTTTGGCCACTATAGAGCTAATTTTCTTCACAGTAGCTTGTATGGGGCTATGTTTTAGACTTGTGCTGAAAACAGTGTTGATAATACAGGGATATTTTCATTGCAGCTGAGCAGTGCTTACACAAAGTCAAGACCTTTTCTGCTCCTCATCCCACCCTGCCGGCAAGCAAGCTGGGTATACACAAGAAGATGGGAGGGGACACAGCTGGAACAGCTGACCCCAACTGACCAAAGGGATATTCCACACTATAAGACATCACAGTCAGAAATAAAAGCTGGGGGGAAAAGGAGGAAAATGGAGACATTTGGAATGATGGCATTTTGTCTTCCCAAGTAACCATTACATGTGATGGAGCCCTGCTTTCCTGGAGATGGATGAGCATCTGCCTGCCAATAGGAAGAAGTGAATGTATTCCCTATTAGACTCTTTTTATCTTAGCCCATGACTTTTCTCACTTTTACCCTTCCAATTCTCTTCACCAACCCATCAGACGGGGGAGTGAGTGAGTGGCTGTGTGTGGCTTAGCTGCCGGCTGGGCTTAAATCACATCCGTGAATGACACTAAACATAAGACACTTAGCAAAGAAGTCATGCATATGCATCATTTTGAACATTTACAGTGAAAGCCTCTTTTCAAAAGATTTTTAATCATGCATTGGGAATGAATTCTTTAACACATACACAGCTGGCTATGTAGGGAAACCACAGTGGCCACAGCAGCCTCCATTCCCTTGAAATCTGTTGTCTCCAAAAGCAGAAAATTATTACGAAAGGACTACACTACCTACATTGTCCTCAAAAGGCTCCTAGTATATACAGCACAACATTGGGACCACAGTTATGACTAAATCTCATGCTTTAGATCTCCTGTAGAAATTAGGGCCAATCCCTCCATGGCTGCCCCTGCATAGATAAATTGGATGCAGTCTAGGGATGTTGGCTGTTTGGAGAAATTGTAAACATGAGAAGAACAAAAAGGATGTTTTTCAAACTGGGGATGACATCCTAATATACTAGCAAATTGTCACTCTGATGTGTTACTGAGAAGGAAGTTGCCATTTTGCTCCGGAAGTCTGTCCAGTTTGCTTTACTCATGTAGTCAGGGTTGTAAAATTTCCAAAAATCAGGTTTAGGGAAGAGCTTTTCCCCCTGCCAAGACAATGTGCATCCCACCAGAGTTAGATAAGAAGGGAGGGAAACTATCTTCATCTTCAGCAGAATAACTACCAGATTCATGAAAGTATATTCCACTCCATTATTACTCCTGCCATTAAAAGGCCTTAAAGATTTTAACTTACATTTTAATTTCACAGATACTACAGTTCTTAAATTTAAGGTAAGGAGCTGAAAACTTTAAAGCCCAGGTTAGGTCAGACTATGTGATCCAATGGTGTCTTCTGAACTTTGAAAAGCATGCAAATTCACATGCTTTACTCAGTGTTTGGGCACTGGTTTTGTCCAAAAACTGTAATGGTTCATATAAAGAAGCTACACCTATATACTTAATTTTCATCAGCATAGGAAGTACAACCCTCTCAGAACACAACACAAAAATAGCAGACATTTGTTCTTTAGTGGTACTTAAGGTAACTACTCCTGTCACCTACTCAGCAACCTGGAAAAAGCTAACATTACAGTCTCCATCTCCCAGTTAGAGTTGCTTATTTGTGGTGAAATTTTTCCTTCCCAGACTCCTTACCCAAGCCTGCGCCATTTTTGATAGTGTCCCTTCTCAGCAAGGACTTCTAATATGCTTCACCTCTTAGTGCAGTATCTGCTAGTTCCCCCAGACCTTCAATCACTAGTGAATGAAGCTACTAACAGGAAGCTTATCCTACTAACCTCTCTAAATTCCAGCACTAGAACCCTCTTTTAAAAAACAATGTACTATTGTTTCTTGGTACACCAGCACACCTCTCTCTGAGGTAGCTCTGCTACAGCCAGCCATAACAGGAATCTACTAAATTTACAGCTACTCTAATACTTCTACTGAGGTGTGGAAAGCGGACTCCACAATCTATAAGATTGTAAAGTAGGTGTGTTTATTTAGCGCTGGGCAGCACGGGTGGTAGTCCCACCAAAGTCGTGTGTGCCCGCATGATAGTTTGTCTTGGATTTATACAGTAAAGCATTACATATACATAAGATTTCCCAACATGCCTATACATATGCATGACCTTTCCCTGCTTCATATTAAAATTAGCCTAAAAAAGCTATTTCCATAAATCTTTTCCAACTGAGCTTGCACAGTGCCTCCTCGTGGTAGTCATCGGGGGTCATAAAGATGAAGGCTGATGGTTCCTCTTCATCACCGCTAGTAACCTTTTGGTTTTGCGCAGACTCAGTTATCCCTTGACACTTGTCCAAACTGCAAAGTCAGTTTTAGCTGCTTCTTGAGACCATTTTCTATCCTTACCAAGAATTTGTCCTTCGCTGGTGGATTCCAGGCCTCCTTGCTAATCATTTTACACAGCAGCTAGATAAGCATTCGGCAACAACCAACTTTCAGCTGGATAAGCATTCAACAGAACAGTTAACTTCTGGTTTTGCATCTTAAAAGCCCCTTCCCCCTTTCACTACTCTTTAGAAGCTATACACCAAAACAATCTCTCTACCACTGATTTATCTACTTCTCACATCTACTGCAGATGGCAGGGATAATGGGAAACAGCTGGCCTCACAGCTCATATAAGGCCAGAGTACCTTCCCACCCTATTCTGTGTTTTGGGTGTTTGTTTCATGTGGGTTTCTCTGCTAGTCCTATCAGCAGTATAAATTTCTGGTAGATATTTTCTCTGTCTTTTTAGTTATTGCACTGCTTCTAAAAAATTTGTAAGATTTGCTGATAGTCCTGTTACCTAGAAGCCTGAATATTCAGTTTATCACAGCCTCAGACATGCTGAAAGCACTTTTCTGCTTTTGAACTCATACTGCCTTGAATGTTGCTGCTTTTGTTCCCAACTGGAAGGGCTCTTTATCCAGCTGCATCTGTATAATAATAAACATTACCTCTTTCCACAGACCTTGCTTTTCTCTAAATAAACAAATACTAAGCCTTCAAATCTATGAAAACCTTAGTGAGAGCTTTGCTTAAAAGGAGTGAATCAAATACTCATTAGCAAGTAAATTTTAATGCTAAAACTGTACTAAAATGAAGGTGTCTTATTAACAGAAGGAGGACAAGGGGAGTTGTTAGAGTAACACAAACACAGCATGAGATCCTCCCCAGTACCTGTGAAAACAAACAAGACAAAATGCAAAAAGGAATCCATTTAGCTCTCTCTTTTCAGGGTATCTTCAGTAATACATTGAATTGTGCTTACAGCCTGAAAAGTCATGTTGTAAGTTAACTGAACTTCAAGCAAGTGTCACAAAGATATTTTTTGAGATTTAATAGGCAAAGCAATATAAAATGTGGCATATGGGTTAATTATTCCATGATGCATACTGGATGTGTAAGATAACTTCTAGTAGTTATCATGTATTGTACCTGCTTCAGGCACATTCAGTCACATCCCACTACGTAGTATTTGCAGCATGAGCTCAGTAAGGTATCATCTCCAGTGAAAAAACTTAAACTGACAACTGACTCATTGTCTGACATTGGGCAATTTTCTTTCTCTCCCTGCTCCCTCTCTCTATGAATAAATGGAGTTAATGGCAAAATAAATGCTACTAATAGCCCTTTAGTTAATTCTATAAATTATAGCATTGACATCCCCCTATATCACCACATCATCTTTTAACAGCTGCACTGCATGAAATCCAAGCCCTGGCACAATATATAGGTACATATTACTGCTACTAATATGTCCAATTAAATGTTGATTATCTAAAACGTTAGCTTGTGATCTGTTTAGAGAGACATAAATTTAAAAATTGAGATGTCACCCCATTCTTTCTGAAGTGTTCAAATTTATACATATGTAATATAACATTGAAGCATAATTAAAAGTGTCTTTAAAGTCAATGTAATGAAAAATAATTGCTCATGTCAAGGAGAAATTGGATATTAAAGGAGAGTGAAATAGGAGGTAAAATATCCTCCTGCCAGGGAATAAGGGTTCATCTCTGGAAAGCAAAGGAAAAACACATCTGAGAAGTAAATTTCTTTCTTGCACCTGTTTGTAGAGTTAGGATTAAAGGACTCTGAGCTGTTAGCCAAATACAAATGCAGTCCTGCACACAAATGCAGCAGCAATATGGCAGCATAAATTTAAAAATTCCTAAAAGGGAATACCAAACCGCCATCAACATTCTTAGTCCAAGATCTAAGCAACAGTTTCAAATATTTATCTGTGCTATATATATATATATATATATCTATATGCATACATGTGTATATGAAGCATGTATATATACAGCTATTAATTCTAGATACGAATAAACACAACCTTGGACACTGGATGTCTGTTCAGAAGATGAGATTCAATTTGTACATAATCAATACTTTGAAAGCTATTACTAGTCCTCTCTGCTGTCCTGAATAATGTCTTCTGTCACCGGTTGTTTTCAGTTTTCAACCTTGAACAGAATAGGATATAATATTATCTCAGATCTAGCAAGTAACCATTCAGGTTAAGCACTGACTTCCTAATGATAACCCTGGTATGGACAGGTGATGTCAGGGCCCAAAGGTAGGACAGTAATTCAAGAAATATTTTTAAAGACAAGACTCCGCAGAAAATGGCAACAAATAAAAAAACTAGAAGCACAGTAATTCGAAGCCCATTCCACTATAAATTCACTCTAATTCCACTAAAAGAGACTACTTCACCATTTAATCTATATATAACGAATTAGATGTATCAAGTCAAACATCAATTAATCCATTTAGAAAGCAACATCATATTATCTCAGCTAACTGATATCTGATTAAATTGCTATATTTTTCTGTTACGCTAAAACGTGTTGGGATACACCAAAAATACCTACACTTTCAGGGGTCTACAATTTTAACTTAATTACATAACAGCTAGCTTTGTTGTCTATGCCTACTGTGAAGAGTCACTTACTGTTTCTCATAGCAACCAATTTGTATTTAATAATGTAGCAGGACGACTTATTAGGCCTGAATTAAAAAGCTATATTTGATACATGCAGTAGCACGTAATAATAATAGTTGCTGATTAAATTAGTCAGCTGAGTAGAAAAAAGATTTGAATCACAGGATCTGACACATCAGAAAAAGAAAAGAATGTATTATTTCATCTAGTGCATCTACCTACTGATGCATAATTTATCTCAGGATATATTTTGAAGGTTTTTTCTAGCCTAATTTTAAATGTCTCCAATAATAATACATTCAATTCTTTTCTACAAAGCTTAGAAAATCTTTTTAAGGTAAAGTTTACTTGAAGTGATATTTAACTGAACTATCCTAACAAATTCCTTGTGTTCCCATTTATTATCTTTAGATACTAATAAATAGTAACAGTCTTATATCAATCCCAGGTTTTGTCCTAATTTTTCATATATACAAATATAGGTTATAATAAAAAAAAAAAATGTATATATGAGATTCTGGCTCCAAATTACTGATGAGGATGTTGAAATTGCCAGCAGATGAGCATCTGTCTTACAAATATGCTCTACTCCTTTAGTTTAGCTCTCCCCAAAGAGAACATAATTCACAGACTAACTTGTGATGAAAAAAAGAATTTACAATAAACACCATAGTTTGGGTATTGTTATTTTAAAGGTAATAAAATGGAGCATTAACCAAGGGAGATGTGAGTGAAAGGGAGAGGTCAGAACCATTCTCCCAGGTAGCAGACAAAAAAATCTCTAGTCAAAAGCTCTCATTAGAACAAAGATGCATTTTAAATCTGACAAGTGACTTTGCCAAATGATGTTCTCTTAGTCAGATTCTTTTGTATACCATCCAGGAGATCTCTTTTGACAAAGATATAAATCCCTGAAAGACTGTAAGTAGCTGAAATGACAAAGACGTTTAACATTAAAATATGCAAACTTCATAACCCTCACCTAACATGCCAAACGCCCAAATTCTTAGGAATGCAAGTTCTGCTGGAAGGTTCTGCTGACAGGTTCCCTTCCCCTTTCAGACCTGATCTCATTTTAAATCCCAAAAATGTCCATGTTCCCTGAATGACCTGGTTTGGTAGCTTCATTAAACTGCTATCTGGCACACAGTAGTGAAAGTGAAATGAAAGCACAGCACCCAGGTATCCTCACACAAGGAGATTCAAACTCATCTCTTTCCTCTCTTAAGAAAGTACACACACACAGTGAGAGAGGTTAGTAAAATTTAAGGGAGAGGAGGACACTTGTGTGGGATAAAGGATGTTTCAGACCTCTCCTTGAAGGCATACTGCTTTACGGAGAGTTCAAAATTCACTGGAATAGAAAAAGAGCATAGTAGGAGTCATAATTCTCTACACAGAAGGTACAGACAATCAAGAAAGAAGTCCTTGGTCTTCATCATACCATGAAAACCTGTTTCAGTGAAAAAGGCAATGATTGCTTAACATAAAGTGCATAAAGTTGTCCTAGGAGCAACGGTTAGAGTCAACCACGCTCCTCTGTCCAGTGACTCTCCATAACAGTCTATAATAGATGTATAGACCTTAGATCTTTTAAATGACACTGCTTTAACAGGAAGAGAGCATTTACACCCTACACAGAAATGGCTGACTAAGATACTTTTCTGGAGTTAGGGATGTGGATTTTAAACCTTTCTGATGGAGAACAGCCTTGAGACCGAGTACCTGAATGACTGCTGTAATTGCTATGCTTGTGACCATAAGCTGTAGATCTTGAGGGTATCCTGAATATACTTGAGCTATAAGGAGAGAATGGCAAAGCAAAATTGGCCAGTTTGAAACAGGAAAGTCCAGAAAATCGAGCTGGGCAATGGCAGCATTCTTCTGAAAAGTGAACTAGTGCAAGACTAGGGGGTGTGTGAAGGAGGTCTGTAGGAAAATCAGACTAGATGATAATAGCTGGGTTTTTAAAGGAATATTGATAGCTTTTAATTATATTCTTTGCCAATTGATTTTATTGAACTTATTTTCTGAAGTAAAAGAAACTAACTCAAAAAAAAAAAACATGCCGAGATAAACATTTAGACATAAAGACTACTGCAAGAAATATTTGCAATGTCCACATTCAATGTCAAAGGAAATAGCACAGACACAGGAGGTCATCCTGCTTTCAATATCAGTGAGAGCAGGCTCCATTTGTTTTCCTACAGAGGGAAGAAAATCTTGATCTCATTTTGAATTTGTATCCACTCCTCAGAAGAAGGCCATGTAGTCTGATCAGAGAGCTAAGCTTGTACTTCACATTTCAAAATACATCATAGGTAGCTCCTCCCAAATTGTAAGCTTCTGTGAATCCCATCTGAAGTGCTTGACTTACCCCATAAACTGTACAGTTTAGACATCTAACTCAGGCCTGTGGATGCCACTCTGAGAACCAGTTAAAACCACCAAGCAACACAAATTACATTTCTCTGTGCATTAATTCCAAGTCTTTGCTACTGCTAATGCTGAAGTCTCACCCTAGCTAATGGCCAAAGAGTAAGAAGATAGGCTCTCTCATGGTACATCAGTGAAAGAACTGGTAATTACATTCTCATTGCCAGGAATCCTGCCCTAAGATACAACTACTTAAGATACTTGTGGAGAGGGGTTAATAACAACACAGTGACTTGGGACCAGGTTTGGTCCAGCTAGATCTTTAGCAGATGGTAAAGTGCAGGGCAGAAAGAAAATATAAAAATTGCACAACCCAGGTTCAGTCTGCAAAGGTGAAAATCCTAAAAAGATTCATCCTCTCCTCCAGCAAAAGCTTTCTGCTTGTAACTGAGAAAATCTAAACTGAAACAATAAATCTGAAACAAAATCAATATAACCTTATACTGTGATTTATAATGAGACACTTTTCAAAGGAAACTGGCACTTTAAAATCCAGGCTGTTCTCTCTGATTAAAGATTTTCACCATGGAAATGACTGGCTAAGAAGTGGCAAGTTTACAGGGTAGGCAGCAATCATTCATTAGGTCAAAGCAAAACTTAATCCAAAATTACTTTCTCAAATAGTTATATAGCCCATTTGAAACAAGTGTTTGGGCTTACTATCAACGGAATTCTTGTCCACATGACAGAACTAACGATCTTACCTTAAGCAAATACTTCCCTTACTACCTGTCTAAACAGTTTCTCGAACACAAATGTCATTACTGTGGTACAAATATTAACAACAGGATACTGCATTTGATTATTTGATATATTATTCACATAAAAGGAGAAAAAACCCTCAATGTATTTAAGTGGAGTAATTCCTGCAAAAATCTTAGTGAGATTTTAGTAAATGATTCAGAGGATTAAGATTCCATCATATTTTGGGGGTTTTAGACTTTTTTTCTCATAAGAATAAAAACATCCCAAATATCTGTTATAATCAACAGGTGGCTTTTATAGCAAAAACACTAAAACAGAAGTAGCAACAGCTGTGAAGAAGGATATCAAAATCAAGAATATTAAGATGGAGCATCATTTGTTTTTATAAAGAGATGTTTATTTTGTGATAATGATGCAATTAATAGCAGCATATGCTAGAGTGTTCATAGAAACAGTAATTAATGTAGCATTAATTTCAAAGATTTTCTAAATACATTTGCAACACTACACACATTAAGAACTGCCATCAAACACAAACCAATTTAGTTAATAAATCAACAGCCTCAATCATATTTTCCTGTAACATGAATATTACAGGTACTTCAACTAAGGCCTGATTTTAATAGTAATAACAGAAGCAAGTGCTTTGTGCTTCTAATTGAATACTTTAGGCATTTAAAATGTTGATCATAGGGAGTGAGTGGTAATTATTTAAGTTCAGAACAGCTGTGAACTGACATCATTAATGTTCATCTACTTTAATTTATGCTTGTAGCAATAAGGCTGTTTTCAGAAAAATTTAAATTAAAGAAAGCTAGATTTAAATCTGAAAGTAAAGATCATTGCATGAAAAATTATACTGTACAGAGCTATAAATGGCATGTCCCCACTGGAATAATTGGAGCCTTTAAAGTTTAACTCTACAGCTCTCGGTTAGTAGAGTGAGAATAATTAAACCTATAGTTATTTAAGAATAATTAAGACTTTGTCCTTCTATAATGCATCTATTAAATGGTCTCAGTGGCCTTACCAAACATTAGTGAATGAACTGAAACACATTGTGAGGTACAGTAAGGACTTGTCCCAATCATACAGATGAGAAAACTCAGGCACAAATGCAGTGCAGGGTGGTCTGAAAAGTAATATCTTGATAAGTGGCTACAAGTGGCTACAAAGCACTATAACTTCCAGTGCCTTGACATTTATTGGGTGTGCAAAACACACGTAACCCACACCAACTTGATATTCTGTGGAAGTTGAAATCAGATCCTGCTGTAAACAAAGGTATTTCTCCAGAGGGGTTTTTGTACTCTTTATACTCATTCTGGACTAATGTCAGTGAATTATGTAGCACATTCGTTCTTTTTTTTTTTTTTTCTGAGCAAGACAGTCCTGTCAGCCTTCGCTCTTATGGCCTGTCATTTATCCTCACTGCAAACTCTGCAGAGAAAACAATTGAAAATTATGCTTATTGCTAAATAGTCAAGCTGCAGACTACGTATTATGGTCTTAAATATCAATAACAGTCCAAACGAGTTTGGGAATTTCTTTTATAAGATAAGTTCATCTGTGTGTGGTAAAGATCTTTTCCCTATAGCCAGTTTCCCCTTCCAAAGTCACAAATACTCCTCTTTCCCTATCTTGTCATGGGGTTGTCTGCTAACAACAGGCCTAAGACTCCTGGCTGCAAAAAGAAGCTAAAAGTACCTGGAACATGGCCTGAAGAATCAGAAGAAATCCCCTTTCTTGAATACACCCCCAAAATTATTAAACAGGCAGACTGCTTAGACTGTCTACAGGGCATCTGTGCATTTGAGAAGTGTTTGGCAGACAGGGCAGGTTAGTCTGCAACCACAGCAGTGTCCATGCTCTCCAGGAGGTACAGCTAGAACAGTGATTTCATTCTTTTGAGAAGCCTGCTCTTTGTGCAATCAGTGTAGGTTTTTCATCAAATCCAGATTAATAGTTAATGTATCCAAAATGGTTTCTCACAGGAATTGTTTCCATTTTGCCCAGGTTCATCTAAACAGATCTGGCAAACAGATATTAATTCAAAAGCAGAACCAGCAATGAAACTCCTGTCTCCTCATTGTCAGGCCTATATCCAGGTTCACAGATCATACTTTTTATTTCTCTGAGTGGGTCTATGCTCTCCAGATTTTAATTAGTTTCTGGAACTCTCTCAACAGAAAATGTCTGTTCATACTTGGCACCTTGACAAGGGTCATGCCCTGGACATACAGTGCATATGCAAAACCAACTGCAGTGAAATTCTGTCTACTAGCAGATATCCTGAGCTCATTTTCTCTATAGTCCGATCAGCTTAGTATTTAAGCAAAGAATGTTTAATGCCTTCTACTACAGGGGACCACAGCATGTCCTTAACCTGGCAGTACAGGTGCAGCCCAAGTCTTCAGAGCTTCCACATGGAGGCATCAAGCCGTCGAGTTTTGACCATTGTGAGAAGTAGATAGAGTAGGAAGAGAGAAGCTTGATTTGCTCTGTGGCCAGCCTGATAGGATTGAGGTAGCTCATGAATCCCAGATTATTTCATTCTAAGAAGCATCTCTTGCCTCAGATTGCAGCTGGGGAACCATTTTCTGATGTAGAGCTATAACTCACACTAAATGCTTTCTTACTCCCAGGGAGGCAACAGACACAGAGAATGATGCCTTGTTTCCCAGCAAGACATTTTTATCATGGAAAAGATCTTTTCTTAAATTTCTTGAAGGTGATGAGGGCTTCTGATTCAGAAGCTTCAGTGACTCAGGAATTTAAACTGGGAGAAGTCAATAAATTCCTTTCCTGCCTGACACAAACTATGTTTCAACTCTGGATTTTTTTTTCCTTTTTCCTTTTTTTTTTTTGGTGAGGAGGAGAGCAGTAACTTATTAAATTTCATGTTATCTTGCATGAATCGAAGTAAAAGAAAACCCCAGCTATACAGCTACATAGCTACTAACAGAAGCTTCTAGTTCAGAAATAATTCAGGCAGCCAGCAGACATGGTATGAATAGTATCCTGACAGCTCTTTTTTGCCTTCATGGCACTTTAGCATATTTGAGCTTTCAGCATATCTGAGCTTTTAGACACATGGGCAGGATTGCATATGCTTAAGATCCTAAGCCAAAAAATGCAACTTGACCTCTAAATTCAGCAATAAACCAGACTGGCTTTGTTAACATGAAGACAAAGCAAGTTGTTTAATACACTCAATTAAGGAAAGAATGACACTAAACAATTTAAATAACGATTTTCAAATTGTATTCATTTCTTCAGGGTTCAGTTCTTTGTGCTTTTGACTGTGTACCTTTCCAACTGTGTACAACATTGTACAATATCCTACAGCATAAAATTCATGTTGCAAATTAAAATTCATGCAATGTTTGAATGAGAAATACATTAGCCATGGACTTATCTGTATAAACATTTAACATTTTCATGTTCTCTTGGAAACTAAATGCCAATGAAATCATAACACTTCTTAAATTGCCCAAATTATAGCATTAGGTGAGAGGAAATGTCCATTCTATGGTGGTTTATGGAAAAGTGTGGTTATTACTTATTATCATTACTATGGCTCTATTTTGATATGAAGTTCACCTGAAGAAATACACATGTTTGAACAGAAGTTACTAAAAGACTTGTCCCCACATTTATATAGGAAACAACTAGACATTTCAGGGATACTGTTGGAGGCCTGGTGACAGCGGTCTGTAGGTAATCTACAAATCGTCTAGGGCAGGCCAGGTCCCTGATAAAGGAACAATCAACAACACCTGGCACTTCTTTCAGATCCTTTTTTAGGAATTTGAAAGGAAGGGCCTGAGCTCCTGAGGGTGGCACATGTGAAAACTATTCTCACTGCCCCTGTGCCATTGTGCTTCCATCAGCACCTTGTGTTGCTATTTGTACTCTGCAGCAGGTAACAAGATAGCAGCACTGGTGACTACTGCAGCCACAAATATGTGATACCTAGACAACTGAACAATATGTCTCTATAATGTAAAGTATGTGTGTGAGCACAGGTGTGGAAAAAAAGAGAGAAAGAATTCTCCTTAGAATATTATCAGAAAATACTTCCTATTTCATGTAATATGGTCCTTTCCAAAAGCAATCTTGTATGAAAATACCCAGAAGGGCTGCTTGGCTAGCTCCACAATCTCCCTGGGACATGCTCAAGGGCACAGCAATCTTTCAGACAGATCCTGCAAGTTTCTTCACAGTTCAACAGAACTCACCCAGAGGTAAGACAAAACCCAGGTAAGGTAGTCCCCCATGCTCAAGAAGCAGCCTGTGGCAGTCTCTATCATCCACCTTACTTCTGCAGGTGTTGGCAAGCCCATTTGAAGTATGGGTGTTTCTGGAAGCTGGTTCTGAAGCAGGTCTTTCTTCCAACATACTGCTGTAATTAAGACATTGATCATCTGCAAATCTTAGCTGGATTCCAGGTCAAAGGGGTGTAACCTCCAGAGCTTTCTGATTGCCAAGGCCATATTTCAACTATAATGGAGAAAGATATACATTTGGAAGCTACCAAACCCTGAAGTGCAAGCAAGGGTCTAACCCTGTATAACACAAAAGCCCTTGTGACTGTGAGTCCCCTCAGAACCTTAGTTTCACCATTTCATGAATAACTCTGAACATCAAGCAGGGAACATCATGAGTGAAGGACCTGAAGACGTGGACAAATGGGTAGGTGAATAGGAGTGGTCAACCTGGAGACATCTCCAATTTTTAGTGCAGGGAGTAAGGCAACGGTTGGCTTGAGTCAGGGACAGAGTTTTTCAAAGGAAGAATTCAGTGTGGGAACCCTTTCTTGTGTGTTCTGAAGATAATAAAGATAGATAGAAAGTGTGTGAAGGAAATTATTCATAAGGGGTTTCTTGCAGGTTTTAAGCATAATAATAAACTACAATAGGGTTTTGGCTTTTGGTGCATGCATTTCAGTATCTACCACTAGCCTGTCCCAAAAACGAGTATTTTACAACCAGACCACCACAGGCTATGCAAATTCTGCACACTAATGTGTCTCCTACATGGCTCTCAGTTTTATACATACTGAGAATTGTATTCAATATCTCTTCTGACATGTGAGGTGAACCATGAATTGTACTTCCCTGTGAACAAAGCTTTTATTCACATATATCAAACTGTCAATCAACCTCTCTTTAAATGGAAACCATCTTTTTGGTGGATAAAAATCACTCTTCAGAGAGAACTGCACACATTAAGAATTCAAAATAGTAGGCCTAGACAGCAGTCCATGCAAAGGTGATTGAAAGATTAGGATCATAAAACATGACCACAGTATCTTCCAGAGTCTCATTTTATATGAAGATGGTTCAGTGGCTTCTTTTGTAACTATAGTTTCCTTGACTCAAAGCAATGTCTTGCTGATAGTTATAAGTAGTTAAAAGCCTTTATAAAATACAAAAAAAAAAAAAGTGCTATCTCCTACTACTGTGAGCTATTTACGAGAATTTACATCTTTCTGGTATGAAGTTAGCCTTTTGTAAATGACTTTATAAACAAGTAATTGGTATTCAACAATATGGGATTTTTTTATTTCCTTGTTATGGCATTTCAGTTTAACGCATGAGATTGACTCCATCAAAATGTTTCTAATTATTGGTCTTGCAATTCTTGATTCTCTTACATTCCAATAATACTAAAAAAGAAAAAGGGCCAATATTTATCTCCACATAGCCCAAGAAGCAGGGAGACAGGGGTCTACATAAGCATGAGAATCTTTCACCATTTAGATACTTACGTCATGCTACATCAAAGAAAATCTGTAGATTTTGCAATATCTATTCTAACCCTACCAGAAATGGCAGCATTAACCCTTTTCTTAGGATAAGCATGAGTGCTTTTTGTTTTGTTTCATTAAATCCGTAGCTTTCTAAGGAGACACATAATGAATTGTTAGTGATTTGCCTTTGTTGTTAACAATTCACTAATTTTATCCAGACATAATTTTGCTGACAAATTAGTATTTTGATTTATGTCTTTGCTTTTATACAGATGCTAACTTCCAGTTAGAACAGATACTTTATTCATTTTCTCACTCTTAATGATGGTTTCAAATGTGAGGACACTCACTCATCAGTCAGTCAATGCAGCAACTCACCTGCAACTTGTTAAAAAACACAGGCACATCCACAGCTAGAGCACCTGTTCAATTACTGTCGCTGATAAGAATCAAACTGGGCTTTTTGGTATTCACTCTTCCAAAAACACACAGAATCACAGAATCTCAGGTTGGAAGGGACCTCAGGGATCATCTAGTCCAACCTTTCTAGGAAGAGCACAGTCTAGACAAGATGGCCCAACACCCTGTCCAGGCGACTCTTAAAGGTGTCCAATGTGGCCGAGTCAACCACTTCCCTGGGGAGATTATTCCAATGGCTGACTGTTCTCACCGTGAAAAATTTCCTTCTTGTGTCCAATCAGAATCTCCCCAAGAGCAACTTATCTCCATTCCCCCTTGTCCTCTCCATGGGACTCCATGTAAAAAGGGAGTCTCCATCTTCTTTGTAGCTACCCCTTAAGTACTGGTACATGGTGATGAGATCCCCTCTGAGCCTCCTTTTCTCAAGGCTGAACAAACCCAGCTCTCCCAGCCTATCCTCGTATGCCAGGCTTCCCAGTCCTCTGATCATCCTGGTGGCCCTTCTCTGGACCCTTTCCAGCCTGTCCACATCCTTTTTGTAGAGCGGGGACCAGAACTGTACACAGTCCTCCAGGTGTGGCCTGACAAGCACTGAGTAAAGCAGGATGATGACTGCTTTATCTCTGCTGGTGATGCCCTTTTTGATGCAGCCCAGCACCCTGTTGGCCTTCTTGGCCACAGCAGCCCACTGTTCACTCATGTTGAGCTTCCTGTCCACCAGCACCCCCAGGTCCCTTTCCACAGAGCTGCTCTCCAGCCAGGTGGATCCCAGTCTGTGCTGCACTCCTGGATTATGTTTTCCCAGGTGCAAGATCTTACACTTCTCCTTGTGGAACTTCATAAGGTTCTTGCTGGCCCACTCTTCCAGCCTATCCAGATCTCCCTGCAGAGCAGCTCTCCCTTCTGGAGTGTCTACTTCCCCACTCAACTTGGTGTCATCTGCAAACTTCATCAGGGTACACTCGATCCCATTATCCAGATCGCTTATAAAGATATTGAATAACATTGGGCCCAACATCGATCCCTGGGGGACTCCACTAGTGACAGGTTGCCGCTTGGAAAAGGAGCTATTTACCATGACCCTTTGGGTGTGGCCTGTCAGCCAGTTCCCCACCCACTGCACAGACCACTTGTCTAGGCCATAACGCATTAATTTCTCCAGGAGGAGACTGTGGGGGACCATATCAAAGGCCTTAGAGAATTCCAGGTAGACAATGTCCACTGCCCACCCCATGTCAACCAGGCAAGTCACTTTGTCATAGAAGGCCACCAGGTTAGTCAAGCACGATCTGCCTTTAGTGAAGCCATGTCGGCTTTTCCCAATCACGTGCTGCATTTGACTTGTGATGGCCCCCAGGAGGATCCGTTCCATACCTTTCCCAGGGACTGAAGTAAGGCTGATGGGCCTATAGTTACCCGGATCCTCCCTCGAGCCCTTCTTGTAGATAGGGGTAACATTTGCCTTCCTCCAGTCCTCTGGGACATCCCCCGTCCTCCACGACTTCTCAAAGATTATGGAGAGCGGCCTTGTGATGATGTCAGCCAGCTCTCCCAACAGACTTGGGTGGATGGTGTCAGGGCCCATTGATTTGTGGGGGTCAAGCTCCTCTAGTAGTTCATGTACTGACTCTTCCTTCACCGATGGTGGGTCAGTGTTTGGTTCAATTGGCAATTTTGTTCCCAAAGCCTGGGACCCGACAGTGCTTGTAAAAACCGAGGTGAAAAAGGTGTTGAGGACCTCTGCCTTTTCTGCATCATTCATGATTGATTCTCCTTTTCCATTTAACAATGGGCCTATGTTTTCCTTCTTTTTCTGATTGTGGTTGACATGTCTGAAGAACCCTTTCTTGTTATTTTTTATGTCTACAGCCAGTTTCAATTCAAATTGGGCTTTTGCTTTTCTGACTGCGACTCTGCACTCTCTGGCTATGCAATCCTCCACTTCTCCATTTCTGGTGTGCTTCCCTTTTGGATTTGAGTAGACCCAGGAGGTCATGGTTGAGCCAAGGAGGCCTCTTGCTCCGCTTATTTCCCTTTCCTTTGTAGGAAACAAACTGGGTTTGTGCTTCCAATAGAGAGTTCTTGAAGAACTCCCAGCTCTCACTAGCTCCTTTGTATTCCATGGAAGCCTCCCATCGAATCCCTCCCAACTGAGCCCTGAGTGCACTGAAGTTTGCTCTTCTAAAATCCAGAACCCTTGTCTTAGAGCTGACCTTCAGCACACTCAGCAGGATCCCAAACTCCACAACATTGTGGTCACTGCAGCCAAGGCTATCACTAACCGAGATATTACAAAGCAGGCTCTCTCGGTTTGTGAATATCAAGTCCAGCAGCGCCTCCTTCCTGGTTGGCATGTCTATCATTTTATCAAGAAACAGTCCTCTGTACATTCCAGGAACTTGGTGGATGACATGCAAGCTGCCGTATTGTTCTTCCAGGAGATGTCTGGGTAGTTGAGGTCACCCATCAGGACCAGGTTCTGTTGGCCAGAAGCTTGCTTTAGTGCCCCAAATATTGCTTCGTCGGCTTCGTCACTGTGGTTAGGATGTTGATAGCAGATGCCCACTGTGAGGTCCTGCTTGGAGATGACCCCTTTGACTTTAACCCAGATGCATTCGATAGAGCAGTCGCAATCACCATAGTTGACTTCGATACATTCAAGGTGTTCCTTGATGTAGAGTGCAACTCCTCCACCTCTTCTACCTTTCCTGTCTTTAGGAAAGAGCTTGTAACCATCCAATGTGAAGCCCCAGTCGTCTGAGGTGTCCCACCATGTTTCAGTTACTCCTACGATGTCGTACCCTTCTGAGTGGGCACGGAGCTCCAGTTCCTCCTGTTTGTTACCTAGACTGCGTGCATTCGTATACATACACTTGAGGTGTTTACTCATTTGTTTCACCTCTTGGGAGACAAAAAAGCAAATGCCTTTTTTCAGCAGTACTGATACCTAAGACTCTTCCTCAGTAAACAGCTAGTATTTTATCATGGATCCCTCTTCCTACTGCAATGTCACACACTATCACTTGCAGCAGTTCTTCTCCATGGAGGAGGAGATTTCGTGTGTTGCATCCCAGACAGCAGTCCCGAGGCTAAACTACATTAATGAAGTCTCTTCACAATCCTGAAAGATAGCTCAACCTAAGACAGAAAGGTGTTACTATCCATGTATCGTGGCTGCCAAACCACCTCTAATATGCACAGATGCATTTTCCACCTGAACATCAGGAAACACTTTTTTCCTGTGCAGATGACCAAACACTGGCACAGGTCACCTAGAGAGGTTGTGGAGTCTTCCTCCTTGGGGATATTTAAAAGCCATCTAGATGGCCCTGCTTGTGCACGGGGTTGAACCAGATGACCTCCAGAGGTCCCTTCCAACTTCAACCATTCTGTGATTATGTATGATTCTGTGATTAGCAATTTTTTATGTTCATTCTTTCTAAACTGTTTTCATCAGATGAAAGTACTGTTCTCCTTCATGTGGACTGTACAGTAGCCAGGACTGGTGCGTATGAGTGTAGCTCAAAGAGAGCCTTCCAGATTAGATAAACTTTTTCTGTGGCTGAAGTAAAGGCACTGAATTGAACCACAAAGATGCCTATGCAAATTACTGGGCATATTTATTCTACAGCCAAGCCTCTTAAAGCATGTATTGCATTTAACTCTCCAGGATTTTAGATATTAAATCTAAAGCCAACAGAAAAACTCTATTTGACTTTAGGAAGCTTTGATGTAGCTTTCTAATTGACTCAGCCACAGAGCCTTCAGAAAATTTGGGCATGAATTAGACATTGCTTTGAAATTCCTGCAAACATGAAAGTAAGTTAGGCAACTCAACTGGCTTTTGAAAAAACCTAGTCACCGACATATAGTATATGTCTGTTGCAAACATACACCAGTGTGTTTATGGTAGGGGTATAAGGACATGTGAGAGGTGAAGGCAATGAGTATTTCTCACGAATCTTCCTCTTTAATAGTGGCTAACCTTCCTCTTTTTCAAAGGGAGTATTTTCTTTTTTTTTTCCCCCCAAACACCCACATTAACCTTCTTCTCTTACACAGATTAGTCCGTTATTGTGCACAAGCACTTTGTTGCTTTGACTTTCTGCTTTGACAGGTACTTAATAGGCATTTCAAAGTTTGCCATGAGCTGCTGCCACTGATGTTGTGTTGTTGGTCTTTTTCTTACCTTAAGTCTCTGTGTTTCTCAGTTTGGCAGCCATTGCTGCACATTATTTAAACTGAACTATTAATAGGTAATGATATTCATAAATACTTGACTTTTCCTCCCACTCTTCCCTTCTTCTCCAAGCTTGGCAGCAAAAGCAAGGAGCAAGGAAGGAGAATAACTCAGGTGAAGCAAGAAGCAATTTAATGTACTTTCTGATTTCCTAAAGAGCATCTTTATCTCTGCCTTCATCCCACACATACTGTACAAACTCCACTGCCCAAGGGTCCATTTCTTGGCCTGAAAGCAATGTCAAACAAAAACCATGATGACCAGCAAATCACCTTTTCGCTGAATAGCACATCTAACAAAAAGAAAGTAAAGGAAAAACAGTATTCAAAGGCACAGTCTCTTCATTAATCTATAGAAACAACAGAGACCCTGAGTGGAAGTTTCTGGTCTAAAGAGGTTATTTTAGCAAAAAGTTCAGAACCATCAACATGTTTTGCTCATTTTTCTGAATTTTGTCAAACAGCTCAAATGGTGAAAAGAAAAGTTAGGTATCAAAATATTTTCCTATGATGTTAAGTATTTTGCATGTTTCAGTTTGAACTATTCTTTCAACATTTCTTTCAATTCATTAATAGAAAAATGAAATAAAACCCACAAGGAAATCTATACCAGAAAAATGTTCTGAAATCGAAATGACAGCTCTCACTGGGGGATGAAGATAATACTTCATTGATCACAAAGTAATACTTTTTTGTGTCTTTTAAATTAATCAGTAAAGAAAACTGCTAATTTGCCCTTGGCTGTTCTTAACTAGAGTGCCAGCAAACAAAAATTTCTCATGATTAAATGCAAACTAACTTTGGAAGGAACACATGTGCAATGAGCTGGTTATATAAAGGATGGAGAGTAATTAGTTGCTCAGTAAATTTGTCCATTTTTCTGTATCATCAACTGGCCAAGAGGAATCTCTGAAGCAAGTATATTATATTTAAGGTTGTGTATTTTTCCCATTAAGTAAAATTTCACAAAAAGATTTCCCCTCTTCATAGATATAAGAGAATAACAGAGTGAAAACTCTGCACTTGCTGCCTTTCTGTTTAAGTAGAGATGTTTGGTTTTAATTGAATACATAAACTCAGGAATAAATAGTCATTTTGGAGATATGGACAAAATATATTCTTTTATATACCAGTATAAATTATAATATGTTATACACTAGTATATTTGTGTATTGTATATAATAGTACTTAGTATAGTATATGTAGTATATAGTATAAAGTAAATATAGAGGTACTATATATAGTATATAATATAAAGTATATGTAAAGTATACTGTAGCTACTTATCATTCTTAAAGAAGAATGCAAACCACAAATCAAGATCCAAAATCACTGTTGCCATGAGTGTGCGATTCTGTTGGTAGCATAACATCCAATCCTGACAGTGACAGAGAGATCACTGATGGCAAAAAAAAAAGTGCCATCAGTGTACTCTCTCCATCATATTTAATGAATGCAATTCCGAAACCAGAACTAAATTCACTGAGTTAGGCAAAAAATTACTTCATTATTTTTGGAAAGATCCCATGGATTTCCTTCTTGAATGCATCTTTTGGCACACAAATTGTAATTTTGTTCTTTGGGCCAACAAAATCCTGTTTTATCGGTTTTTGCCTGACTAAAGCCAAATAATGTATTGAGATCTTCTCCATAGTTATGTTGCCTGGATTTATTTCTCCGAATATTTTATTTTTTAAGATGTGAATCTTAGCTAGTTACACAGCAAAAAAAAGTTCTCCAACAGTTTAGTTTCCATGGAAGATCATACTTTCATGTTCAGGAAAAGCAAAGATTATTTTTGTCATGGCTCAATATCCTTGTAGTAAGTAAACTCCAATCTTTTCAAAATTCTTATATCTCACAAAAATGTTGTTTGTTTACTGGCACAACATAGAGGAATTATTCAATGCAAGCAAATGACTGGCTGTTTTATTTAAGAGTTACAAGAGAGAAAGTATTGTCAAAGTATGACACCTGCATTAATAATTCATGCTTCTTTTTCCTTTCAAAACCAGAGATGATCTCTACAACACTGTATGAATCATTCTTTTGTTTCTTACCATGACTCTAGATAAGATACGCTAAATTCAAATACTCTGTGATGCAAGGTAGCAAACTGAAGAGTTGTTCAAAATCAAATCCATTTTAACCCTTTTCGTTACAACAAGCATAATGAGGGAGAGAGTTTCTATCACTATGAAGTTATAGAAAATACCGGACTTTTAGGCATAAAAGCAATTCAAAGATATCAGCTATGAAAACACACAAAAGCTGGTGGGGTTTTTTGCTTTTTTTTCACCCAACTCAGTGCAATACCCACCTGGAAAACTTTTTCCAGTCCTGTATTTCTATGAAAAGGTATTTCAGCATCTCCAGAGACTGTGAGATGCTTGAAAATCAAATCAGAGTCCATATTTTCAGCTTTAGATTATACCAACATGTAGTCCCCAACAGAAACTCCAGACTCTAAGATTTGCTTTTACCCTTGAGCGGCCAGGATAGTCCACTCAGATAGGTGCTGCAAACAATATGATTGTTTCTCTAAGCTATTAGTATACTGTACTATTTCCTGTGGCAGACACCCCACTGTAGGTGAATATAATACAATTTCTACACAGGTGTCAAAAAATTAATGATCAGATGCATGTTTTACATGATTCTAACAGGTTTTTTCCACATTCAGTAAACTTCTCTTTGTGAAAATAGTGAGAAATTATTTCGAGTGAATGAATAGTGCCACAGCAATATAGTAATAAGTGATATTGATTAAAATTCCAACCACATTATCAAGAAAAAATGCATAAGATTATACTACCTAACCAAACAATTATCCTGAAACACCTCCTAGAAAAGGACAACTTGTCAGTGAAACAGTTTCCATTCGGAGAAAAGAAGAAAAGACTCAATAAAATACTCTATTTTGGGGAAATGGCTGTCTATTTATAGTACGTGCAGATGATCCATTCTGTCACAAAATTTCTCACTCCATCTCACAGTAAAAGTTCTTTGTATGTTTAGTGCAAGGCTGAAATCCTTGTCTTCAATCCTGGTTTTATTTTTTTGGAGAAAAGTACCATTTTCTTAGAGATTATTTTCTTTTACATCTCAGAAAAAATCATATTAAGTCAAACTGGAACAAAATCATTAAGTACCTGCACACATCAAAAGGGGTCTGTGCAATATTTTAGTAAAGATCAAGTGTTGTTTTTGTTTTAGGATAGTGTTACAGAAAAGAAGGTGCTTCAGATCAACCATGAAACTGGAGAAAAAGACGACTGGTCTTGGTTTCTTAATCCTTTTGTTTTATCAAGTATCAATCTTTCTCTAATACTGTTTCCCTCAGGTTATGAGGTATGAAGATGAAAAATTATGAGGTAACTCAATTGCACAGGGTTTTTGGTTTTTTTTGTTATTGTGGGAAGTGAAAGCTTTAGTAGTTTTCTTGGTTAACAATGCCTACACCAATAACCACTTGCTAGGTTTATTCTAAACTGGCAGAGCAAGGGATAGTTTTGTACTAGTTTGGGTCTGACTTTCCCTTTTAACTCATTATTTCCTTTAGTAAGAAGGAATGGTTTTATCTCTCTAAAACCAGACAATGATTGTCACTCTTTCCAGACCACCTGCATGCTATTACAAAGACCTAATGGGATTCTTTATGCAAAGGAGAAAACTTCCTGGGCAGTGTAAAATTGATTCACTGCAGATATCCACAAAAGTGTGCAATTATTTTCAGAAAGGTACTGTTATTTTTCTCAGGCAATATTTTTCAGGCAATTTTTGACCTGAAAGAGAACAAATACTATAATTCAGCAAGATTATGGTATTTCATCTGGAAGTACAGGTACAACTAGCTTTCTTATTTTAGGCTTTCAGCCCAGTGGTTGCTCCATCACAAAAATAAGTTATTTGTTATTCTCTTTCAGAGTTAATATTTATTCATTTTTCTGCCTCCTGATGAGTTTATTATATTACTGAAAGACTGATTTTGTTACTCTAAACTGTTCATTATTAAATTCACTCCTTTTGCAGTGGGTTGACCCCAGCCAGTAACTAAGCACCCACCCAGCCACTTGCTTACTCCCCCCTACAGCAGGATAGAGGAGAGAATAGGAAGAGCAAAAGTGAGGAAAACTTGTTGGTCCAGTTTTAGAGATACTTAGGTCACAAAAAAATTTTATTAGGGTTAATTTAAGTTTGAAAGGTAATTCCACAATTCTTTGACTAATTTTATAGTTCTAAAGTTCTTTTCTCCAATTACTCATAGTCATCCAGTTTCACATGTAACTGGCAGTTATTCTACCTAATTCTGTTTGTTCCACTTAAATAAAAAGGAAGATGGATTGTTTTTTCACCAGTTCAGAGAGTTGATCAAGAGGCTTACAGAAATACAGTATTACTGCTCTCAAGAGACTGGGTCTTCCACTTCTATGGGGTTTCCAGCAGTACTGTATCCTATTTCAGTACACATAAAACCTATTTTCGTTGCTGATTTCTCCTCCTTTTTTTTTATCATGAATTTTGATAAAAGGAAGAGATTAAAAGATTTTTATGCATTTTAGGAACTTGGCTGCAGATATACAGAATTTAAAGCCAGCATTCTCCAGCATGAAACCCGTGGCACTTTAAATCATTCTTGCTTAGTCTAAGCTCCTTTGCATAAAATTCTCTGGGGAATAACAATCTCCAACCTTTTTTGCTCTGTATCACACGCTGCCAGATGCGACTCGAGGATCCTACACTTAGTTTCTGCTATAAAGGTTTGCTTTGTGGAGATGTTATTTCAAATGAGCCGTGACGTATTACATTCTTGAGGAGCAAAGGCACTTCGCCTGCTTCTTTCTGTGACACAACAGCTGAAGTCACAGAAAAAACAGCAGAAGAGTCTTTAATGGATTCAAAGCTGTGCTTATAACTTGAAAACAACTGTCACTTTGTGGTTTTGGATGTCATCCAGGAATTGAAAGCTGAACATGAAAAGCGCTGAAGAGTAAAACGTTGTCACAGGCCTTGGCAGGATGGGCTCCAACAATGGCAAAAGCAAATGGTGATCAATTAATGCAACCCAAAATGTGAAAGGCAAAGTTGTTCAACTGGCAATTAGAAGTTCATATGCTATTCTAATTAAAATAGTAACTTTTTCTTCAGTATTTTTAGGAAGACTATTGTGTGCTACTAAAAAATAAGCATAAGGTTTAAAATTTAATTTCTTGAACTGGGTATTTCCTTTATTTCTGAATTTAACTTGTGATAGTTGGTGCCAAGGAAAATGTTCTACAGTTGCCCTCCTGCTCGGAAACACAAATGTAAATGTAAAACCAATATTTTAGCAATTTTGTGGGGCTAACAAGTATATATTAGGAAAATTAATTTTTTCAGTAACATTATCCATCGCCAAGAATGAGGGTGATAAAGCAAAACCAAGATATCCTTAAGAAGTTTTGTTTTGACAAAAGCACTCACGAATCACTTCACAAACTTTTTATTATGTTTTCTGTTTAAATTGTCATATGTGTATATGTCAAATTTGTATCATTCTAATATCTAAAAAAGTTTTATAGCAGTGAAATTAAAGACACATATACTGCTCATTATTTTTAGTTACTTGTTACTTTATAGGTAGAGAACACACCTGGGAAGGGAAAATACAGATCTCAGTCAAGAATTCAAAATCAGCTTTCACTGGTGCTATGGCAATATATACTTCTACCTGAAATAAACTTCATAGTTTTGAATGACAAATTTAATTATTAAAAGGTGGCATCTTTGATTTTTTATCTATTAACATTAAAAGTCTGAAGCTTCTCAAAGTAAATATTGTAAGCCATTTATCAACACTAACAGTGTGAGAGTGTTTATGTTTTCAGTTGTGTTGCAAAAGTACCTTGGACACTTAGGGAGACTATTCACATGTAAACACCCATGTTAGGAGGTTGCATCTTCTGTAGTCAGTTAAGTGACACTGACTTCCTTAGAGAGTAATTCAGACAAGAAGTTTCATTTAGGCTCTCTGAGGCATCCTGGTATTAAGGATCATTTCCCTGTTGTCATAGATTATTTAAAACATAATAAAATTTCATATAATATTAGCCTTTCAAGTTTGCTTACAGGGATCTTGTTGAAAAGGCACACACTGTGCTGATGAAGTAACCACTTATACTGAGATCCCAGAGGAAAAAAAAAAAAAAACCCCACCCTCACTCTGGGTGTTTTTTCAACTAAATGAATCATCTGAATTTTAGAAGCCTACCTGAGGCTAGAGAAGAGCTGTTATCTTGCTTACATAAAAAGAAGATATTATTTTCTATCAAAATTTTGCCTTACAGTACTTTGTATCAGTTTGATTGTACAATCCTACTTGTTAGCAGATTCATTTTAGGAAGCTTTTTACTATTTAGGATCATAATAAATGTTATAAGCACCAATGTGCCAGAGGCTGACACTGAACTGTACACTTATGTGAAAGCTAACAGTGTTAAAAACAATGATTCAGTGATTAGGTCATCTCCTGGGACTGAAAAACCCTGAGGTCTAGTTCCTGCTCACCTGGTGTTCATTGTGCCCGTATCTTCTTTGATTGCAATTAGAAAGCTATTAGCTACAATACATTTAGTAAAAAGTGTATTGCAGAAGATAAGTTTTGAAAATGTTACTTTTCTAAATATTGCACTGGGAGAAGGTTATTTCTCTGTATGGTCATCATGGCATACAGAAATATGTACAAATCCACAGGTAGCTTCTTGCTCCAATCTTGGATAAAACTGACAACTGGGAGAAACAACATCTGTGAATTTGGAGGCTGAGGAAGATGTTGGCTGGTGGAATTATTTTGAAGTGTGCGAGATTTATTCTTTTCTGAGAAATGAGATTAGTTTTGTTTGTCCTCATCAGTGTAACTAAGAACAGTACAAGCATTAAATAACAAACTCAAGTACCACAGCCATATTTCCAACTTGTCAAGGCCTAAATGTGGGATGACAAAGATTTTTGGCACATGTCCAAAAAGAAGGACGAACTACCAGGCAACTGAAATTAATACAAGAGGATTTTACTAAGGATAAATAAACTCTCCCTGTAATGTCAGCCTCATGATTTCTTACAAGAAAAGTCAGTCAATTACAAGTACTGACAATTTGCAAGGGAGGTAGATAACTTCAGAGTTAAAAGGTGATACCTGTTCATCAAAATAAGAACAATCCAGTTTGTAAGGGATTTGGGGTTTACCCAAAAATTCCCAAGTACATTTACATCTACCCAAATATTTTTACTTTCTAAAGAAAGGACTTAGAAATCTACTGACTGTACAGAGGATGATAGTGACTCACACTATATGCACACAGCGTGGACCCTATCAATGAGACTATGCTTTTGTCTTTGGAAAATTGCCACTAGAATTGATTAAGACAGTTTAAGAAATGGAATAAAAAACTCCTCCAATATCAGAGGAAGGTAGTTATTTTCCCCTGCAAAAGGTAGAAAACTAGCTGAGTTTAAAACAATGTAGAGTGAGGCAAATTCTTGCTTGTGATAAATGTAACCAATACTTCAGTCCTTCAAGGCCTCTTGGCCTTGCAGAACAGCCCTAGTAACTAATTCCCAATGCCAAAAAACCCTAATGCTAATCCCAGAAATTGAACAGAAAGCTTTCTGATGCCACTGGTTTTCTCCTGAGGCTAGAAAGACAGGTACACTTCATCCTCACCTCTCTCTTCCATCACACTCCTTGCTTCCTCACTGACTGATTCAAATGGAGTTTGATACTGCATAACAGACTCAGTTTTTTTCCTTAGACAGCTAATAGATTCAGGCAGCCAAATCAAGTTATTGTTAGTATGAAGCACTGTTCTTTCAAATTAAGTTTGCCAGGGACATTTCCATCTCTTACAGCAGTAATTATCCCTGGACCCCCCCCAAAAAGAAAAAAAAAAAAGCGCTCCAATTTAAGTTTTTAAGTCTTCCATAGGTACTGTGAAAGTATCTCTTCTGCTTAGTTTTAATTTTTCCTTTTCAAATATGGACATCTAGTTAGAGTTTAAATATGAAGACTATCCCTCTGCAGGACATAGCCTATGCTGTTTTCCGACTAGCCCTGTGCAGATGTCTCATACACCTAGGTCCTACCAAAGGCATTGAATTTTTTTAGGCACCTGAATCACTTTTAAACTATGGCAAATAAAATTATTTTTAAAGTCAAACCTTTCACTTTACTTAATTTTCTTCTCATATTAGGGGTACACTTAACATCAGACACACTGGTCATCCTCTCTAGTAGGAAACCTGGTTGAAATAGGTCAAAGGATACATGTTACCACAATGTTCTCCTTGTAGTAATTGACCCCCAGTTATTCTTTTGCAAAGACACAAGGTACAGAACTGTACTGTCTTCTAGCTTTGCGTCCCCCACCCCTAGAAAAAATACAGTACATCCAGGCAGATTTCAGGGAAACATCAGGATTCAAGAATCTTACTATAGATTCTACACTTTTATCATCATACTACACGTAATACAACATGATCACTGCTATGTTACAGCTGAACTTCTTCTGTGCCCTTTTAGTCATAGGTTTAGTTCAGAGTGGCAAATGCATTGTTTAAATCCACAAAGTTCAGGAATCTTTCAAAATGACCAACAAAAAGTTAAGTCTGTTGAAACTGAAGAAGAAAATTTCTGCCACAGTTCCTAGTATTTTGGGGATTTAGTCACTTCATTAAGCGCTTAACTAAAGTGGTTCTCAAATTCACACAGTGATGATGAAACATCTGGAAGAATTTCTGGCCAAGCAAATTGATGGATTGTTTTAAAGATGAGTAGAGCTGCTTCTTTTTATTATCAAGATTATTCAAGATGTATCAGGGCATAATGAATTCAAATTATAAGGCAAGCCATTAGGCAAAGTTTCTGCAACTTGACACACAACATGAAGAACACTTCTATCTCCATGGAAGTTAGATTAAATAAGAATATTCTGCCCAAATGTAACATACAATTTGGATATCAGCACAGGCTCACTTTCACTGGCATCATTCTGCTGTGCCCCTAGCTTGCTCTCACTTCACCCAGCATTTCTGCCAGGCTATTGCTCAAGGTTCCAAGGCAGTCAGGAGCTAAACTCCTCTCATCACTGTTCCTAGCCCAAGCCCCCAAAATATGTATCTCTAAATTATCACTTCTCAGAAAAGAAACATAACTGTGTTTCCTAAGGGCAGCGTTCCAGTTCTTTAAAGCAACTTTTCTTTGTACTTTAGGTTAAATTCTCTCCTTTACACCAACTTCTGTGAAAAAGCTAATAAGCTTGAATTAATGAGTCAGTCTGTCCTCTATTAGTGTGTCTTCTACTTCACAATGGTACATAATTGTTAAATGGAAATGGGACATTCATGGAATAATTCATAAACTACTTACTCTTTGGCAACAAATATGGGCTTTGCTGGCAAAAACCAAACATTTAATATTAACTACCGTCATCTTAGATATCACACTGATGTAACTAATTTAACAAACACTCATGTTTTTGTTATTGCAGCCAAAGTACCAGAAGCTATGATTTTTGGACAGTATAGCATACCTTGATTTTCAGTGAGACACATTTCAAAGAAAAGCCTGGGTGCTGCAGGAAACACACTGTAGTTTATTATTCAATGCTCTTCTGCCAGAGGTTCTACTAAGCCAATATTCTCTGATGATGTTTAGGGAAACTACATTTTTTTAAAATACTGTATTTTAGGGAGGTTTGGGGTTTTTTTAACTCTCCAAACACACACAACATTATCTCCCCCTGCATTCTTTTCTTTATTTTGATTCAACCAGGATGAACAATGAAAATGCTAATGTGAAAACAAGCATTTTTCATATGAATAGGATATAGGAATAGTTTTAGTATGTTTGGATACAAGTAGGAGTTTGTAAGTGCATTATCTGATCCAAACCAAGACTTCTCCTTTTGTTAGATTATAAAGTGTTCTTGGAAGATTTGGTTTGGTTTATCTTTTTGGCCTGCTGGAAACATGCATAGTCACCACTAATATTCAGTGCTGCATGGGACAAAGTTGCTTTTCAAATGTACTTTTCTGTAATTGATTGACTTTTAGTTTCTATATAATTATTTGTATCTTTCCCACAAGAAGTATTTAAAGAAAAGAGAGAGCTCTGCCCAATTCATTTCTAGAAAACTGGGCATGACACTTAAAATTTGCATTGTAATTACTTATGAAAAAGAAATGCAATTCATTTAGTTACCGTAACTCGTTTGTCAGATATAATTGAACTGACCTCAGGTGGCAGGTTAAAATAGCACAGCTGATGCAAGCAAAACCCAAAACTTTTCATAAAATGAAATATTCAGTAAATTCTAGTGCACAATAAAGCACAGATAAACATTCTTACTCATCTATTGCAAATAAGCAAGATACAATGATACTAATTCTTTCCTAACCAGGAGCTAAGAATGAGAGGAACAAAATAATGATAATTCTGAAATTATCTGGGCAAAATAGGACAACTCTGAATATTCTGAAAATAATTTCAGAATAAACTAATCTGTGGTGTAACTTTGCTGGAATTACACCAGTGATGAATCTGACCCCACTTTTTTACAAAATACTATGAACAATGTTGTAAATATAGGACCGCTACTATGCCAAGTATTCTTAAAACAAAACATACATTCTCTTCCCTGAAAAATTTACAACAGGACAGCACTGGAAGCCATTATTTATGCCACTAATGCATAACTTTTAAATGAACAGATCTATTAAAATCAACAGATCTACTAATGTGAGAGGTATTTCATTGAATCATAGAATCATAAAATGGTTTGAGTTAGAAGGGACCTCTAAGGGTCGTATAGGCAAACCCCCCTGCAGTGAGCAGGGACATCTTCAACTAGATCAGGTTGCTCAGAGGCCCGTCCAACCTGACCCTGAATGTTTCTAGGGATGGGACATCAACCACCTCTCTGGGCAACCTGTGCCAGTGTTTCACCATCCTCGTCATAAAAAAACTTATTCCTTTTATCTAGTCCGAATCTACTCTCCTTTAGTTTAAAACCATTACCTCTTGTTATATTGCTATAGGCCCTGCTAAAAAGTTTGTCTCCATCTTTCTCATAAGCCCCTTTTATGTATTGAAAGGCTGCAATAAGGTCTCCCTGCAGCCTTCTCTTCTCCAGGCTGAACAACCCCAACTCTCTCATAGAAGAACTGTTCCATCCCTCTGAACATTTTTGCTAACCTCCTTTGGACCTGTTTCAACAGGTCCCTGTCTTTCCTGTACTGAGGACTCCAGAGTTAGATGCAGCGCTCCAGGTGGGGTCTCACCATAGTGGAGCAGAGGGGCAGAATCACCTCCCTCGACCTGCTGGCCATGCTTCTTTTGATGCAGCCCAGGAATACAGTAGGCCTTTTGGCCTGCAAGCACACATTGCTGGGTCACGTCCAGCTTTTCATCCACCAGTAGCCCCAAGTCCTTATCCTCAGGGCTGCTCTATCCCTTCATCCCCCAGCCTGTATTGATATTGGTGGTTGCCCCAACCCAGGTACAGGACCTTGCACTTGGCCTTGTTGAACCTCATGAGGTTCTCACATGGGCCCACTTCTCAAGCTTGTCCAGGTCTCTCTGGATAACATCCTGTCCTTCTGGTGTGTCAACCACACCAATCAGCTTGGTGTCATCTGCAAATTTGCTGAGTGTGCACTCGATCCCACTGTCTATGTCACTGATGAAGATATTAAACTGTACTGGTCTCAATACAGACACCTGAGGGATGCATTTGTCACTGATCTCCATCCAGACATTAAGCCATGGACCACTACCACCTGGATGCAGCCATCCAACCAATTTCTTATCCACCAAACAGTCCACCCATCAAATCCATACCTCTCCATTTTAGAGAGAAGGATGCTGTGGGGGACTGTGTCAAAGGCCTTACAGAAGTCCAGATAGATGGCATCCTTTGCTCTTACCTTGTCCACTAATGTAGCCACTAGTCATTTTTATGGATGACCCAGTCTTAAGAGAATAAGCATACACTATAGTGCCTCTCATATGGCTCCAGCAGAGGTCACCAGGAAAACTCAGAAAACTCAACTCCAACAAGTATAAAACCTTTTGGTACCACATTAAGGCAGGCTGAGCTTTAAAGGCATCCAAACATTCCTTATTGTCAGCTTGTTGGAGCAGTCAATATGGCCTGGGAATTATTCTCTTCCAGTTCATTTGAAACTATAACTCTGCATTTCATTGTTATTAATAAAATATTTCCCACAGTATTAGAGCACCTGTGTGCTCAGCACACTGTTTTACCTAAATATACAGGGGAAAATAACTCAGTTTAAAAAGTTACCAAAAATTCTGCATAGGTCGTATCCACCGTATTTCTTTTTATGACTAAAAAGCAATTCAGTCTAGCTGGTGAATTTACCAAAAGGATAGCAGCAGTCCAAGTTAAAGTAAGATTATGCGCAAAAAACATTCTGAAAAACTAATAAAGAGTTCAAGACTTTTGGAAAAGCAACAGCACAGACAAATGTAAAGACACTACAGTAAACCTTCACTGACACTTGTCCTAAGACAAGTTCCATGGGCATGATTTTCAAACGAGCAATAGAATCAAAGAATCACAGAATCACAGAATGGTAGGGGTTGAAGACCATCTTGTCCAACCCCCCTGCTTGAGCAGGGACACCTAGAGCAGGGGGCACAGGAATGTGTCCAGGTGGGTTTTGAATGTCTCCAGGGAAGGGACTCCACAGTCTCCCTGGGCAGCCTGTGCCACTGCTCTGGCACCCTCACAGGAAAGACATTTTTCCTCATACTCAGGTATAACTTCCTGTGTTCCAACTTGTGCCCATTGCCTCTTGTCCTGTCATTGGGCACTAATGAAAAGAGCATAGTCCCATCGTCCTGACACCCACCCTTTAGATATTTATAGGTATTGGTGAAATCCCCCCCTCAGTCTTCTCTTCTCCACGCTGAACAAACACAGGTCTCTCAGCCTTTCCTCATAAGGGAGATGCTCCAGTCCCCTGATCATCTTGGTAGCTCTCTGCTGGACTTGCTCAAGCAGTTCCACATCTGTCTTGAACTGGGGGGCCCAAAACTGGACACAGTACTCCAAATGTGGTCTCGCTAGGGCAGAGTAGAGGGGGAGGATAACCTCTCTCAACCTGCTGGCCACACTCCTTTTAATGCACCCCAGCATACTGTTGGCCTTCCCAGCCATAAGGGCACAGTGCTGGCTCAGGATCAGCTTGTTGTCCACCAGCACTCCCAGGTCCTTTCCAACAGAGCCACTTTCCAGCAGATCAACCCCCAACATGTACTGGTGCCTGGGGTTGTTCCTCCCCAGGTACAGGACCTTATGCTTGCCCTTACTGAATTTCATCAGGTTCCCCTCGGCCCAGCTCTCCAGCCTGTCCAGGTCTCTTTGGATGGCAGCACAGCCTTCTGCTGTATCAGCTGCTCCTCCCAGATTTGTATCATCAGCAAACTTGCTGAGGTTACACTCGATCCCATCATCCAGGTCATTGATGAATATGTTGAGCAGGGCTGGCCCTGGTACAGACCACTGGGGAACACCACTAGTTACGGGCCTCCAACCAGACTCTGCCCCATTGATCATGACCCTCTGAGTTCTGTTGATGAGCCAGTTCTCTGTCCACCTCTCTGTCCTCTCACCTAACCCACACTTCCTTAGCTTGCCTGTGAGGATGCTATGGGAGACAGTGTCAAAAGCCTTACTGAAGTCAAGGTAAACAACATCCACTCCTCTCTCTTCATCTACCCAGTCAGTCATGCCATCGTAGAAGGCTATCAGGTTGCTCAAGCATGATCTTCCTTTGGTGAATCCATGGTGACTACTTCTGATAACCTTTTTTTCCTCTACGTGCCTTGCGATGACCTCCAGGATGAACTGCTCCATCACCTTTCCGGGGACAGATGTGAGGCTGGCAGGCTGTAGTTTCCCAGGTCCTCCTTCTTGACCTTTTTGAAGATTGGAGTGACATTTGCTGTCCTCCAGTCCTCGGGCACCTCTCCTGTCCTCCACGACCTTTCTAAGATGATGGAGAGTGGCTCAGCAAGACCATCCGCCAGGTCCTTCAGCACTCACGGGTGCATCCCATCGAGGCCCATGGATCTGCAAGGATCTGGTTTGCATAGGTGAACTCTGACCCACTCTTTCCTCTTTCTCACCGAATTTGAAATTTTTCCTTGTCCCAATTTGTCCTCTCTTCTCTGCTAATGCCTGAGGGCCAGCATTAGCATTAAAGACCGAGGCAAAGAAGGCATTCAGTAACTCTGCCTTCTCTGCATCCTGCATCACCAGGGCCCCCTCCTTGTTCAGCCGTGGGCCCACTGTATCCCGTCTTCCTTTTACTGCTAATGTATTTAAAGAACCCCTTCTTTTTATCTTTCACATCTCTCGCCAGATTCTGTTACAAGTGGGTCTTGGCCTACCTTGTCCCATCTCTGCATAACCTGACAACATTCCTAGATTCCTCCCAAGTGGCCAGTCCCTTTTTCCACATACTGTGAACCTCCCTCTTCCATTTGAGTTTCTCTAGAAGCTCTTTGATCATCCATGCAGGTCTCCTTCCCCCCTGCCTGAATTCTTCCTCCTGGGGATGCACTGATCTTGAGCTTGGAGGAAGTCGTCCTTGAATACTGACCATCTCTCTTGGACACCCCTCACTTCTACAGCCCTAGCACCCCATGAGATTCCTCCAAGCAGGTCTCTGAAGAGGCCAAAGTTGGCTCTCTTGAAGTCCAAGGTTATAACCTGACTCATAGCCCTGCTTCTACCATGCAGGATCCTGAACTCCACCATCTCATGGTCACTGCAGCCAAGGCTACCCTCAACTCTCCCATCCTCAACCAGCCTTTCCTTGTTTGTTAGGATAAGGTCAAGCAGCACATCTCCCCTCGTTGGCTCCTCCACCACTTGCATCCAAAAGTTGTCCTTGATGCTCTGCAGGAACCTTCTGGATCATGCATGGCTTGCCGTGTTGCTTTTCCAGCAAATACCAGGGTGGTTGAAGTCCCCCATGAGGATCAGGGCCTGCAACTGCAAGGCTACTTCCAGCTGTCTGTAGAAGGCCTCCTCAACTTCCTCTTCTTGATCAGGTTGGCTGTAGTAAACACCCACAACAGTGTTGTCCATATTTGGCTTTCCCTTAATTTTTACCCACAAGCTCTCAACCTGTTCTCCTTCCACTCCAAGGCAGAGCTCGATACATTCCAGTTGCTCCCTCACATAAAGAGCAACTCCCCCACTTTGCCTTGCTGGCCTGTCTTTCCTGAAAAGCCTGTAGCCATCCACGACCACATTCCAGTCACGTGAGCTATCCCACCATGTCTCTGTGACTGCAATGAGATCATGGCCCTGCGACCGCACATGGACCTCTAGTTCCTTGTGTTTATTCCCCATGCTGCCTGCATCGGTGTACAGGCATTTCAGAAAGGTGCTTGAGCACACAGGTTTCCCCAGAGGGGTGTACGAGGACCCACTACAGCTACGCAAAGGAAAGAATCCCATTGCTTTTAAAAGAATCCCATTGTGTCTAAGCTGAGACACAATGGATTGCCGAAGACAAGCTTTAGAAATGTCATTTTTGGCTTCCTAGGAAAAGAATTTTGTGATACTGGTGAGCAGGTGTAGCAAAGGCCTGTGGAGTTACCACTGGAAATGGTGTGGTTAGACCCTTTTAAACAGCTGTTAACACATCTTAGGTATTTACAGAAGGGCTTACTGGAATTTTATATGATGTTCTCAGAAGGAATATGTTAGTTTGAAAACCAACGGGACACAGAGAATAAGAAATCTAGGTTAGATATCAATCTGAAACAAAAACTTTATGTGCAACCTCTGTATTTACAAGCTGTTAACAATGTGCCAATGAAAATGTACACATAGACACAGTAACCCTTAGGAAAGGGATTGAGGAGAGGGAGGAAAGAAGTCCTTGTGGGCAGGCAGGGATTTTTTAGCTTTCTTCATAAAATTATTTGTTCAGAAGTTGCCTGCTCCCCATCAGCCTTTCATGGCACTCACAGCAGGTGTTTCATCTTAACAACTGTGCTAGCCTTTTTATTTTCTTCCTCTACCATACTCACTTTCTGCTTTGTCATCAGTTCAATGTCATTCATTACAAAGAATATTCTCTCAACCAGCACATTAGTGCCTGGGAAAGAAATGCCAATGCAAATCTGGAGAACACACAGAGAGTGGGAAAACTAAAACGGGATTTCTTCTATTATGTGAAAATCTCTCAGTGTCCCTCCTGTACAAATGTCTTCTACTCTCCTGCCTGTCTTCATTTTACCTTTTATTAGAGGATCTAAACTTTTATGAATCATTTATAACAATTTCCCTAGCAATTAAAATCATTGAGATGTTTCTCACCTTCCCATTATAGAATATATAAAAAAATACCATTTTTCAGAACATATCCTTGCAAGGACTGTGGTCATGAATACACAGTTCAGGAGCTTCTCCTCTTCTGTTGACTATAGGGCTTATTTCTAACTAATTTATTATTATTATTATTATCTAGCTAATTTCTTATTTCTAACATTGGTGTTAACCCTAAAACACTGTAATAATCCTAAAGGCTCCCTGCACTGAAAAGAGCTAATTTCCTGAATGTAACTCCCTTATTAATATGACAGATTTATAAAAGAATCCTGGCAGGGTTTTTTCTCTTGCTGATGCATTAAAGTAAACCCATGCACTTACTATGTGGATCTCTGATAGATGTAATACAGCGTGACTCAGTCGTAGGCAAAGCCTCAGTCTATATCTCAGAGACATACTGGCTAGACAGCTGAAGGTGACTCAAGGCAATCCGAGCAGAATGTGCACTGTTAAAATAGGGCATTGCTTCCTCATTTTCTGCCTTCTCAATCAGGCTTGATAATCCACTGACTGGAACTTGACAATGCTTAACTGTGAATTTTGTATGCCAGCAAACACATGAAAAATCTGTAATTTTGGCAGACTACTAAGAAAGGGAAAAAATATCCTCCTTCTCTTCTTCATGGGGATCCTGATCAGAAGGGGAAGGACTCTCTGCTGAACTTGAATTATCCCATTTGTCTTGAATTTTCCCAAGTATCTCTGCAATAAACAATTTGCTTAATTAGCAAATTCCACTTGCATACATAAAAGCCCTCATAAATGACACAGGTAAATGATTAACATGTGGACATTAATTTATATTTATGAAGAGTGCAGCAGAATGGCAGAGGCTCAGGTTGTGTAAGAAAATGTGGAAAAAATAATCAAAAGTTGTTTCCTATCACTTCTTTCTAGAACATTTACTTATCAAAGTAACAGCTGGCCAGTAGGACAATAGTCTATTTTGAATATGAAAGGCAGAAATCTAGGCACAATTATACAACAAAGCTGGTAAGGAATCACTAGGGAGAGCACCCTCTTGGCAAGAAAAAGATACCAGATGAACTCTTAAGGAAGACATATGTGTTTTCATTTATGTAAAACAAGAGTGGGGAAGAAAGTTCATGACATCAGTGCACTCAGGAGTTTTCTTTCTGCTCAGGCTCATCTCTTGCATTCATCACCCCATCCTGGCTCACACAAAGTCTTTCTGCTCTCTGTTATTCTTGCTGAGAGAACATGAGTACGAGTTTCATTAACGCACATTCCCAAATGCTATTAACAATCAGTTAGTCACACTCCAAATAGGAAATTAGTAGTGGGGTAAACACTTATTGGCTTTAAAAAATTGGTTTTAAACCCAATTTTTTCTCTCTTCCTCTACTAATATAAGCCAGTTCTTCTCACAGTGAAGAGCTCTCCCCTTCCACAGGAATTTTGTGCAATTCCATAAACAGGTAATTTTTACTGACAGAATCCTCAATGTCAGATGAATAATGAAAACAGCTGTGACTTGGCATCGTGACCAGCAGCTGACATTGCTAAAGTTTCTTGAGTTTGGGATGAAACTGTTAGTCTCTCACGTTATATAAAGAAACATTACTGCTGGCATTTATAGGGGGTTTTTTAAGTATACGTTTGACTACAAAAGGAAAACTCTGTCTTCTGACCTTAATATAGAAGATACAGTTAAAGCAAACCATGTCTGTTTAAAGACTTATGATCTATTCCCAGTTCTGTCTCTAGGCTTTTGGGAAGAACACCATTTTCCCATGACTCAGTTTCCTCATATGTAAAATAAGGATAATGATAACCAACCTCTTCTACAAACCTGGAAACCTCTGGTTAAAAAATAATATGAAATAATGATTATTTCTTTGCACCTTTCCTCCTGAACTATAAGATTAATTCTGTTGACAGCATGTCTTAGGTACCTAAATTAAAAGCTACAGGAACTACATGGATGCTGTACAAGTCTAGATTTGGAGCTACTTATCCCTACTTACAACCAGTATAGATTCTAATATAAAGCCCCGAGTCAAGAAACCATCACAATTTATGTGGCCTCTGGATTCCCATGGCTGGTCTCTGTTTTTCAGTTTTTCCAGGCTGGACAGAAAATCATTAAAATGTTAGAGATCTGGATTTTATAGGTACTTTAAACTGCAGATAACTTCCCAGTCACTGAGATAGTCAGCTCTCTGTTTTTGGTATTTTAAAATAGCACTGCTTAGCAGTCCAAAAAGGTAACATCAAAAACTACTTCCAGTTGTAATTAAACAGATAATAAACAATGAATCCTTATTCTTCCAAATGAAATTTAGCTTGGATATTTCCGGAGTGCAGAAAAGTGGCAAACTAAGACATAAGAACACAGAAAATACTGTACAGGTTTGGATGAAATATTCACCTCCTCCAGTGTCTCACACCTAGCTGTGGTCAATAGCAGGTGCTTAAGGAAGAGAATAAAGACAGTCTACCATGCAGAAATATTTCTACAATACAGTCTCTGAGACTCCAGGCTTTTGGAGGAAGTGTTTTTTGTTGGTTTTTTTTCCTCCATGACAAACCACCACACTTGAAAAAGGCATGGCTACATATCAGTTATTGTGACAGAAAGACCTCAAAATTCCTCGTTTCTGAAACCAGACTTCACCTTTCTCTTACACTCCAGTATTCCTGTTCTTCTATAGATTACTCCTTTCTGTTTTCTGACCAACATGCTCTTGTATTATGGTATCAAACTTCTTAATTCCTTTGACAAAGCAAAGCTGCTCCATGCTCTCTTCAAAGTCTTTCAGGTCAACTCTATTTTGGCCAAGGATGAGCATGCTTGAGGACACTTGGTCACTAGGCATGCAGCCTTTTCTGCTTACCAGTCCTCCCCTGGGATCTTGACAAAACAGTTGACAGATCATTTGTTTTCTTCCCTAATTCTGGCCAGGTTCCATATGAAAACAACATTTTAACAAAATAGCACGACTCAACTTCCATGTTTCCTCCTCGGTTCATTTCAACCCCCTCCACTAGTCATCCTTAGCATCATATTAAATCTGGAGGACTGCCATTCTTGGACTGTGCATGCTGCCAGCCTTCTGAACCACAAACATCAAATAAACACACAAAAGAGCTGCTTCTCTGCCACTGTTAGAAGAGACAAATCTGTGCCCTGACATAAAAGCACTGAGATGTCTCACACACAATACAGATTAGTGAGGACCATCTGGTTGGTTTCATTTACAGCCAGACACCAAAATGAGGAAAGTTGTTACACTACAAGAAAGGATTTTCCTATTTTGGAATTACTGTAACATGCTAGAATGTATACTGTGTCAATGGTTTAGTTAATACCCAGCTGTAAAGAATCAAAGCGAATAGACCGGGTTGTAAAGGCAGTAATAGACTCTGAATCTAAAGAGACAAAACTCCTTGGTGGAAAGAGTTATGCAGAAGAATCTACAGAAACACAAATTCAGAATCTCAGAAAATACATAAACTGATATTGAGTCCATAGCCACCTCTTTGAGAAGACCTCAGATGGCACTGGTGATGATAATGGGCTCATGGACAGTGAAAACTAGGGACAGTATATGAGAGCTTTCCCATTTGGAAGGGGTTTGCATTCTATCAGCACATAACAGATCACTTCTGGTGCAACTTCTCACCCACCTGATCTGCAACATCTTCAGGAAAAGTGGCTGAAGACAATCAGTGATCCACATTCAAAACAGTAATTGTATGTGAACCAGCCATCTGAAGAGTAATGTCAAAATGCAGTCACAGAATCACAGAATGGCAGGGGTTGGAAGGGACCTCTGGAGATCATCTTGTCCAACGCCCCTGCTTGAGGAAGTACACCTAGAGCAGGGTCATCAAGTTTAGAGAAATGGTGTTGTGACATGCTAGATATATGATTCATGGAACAGATCAGTCTTAGAAAAGCTCAAGAAGACAATGTTTTTTAATTCCTCCAAAGATACACTGCAGATTTAGGCTAAGGGCAGGCATGCTCCTGTTCCTAAGTCATCAAGACTGAAATCTAACCAGCACCATAGGAGAGAGGTATCACATTGAAACAAGCATGGGGGCATGTACACTTCAGAGAGGGGATCATTCAAACAAGAAAGCTGCCCCCCAAAAAAACACATTGAAAAATTTAAAATCAGCATAGGTGTTCTCTCAAGGAAGGAAAGCAAAATCACTGAAGAAGTGAAAGTGCTAGGCAGGAGTGAGGTGAAAACAGCAAGACTGAAAAGCTATTTTGAATCAGTGTTATCTTTTTGAATCTAGAAATACAAACCTATGAAGCCCATACACTGTGACAGGTAGATCTAGAACAGCACCCTTTCTGCTTTAAATTGCCAATAGTGATTTGAATTCATTTATTTTTGGCAAGTATTCAGAAGTTACGGGTTTGCAACACCCATATGAATATTATTAATTATGAGTGTCTTCAGAGTATTGTTAGAGTCAGTGGGACCATATATATTTTTTTACTCTTCTGTCAGGTATACACTGTTATAAAGCTGCTGAATCTGGGACACAGCATGAACATACTATTTTTCCTAAGATCAGGGTCCAAGCTGCTGCCCTCATTCACAATAGCACTCCTGTTAGACATTTTTGATCATTCTTCTGTATGTAAGAAGAACTGCAGAATCAAGTTTTGATTTGATTTTTAAAAATAATGGCATAATGCACAAGTGGGTATTTATTTCAATAATCTTGCCCATTTAGTGTAATCCTACTGGATTTAGTTCATCCCTAGTGTAAGGGATACTGACATTAACATTCTGACTCTAGTGGAATTGCACCAGAAATGAATTGGGCATATTAACTGCAAAAGGACTACACAGAACATCAATCAGTCCAGAATATATCTGTCACTTAAAAATGCATTTTGTTTATAATAACACTATATGGAAATGTAAACCCTCCAGTCAGCAGGTGGCATTTTAATATGTCTATATTGTACAGAAAGTTGCTGTAAGCTCATAACATATGAAAGTGTGTGTTGTAGAATCTGATGACACACAATGCATTTCACTGACTACCTCATATCAGAGGTAGTCTGATTATATCTTTTCCCTCATTAAAGCATTATTAAAGCAGCACCAGAGACTGTGATTATTTTTGTGTGTAAGTGCACTCAGTGGCTAAACACATACACATGAACATATGTAAGCATGTCTCTACTTATTATTTGTGCTCACTAAACATACTGAGACTGATGAAGCCTAATTAAATCTGTTTCCCCACAAAACTTCTTTTTATGAATGGACTCTGCTCATTTTAATTAATGTGCATCCCTTATTACCTTACTTTGTGCTCCCCACATGCTTCTGGTATAAATTTTCTTGTATCTCCCTGAGGTAGGGCACTGGTCTTCATATGGCTGTGCACAGGATGGTCACCAGAAGACATTTATATATGCTGTCATGCTAAACATAAATTAAGATGATGGTACAGGTTTCCCATTTGAAGTGATATGGGTCATATATTCAGCGCCACCCAATAAAGTTTGTAATTATCAGCTTGCTTATAATATGAACCTTAGGCAGTTTATAGTGTTCTTGAGAGGTCACGTTCAGTGTTTTGTTTTCACATGAAGTAAAAAAAATGTTTTTTTTAAATAAAGCTGAGGAAGAGGTCCAGCTACAGTAGTAGCATTTTTTTGTCCTGCCTTTGATCCTTTAAATCACAGAACTTACCTAAGAGGTTTGTTTCCCACACAGGTCCTTTGACTTCAGAGGAAGTTATAACAAATTTTACCTGCTTTTTTTCCTTCAGTAATTAAGTCAAATTCAAGGAATACATATGCAGCCTGTACTTACATTAAGAATTGCAGAGAGACTTTTTATGGTTTAGTTCATTTACTTTTATGTCTAGTCTGCCATTAAGTATGTGTATATATATTACATATATGAGTACAGGATTAGCAACAGAGTTAACTTTGAAACAGCCAACATTTTTTAATATTGGTTTCCTAAGATCAAAATCTTGTTTTTTTTCAAAATGCTGGATTGACACCAGTGAGAGTTCTGGTGTGTTTCAGAGTGAGGAACATCAAGACACTCACTCTGAATTTTCATGACAGCTTTAACAGCACAGACTTAAGCATGATTTTCAAAAAGCCATCATTGCTCATTTTTATAGGTAATAATATGCCTGCAGTTACAAGAGGTCTCCTAAAAGCTGCAAGGACAGGCAATTATATCTACATTACATAAAGTTAATTCAAAACGCTTGTATGCTACATATTTATTAACTGCATGAATATAGCACCTAGGTAACAGATTCAGTTGTGCTAGATGCTATAAAAACACAGGTGGAAAACACCCTCACAGTAATTTCATTAGTATGATGCACCCTGTTAAAATGGATTACTTAGCTATTAGTCATTGCAATAAAAAACCAGTGCAATGGGTTGATTTTGAGACATGGTCTCATATTTTGTCGTTAAATATGCATTCAAGTGACATTATTTGCATATATTATCTCAGAATCCAGTACTTGGGTGATTCATTGAAACACATACACATGTACGACATGATGGAAGGAAACATAAAGAGCTATATATTTTGTGGACACCTTGGAGGATAATTGATAGGACACTGAAATCTTTATTATTGAACATAATCACTGGCCCTAATGCATTGACTCTTAATTTAAGTTGATTTGTTACACCATATCTCTAGGTAGTTATTCTTATCTGTAATGACAGGTAACTAAAACTTAACACTTAGGTGTTTAAACAAAATGAGACAAATGTCCATCCACATATGTATGCACACTGTGCCTGCAGATGCCTTCCTCCTTAAAATCATTCCTCCATTTTAGCAACGCAATCCAATGGCAAGATGAATCCAGAGGAAGACTTGAAACATAGCTAAAACACAAACTTCAGCATGTCCCCCAAACTTACTTCTTTTTAGAGAAAAATCACTACACTCACCAATTAACCATAAAATTCAAGGGGCTTCATGCATATATATGGGTAATGTCCAAATGAAATAAAGTGGCAAGAGTTTCAAAATTCTGTGGGCAATTAAAAAAAAAAAAAGAACTATGGACATTTTGTCACTGCCTAGTGATAAAATTTAATCAAGAGAGCAGGTTACATTCTTATTTGCAAATTAGGTCTTGTGAGAAAAGCTATTTCTTTTGTAAAACCAAGTCTTGTATGAAAAAAATGTCAGTCAAGCACAAAATGGGACAGCAGATCGGCTGAGGTAAATTGCAGGATCAATGACAAGTGCAGTCTGCATTGATCTCATCTGGGAGCCAATGTCATTCCTGTGGCAGTGAGTGGTAAACTTTCCCCGTTTTGGTGCCAGCGAGCAGATCACTCGACAATCAGATACCACCCAATGGTGACAGTTGTTCTGACAGTGGTTTCATTTTTATGCCTTAAACTTTCCTCATCTACTAAAGTTTTGGTTGTTTTAAAGGGGTACTTTCAACTTTCAGCTTCACAGTTTTACCCTTATTGAAACTATTAGTATCTCCTGGCGGAAACTATTTCTCCTTTCATAGTTTTGCAGTAACATAACTATAAAGATTTAAGCTTCCTACTAGTTTACATGCATATAGAAGGAAAGAGATACCTTTAATATTCTCCACCATCTTTCTGCAGTCTGACACATTAAACATTTTGCACCCAGTAACACATGCCTGGGGTAAACTGTGTTTTATGAAACAGAAACAAAACCAAAGTGTTTTCCAAACTCTAACCAAAGATTTATCAGTCTCTGAGAAGCTGAAAAACAATGGATCAAGCATTAGCTTTGCAGTTCCATGTTCTGGCAGGCAGAGGACACAGAACTCTCCAAAAAAAATGGAAAAGAGGCCTTTTTCCTCCAAAAGCTGTGTGGCTGGATCAAACGGAGGCTTTAGGTTCCTGAAAGCTGTTGGCATTTTCTCCCCTATAGTGAGCTGTCTCTGGCACCTCATCTTTCAGAAGATTGAGTCTTGCCAGCTTTGTTTAACAAATGTAGGAGAGTTCTTTGTAATGAAGGTCAAACAAACATCTGGCTTTGGGAAAAACAATCATCCCCACCACTATCGTCCAACTAATGAGCATGCCTTTGCCTAGCTACACTCACAACATGAAGGACATGTCTACTAACAACGTTTTTCCTGGCTGAACTGGAATTCTCATATCTTTTCACAGACTCTTCTAGTGTTTTAACAAAGACACAGCTTCATGGGCAGCTCTCTTCCTAAGTACAATTGCTCAGTTCTTGTCCTTTCTCCAGCTGTTTACTGAACAGCACCAGCATAAGAGCAGAAATGTTTTATCAGGAAAAGAATTCTAGGAATTTGTCTATTATCACACCGGTAGCTTTTTACTATAAAAAAGAATAAAGCATTAGCACTGACCTTCAGCAAGTAGTAGAGAGAGTGAGCAGCAGATTAAAAAAATTTTATATCTGATAGGTGTATATTTAGTCAGACTTGTCAGGAATTAATATGAATCTAATGAGAGAGTAAGTGTCTGGGTGCAAGACAAACTTTCTCTCTGAACTTGGCCTGAAGCATGGTCCCCAGGTACTACACTCTTCATCAGAATTTCATATATAAGACAGTATAAAATGGCAGTATAAAACACTTCATATGACCATGTGAAACTATTCTCCCTTTTCAAGTTTTTGACATGTTTCTTTCCTTAGGCAAAGTCCTCAGCCTATATCTAGTTTTGTTTCTACTGAAGTGTACTGGAATTGATGTACCTTTCAGCAAATGTTTTACATCATTGAACTGAGTCTTATTAAGATGTCTAGAATATCTCTTAAACTCTTCACTAAGCTAAAAGAATAGTATGGTATGCACTAAAGTTAGTCAGGTATTCTCCTGAAAAGTGACTGCTCTTTGCAGAACCGCAAGGCTAGTTTATGCACTGGGAAAAATAGTTCTCTTCTCTGAGTGGCATGTCAAGGGCTGCCACCTTGGTTTCCCCCCTTAGGAACTGTGCTTGTTTAAAAATGAAAATTGCCTTGTCGGTTTCTATTATTTCTGCTAAGACCAAAAGCAAAGGTCTTAATTTAGCATGCGCTCCTGAAAGGTGTGGGGCACCTTCTGAAAAAGTGTTGGACATCCCCAATTTGTCGGGAAACTAATATAGTAAATCTTTTGTGCTCCGAACACTGTCAAGGCCTGATCTTCCTCAAGACTTTACCACGCAAATTCCCTGTTAATTTTTAATATCAGTGTGAGTAAAAACAAAGTTTTACTGTCCACCAATGAAGCTGATGGAAATTTTGCCATTAGCTTTATTAGAAAGGGTATTTGGCCACAGAAATGAGATTCCAGAATAGCAGCTAAGGTTGAGAGTTCTGTGAAGAAGTAATTTACAATTTAGGTGCAACAGTCTTTAGTTAGGTCTAAATAAAATACCAGTATGGAATGTCTCTTTCTATTTTCATGTCCTTTTATGCTGCTCACTGGTAGTAAAACACTAATAAACAGCTACCAACAAAACAGAAGCTAGCAGTGATCTCAGGTATGACAGCAGATAATAAGCACTCCTGGGTTATGATCTTAATAATGTCTCAAAATCCCACAGGTTTATTCAGGGAGATTTCTCTGCCTGTGCGGAACAGGACAGTGGTAACAAGAGATCAGATTTTTATCAGCATGTTATTGTGTCCTTCTTACCAACATCTGCAAAGTAAACTGGATGTTGTACTGCAGTGAAACCTGGAGGGGATATACTCGGGACAGATTCCCCAGGCTGTTTAACAGAAGAATCATTTTCAAAAGATGTTGCAAGCTTCCCAGCTAACAGTCTCACTGCCCAGGGCCTCCCCTGGGCACGTCTCTCCTACAACCCATGCTCTTCCTTCTAGATTTCAACATTTTTTGGCTAAGGCTGAAATGCACCCTTAATTCAGGCTACAAAGCAACTACAGTATCTTGAAATTAAATATGATAGGCTTCACTGTAGTTAGAAAAGGCAAGATTTGATGGGGTTTTGTCAGAGGCTTGGTAAACTTAAAAATAGATCAATGTTTTTAAAATTTTTCATCCTGCAGTTGTGACACTCTGATAGAAAAATTAATATAATCTGGATGTAGTACTTAAATAAAATACCTTTCCACAAACAACTGTCTCTCAGATTATCAACTGTAGACATTTTCCAGACTTTGCAAACCATACTATAAAACAGTAATGACAATACAACAGAGCCACAGCCCAACAGTGCTTCAAATTTTGTCTAGGGTCAGTAATGAAACCAAGGAACAGATCGCTGCCAGTCAAAGCTGCTTGATAGAACTGGTTACAGATATTCTGACAGACCTTCATCTGAAAAGAGTGTTCATCATAATTTAGTCTCACCAAGCCCCTGAAATATATGCCTATTTTACACATGGATAAAGAGGTGCATATAGCTACATGACAAAATCACACAGTAAGTACACAGATAGCTGAACAGAAAAGCAAATGGTCCTGATCCCCAGCTCAGTTCTCCATCCCAGCTAAATCACCTTCCTATGTATTTATTTAAAATTTTCAGTCAAGAGCTGCATTAACACCAGGTACTTAATACATATAAATGTAATAGTCTAAAGAATCCCAGAGATATCAGTAAATAAATAACCTAATCTGAAGACAATTTTAGTAACTTTTTCAATATGTAGTGATCATACTCTCTAAATAAATATAAGTGGAAGAATTCTTTAAGAAAGGATTAACCTCCCAAATCCATGTAGCTGAGAATCTGAATCATTCACCCTGGAAAAAGAGTTCTGACAGAGCCCCAAGCTTCCATTACAACGGGTTTTATGCAGATATTTTCGTAATACTTGGCTCTTATCTCTCAGCGGCTGTTTCATGCAAGGCAACATGCAGAAACGCAGCTCAGTTTTCATTTTCCACCTCATCCCTTAATCCTCCTGAATTCTATTGTGCTTATCACTTCATCAGGAACCCAGAGAGGCTGATTGGGCTGGAGAAATTGTATTTACGATCTTCTCGAAGAAGCAGCACTCTGTATATGAATAATAAATCAACAGGCAAGCTTTGTCAATTTTTGTGAAAATGGGAAGTTTGTGAGCCATTTAATGTGATCTTAATAGACCAGTCCTTGCTTTCTGTTCAAAGCATGCACTGTGACTTTTCCCAGTCGATCAGGTCCTAAACTGCATTTTCCCTGTTCAGAGAACATGCTATGTTTCCCAAAGATACATGACATGAGACAGCAATATTCCTTTCATTACTTTGTGTTGCTGTATATTTAAAAGAAACTTCGTGCCACACACTAAGAGAGAAACCAGAAATCCATGTGCTGGCTCCCATAATGACATTTTCCATACTGGTTAATTATTTAATTTCTTGCTATAAAGGCCTTGCCACATACAAATGGCAGTGAGCAGTGTGACACTGGCAGAGTGAGACCAACAACAGACCTGGTTACTGCACCCTAGTCAGTCATGGCAAAAGCCCTACAACCCTCACCTATGCAATAACAGCATAATTGACTGTTCTAACAGGCACAGAATTAGACCCTAGATGTTTCTATTAGATGAAACCTGAGGTTTCTATTTTCCTGATTTATTTTCTTTTTCTCTTTTCTCCATTGTTCTGTAGAATAGTTGAGCTTGAAATATTTTCATAATACAGTTCGTTTATCAAAAGCATTTCCTTTTTTCAACTATTTTGGTCTCTTGTTCACTGAACACTCATTTCTTTGAGCTTTTCTTGGTTTTAGCTTTTCTTGGTTTTGTTTTAAAGTGTCAGGACAATAAAGACATTCTGATACATATTTTGATTCTGATATGTATCAGAAAGAAATTAGAGGTCCCCACACATCCATAGATACACATTAGATTTTAGCACTGATTTATTAGGGAGCTAGATTAAACAAGGCTTTGGAAGTCCATCTCATCTCTTCACCTTCCACAGTAGTACAAATGGAGGACTCAACTGATGGGTAGATCTAATGTAGGATTAAATTAAAAGTATCTGACTTTTATCTGAACAACTAAATCCAAGTGATTTGTTATCTAGAAGATACAGAGAGGGGGAAAAAAGAACAACTTTTCATATGAAAGATGTGAACTTTCACATTTACATAGGTTAAATATTGTCTAACACATACCTGGTAATTTCCTGCAGAATTATATGGTACGTTCTAAGGATGATTTGTGCCCGTTCACTGCTCAGCTATTTTTTTATTATGAATGAACCACAGCAACCAAATCCAAGCTAGTATGTGGCCTTCCTTCAGTGCAATTGCTTTACCATTTTTCATAGTGTGGAATTTGTCTATTTCTATCGGGCTTTTCTCAGTAAACAAACCTCTAGGGCAGTGTTTCCCAAACTGCTTGCCCTGTGGCTACTATTCCTGGCCCTTACTACTTTCTAGCTGGTGAGCAAGCTATCTCTGGAACTGGAAACACACATTACTACTATGGTGCTCCTGACATTAAAAAGCAGAGGTTTCAGCACAGTGCCTTTCCAGAAATAACACAGCTACACACTAATTTACACTTTGTAGACATAATAGCTCAGTGAGATCTACCTAAGACATTTCCAGTATAACACTTCATTTTGATTTAGAAATGCATATTATATTCTTGTTCCTTCTTGGATCCACCCTGTATTCTCGTACTCATTCTTCATACAAGCAACAGACCAACTTTGGGCATCCTTCTTTTATCAGCCTGTGAGTCTGAATCAGCCATCCTTTCCTGAAGCTCTTTTGCAGATGGGCACTGCAGCATCATCTGCTGATGCTGCTGTCTGTGGCAGCTCTTCAGAGTACCCCATCTGAGCACTGTGGCATACTCCCAGAATGAGCAAATACCAACACAGTTCTGCACAACTAGAGATACACTTCAAAAAAGAGGGTTCTGTGTTCAATAGGGTCCAGACTCCAAGCAAACTGATAGCAACAAAATGAGTTATCAGTTACAATACTGGCCTTGGAGATGTCTTTTGCGCACTGCTGAGGGGTCTAACATAACAATTTGCAGGAAAACAACAAAATAAAAATATCTCCTGCATTTGGAAGTGTAATGAAAGGCTAGGAGAACTGTGACAGGGATTGTATTTGCTCAGTTAGTACATCATTTGAGATTTATATTTGACAACAGAAGCAAAATGTCATGAGAAAGTGCATAGAGTAGCTGACTATTGATCAGTAAGGGTGCTGGGTAGCTGCAACAGCATTCACTTTAAAAGAAAGGTGGTGTGATGGTCTTCATGAGAAGATGCTTACAGTATGGAATTTGGACTCAGAACTGAAGTCATTAGAAGATTTCAACACCAACAAATTAGGCCTTGTCATGGTTCAGCCCCAGTCAGCAACCAAGCACCACGCAGCCTCTCGCTCACTCCCCTCTGGTGGGACGGGGGAAAGTAAAAGTGAGGCAACTCATGGTTCGAGATGAAGACAGTTTAATAGGTAAAGCAAAAGCTGTGCGCAGAAGCAAAGCAAAACAAGGAATTCACTCACTCCTTCCCATGGGCAGGCAGGTGTTCAGCCATCTCCAGGAAAGCAGGGCTCCATCACGCGTAACAGTTACTTGGGAAGACAAACACCATCACTCCAAACATCCCCCCCTTCCTCCTTCTTCCCCAGCTTTATCTACTGAGCATGATGTCATATGGTATGGAACATCCCATAGGTCAGTTGGGGTCAGCTGTCCTGGCTGTGACCCCTCCTGGCTTCTTGTGCCCCCGGCAGAGCACGGGGAGCTGAAAAAGTCCTTGACCAGTGTAAGCGCTACTTAGCAACAGCCAAAACATCTCCACATTATCACCACTGTTTCCAGCACAAATCCAAAACACAGACCCGTACTAGCTACTACAAAGAAATTTAACTCTGTCCCAGCTGAAACCAGGACAGCACTGTAGCCCTTAACTTTTGAGTTCCACAGTCCACAGATGGAATACAGAATCCAAAGGTGAGAAGCATCTATCTGAACCTGTAGGTTAACAAAGACCTTACGTGTGAGTCATCCATTTTTCACTGACACAGGTATTTGGGTAGGATGTAGATGAGCTCAATCCTTATGTCTGAAACTTAAAAAACCATGTCTGTCAAAACCAGTTGTATCCACTTAGTTTCAAGGAAGGATTTGATGCTGGTGGACTCTTTGGCAGATGTAAATGCAGTCTCTCTAGTCCAGAGAAGCAGAGGATTTTATACAGACTACCCCTCTCCGCTGTTTCCCAGTTGGACAGACCTATGTGCTTTCCACCACCTAGTTTAAATACTGTTTATAGTGACACTTAGCTCTTCAGAAAAGTGTAACTTGGCATTCTTGCTTTTCAGGGAGCTAGGTGCTCAAAAGTAAGATGCTGCAGTGCTTAACTTTCACATACCCCGTCTGCTTTACACATTTGGTTTTGCTTATTCCACAACAAAGCTCAAACCACATGTGCCCCTTAGATTCCTTACCCTTCAGCAGTAGTTTTCCCTAGAGATTAAATCCAAATGCTTCTAACCAAGCCTCTTAAAAACATTTTTGCTTCAAACCAAAGTCAGTAAATCACCTTTAATCAAAACTATTCTTTACTAACTATACTTATTGAAGGGTTGGCAGCACTTGTCTCATCGAATTCCACTTACCAAGTTATTTGGGTCTCAGCATGGCATGTTTTTAAATGATCACACAGAACCAACAAGGGCAGTCTGAAAAGACTTCCCATATTTAGGGATTCAGATATGTTACAAAACATTTTAATTATATGTTTGATTCATGGAGTAGTTCTCTTTCCACATCTTCTGTTCTCCTAAATTAAAGTAAGAACTTTTGTATCCTAACAGTGGCCATAAGATTTTCAAAGCAAAAAAGTAATTGGTAGCCTACAGCTCCAATTGGTAGCCTGACTTCCAATATCAATTACGGTTTTTGCTTCTGCTTCTCCCTCTCACTGCACATACAGTATAAATACCATTTTAAAATGAATTCCATTTAAATCAGCCATTAAGAAGTCACTGACACTTTCGCTACCATAGCAGATATATCACACAGCTATGACTTTCCTCACATTTATTACTTTCCTCATATCTACATTTGTATGAGGAAAGTCAGCTATGACTTTCCTGATACAAATGTTAGATGTGCCAACCAGGAATGAGGCACGGCTGGACCTGCTATTCACAAACCGAGAGAGCCTGCTTTGTAACATCTCGGTTAGTGATAGCCTTGGCTGCAGTGATCATAATATTGTGGAGTTCGGGATCCTGCTGAGTGTGCTGAAGGTCAGCTCTAAGACAAGGGTTCTGGATTTTAGAAGAGCAAACTTCAGTGCACTCAGGGCTCAGTTGGGAGGGATTCCATGGGAAGTTTCCATGGAATACAAAGGAGCTAGTGAGTGCTGGGAGTTCTTCAAGAAATCTCTCTTGGAAGCACAAAACCAGTTTGTTCCCTATAAAGGAAAGGGAAATAAGCGGAGCAAGAGGCCCCCATGGCTCAACCATGAGCTCCTGCGTCTACTCAAAACCAAAAAAGAAGCATACCAGGGATGGAGAAGTGGAGGATTATCCATTGATAATCCAGTTCTGAGTACCAATGCAAGTAGAATTCAAAACAAGACACACCTAAAAAGAGATCCCTATTACCACTTACTTCATTTAGCTACCTCAGGTTTTCCTGAATCTTGCTTTACAGCTTACAGCTTTCATTTGTTGAATTTCTGCTCCAGTAGTTCCCAGATAAGTCAACACAATTATGAGCCCAAGACAGCGTCAGTCACAGAAGTGCGTTCACTGTTGCTTACAGAGGAGGACACGAACCTGGTAATTCCAAGAGTTTGGAAAAAAAACATTACAAACTCCAGTTTCTTTTAGAAGCATCCAGTTACTTAAATAGGCCTGATGTTTTAGACAGAAAAGAGATACAATACTATAAAATTAGGCACCAGATTTGTAGGAGAAAAATGTCTATTGATATTTAATGTTAACAGGAGAGTACCTGTATTATGTCTGAGAGTATACCATATTCAGTGCTAAACTAGAATTTTTGTGAAGTCAGAACACAGCCAGTACTCTCTTCCTTGACAAACCTTATCCTCAGTGTATGTTTAATTTGCTTCTGCTGTGGCCTATAGCATATGGTTTATCTTGCCTTGACATCTCCAACGGTAAATGTTGACATAAGAAAGATCAGAGCAAGATGACTATTGCTCTGAACCTTTCTCTCTTTCCGTACAGATATGTGAGATACATAGTTGCCTTATGAGATAATTAGTATTTGGTAGAACGTGGTGTTTAAGGATATTATGTCTTCTATTAAAAAAAAAAACAGGATAAAGGGAAATTCTGAACATAATCTAGAAAGAATGTATTACTAATTCTTTTTGCTGTTATGACTTAATATTTCAAAGGAGGCAGGCAGACAGATAAACAATGCAGTCAAGCGCCTGGCTGTATTCCACAGCCATTTGGAGGCACAGGGGAAGTTGAGTGTTTGCCTCTATACCATGACCAATTTGCTAATCACTTCCAGGTAGACCTCCACCAAAGTCAATTGAATTCAATGCAGCTGATGGATCACACTGCTTAATTTATGTTGTAAAGACTCAGGCTGTCTCTCTTATCTTTCCAGTTCAAACATTTTAAAAGGGACATTTATTTTGTACACAGATGAATCAAGAAGTTATGAAATGAGAAGTAATTTAAAACATCCCATGACAGAAACAGAATTTGAATGCTATAACACTTTACTGAATGTGACCCTTTTGCAACTAAAGAGAAGGAAGTTTTTGTGGAAATAAAGAAAAATATAATAATGAACATGTATTAAAGAACACTGCCATGTGAACCCAACACTGAACATAACCAGAAGTATCATTTTAATGTGTGGTCTAGCATCTGAGCTCTTGCTTAAAACAGGCAGAAAGCCATCTGGCACCAGACATTAGTTAGCACCATTTTCTTTCAGCTTCATCCAGGCATAAAGAATTCAGAACTGCAACTGTCTTTTGTCATAGAAGCCCAATTGAGCTCTGTGTCCAACACTAGATATTTTCATTTTCTATGTACCTAACCCAGAAATCTCACAAGTTAGAGAGTGAGATGCAAGCAGACAAAAAGTTTCCTCCCTGGGTTCAGTATTTCAGGGGAAAAAGAGAAACACTGTTGGCTAAAAAAACCAACCACAACAACTATTTTGCCATAATCCATTAACGCTTCTTACAAGAGCAGAATTCCAGGGCTCAGGAAAGGAAGTCCGCATATGCCGATTTCCTTCGACATCATAGAATCATAGAATCACAGAATCATTAAGGTTGGAAAAGACCCTTAAGATCATCAAGTCCAACCTCTAACCTATCACTGCCAAGCCCACCGCTAAACCATATCCTCAAGCACCATGTCTACCCTTCTTTTAAATACCTCCAGGGATGGAGACTCCACCACCTCCCTGGGCAGCCTGTTCCGATGCTTGACAACCCTTTCAGTGAAGAAGTTTTTTCTAATGTCCAACCTAAACTTCCCCTGATGCAGCTTGAGGCCATTTCCTCCCTTCCTATCGCTTGTTACTAGGGAGAAGAGACCGACCCCCACCTCACTACAACCTCCTTTCAGGTAATTGTAGAAAGCAATAAGGCTCCCCTCAGCCTCCTCTTCTCCAGACTAAACAACCCCAGCTCCCTCAGCCGCTCCTCATAAGATCCTTCACCAACTTCGTTGCCCTTCTATGGACACACTCCAGCACCTCAATGTCCTTCTTGTAGTGAGGGGCCCAAAACTGAACACAGTACTCGAGGTGCGGCCTCACCAGTGCTGAGTACAGGGGCACGATCACTTCCCTGCTCCTGCTGGCCACACTATTCCTGATACAAGCCAGGGTGCCGTTGGCCTTCTTGGCCACCTGAACACACTGCTGGCTCATGTTCAGCCAGCTGTCAGCCAACACCCCCAGGTCCTTTTCCTCCAGGCAGCTCTCCAGCCACTCCTCCCCAAGCCTGTAGCGTTGCATGGGGTTGGTGTGACCAATGTGCAGATACGTAATTTACTGTATTTAATTATAACATTAACCTTTCTCTCAATGCCTGAAGTATGGTAGGCTATATCACAAAAGCACAGAGGAAAACCTAAAGTATGAGGTTTGTTTTGTTTTGCTTTTTGAACAAGGCTGCCTCAGCTTTAGCTACTGACAGTGTTTTTACAAACATATCTCTGACTTCCCAGAAGCTACCAGGTGCTCAACATATCTGACAAAAATCAACTGGACTTTTAAGTAACCTACATTTGGGTTTATCACTCTAATTTATTTCCCCCCTTCTGAAAGTCTTCATAATGAAGCATAGAATACCAGGTGCACACTAAGATCACAGCACACTAGACTTCAACACTTCCTTGAAGAAAATATCTTACTAAGCCCCATGTATGTTTAAAAAGTTTAATGAGTGGAAGCCTAAATTTTTATGCAATAAAACAAAAAGGAGAAAGATAATTACAGCATGGACATTGTAGACACTGTGTACGGTGATTAGTGGGGTTTGATTTTTTTTCTTTCAGAAAAACTTATCCAGCATTTTCTGGCAAGTCAACTTCAACAATGCTGAAAAAACAAAAAAACACCACAAAAAACACCATTCTATGTCATATCTGTTTGACTCAAAACAAAGGGTTATTTCACTTGATACTTTTCTTTCACCTTCTTTTTTTACTTATCACATTTTAAAATGCAAAAACCATTTCACAGAATCACAGAATGGTAGGGGTTGGAAGGGACCTCTGGAGATCATCTTGTCCAACCCCGCTGCTTGAGCAGGGACACCTAGAGCAGGGGGCACAGGAATGTGTCCAGGTGGGTTTTGAATGTCTCCAGGGAAGGGACTCCACAGCCTCCCTGGGCAGCCTGTGCCCCTGCTCTGGCACCCTCACAGGAAAGACGTTTTTCCTCATACTCAGGTGGAACTTCCTGTGTTCCAACTTGTGCCCATTGCCCCTTGTCCTGTCATTGGGCACTAATGAAAAGAGCATAGTCCCATCGTCCTGACACCCACCCTTTAGATATTTATAGGTATTGGTGAAATCCCCCCCTCAGTCTTCTCTTCTCCACGCTGAACAAACACAGGTCTCTCAGCCTTTCCTCATAAGGGAGATGCTCCAGTCCCCTGATCATCTTGGTAGCTCTCTGCTGGACTTGCTCAAGCAGTTCCACATCTGTCTTGAACTGGGGGGCCCAAAACTGGACACAGTACTCCAAATGTGGTCTCGCTAGGGCAGAGTAGAGGGGGAGGATAACCTCTCTCAACCTGCTGGCCACACTCCTTTTAATGCACCCCAGCATACTGTTGGCCTTCCCAGCCATAAGGGCACAGTGCTGGCTCAGGATCAGCTTGTTGTCCACCAGCACTCCCAGGTCCTTTCCAACAGAGCCACTTTCCAGCAGATCAACCCCCAACATGTACTGGTGCCTGGGGTTGTTCCTCCCCAGGTGCAGGACCTTATGCTTGCCCTTACTGAATTTCATCAGGTTCCCCTCGGCCCAGCTCTCCAGCCTGTCCAGGTCTTGCTGAATGGCAGCACAGCCTTCTGCTGTATCAGCTGCTCCTCCCAGATTTGTATCATCAGCAAACTTGCTGAGGTTACACTCGATCCCATCATCCAGGTCATTGATGAATATGTTGAGCAGGGCTGGCCCTGGTACAGACCACTGGGGAACACCACTAGTTACGGGCCTCCAACCAGACTCTGCCCCATTGATCATGACCCTCTGAGTTCTGTTGATGAGCCAGTTCTCTGTCCACCTCTCTGTCCTCTCACCTAACCCACACTTCCTTAGCTTGCCTGTGAGGATGCTATGGGAGACAGTGTCAAAAGCCTTACTGAAGTCGAGGTAAACAACATCCACTCCTCTCTCTTCATCTACCCAGTCAGTCATGCCATCGTAGAAGGCTATCAGGTTGCTCAAGCATGATCTTCCTTTGGTGAATCCATGGTGACTACTTCTGATAACCTTTTTTTCCTCTACGTGCCTTGAGATGACCTCCAGGATGAACTGCTCCATCACCTTTCCGGGGACAGATGTGAGGCTGGCAAGCTGTAGTTTCCCAGGTCCTCCTTCTTGACCTTTTTGAAGATTGGAGTGACATTTGCTGTCCTCCAGTCCTCGGGCACCTCTCCTGTCCTCCACGACCTTTCTAAGATGATGGAGAGTGGCTCAGCAAGAACATCCGCCAGGTCCTTCAGCACTCACAGGTACATCCCATCGAGGCCCATGGATTTGCAAGGATCTGGTTTGCCTAGGTGGTCTCCAACCAAATCTTCCTCAAACAAGGGGAAGTCCTCCTTTCTCCAGATATCTACTTCAAAATGAAAAAGTAAGGAATTTTGTGGTAGAAATTTGTCAAAATAAAATAATCTTGCATTTCCAAAGCAAAATATCTTTTCAAGTATGCAAAGATGAAATGTTTCAATGTTTTCAGGAATTCCCTTTTTTTTCCTCCCAACTGTTATTCAAATGTCACTGAAATTCACAAATAAATTTGTTATAAAACTGAAATTTAGCACTTGCCTCCTAATTGTAGTCCAAATCTAGTTACATAATTATTCAGGAAAGGCATAACTATAAGCTTATAAATGGATTATTTTAACATATTAAGTCACTATTTCTTAAGGAATCGTAATAGCTTGGGTATGCACAATATTTTGCCTGTACATCATTTCTCTGTTTAACAGGTTTCGCACCTGCTGCAAATATAATTCAATAGCAAGAAAAAAACCTAATGCCAGTTGTGAAAGGTTTTTTTCACAGTTTTGCATGCTTATGAAACAGCAGAACAGGGACTTTGCTACCAGAACTGCTGTTTTATAATTGGGCAGGGGATGCTGATGTTTGGCAAATTGAGGTTGGAAATGAGCCATAATTAACTACTGAAACAATTCAACTTGGATGAATGCTAGTTGTCTTCCAACAAAAAAAACCCCAACACCAAACAAAAAACAGACGAGAAATAAAGTCATGGTTGAGTACTTAAAGCAGAATGTATTTGAATACATCATTTAGCCTGAGTTGTTAGTACTCAGCGTACAGGATACTTTTTTTTCCCCAGTTAATTTAACATTTCTGTCTTTTATTACCTCCCTTTCTGTTCCCTTACCCCCTCCACAGTTCTCCTGCTCTTTGTATTGGTATCTTTGAAGTTTCCTACATGGCATACGTCACCTGTATCTTTTATATGAAATTCCATCCCCTCAGAAAGGGGCATTAATAACAAGTGCAGATCAACTCAAGAAAAAGTTTTGAATTAGATGATTTTCAATATAAAAGAAGCAAATGATTTTTTAAAATGAATCCTACTGTAAGTTAGTATATTGTATATCAGGTTCAGACCTTAAGCAGCGATAAAGGTGTCAGCATGACCTTCACTGAAACAAAGCATATGCATTCTTATTTCTCACATTTCTTTGACTATGGTATTGCTCAAAAACCCATTAAAAGATGCTTTTTAAAAAGAATTAATTAAAACCATTTGCCCTGAAAGTCTCTTATTGCTCTTAAATGTACATAAGAATCATCCTAATTTGTTTCAATACTGCCAAATATAATGTTTCCTTTCAAATATTTAATTTGAATTGGTCAGTTTAAAGAAGCTTTACACACGTAGAAAGTTTAAAAAGGTGTTTGTTAAATACTTTAGTTATAATTCATTTAAAAATCCTATTATGTTTGGTTACACAAGACTGCATTTAATATACTTAAAGATGCAGTACTCCTTAGCTGTGGCATATTTATGTGCTGCACATTAAAAAGTTTATAAAATAAGGCATTATATTCTCAGTGTCAAACAGCTCTCAATGAAGACAATTATTCAGACTGTTTCTAATTAGGTATCAAATAATTTATGATTATGAAGATAAGTGAGCAATTGTTTTTAGACTACTGTATTTTCTTACAGAAAGGTTCCTATAATACAGCCAGAGCTCATAAATTACTCACCTTGGATTTCAGGCAGATTTCTTGTGGAATTAATAAACATATGGATTCAATCTCGATAGCATGGGTCAAAAATAACAAACAATATGAATAAACTGTTGAAAATAAACCCTGGCTCAACACTGATTGACCTGGGACTGGGAACTGATGGAATTGATACTGTCTGTACCCCTTAGAAAAGTGGTGAGGGCAAAACCTCAAAAGGTTCATCTTAGATAAGGATTCAAAGGTTGGATACTTATCTGTTGTATACCCAGTTTTATCTGCTAGTCTGCAAACTGAGCTGGAAACCTTCCATCATCAGGCTCTCTTCTAAGATTTCTATGGAAGTTTCACACAGGCTACACGCCCTGCAAAAATAGCCTCTGTCATGTCATTATGAGCTTTTGGTGACAACAAAAATATGCATAGTAAAAGGTTTTATTATAACCATAGGAAATTCAAAGAAACATGCAGTTAAGTAACAGTTTAGTTTATTTGATCCAGATTTTTTCATCTAACTTGTTATACATATTAGTGGAGTTTAGATCTCCTTGTAAGGCCTGTATATTGCGATATAATGGGCAGAATGTAAACCCACACAACGGTTCTGGAAAACAAAACTGTGTGGAAGGATGCTTGTCCTAGTTTACCTTTCACTAGGTCCACAGAAAAACTCCATCAAGGATGTTCTTAGCTATGTTCCACATATTCACAGACAAAGAAGAAAGCAGGCTGAAAGAATATTTCAGCTTCTGCCTCCTTGAAAAGCCGTGTAGATGATCCCAGCCAGAGGTCCTTGTGCAGCAGTAGTCAAAACCACACAAATAAGGAGCAAGTAAGAAGAAAGTCAATGCTAAAAAGCTCCACAGAAAAACTTGCCACACAGTTAAAATATGGCATAAAACTCTTAAAGTTTTCCAGAGTTGTTTGTTTTACATGTAGATTAAATCCCTAACAATTTGACTAATAAGAAGCTATTTGTTTTCTCTGTGCATGCAAAGAATCTGGAATAATTAAAGTTAAACAGCTTTTCTTGCTACTCAGAAAATGACAGTAAGTAGAGGTATTAAAGTCACTGTACTGGGAAAAAAATGTCACCTCTGACATTAAAATAAGTCTCAGAGATTTTACCTAACACGTAAGCTTTTTTTCCGGTAAAATTACCAGTTTCAAAAAAGAGGGGCTGGTAATGAATGTGCTTCTTTAACCATGACAATAGTACTGCTACTTTATTCTCATAATGTTATGGGACCCCAGGCAGCTCCCAACTTCATCCTGGAATGATGGCATATTTCACGATTATGTCCAACTCTGGCAGATAAGAGCATTTATATGCTAATAACAGCAATATGGGTAGCTCTAGAATTTCACCATAAGCAGTGAAGCTTTTAATCACAATAAACCTTATGGGCCCAATTTATCTACTTTAAAAAAAAAATCATAATACCTACATAGCTGCTCCAAAAAGTATTTCCTTTACATCAACTTTTAGGGCCTTGTAAAATATGAAATGAATGGGAAATGAGAGTATTTGGTACCTCAGAGGACTGGATTATTAATAGAGGTGGATTATGCACAACTTCTCCAAATCACAAGAGAAAATGAAAGCTATGTTATGGTGACTGGGTGGTGTTTGGCTAAATGGAGAACCAAAAACTACGCCAGGAACCCACTAAATCATCTTTCCAGAGGAGGCATTAATCTACTGCCACAACTGGAGTTTGCACAGGTATTAAAGCAGAAAAACCTCTCCTTAACACTCACCATGCTCCCTGTTTGGTCTGTTTATACCAGTAACTATTAGAAGTAGACTTTTTCTATAGTTGACAGCATTGTGTATCCAGGTGGTCTCATTGTTTCATTTATATGTTCAGTTAGGACCCTTCTGGCACAAAAACGACCTTGTAATTCTGCTATCATGTTGTTGAGGGCTGACTTCAAGAGCACAACACCAATTCAAGCCTCATACCACCACGGTTGCTGGACAGTGGCTTGCATTGGGGAAAAGAAAAAAGAAAAAAAAAAGAAAGGAAGAAAGAAAGAAAAGAAATCAGAACTGTGTGCTGTGTTCACCTCATCTGTTACAGGTGACAAACTTAATTTTGGCAAACATATGTGACATCCCACCTCTCTCCATTAACTGCCTAGGGATGTGCCCAGCGCCCCTGGATGGTTAACAGCTTGAATTCCTCCCTGGTTTCTTTAATTCATATGCTGCAGGAGTGCTTCAGTCCACTTTTAGGTGCTAACATCTGTGATCTGAGGCAGGGGATTTTTCACAGAACAGTGTGGAGGGCAAATGTAATGGAGGACTTTAGGAATGAAATACATTGTAGGATGCCTTGGAGTCAGAACGACTCTGAAATTTTTTTCAAACTTTCAACAGACTAGTTTTCAATTTTATAATGTGTTTTTCTAATTTAATTATGTACACAGAACATCAGGTTTGTCACCAGAATTATTATCAGCATCATATATACCCTTTCTAAGAGACTCTACTTCTGCACTGGCTACTTCAAAACAACTATTTTCTTTCAGATGTTAAAACTCCGACAATATTAAGTGCTAAATTCTTTCCCAAACATCAGGGATTAATTACTAAAATATATGCTTCATTCCAAGAACAGCACTTGACTTTCTGAATAAATGTCACACACACAAATGCCCATTAAAAAGTTTTCAAGTTAGGTCACAGATTCCCAAGAAATCTTGTTGAATATGCTTCCTTTTTTAGTAAATCCAACATTTCTAAAAAGGTTAAAAAAAAATATTTGAGCCTATCCAAGTTGTTTTCATGGAAGTATTTAAGCAGAGTGAGTGATCTGACCACATAGCCGGTTCTGCTTTGAGCAATGGGTTGGACGACAGGCCTCCTGAGGTCCCTCCCAACCTGAATTATTCTGGGATCCTACGATGATCATCATCTGCCTTCTAGACAAATATCACTTATGTTCCACCTGATAAAATAATTCATATGACCCATTAAAGAAATTAATCCTACTGAAAGATTGAAAAGGTTTAAGTTACTTTTCATAAACAAAAAGGAAGCAGTTTTGAAAGGCAAACATTATGAAAAAGTTGACTTCTGCTCTGAAACATGCATTCACAAATGTGCTTTAAGAATTCTTCACACAATCTTCTGGATATGATTGTATCTTGTATATGTGGTAGAAATGTAAGAAACAGAAGTTCAGTATTGCTCACTCAAATGTTACAACCACACAAAGAATAAAATAAAGGTTTCTTTCTTTTTAACACATGGACCAAATGAAGCCTAGCATATAAATACATTCCCAAAGAGTACCACAGACAGAAAAAAATGACAGTTTATTGCTTGGATTATATAGGTACTAATTCCAGTCTCCCCTCTAGAAAGGATAATGATAGGCAGTAGAGAAAGCTAATACCTTGAACAGAATCTTCTGAGGCAAAACCCAGGGTTTTCCCAGGCTTTCATCAGATCAGTTTTCTCAGAGACCTGAATCACCTCCATCTCTGAATACCTACACAAAACTAGGTCCCGGGACCTAGGTCATTTTTACAGTTTTCCTCCTAAAGCTGTCTTAATTAGATGATAAAGACTTCCCCAGCACAAAAGATTACACAGCTGGCTGTGAGTGGGAAAGGTTGGCCAGGTGTGGCATTGCTGTCTTTTAAACATTTGTAACCACTGACTGACACAGGTGCACACTCCACCTTTCCCAGATCCTTGGGGTTAGATAGTATGGCTATAAATGAGAGCTGTCCTTAGGGCCATCTAACTAGCCAACCTACTACCTCAGCAACAAAGATCAAGTAATACAAACAAAATGTATTCCTTTCCTTCCCATCTCTTCGATAGGAAGTTTAACCTTCTCCATTAAAAACTTTTCAGCATCCAATGTTGTATATCCTAAATTGTAATCAAAAGAACATGGTGTTAGTACAAACTTTTTTACACCTGGAGATAAGAACCAACATTGAAAACTGATTCAAACTACCCAGACCAACTATCTTCTGAATATACAGCTCAGCTAGACTGCTCACTGCCAGCGTGAAAGTTGGGTCAAAAAACAAGGCACAGTTCCTACCTGTATTGGGTTTGTGCAGCAAGGTTTTGGTAGCAGGGGGGCTACAGGGGCGGCTTCTGTAAGAAGCTGCTAGAAGCTTCCCCTATGTCTGACAGAGCCAGTGCCAGGTGGCTCCGAGACTCACCTGCCACTGGCCAAGGCCGAGCCCATCAATGACTGTGCTAGCGCCTCTGTGATAACATTTTTGGGAAGGCAAAGAAAACCTGTGCAACTGCAGCTGGAGAGAGGGTTGAGGCTGTGTGAGAGAAACAACTCTGCAGACACCAAGGTCAGTGGAGGAGGAAGGGGAGGAGGTGCTCCAGGCACCAGAGCAGAGATTCCCCTGCGGTCCTTGGTGAAGACCACGGTGAGGCAGGCTGTCCCCCTGCAGCCCATGGAGGACCCCACACCAGAGCAGGTGAATGTGCCTGAAGGAGGCTGTGGCCCTGTGGGAAGCCCGTGATGGAGCAGGCTCCTGGCAGGACCTGTGGCCCGTAGTGAGAGGAGCCCATGCTGGGGCAGGTTTTCTGGCAGGACTTGTGACCCCACGGGGGACCCACACTGGAGCAGTCTGTTCCTGAAGGACCCACGCTGGAGCAGTTCATGAAGACCTGCAGCATGCAGGAAGGACCCACATTGGAAAAGTTCACAGAGAACAACTGTCTCCCATGGGAGGGACCCCACGCTGGAGCAAGGGAAGAGTAGGAGGAGTCCTCCCCCTGAGGAGGAAGGAGTTGCAGAGACAATGTGTGATGAACTGACCACAACCCCCATTCCTCATCCCCCTGCATGGCTTAGCAGGGGAGGAGGTAGAGAAAAACAGGAGTAAAGTTGAGCCCAGGCAGAAATGAAGGGTGGGGGCAAGGTGTTTTAATATTTAGGTTTATTTCTCATTATCCTACTCTGATTTTGACTGGTAATAATTTCCCCAAGTCCAGTCTGTTTTGCCCAAGACAGAGGTTGCCGAGTGATCTCCCTGTCCTTATCTTGACCCATGAGTTTTTCATTATATTTTCTCTCCCCTGCCCCGCTGAGGGGAGCTATAGAGTGGCTTTGGTGGGCAACTGTCATTCAGTCAGGGTCAACATACCACACCACCTAACACTGTACTTCCTCACAGTGAAGGCAACATACAGTGTCTGATGACTGGGCAAATCTTGAGCCAGCACACAGCTGCCTTGTTAGTAGAGCTTGCACCAAAAATAAACAGATTAGCCTAAAATATCAAACCTCTATCCTATAACTCCAGCTTCTAAGACTTTCAGCCACCATAGTGATTGCAACATTTTAAGAACCTGGAGAGAACAAAAAGGTAAGATTTACTATTTACTTTCCAGCTGAACAACAGCAGGAATAGCAAAGAAAACTACACACAGCAGATGTTCGGCAAGTCATTAACGCAATTCTGGAAGATGCTCAGGTATTACACTGATATAAGGACTACAGACTTCAATATAATACATGGTAAGAAAGAATTCTTACAAGATGCCTTTGACAATTTTTCAATCCTTAAAATGGCTTAAAGTGTTCATATAATGAGTGAGGGTTTGAACTTTTTGGTTGCTATCAAAGCAAAACACTTGGAGAGTCACCCCACAGGGTCTTAAATCATGCAGCAACTATGTATTATACACAGCTGAACTCTGGTTATCCTTATTAAATAGCTTGTTAGCAGTCAACGAGAATTTAAATTACAATCTTCTTCAATTTAAATGCATAATTAGGAAACTTAATTTGAACCGTTATTTTACATGAACCAAACTACTAAAATAAAATGACTTCTTATTATTTTAAGGAGATAAAATTGTGAAAAATAGCTAAAAAGCTCAGAATAATCCAGACTCAGTTTGCTTTTATCCTTTTTCGTCTGACAGGAGGCATTTCATCGGCAGTGCTAGAAATGAACTGTGCTTGCCATAGTCCACAGCTGACCTTGTTTTATTTGTGCTTTTTGAAGTGTTTCATCCAGTGTGAACATTTGTTGGAAATTTCTGATTTGATTTAAATGATCTAGTGACTGAATTTCAGTGTAACTAAATGGTTGCATAGATATGATTGCACCATAACAAAAGACTAATAAAAGGTGAAGGGGTCAGGCTACTTTTAAGACACCAATGTACTTGGCTAATAATTGTCTTTTCCCCTTCATTTTCACATGTATAGCCTTCAACTTACCTGTATGAAAACCAATCTGTGATTCAGCAGTAATGTGTTGTATTTCTGTTTCCACGGTATTTCTATTTTCAAAACATGGAATTTACCTCAAGAGTCCTTGCTTTCCCACGAACACCCTGTCTCTGCTTTCCTATAGCTAACTTCCTCTGTCCAAGTAGGCTTTCCTGTACTACAGTCCTGTACACGGCTTCATCTGTCCTATGTCCATTCCTTTGATTTAATGGAGGATATCTTGGGTGCAGATTATCTGAGGATACTACAAGTGGCAGTAGTTCTTCAAAATGAGAGTGGATCAAACACAATATGTATTATATGCATAAAAATATGGTAATAGGGCAGAATATTTACTGCTTTCACTGGAAAACTTCTATATAGAAAGATTTTTTCAGCTTACGGATGTATCCAGAAGACTCACCTCAGAAGACAGGTGCCCTGGCCACCCTATCACAGAGCCCAGCAATGTGACCTGAAAGGTCGTCTTCAAAGGATTTTCAAAGGCAGCCATTACAGAATTGATTAATTATAGCTATTGTGCAGGCCACAGAAAAATAGATGAGGAAGTTAGCAGAAAGTAGAGAAATAGAATGAGGCAGAGAGATGATAATTTTTGAAACAAATTATTGGAGAAGTAAGTCTAACAATTTTAGGGTACCTACTTTATTCAGAGGTATGCGTACAATAAATATCTATTTCTTCTACTCTTCTCCAAAACCGATGACCTTTCTTTCTTGATTTCCAAGTATAAATAAATAAATAAATAATTTTCCAGCAGTGCTAAAGCATAAAAACCTTAGCATTAAAGGCATAAATTTTCCCACTTTTGAGCAAGTAAATTTGAAATGTTAGAGTAGAAACAATTTTGTAACATTACCTGCAGTGGTTACTTCTGTTCCTATAATGAGGATTCTAATGATAACACAGCAAATCCCAAATGATTTCTGCTTGTACAGATTTGCAATATTACAAACGGAGCCAGACAGAGCATACAGTCATGCCTCAGCTGCATGAATGTCTCAGATTAACCTGTTCTAATGACAGATATGCAAGACCTGACACAACCTTTGCTCAAAGCAATGCTTAGGGAAAGGTTCGAATCCTTGCTACTTTTCAGTTCTCATTTTTTTTCAGATGATTCAGTACTTTCAGGATCTTACTTGGGTTGATGTTCAGTGCCAGACAGCACAAAAAGTTTTTCAAGATAAAATTTCCTTGGATGATAACATTTCAAGCCCAAGCATGCCGCTGGCAGAAATAAAATGTTTATCCCAAAGCCAGTTATTTATTTTATATTTTAAGAGATTGCAGCCCTTAAGAACTACAGCTCAGTGCTTATCCTCTCAGAAGCACACACTTGAACGAAAACAGGATGGAATCAAGCAAACTGCAGGGAAGAAAAGCCAGTCTCTCCTTTGGTGTAAATCTGCTTCCAGGGACCTAAGCTGATATATAGAAGCTGACAGTTTGGCTTGTGCGTTTTTAGGAATAAAAACCCAATGCTCTCAGACTCTGGTTCCAGTCTCTGGTGATACAGTGGCTTTTGAGAATCTTTTCTTTTTAAACATCTTGTAATTGCCTTTGATAACTATTAGTATGCAAAAGAGAAGTGAGAAATAAATCAACTGACTTGTTCAAGCAAAGCTTCACAGCCCAAATAGCACACAGATGACTAGACATGTTCTTGTGGCTTTAAGTCCCTGAGGCTGCAAGTGGGGAGACCACTGCAGATACACACAAAAAAAGTTTTGGCTTAGGATTAATGAATACTTTCATCTTATAAAACTTGCAGAAGGAGAAAGTTACTGTATTTCTCATCAGTCTTTCATTTTATGCTATAATCTTTCTAAGCCAACATGATCACACTACAAATACTACATTTATGTTCAAAGTAATGTTTCTATTGTCCAGCTTTTCCTGTTTATTCTCTCCACACAGCTAAAGCATCTGTCCAAATTCTCCTCAAGCAGTATTACTATTTCTTGCCATGTTAAAGACAGCCTTTCCTCCCTTACACAGGCACTTGGAACACTACTGCAAAGAGTATTACTTTAGCTATGTAACTTCTCTTTGGTCATTTCTCTACTGATCCCCCTTATTCTTTCTTTTCACTGACATGGCCTCTCACAGCTTATTTCTTCTCTAATTTCTATTTCTTGTTGCATATAGCCCATGCTCCCAGGCTCCTTTTCTGGTATGTCACATTTTTAAACATGTACCTTTGTGCTTTGTTTGCCTTCTTCCACATTGCTCCCCACGGGCGAGGCAGGACCTACCCACCTTCACAGAAGACTGTTCTTCAAATTCTTCCCTCTCCACAGGGGAGGGGACACATTTGCCAGCCAAGCAGTGTTATCTAGTAGAGAATGTTGCTCGTACCATTTCAAATAAATCAATAGAGCTTCAGAATTCAGGTTATTTTCCTACACTGATCATCATGGACTACACAGAAATAGAGAAAGTTTTTGCTTAACACAGGAGGCCAAAAGGGACTTCTGGTGGCAGATGACTTGAGCAGTATAGTACACTGGGTGAGGCTTTCCCTACTGCTTACATTAAGGAAGGCATGTCTGATCACATTAGTCCTTCAATTTACTCCTGGTTGTCAAGACGTGTGGTCGCCTGTGTCTATCAGTATTTACACTGACCCGACTTTTCTACCACAAAGGCTGCTTTGCACCACTGGGCCTTGTAGAGTGTCACTCTGTAAGTGAAGGGGTCTGCATTAATACTAAAACCAGCCTCTAGCTAGGGACTATCAAACAGATCATGACAACCTCTGCTACCATTCTAAAAACACCTCTTCTCTTCTCCTGTGCGTCTTATGTATCTAAGCTAAGCCATGCAGTTCCTAGCTTCTCATTGAAATAAGGAAATAACCTGCACTTGCTACATTTCAGTCTATTAAAATATGTAATGACTTCACATATAAACTAAAAAAAAAATTCTTAATAGAGAATCCCTACTTTATTAAAGCCAAAGTATTGACAAGGACTGTTAGCCAATCATCTTGGAACTGAGTACTCATGTAAAATTTATATACACATTTGAACATGCACAGAAGTGGCATTGCTCTGTACCTGTATATACCGACACTGTGCCTCCAACATCACGTGGGGAGCAGTATGCTTACTGGAGTACTGGATATATAACATCCCATTTAATGTCAAAGGAACCTGAGAAAGAAATAAACTAGAGCTAAATATGTCCCTTGACACTTGTATTTGTCTTGATTTCAACTTCTACTGCTGTGCTTTGGATCGCTGAAGAAAGCAGTTATTTAAAAATCTTCTTTTTATTATCTGAATTAGGTTTATGGATTTCATTCCTATACAATGCTAAAGACAGGTTGCTTAGTTTCAGTTTTCTGAATAAATAATTTCCTTTTCTGATATTCCTGCAACATATTTGCCTCTTAATGGAATAGCACTAAAAGGTAACATTTTTTAAAGTAAGGACTTTTCTACTCTTCTATAATGTAAACAATAAATTTAAAAACACATTTCCTCAAATATTCATGTCTATAAGACACAGAGAAATAAGAGGAAGAGAAAGAGAGAGAAATGAACTACAAAACAAGTAACCAATGCTAATATTCTGGTATATTTTGTCCTTCCACTCTCCAAGGCAGATTAGCACAAATTAAATTTTGCACTAGCTTTGCATAGCTGTGACTGCTCTGTTTGATTCTAGGGGATTTGATTAATTTGAATTATTTAGGTGCTGCATGAATAGCACCAAATTTGTTGATTGCATTCTTGATTGAGTTACAGTATATTTGTATGGGTACATGTAGCCAGTGTTATTATTCTTATATTAAGGCTAAATAAATGTGCCCTTTCTATAGGAAGTGATATCTATTATCTTTCATTTGTATCATGTTATTAAAGATTTTTCTTAGGATATAATGAAATCTGGCTAAAGGGGAAAAATAAAAAGAATTTGCTGGGCACCAATGCTTCAATTAATTAACTTCTGTTTCTGTAAATAGCCGTAAGTGAAAGAATCAAACTATTATGTTTTGTAGATGAATGATCAGCAAATGCTCAAACTCATCTGTCATGTTCTAGTTTTGCAGCCTGACAAGAAAAACGAAGCCAACATTTTCTGAATTCATAAAAAGGTTGGGTTGCGGTTTACATAAAATCCACATTTAATTAGAGTGGAACCAGTGGAGAGATTGAATCCCCCTTCAGTTTGGCAGTAGGGTAAAGGGCTTATCATCTGTCCTTCACAGACATGAAAGGTTACCACAAACTGTATACATGCTTTCACGTCATCTAACCCTTGGATCGATCATGTTCTCAACTTAATGTAGTAGGTCAACATTTCTGTGGTCAGAATTTTTCATGAGGGACACGTTATTTTTCTAGGGGTTTAAACATTCAGCCTCGTCACTCAGTTATTCTGCCAGGATATCCTTTCCCAAAAGAGACCCTAGAAATAAAACAGACATTGTATCAGCAGAATGAAAACTCATTCTTCCTCTTGCTCTTGTTTTTCTTTAAGAAGAAGAAAAAATATTCCATGGCCTTAGATAACTATAAGTCACTGGTGAGGAAGGGTCTTTGTAACAGGGTGTATTTCTTTCTTGTCTGCATTGCTCACAGGACTGTACCAATACCATAACTACATTTCTGTGAAGCAGCTTTGCTTACCCCAGGTGTATGGGTTCTGTACAGATATGTGTTACCCTTAAGCAGTACTATTTGCAGATTCAGAGCAGCTGCAAATGAAGGGACAAATATCTGAGACCTCAGGATGAGGCTGAAAGCCTCTTTTGTGATCAAATCATAGAGTCACATGCGTATAGAAGTAATCATTTACACAGGTTTTGTGGCTTCAACTACATTCCTCTACTCTAATAGTATCTCTACTACTTCTCCTTTAAAAAAATATATAGATAAATATCTTTGTTACATATATAATTATTTTTACATATATTTATATTATAGATGTTATTACAATATGTATAAATCACACATATATACACACTTGTACAAAAAAAAAGCACTATCATGCAAACCAAAGTGCTTTCAAGTAAAACCTGTAGATTTTCAGGCAAGGGATCTTCAAACCACTGGAAGTTTTGGAAATTTATTTTTTCTAAACAATCAAATATCAGACTATAAATCTGTAAATATTTTATATATTTGTGTTTACAGATGGTGGGAAAAAAACCCCATTCTTATTCAGTTGTTTTGGAAAAACCCTGGGCTACTACAGATGCTTAGTATGTTTTTTACTTTAGCTCTCAGAAGTGCTGAATATGATCATATGTTTTACATTGGACATGGGGGTCTTTCATATCTTTTCAGATCCTTCAGAGGATGCAAAGTAATATCTTTATGAACTCAGACAGGAAAGTTGACCCAGTTACATGTGGGACTAAATTCTTTTAACTGCAAGATAACAGTTACATATATTACAGCACGTGGGGTCACCTAGAAATTCGACCGCAGTGTTACAGAGGAAGGGAAAGGCCCTCTGACTTCTGGTATGAATAAAAAATTCTGCTTGAATCTGTTTCTCTTTCCTCCATTCAAACTTGATACGGGAATTTAAATAAAGACAGGACAGTTGGCTAAACCAAAACCTTGCACAGGCCATTAAAAAGGAGGAGTCATGCAAGCAGGAGCAGGGCTCCCTTCCGACAGCTGCAGAACCTCTTCTGCGCTCCCGCAGATGAGGACCAGCCAGCTCAGCCACAGCTGGCCCAGCTTCCACAGCCAACACCAACTCCTTCCTGCTTCCTTTTTTATCTACGTTGTCAAAGATGTAGAGAAGTTTTAAGTTAAGCAGTGAAGCCAGTTCTTGGCTTTTAGTACTGAAATATTTTGGCCATTGTACTACTTGGAAAACTGAGAGTAGAACACAACTTAAACCAAGTTACCAGAGCTCCAACTTTAAAAGACCTCCTGTGGAAGAATGGTCCAGTGGTTGCTAAATGGTTTCTTTAGTGTATATTCCCCTGAGAGAGGAACAGGATTTATCAGGAAAGTCTCCTGACACTAAGAAACAATACTCTCTGATGATCATCTCACTGAAAAATAACACTTGGGTTTTGGGGGATCTATCTGCTATCACTTGCAGAAGCGGACAAAAAGTACTCATTTCATCCAGGCAAAACATTCTAGAAATTTCTCATTGAATACGTCTCTTAATAAACACTTCATTAAAAATTTACTACTGGTTCTAGATAGGGTCTATCAAAAACAGTTCTGTTCAGGAATGAAAACTGGAATGACTGAAAAAAACCCATACACCACTCTCATGCTTCTGCACACTGATGCTAAACCACTGTACTGATATCAGTTATATTGCCTTTCCACCCACAGCAGTAACATGAAAGAACAACAATCTGAAACATTCCCAGAAGCCTTTCATATTATTCAGCTGCATAATTCTTACAATGGTTCTAAGCTACTTCTCTTCACAAGCTACATAAATGCCCCTTGTCTTCAGAGCTGCTGTGAATATTCTTCCTTCCTGTTCTCTGATCTCCTCCACTTTGAAAACCACATTTCATCTTTACTGAAAGATTATATAGCTACAGAATAGTGACCAGAATTGCAGGTAACTGCAGATCCAGTTCTCATAAAAAACCAAAATTGTCACTGGATTCTGCAGCCATATATTCTGTTTCATTCCACTTAACTGGTTTCTCTTGCCCTTAGTGAAATTTCAATGGGATATCAACTTGCAAAAATTAGACCCTCACTGCTAAATGCTTCTTTTGATGGAGAAACTGTAATTTTTGAAACAGGAGCAAAAACATTGCCAATAGCTTGGATTTTTTTTATTTTTGAACTCATCATTTTAACTAAAAAATAAAATAAATGTGATAAAAAGAACCAAGGAAATATATGTCTCCTTCGGTGATGTTCAAAAGTTCAGCTGCATCTAACTCAACTGGCCTATTCATTTAGAAGATGTAAACATTTCAAAGAAACAGGTTATTGTGAAATTATTACAGAAAAATCATTTGAGGGAGGAAACAAATTTGGTAGCTCTGCAGGCTGAATTCACCTTTAAATCAACACTGAGCCAGCTTCCCAGAATGCTAAAAGATTATGATCTAATAGAAAGGCTGTGCTTTAAATAAGATGTAAAATGAAGCAGTATTCAGAGGTTATGAGCCAGATCATAAAAATCCTGAAAGTCATATTTCCAAACAGAAAAAAATTGTGGAGAGGTTAGTTTCTTTCTAATCTCTCAATCTTTAATACTCACTTGGCGATGTAGCAATAGAGGGGGGAAAATCAAAGTGCTTTAAAATGAAAACTAACAAAGCAGGAACTGGCTTCAGTAATTTTGAACAGCCCTCGAGGCTATCTCTTATATTCCCATAACACCATGTTTTAAACTTTTTCCTTGTCCACACAAGGTAGAAGCTTATTTGTTCTGAATGGTGGCTGAAATTCTCAGGCCAGGACCTATTGGTTCCGCAGCCAATACTGTAATGTAGTTCCAAATATCACAAAATTCACAACAAAATTAAGGTACCTGGAAACCTTGTTGAGGTCTTCACTATTTTGCTTAATTAAAACTCCCATATTCTTCCATGACCATAAGTATACTCGTTTTAGCAGCAAAGGTCAAATATTCTGGTAATTACTTCATGTTCATCTTAAAAGGGCAACCTGCAGATGTTCCAGTTTGGTAAAGGAGGTCAATAAATGACTATTCATGCCTTTCAGTACTGCAACAGTGTGACTTTGCTAGCATTTTCTATTCTAAATATGGACTTATTTACAGATCTTAGGACTGTTCAGGAGGGATTCATTATGGAGGTTCAATCAGAGCAGAGCTTAGAAATTCAGCTGGTTTCCCTACCCTGCTTGCCTCCACTGAAGCTAACAGGTGTTCTTCTGACTCCAACCCCTTCATCACTCACTGCCCACCTTAGCACAGGGGAAAGAGTCTCCAGAGCCAAGCGTAAGATAACAGGCAGGAGAAGTTCTGAAAGTAACCATTCTCCATCTGGCCTATGGGCCCTTGCTCTTCTCACCTTTGCTTAGTTCAGACCCAGAAGCTCCTGACACTGGAGAGGAAGGATAAGTCCCAGATGCCTTCTTGGCTCTGGTCTTATCAACACTCCTGCCACTGTCTCACCTGGCTTTGACTTTCAAACCATTTGCCAAAGAAAGGGCAACATAGTGTCAATAGAAAAAGCAATCATACTAAGAGACCATCTAGGCCATCCCATATATCCCTGTCCCAAGGCAGGACCAACAATGTCTAATTAATTCAGTCAAGCAGACATCTCTTTTTTACTTTAGAACACAGTAATTTCTACTTGCTCAAATGAAAAAAGAAAATAATGAAGACAGAATAATGAGGGGGTTTCCCCCTATGACTAATTATATTTAAAACATATATTTGTGTGTGTGTGCATGAATATATATATAATTTTTTATTTGTACAGATATTTATTTAAATCACTTTCTTTCTAACAACCGAACTATACTAAGCAGCTAAGCATTTGATAGCCTTCTGAAATACCACCTTCTGGGCTTCTCTTTTTCAACTGGGGTGATCAAGGATCTTCAGTAGCATCTGAATGTCTTATCTCAATCACATGGTTTTTGTCTCATCACTGTCCAGCATCAAGGCAGTGGGGTTTTGAGCTGATATTTTCTTCCTCCGTTCCGCTCAGCTCAGTCAAGCTTGGCTGGTTATTTTAACTCCCATTCTTTTTATTCTTTCCAACGTATAACGTCATCATATTTGGAACCATGACTACCTGAAATAAGCCTCATACACTGGGTTTTAAATTCGCATCTGTTGACAATATTTCTCCTCCTGATCTTGCAGTCACCTCATTCTTTCGCTGTTTCTCACCAGTTCTAAATATACCAAGCCATTTCTTCTGCATTGAGCTGACAGTTTCCCGTTAAGTAATTGTATCTTATCACAATAACAAGGAAATCAGTAAACCTGACCAAGTTCTGTCTGGTCGTCTTCCATTAACCAGCCTCTGGGTGAGGTTAAACCTTCACTGCAGCAAATAATTCTTACCCTGTCTTTATGTATTTCTGCTTTGTCTGTGCTCTACAGCTGAAACCAACAGACCACATCATTTATAAATGTCAGCTTGAGAATAATCCATCTATCTGACCCATTTCAAATCTTTCTGGTCACAGAGCTGTTTTTCCAGAGATGTCTTTAGCTTTTAAGCATTATGTCCTGGGAGGAGACGTCTCTAATCTTCACATGCAGGGAGGAAGGCATCAAGAAATGCAAGGAAATGATAATATACTTCTCAAGGGAAACAATTGCCATTTTTCTGAAATCAATCATAGTGGTGTTCATATGAAGAAATAGCATGAAGCTTCTTTATCTCTTCTGTTTATTCAGTTTATGCATATTGTGGAAGCATTTAGAAGCTAGCAAGTTATTTTCTAGAGGATGAAAACACCAAAGCACAGACAGATACATGATTAAGCTACAATAATTAGTTGTCCAAATCAGGCAATGTCTACATACACTTTCTAACAGGTTGTAACCCTGAGCTATAAAAACGGATGTCATGGTTTTAGCTGGGGTAGAGTTAATTTTCTTCACTGCAGCTGGCAGAGTGCTGTGCTTTGGACTTAGCATGAAAACAATGTTGAGATAACACACAGATGTTTTGGGCTGTTGCTGGGCAGCGCTTGTACCAGTCAAGGACTTTTCTAGCTTCCCATGCTCTGCCGGGTGCACAAGAAGCCGGGAGGGGAGGGGGCACAGCTAAGAGAGCGGATTCAAACTGGCCAAAGGGATATTCCATATCATGTAGCGTCATGCCCAGTATGTTACCTGGGAGGGGCTGGCCAGGGGAGGGAGGCAGCAATCGCGGCTCAGGGATGGGCAGTGTCAGTCAGCGGGTGGTGAGTGGTTGTATCGTTCGTGTTTCTGTGGTTTGTTTTTCTTTTTTTTTTATTTTCCATTTTATTATATTATCATTATTGTCATTATTACCATGATCATTATTATAATTATTATTTTATTGTAGTCAATAAACTCTGCTTATGTCAACCCACAAGTTCTTTTGCTCTTCCAATTCTCTTCCCCATCCCACAGTGGTGGGGGGGAGTGAGCAAGCGGCTGCGCGGCGTTTAGTTGCCGACTGAGGCTGAACCATGACAAAGGAGAACAAAGCAGTTCCAACAATTTACTTGTACTATTTGACACTGTTTACTGTTAGAACCAAGCCTGAGCAAAACCTACTGAAGTACTTACAGTCTGACAGAATTCTTCTATACATAGAAATATGTATTTCTTTACAAGTGGGCTGTAAAATAATTATTAATATAAAGTTTTAAAACATTTTCCATCACATCTATAGCCTTCACCTTGTACTTGCTATTACCCGAAATTTTTCACCAAAGTGATGCAAATAAACAGGATGCCTGGATGCTTCCAGTTCCTTCCTTTTCTTCCTCACTGAACACAGAAAATTCTTCATAGGCAGAGATTATCAAGTTGCCAAAGCAGTTGGTAGTATTAAATTTTCCAAGTTAGATTTAGTCTGATACTCAGACTGAGTATTACATTATATACTAAGTCATGGGAGAGCAATATCTTGTTCCTAACCCGGAATGAATGCAAATTTAGAAGAAAAAACATGTAAAAGTGTTTGATTTATCAGCGCCAAAACATAACAAATTCATCTGCACGTACTGACATTGATGCCCAATCCTGCATTTTGCATGTCTATATTAACTGGCACACTGATTAATCCTATGCAGCTGTGTTTCCAGTCTTACTAGTTAGGGGACATGGATAACAGAGGCCATCACCACCATAAGGTCAGAAGAAGCATGGAAGAAACGAATGCATAAGGTCCTTTCACTTCCCACATCATGTATGGAAAGAGACCATTTACATGCAGCTTCTCAAAAAAAAATATTGAAAGTATGTAAGAGGGGATCACAGCTCACAAAGATAAGATGAATGGTTTTCTCAGAACTAGAAAACCAGACTCAATGCTAGAATGAGAAAGGGAGGCCAGATGTCATCAGTCCAATTCCTCTGTGACTATCACCGTGTATTGCTGATATAGAAAGATTTCCACACAAAAAAAGGAAGCAATAGGAGCCCTGGATATGTGAGCATAATTGTTCACATACCTTTTTCCAATTCCACACACAGTTACAGACTTTTCTACTTTTTTTTTCCTTTCTGAATAATCATCCATTTACCCTAAGAAAGCTTTCTATTTACATTTTATAAACTTAATAGCATGTAGCATAATCACATTTTCACTCTATCCCTATTTTGAATTTACCATATCTTTAGTATTTTTCTTACAATATAATCTATTTTGTGAGATACTCTAGGTATGTAAAATTTCCAAAATTACTTTTTCTCCTTTCTGTGCTTGCCCTGAGGAAGGCATATCAACATTAACATTCTGAACTGAATCAGGTTTGTAATGTGTTGTGGAGGGTTAGTCTGGGATGGGCAACTCCCAGACTTTGTCACCATTCTAATATTCTTTCTGTGACTGCAGACAAATTAAATACCTGCCTCAGTTCCCCCAGCAACCAAAGGGAGATAAAAAGTACATATTAATTAGAACAGCACTACAAAGCGTTTCAAAAGATGCTTGTGACAGGTGTTAAAATTGTAGCTGCAGAGAAAGCAATATAACGCTCTATCTAAATATTTTTCTCATCTGTTTCTTTATGAAAGTCACTTAATGCTAGGTATATGAAAGAGTTTTATTTCCTTTCTTTTATTTCTCAGTCAGTTAAAAACCCAAGTAATCAATTCATAGTACAGAACATTTTACTGTGACTCACTACAGAGAGATGTATGAAGGTGCCATTTTTCCTCCAGCTTTACCCTTAGAAAGAGTTAAGCATAGATGATCAAGGTCACCAAGGAAACTCCCCCAAGATTTCAGCTCATTCTAACACAGCTTTTGTTGGAATAGTTAAAAAATTAAGATACATTTTTGAAAGGCTATCTCCCAGTGTCATAAAAGACTTTACATTCATGAAGAATATAAGAATTAAGAACTCATAAAAAGAGCTCTAAGCATGTAGAATTCTTGAAAAACAATTACAAGATCTGCTCAGTTTGTACAAAGACAATGTCAGATCACTGAATCAAATCCTTCTGTGAAGTTCGAGCCATTATGTTAACAATAATACCTCAAATGTCAGAAAAACAGAAAAGAATCATTGTTAAAGAAGAAAGTTAAAAATATTCAACATCTGTATGTTCCACATATTTTTCTAACCCCAAATCCAAACTAGCTTATACATCCTCCCAAAACTCTAAACACCCTCTCCCATCTCTATTTACTGGCATTTTTTCACTGCTCCAAAACTATAAGACAGTCATACTGTATGACTTTTCACTCTAGAGACTTTAATACAGTGCCAAAGAGAAAGCTTGGGTCACTTTAAATGTCTGACAATATAGCCAGTGAAAATATTAGTGTTGCATTGATGACAGGGAATTAAGACTACTACACAGTGAAAACATGTTTGTAGGCTTCACTGGGGGAATCCCTGGTCAAGGGGAATTTATTATCCCTTCTTTATATCTTTACCTGACACTCTGCACAGCAACATAATCTTTTCACCTATGCTTGCACTTGACATCCTTTCTACCTAAATGTAATAAACAGAGCCTGAACAAGGTATCTCTAACCTCAAAGGGTTTACTGGTCGTGGTAGTTAAGCTACCACTCCTAGGTACATCAATGGCAACCTGAAGTAACTTATATCGACTTCAGTGGATGTAGTTGGATTTACACCTTATACTGTCACCAGCACCCAGAGTGGTTCCTTCCATATACCAGAACCACTCCCAAAGCCCTCTATTGTTCCTAAAAGTTGATTCAACATTTGGATAGGAGCCAACTATACTTCCAAATCCATCTGCCTCTCTTACTTATGAAGATATTTCACATGCTGTCCATCCAAAGTATCTCTTCCGTTCTAATTGAATACTAAAATATAGGTACATGGGGCTTTTATCATCCTGCTTAGTCCAATAGACACAGTACCTTTGCTACTAGTGATGCTTCCATGTCTCTTGCATGGATATACACTATATCTGGCATTATAGGAAGCTTGTGGCTACCCTGCAAAAGACAGTCTACAGTTTCCCATTTTCTACACTTTGCCATTTTCCCAGTTCAACAAGGGGAAATGCAAAATCCTGCACCTGGGGAGGAACAACTTCATGCACTTGTATAAATTGGGGGCCAACCAGATGGAAAGCAGTCCCCAAGAAAATGACCTGAGGATCCTCACAGACACCAAGCTGAATATGAGCCAACAACGCGCCATTGTGGCAAAGCAGGTGAAAGGTATCCTGGGATGCATTAGAAATGTGCCAGTGGGTCAAAGGAGGTGATCCTTCCCCTCTAATAAGCACTGGTAAGGCCACACCTGGAGTACTGGGTTCAGTTCTGGGAGAGATGGACATACTGCAGAGGATCCAGAAATGGGTCACTCAGACAATTAAAGGAATGAAGTAACTCTCCTATGAGGAAAGGCTGAGAGAGCTGAGACCGTTCAACCTGGAGAAGAGAAGGCTTAGGGGGGGGATCTTATGAATGTGTACAAATATCTGAACGGAGGATGTAAAGAAGTGGCAGCCAGGCTCTCTTCAGTGGTGCCCAGTGACAGAACCAGAGGCAATGGGCACAAACTGAAACACAGGAGGTTCCCTCTGAACATCAGGAAACATATGCTCACAGTGACAGTGACCAGGCACTGGCACAGGCTGCCCACAGATCTTGTGGAGTCACCATCCTTGGAGATATTCAAAAGCTGTCTGAATATAGAATCATAGAATCATTAAGGTTGGAAAATACCTCTAGGATCATCAAGTCCAACCGTGCACCCAACACTACCATGTCTCCTAAACCACACCATGAATTGCCATGTCTACATGTCTTTTAAATACTTCCAGGGATGGAGACTCCACCACCTCCCTGGGCAGCCTGTTCCAATGCCTGACCACTCTTTCAGTAAAGAAAATTTTCCTAATATCCAATCTAAACCTCCCCTGATGCAGCTTGAGGCCATTTCCTCTCGTTCTATCACTAGTGACTGGGGAGAAGAGACCAACACCCACCTCACTACAACCTCCTTTCAGGTAGTTGTAGAGAGCAATAAGGTCTCCCCTCAGCCTCCTCTTCTCCAGACTAAACAACCCCAGCTCCCTCAGCCGCTCCTCATAAGACTTGCTCTCTAGATCCTTCACCAACTTTGTTGCCTTTCTATGGACACACTCCAGCACCTCGATGTCCATCTTGTACTGAGGAGCCCAAAACTGAACACAATATTCAAGGTGCAGCCTCACCAGTGCCGAGTACAGGGGCACGATCACCTCCCTGCTCCTGCTGGCCGCGCTATTCCTGATACAAGCCAGGATGCTGTTGGCCTTCTTGGCCACCTGAGCACACTGCTGGCTCATGTTCAGCCACCTGTCAACCAACACCCCCAGGCCCTTCTCCACCGGGCAGTTCTCCAGCCATTCCTCCCTAAGCCTGTAACATTGCATGGGGTTGTTGTGACCAAAAGGCACGACTCAGCACTTGGCCTTGTTAAACCTCATACAAGTGGCCTCGGCCCATTGATCCAGCCTGTCCAGGTCCTTCTGCAGAGCCTTCCTGCCCTCATGCAGATCAACACTCCCGCTCAAATTGGTGTCATCTGCAAACTTACTGAGGGTGCACTCAATCCTCTCATTGAGATCATTGATAAAGATATTAAACAAGACTGTCCCCAACACTGAGCCCTGGGGAACACCACTCCTGACCAGCTTCTAACTGGATTTATCTGCATTCACCACAACTCTCTGGGCTTGGCCATCCAGCCAGTTTTTTACCCAGTGAAGAGTACACCCATCCAAGCCGTGAGCCTCCAGCTTCTCTAGGAGGATACTGTGGGAGACAGTGTCAAAGGCTTTGCTAAAGTCCAGGTAGACAACATCCACAGCCTTTCCCTCACCCACCAGGCGGGTCACCCTGTCATAGGAGGAGATCAGGTTGGTCAGGCAGGACCTGCCTTTCATGAAGCCATGCTGACTGGGCCTGATCCCCTGGTTGTCCTGCACATTCTTGGTGAGCTCACTCAAGATGAACCACATCATAACCTTCCCCACTGCTGAGGTCAGGCTGACAGGTCTGTAGTTCCCTGGACCCTCCTTCCGGTACTTCTTGTAGATGGGGACATGGTCCTTGGCAACCTACTGTAGGCACCTGAGCAGGCCTACTTGAATAGGCAGGTTGGACCAGATGACCTCTGGAGTCCTTCCCAATGCCATCCAGTCTGTGATTCTGTCATTCTCCAGCATCATTGAATTCAGCAGTCTCTAAGGCAGAATATGATAGCTGTTACCTATTTGCACCTTGCAGAAGTTTTGAAGAGATGTAGTTTTGTTCAGAGCAAGGCAGTAAAGGAACGCTTCCATGTAGCAGCAGTGCTCCATTCTGTCCAGATTTCTCTGCTGTAAATTAATACCTTCCATGAATACTCCAGCAAAGTTTAAAGAAATTAAAACCTGTAGTACTTAAATAACTCATAAAAAAAGAAAGTCTTCTAGCTTTCTTTTCATTGCTGATGGCAGAATAAAATGTGAAGCTCCTGTGCCCATAAGAGCCATATGTCTTTAAGATTTTAAAAATGGAACAGGACCTTCAAAAAGGAATGGATCAGCACCTTTAATGAGGCAGAGATGTCCAAAACAACAAAGGATGGGTGGGAAAGTGTCAGAAGTTCTGGGATTCCAGTTCTACCACTAGTTATTTGAGATAAGGTCAGAGTAGGCAAGCTGTCTAAGGAGAAGTCTCTCTCACATCCACATCTCTAAAACATGGAAAACAACAGCATGCACTAATAGCACAGATGATGTTTATGAAGGGCTGTGTTACTTTATCTTCTAATTTGTGTTATTAGTTAGAATGGAGTGGCCATCAGAAACCTAGGAAAGTGAGACAATAATTCAGTCAAATACTGGAATCGTCCAGACTTAGCTAAATTTGAAAGGGATCTGGATCAAAGGTTTTAGAAACATCCTCAGTCTACTCGAGAGCAGCCATTTCTTCAGGAAAAGCATTAATTCCAGGCTTAAAAAGCTTGAGATACAGAGTTAGAAAAAGAAGGAAATTTTTTTTTGGTAGGCAGCACTTCTAAATCCTACAGGCATAGATGTCGGTTCTGTGATAGCAACAACCTGAGGTACTGAGTGGAAAATAAGGGAGAAATTTCTCTTTCAATAAGAATTAGCATATCTTTGTCAGAACTGGCACTGATGATTAAAAGCTGAAAGCACTATCACAATGTACTGATGGAACCACTAGGATTTGGCTTTAGAGCTAGAATACATTTTCAGTAACTGTTTTTTTGCCCTATCTGAGGCAGTAAACCCCAATCTGATGAAAGTTCTTATTTGCTCAAAGTGATAGATAAGCCTTCCCAAGTTAAAGTATGGTTTGATATCAATAGGCTGTGTGCAAATTAACTCAAATTGTCAATGATACACTGGTAATTCTACAAGCTTCATCAACAACAGTGTCTTATCATGGGACACTACACTGAAAGACTGATTTGTGGCCTAAAGAGGGACATAAAGCATGGATATATTCCTTGCTGTCCACTGGAGGCTTTTTGCTAGACAATATATTAATTATCCACTCTTACCAGGAATCACAGAAGGCAGTCTTCTAACATTAGTGCCATTTAATGGAAATTACTGTGGAAACTGGAGATCCAAGATAGATATTTTTCTTTCTCCACAATACTTTGCAAAGTATTGCAAAGCAACTCCACCATCTGAAGCTGTAAGTGCATCACTGAAGCCCGACAAGGCTCAAAACAAAATGACCATTTGATTTACAGAGAGGTCCCAATACCAGGCCTCACCCCAAAGCTCCCAAGGTCCACACCAGTAAATGGTCAAGATTGGTTTTGCAGCACATCCTTTTGGAAAAGAACCAAGACACAGCAGTGACATAAGTAAATTAACACTATTTCCAGTGGTGATGGTTCACTTCCAATTGTATCTATTTCCTAGGCCAGTTACCACAATTTGCCCCTCACTGGTCAGGCGTTACTGTGTTTAAATATTCACAAACCAAAGGTGGTAAAATTGGAGCCAAGCAATTGGAGAATAAAAGAAGAAATTATGTGTATGTTTCAGTTGGATACCACGCTCTTCTATCTATTTCAGTGATGCCTGTGTATTTGCCATCTGTGAAGCCCAATAATCTTTTTGAACCTTTGGAGAATAAATTTTAGAAAGAAAAACAAAAATCTCGGTAGATGTTTCTTTTTGTATACAGTTATGGATCTGGTGCTTAAGTCCACTACAACTACATGGTCCTACCAGCCTCTAAGTCTAAGCCACTAGATAACAACCTCCCATTGGGAATAAGTGTTTCCCCAACGTAACCTAAAAAACCTGTAATTTGGAATAAGCTTCTTTTTTATTATTTTTCATTCTTTTTTATTTTTAAACAGATCATTTTCTGTTGGTATGAGTCCAGCTAGCTTTATGCTCACAAAAATAGCTATGCAGGCCAAATACTTGATGTCCACACCTTCAATAGAAGCTTCCACTGCATTGAATTTTCCACCAATGAAAAATCAAGAAGACTTCACAGAGCAAGATGAGACCATTATATCTTAGGATATAAAGAGCTTGTTTCAATACTTTTAAAAGTTAAATATGGCACACTTATATTCAGACACTGATCTTGAAAGGTCTTTGCTTAGAAGCCAGACAAGGACCAGTGGTACCTGCAACCACATGAAACAAGGTTTATATAGAAACAATATAACAGCTATTCACCAGAACTTTCAGTCAGAAATCACATAATTATAAATGTTTTGCACACTTGACTTCTGAAAGACTGGTACAAATGAGTCAAATTAGGTACAAAAGAGTCAAATTAAGTACAAATGAAAGCTCCGGGGGATGAAAAAAAATACAGCAAATAGTCTCAGTTTCAGGGTAGTACTAATATTCCCACCTCCGTTTTCTGAATATAGCAACTGCCATACAGAATATTTTTGCAAGTTCTGAAAAGCCTATCCATCACTTCAAAACACCAATCCATCCTGAATCTAAAGAAGCAAGCTCTCAGAGAGAAACACTAGAAATCTAAACTCGCAAATGCATACAGAAAATGAGAAAGACATAATCAATTATCACCTCCTTTTGTTGCAACACACTGCAGTCTGTGGCAGAAAAGATAACTCCTCACACACTGTCCTGCCTATAAGCAAGCACAGGTCAACTAAATGCATTCTGGGCTACATTTCAATCATTTTTTTTCCCCATCATTTCATGATTGCTCTAAGCAAGAAAACACTAGGAAAAATTAAGTTTATTAAGAGGAATAAGTGCTCTCACCCCAACATAAAAAAAGAAATATTGAGGCAAAGTATGATGCCCACATCTGAGTTTACTGTGTCAGAAACTTATTCTGGTTGACACAGTGGTCATGAATACTTCAACCTACAGTAGGATTATAAGGACATTACTAGTGGAAAACATCTGAGTTACATTCACGAGGTAGAAAAGTAGGTATAAGAGACTGAAGACAAAGTACTGTGGAAATATTAGTCAAACAATGTGTTCCTAACTCCAGGTCTCCTGCTTGACAAGTGGCAGTCACTTACAACTGGGAAGGGAGGCAGCAAAAGCTCTTCAACACAGCATGGAAAATTCCTGTCAGAATTCAAGGATGTTCTAGAAAATGCCACCTCCAGGAAGCATTATTATGCACCCACTGATGTTCTTTTTCCTTTAATCTGAACTGTTCTGATGGCTAATGAGGGCTTGAATTTGCAAACCTCAGTCATGCCTCTGTCTTCACTCAAGCAGTTAGGTTGTCTGTCAGCCTTGGTTATAGAGGTCTACAAACAGTTAATATTCAACACAGAAGCAGAGATGCTGGCTGAAAAAACCAAGAGCATCTGGACTCTCCTACAGCCATTATAAAAGCAGCAGAAAGACAGACAGATTTCAAGTGAGCTTCCTTATGCACAGGCAGAATTACAAATACCTTAGTGTGCAGCAGCCAGAGTAGAAGCAGAGACAGATACTACAAATACACTTTGAGCAGCAAGGCAGCAGTAGCACTGCAATAAAAAACTGGAACTGTTATTCCATTGCATCTGTTTCAGCTCCACCCTCTATAAATATTTCCACCCTGGTATTCCTCTGTCTCAGAAACACTGAATTAGGTGTCCCTGGGGTAGGAAAAGCCACAAAGCACAGCCATACTCTGTGCAAAAATTGGCATGGGTACATGTCTCTCTGTGACATGAAAACGGGGTTGAGTGTTCAAAAACTTTTGTTTTCTGGCTATATCATTTGGCCTAAAAAAAGACCTTACTGTCTCAATAAATTGAATGTATCTAAGCTCACACCCACATCTACTGCCTGAAATGAGATGGTCAAGTTAAACTACAGGCAGATCTTTACAATGGCTTGCTATTAGGGGAAGAACTAGTCTGCCAAGGATATTTCTTTGGCATTACCTGCACTTTGAGTCGCCTGTTGAAATTTAAGCAACATTATATAAAGTTTCTTCAGAGCTTCTTCAGAATTTTCAATCTATTATATTTTTATATGGAATGTGTGGCACCTGCTTCTGATGACCTATTGCTAAGGCAGGAGAGCTATGAAAAGGAAATGTGTCCATGATCTTTTGCAAGGACCATCTTATCTGCTTGGGAGTGTTGCCATTAAGACATATGGAAGGGACAGGGAATGTGCTTTTACTTTCATAACTCCCACATCATTTCCATGAAAAATGAACTGATGAATATGTTCTTAGAGTCAATTAATTTATTTTTCGAGAATTAAATCAGTAGGTTTTTAAAGAAAAGTTCAACCTGTGTTCCTTCACTAAGCATCCATATTCTGCTACACATATGAAAAACGAGATGGTCAGTAATCTCTGCTGCCATCTTCTGCTGTTACATTTTATGCAACCAGTGAACAGGGGACAGAAATATTAAAATCCCATCCTTTCTGAAAACGAGTGTAACAAATGAAAGGCTATAAATCAAGAATCAAAGGTCTGTCACACAATCACAGAAATTTGGGAAGAAAATGTCTCTTTGAATCACACTCTATCACCTTCACAGTACAGGATTATCCATTATGGTATATTCTCCAATGTAATTGAGGCTCTGATATCTCTCATGACAAGTTTTATATTCTTCACAAAAGCTTCTTTCTCCCTTTATTCCCTTAGAGCCAGAGATTGCAGCCTTTTATCACAGGGTAGAGATCCACTCTGCAAGTAACCTCCTCTTATTTTAATGGGATACTAATCTACTTGATCCAGGTTCTTGAAACCATGTAGGTCTTGGGGCACACTGACAATTTGCCCTCACCTCATTGTAACAATATTTCCCTCCCTTCACTACTCATTTGCTCCCAGATCATTATTATTCCTCCATCTTCTCGTGTTTGGTCACAGGTCAAACACCATCAGAATGGTCTTTGCTGAAGGACATAGCTTGTTCGTCTCCCACTGTCCTAACCTTCAAACCTATCTTCTGAATATGGTATAGTTAAACTACCTTTACCCTTGTCCTTTAGTAACCTCTCATATTTCCTTTTCAGACCATCTCTTTCAAACATCAGTCTCACTTTTTGATTTAAAAACACCTCAATGCTCTGTTGAAAGTATTACATTACTTTTACTAATACCCACATAAAATAGTAAGATTGGTAATGGTTTTCATAGCTGTGACTGTCTTTTTCAAATGTTGGCCGAAGCTGCGGTTTCTCTACAGGTTAAATTAATAGGTATTTGCACGTGTGCATGAGTCGTCATCCCCTTCCTCATTGTCACTCCTTTCTAAGGAATGATCTTCTGATATTCATGATCATCAACTGCTGGGTACACTCATCCAGAACATTCCTGCTGGCATATAACCATAAGCAATTTTTCTTCATTACATTAAACCCCATTTGTTTTCCATTTCCTTCAAATCTCAGTCATCTCTTGCACTACATCTTCTGCAATGAGATCATCAGCATACACAAGCTAGTTTTGCAATAACTGGTCAACTTTTCTAATAGCTTCACCAAGAAACAGTAGGAATAACAGAGTGCCCTGCCTTAGTCCAATGTCAGAGCTATCAGATACATAGCTGTATCTTCTAACAGTTTTATCAAGGATTCCAAATTCTTTTCTTGTGATTTTTGTGTGCAGATGATACAACATAACATAATTTTTTAAATATGAAAAAAATGCAGGAAAAATTTTACTACATTCCTTGTTATTCAATGGAAGAAATATATGGAACAAAAATATAGTCAGAATAAAGGAACAATCAGGAATAAGTCAGACATTGTCCTTTGATTTCTTTGCTCAATGTTATGCTATGAATATAAGTGCTACCCCTGGGTTTTAAATCCTCCTCTTGAACTTCCTCTGTATATAGCTGTAAATGCTTACCATCAGCACTGCCATCATCTTCCCATCAAGGGATACAATTTTAAATCTTTCCATTTTCATTTTGGTCCTTCATCAAGTACTCAGAACTGACTGACTCCGATGACTTTTTTCAGACACAAACAGGAATAACCTATTAAATAAGTCCTCAGCCCAGCAAGAAGTTAATGTACATTTTTGTCATCTGTGTCCTGGAAGAAAAACCTTCATTGTTGGCACATGCAGAACAAGTTTCCATGTCAGATTTTAAGGACTTGCTAGAGACAACTCTTCCACCACAATAACCTTTCTAATCATGTCCTGATATATTTTTTTCTCTTTCTCTTTTCTCTATCCATTCTTTCTGTAAAGCTACCTGGTGTTTCTTACAGAATCATTTCTCAGTAAACTTTGTGTCGTGGTTCAGCCTCAGTCAGCAACTAAACGCCGCGCAGCCGCTTGCTCACTCCCCCCCACCACTGTGGGATGGGGAAGAGAATTGGAAGAGCAAAAGAACTTGTGGGTTGACATAAGCAGAGTTTATTGACTACAATAAAATAATAATTATAATAATGATCATGGTAATAATGACAATAATGATAATATAATAAAATGGAAAATAAAAAAAAAAGAAAAACAAACCACAGAAACACGAACGATACAACCACTCACCACCCGCTGACTGACACTGCCCATCCCTGAGCTGCGATTGCTGCCTCCCTCCCCTGGCCAGCCCCTCCCAGGTAACATACTGGGCATGACGTTACATGATATGGAATATCCCTTTGGCCAGTTTGAACCCGCTCTCTCAGCTGTGCCCCCTCCCCTCCCGGCTTCTTGTGCACCCGGCAGAGCATGGGAAGCTAGAAAAGTCCTTGAGTCTAGTACAAGCACTGCCCAGCAACAACCAAAACATCTGTGTGTTACCAACATTGTTTTCATGCTAAGTCCAAAGCACAGCACTATGCCAGCTACAGTGAAGAAAATTAACTCTACCCCAGCTAAAACCATGACACTTTGTCAGCTGGTTGTTGTATTCTATCACTCTTAATCAGTATTTTTTTTACTTTCCTGCAGAATCTGTATCTAATCACATTTAAACAACTGCTGCCACATATGCTGCAAAACTTTTGTGAACATATTTAGAAATACAAAGGGTAAGATTCTATAATATTAGTCATCAAGTATGAAGTGTCCTCAAGGATTTGCATAAAGAAACACAAGTATCTAAGAAATCACACATGACTTTTTTATATTAGCGTTATAAACCAAGAATCTGTTCTGCCCTCCTTCCCCTTGATGCCTCAGATTCCCTGTTAAACACCTTCGTCCTTTCACTGTACATTACCCAAATGTGGTTCATGATGGTTTCTGTGACCTGGGTAATCAAAACAGATTTAAGGTCAGGCCAGCTTTCTTTGTGTTCCCGCACAATTAATGCAGCAAGAACCTACCCCTTCTACAACACTTGGTACATGAAAATGCCTTCCACTTCTTACTATCTTACATTCAGCATCTTTCTACTTCTCTGGAGCATTCTCAGTTAAAATATATTTGGAAAAAATGTATGAGCCTTTCTTGCTTAATCTCTATTCTTTTTTTTTCTTTAAACCTGAACTCTATTATAATGTTTCTAACTACAAGCCTTATCTACTTAAGGAGATATTATTGAATGGGAATGCTCTGCTGCATTTGTTGAGCTATAGCTGGACATAGTTTGAGAGGCAGGCTGTAGTAATGGGAAATGTAAGAATGCTTTCTTTTGTGAGCAGGAAGGAAAACAGGCTGTGTCACGATTCCATTTAATTTTGTTGGAATTTCTGTAAAACAGAGTACCTATCATTCTTTCAGATACGTTCCCAGGCCACAAGACAACTGATAGCCCTGTGTCCAATGCAGTGTGGAACGCAATGTGAAAGCAAGTTAAATGAAAGAAAAATGAAACAACACATGCACAATTTCTGAGCATCTGTTCAACACTACAGTTTGTTTGTTTGTTTGTTGTATATAAGAGAAATAAATGTAGAGTTAGAAGTAAAAAACTATATGCCACATTCAGTAACCAGGTAGTTCATGAACATGGCTCATCATGGTTTCTGTGACCTAGATAATCACACACATTGAAGGCCACTTGTGTTAGCATATCTTGTAGTCATACCACCACATAACTGAGTGCTCAGTTCTCACTAGCAAGCAAGCTAGTCCTTACAATTGCATTCTTGTGGAAACAAGACCTTTGGTCTTGAAATATCTAAGCTAAAAATAACTTCTGGTCTATTATGGCCTTCAATTCTACAGAACTTGACTACTTGGACCTCTGCAGAAATGGGCACATAAGAACAATGTTGACATTTATAGCAAAGTCTTTTTTAAAAAGCAGGAGAATTACCACAGTTTTCTACTGGTTTCTCCTGTTTTTCCTAAACTCCCAAAAATTTTGATAGAGAGCCAAAAATCTTCTTTGCCACTCTTTCTGTATGACTATGTATAACTTAAATTTTCAGAAGTGACTTCTAGTTTCAGCAATCCAAATTTGAATTGTAAATTTTCAATTTTCTACTGCTCAGTTTTGGAAGAGTTGCACCTACACATCTACTACTAACTGTAGTTATTCTTCTGGTCATTTAGCCCTTGCAAAACTAATCTCTGGCCATCTGAAAATAAGTAATTAAAAATCATGCCTGAGCACACAAAAATGAAGTGTTAATGAAATAGGAAATATTTTACTGGTCTGTAATCATTCCCATTTAATTTAGACTACCAGCCAATTCCCAATTGTGTGAAGAATGTCTTAAAGCATAGCTTAAGCAAACAACTTGCATTTTATTATGAATGAGCTACACAGCATGGATTCATGAGCCACAAGTTTTACTATTCACTCATTTCTTTCTGCTTTAGAGAAGAAAACACCTGTGGCTGTTTATTAACAGGAGAATTCAAATACATTCCTTTAGCTATCCTTAACCTTAGGCTTACCTACAAACACAGGTGCCAGGCTGTCAAAGGACCCTGTTGGACTCAGCTGCACACATTTGATTGAATGCTGCAATATCTCTGCATAAAGGCATGTCTAGAAATGGCTTTTCTTTTCCTCCTTATAACTGACAATGCATTGCTGAATTGTGCATCAGCAGCCACAGTAGTCCCCTTGCCCAGAACTGGGAAAAGAGTCACAGGAATTTTCCCTTTAATTTCTCTAAAGTACAAAACATTCCAGTTTCCCCTGGTGGTATTATGCTTTTGTGATGAAGTCTAGATTGGCTTCATGCATTTGCTCCAAATGGCAGATTAGAGGAATGCATGAATATTAATTTGCAGTATGTTTTGTAGTCAATGTTTACAGTAATTCTGTGACTACTCTCTGGAAATTGTGTACTATTAATGCTAGTTGTTTATATACAACTTCAAAAATAAATAAGAAGCAGCTTCATTAGCAATGGACTCTCAAAAGCAATTTCATAATGAGGATAAATTTCCTTTATTTAATATGGAGACTCTGCAGATACATTCAGATACAGGTGTAACATCACTAAGACAGACAGGTGAGTCAAAAACTTGCAAGCATTTGGACGATTCACATCCACTACCTTTTAGGCATTTAGCTGAGGCACACAAATAAGGCATCTGTTCTTGTTCCATAGTCGGCAGAGATCACTGTAAGCCAATTTAGGTTACCATAGACTGGCAATGAAATCATACAGCAGAGCTAAAACGAAGTACTCAGGATATAGGTCAAGGCTTTACTGGAAGGTATGGAACAGGGCTTATCACAGTTTTCAATATATTTATACACAAGAAAGAATTCAAGAGAGTCTCGCAATTGGCATGAATGCTAGCCTTCAGCAGAAATGACAACAATGATAATTCTGAACACAACACATCTTTCTGCACCACTGTGATAGTGGGGACTATTTGACTGAAGTGACATGTAAAATTGCAGCTTGTAAACCAGGATTCATGAATGATCCCTGCTAAAAAGTGAGAATGCTATTATATGACCAAGCCCATCTTGGAGTGACACCTGCACTCCTTCACCTACTGTTTCCTTTCCACTTTTTCTTGGATAAACAGCATATTCTTTGCTTTCTGCACCAACCTGATAGCTATTGACCAGCTGTTCTGCTGTGAGCAATTAAATAGCTGTCAGGGGTGGCAATACGTGATGATGGATTAGGCAATCCCTATCTGTTTGCAATTTTGGTCGGTGAAATTTGGAAAGAACCTCAGCGTCTTTGGCTGAAACTGCCTCTGTTAATGCCAGTGATTAATTATTAACAAATGTGCTGTTATTATTTTAATAAGCCTTACAATATGCTTATTGAGCTGTGGAAAAGCTTTGACCTCTCTTAAAAAGTTTGCTTCAGAATAGAGTCACCCATCCTGTTTCCAGGACAAGCATGTATCCATTTCCCGAGGGGACCTGCTGTGTGCGGAGGTCAAGCATGTCAGTTTTATAAGAACAGTGGGAGAGGTCACAGCACAGAAAGATACGGTCCTCCCACTACTATTCAACTATGGTCTGGAGGTCTGGATCCAAATGAATAATGCATACGATCCTCACCTAACCTGTTAAAAAAATTCCCCAGGTGTTTATCACTCTCCCAGCAAGCAAGGACACATTTTCACTGCCAAAGGGATCTCAGAGAACCTTTCACAACTAAAGGCCTCCAGCTGTCACAGACGAGGCACTATCAGGCTTGCCATCCCTGAATGGCTCCATCCGCCACCTGGTATGCAGCAACCCTAATACACATTAGCAGGGACCAAAATCACCCATGGTGTACAGCACTTTGCGAGAAAGTATAAGACTGGGCATTAAGCTCACCTCCACCCAGAGAGGTTGGTCCTTGAGACAGTGCACCCCCTCCCCTGTCACTGCATACTGTCTGCTGTCCATCGGGGCACCCCCAGCTAAGGTCCTGGGCTAGGTGCCTGTTGCCAAGGCTATTCCTGAGCACCTGGCCATGCTCTGTTGAGGGATCTGGAGGCTCAACATGATTCTGGCAGATCCAAGGCTGCTGCCTTGTGGAGGTGTGGAATAATCACTGGGGGTGACTTAGAAATTAAACTTATGTTTTTAGAAAAGGCACAGCATTGAAGAAGCTGTCAGGGCGAAGTGCAGCTGCTATGTGAGGAATCCATTCCATGGAAGTTCCCTAGACCACTAACCTTAGTTGATGACAATGCCAGGAGAACTTGGTGTACTGATATGTCTGGAGGGTGGAGCAGTGTGGAGACATCATGGCCAGGGTCTGTGACCATGGAGCTGGTACACTGCACACTTGGCCAGGCTCTGTGATAAATGGGAACTCATGGTACCATGCAGCTGGTACACTGCACATTTGCTACCCTGGGCCAACAGTCTGTCATTCTTTTGACAAAATGCTGTCCTTTTTATCATTATAATACCAAAACACACCTCCATCCCAAAAGCTACCTGCCTCTTAAGGTGTAACTACCCCTTACTGGGCAAAGCAAGGAAATTTTACACCAATCATCATAAAGGTATGTAAGACTAGAGTCATTCAAGCTCCACCTGAAAGGTGAAAAACAGTATAAAATAGGTTAAGAGAAAAGGAGTGTTAGGGAAGATACCATCGCGTACCACTCTGACTTCTGGGCTGAGCCTCTTTTCCCCCCCATTGGGACACCTTTGAGTAAGATTTGAGCACTAGGTTACACCAAGTGTTTTCTCAGGAAAACCTAGAAACCTCTCTGTAGTGTCTGTTTAAATCTCCAATGCATCAGAGTCACTTCATATTTGCTTAACACACTTGTAGCCAGCAGCGTACTCATATCTTTGGCATTTATGTGTGTCTTGTAACCAGCAATCCTATCACCGGTAATCTAAAGAACCTGGATATCTTCTGCTTTAATAAATTGTACTATACATTAATCTAGCCATAATTGTTCTCATTGAACGTGACCAGCCTGGGCATCTGCCAAATTTGTTACTAACAACAAATACGCTAATGAGTAGTTACTTCTACAACCCTTAGTAAATAAACCATTGACCAAGCCTGAGACTAAGACTGGGCTTAGCCACACCTAGACTCTTCTCAGAGGAGGAGTTTAGAAAGCAAGGGGGTCCTGTCTGAACCTCGTGACTCAACGGTAGGGTCTCTCCCCAGCCACTCCTCAGACTCGTACTATTAACACAACAGGAGGCCTCGTGCTGCTGCTCCAGCAGAGATGCTGCCACCTACAATGGGGCTCCACGTTGCGGCAGTCGTGCAGCCACAGCCCCACGTGCATGGCCATTGGGGCGGGCTTGGAGTCTGCAAGGACCCTCACCCCGGAGCACCGAGGCCACGCTGCAGTGCCATTTGCTGTGAGGTGGCTCTGGCAGGAGCAGGGGCGGCACAAGGTGCTGCTGGCAGCTGAAGCTCTGGGTCTGTGCTGGCAATCCGGCCTCTGTCCCTCACTGTGCCTAGAGCTGCAGCAGGGGCCATGGAGAGTGCTCTCTCAGCAGGGAGGGACTGACTTACAGCAAAATCATGGTGACGGACTCAGTGAGCCAGCACTAGAAAAGTTATTATTAGGCTGCCTAGGAGAATGTAGTTCTGCATTTCAACAGAAAATATGAGTTAAAATAAAAATCCATCAGCAAAGAGTGGCCTTGAAATGTTTCAGGCCATCCTGGCCCACAGCAGTCTGCCAAAGTATCCAGGAGGCACGTTGGAAAGGCTGTCGGGTTGCCCTGATGCAGGAACCCAGTCCTGTTGTGAGCACAGCTGGTTTTGAGTTACATATTAGCACCAGGTACCTTTGCTGTGTTTAGTGCTGTAGATGTCATGGTGAGTGAGAGAGGCTGCCTGCCAAGGGGATGCTCCCCAGGATCCCAACACAAACCCACCTCAGTCACAATGTCCCTTCTCCAAGGCACTTAGCACGCACAGTTACCTTCCTTATAGTGGGAATTATAGGCATTTGATGGCTTATTTTGTCCATTTGATCACTGAGGACCCAGAGATATAATAGTTCAATGATTTGTCCAATGTTACAGAAAAATAAAAATAGTGTTGTGGTGAAGATTAAAATTCCCTGGGAGGTTATTTTTAATTTGTCCCACTCCAGTTTCCACTTACCATTGCTTCATCCATAACTCCTACTGTTCACTGATGTTTCTAGTCTCACTGAGTGCTCCCCACTCCTACCATGTGCTTCTAACATCCTTCCAGTGATATTTCTCACTCCCCTGTTCTGTATCAGTTAATTTTTGGAGTAACTCTGTTGGATTTTATGGATCCCAGAATGTCTTGGTTGGAGATATTTACCTTCTTTAAAGATACACTAGAAATATCGGGTAAGGAGATGAGGACCTAACTCTGTAACAAATATGTCTGTGTACGTAAATGCACTATGCACACAGGGCTGTCATTACCACCCTTGCAATTCCATTCTTAACTTTTCCAACTGTTTGTGTGGCCTACAACTGTAATAAGTAATCATAGTCTTCATAAGACTTAACTTCCATAAATACTTTTCTATCTCCAAATATCTCTACAGACCTTAACTAAGGCTTGTCAGGCAGATCAATCTGGTTCTTTGAGGAGATACTGTAGAAAAAGACCTGAATTCTCCACTCAAAAAAAAAAATTATTATACGGCTCTTCTACTACTGTTCTGGTATATGTACACCTGAGCTTTCATGCTTATTTAATTGGATGTTCTCACTGCAGGATGCTGCTAGGTTATTTGGAGAGTGAAACGTATATTGTGGGGTTTACCTGGCTTCTAACCGTTGCAGCCTGCTGCATAAGAAGTTTGACCTCTTTTTCCTTCCCTATCTGCCAGCTGGAAAACTGACTTCAAACTCAAGCAGGCACTAAAAATGAAAAATCAGATGTAGTTCAACACACATATATAAATCAGGCACATAGAACTTAGCCAGTTTCTTGGCAAAACACCTGTGGAACCACAGAAACCACTGCATATTAAAAATGCTCTAAAGGTCAAAGGGCAAGATTAAAAGGAGAAAAGATTGTATGCACTTCCACGTAATCTCTTATACTCAGAGAAGGAACATTAGTTTCATAGAGATATTTCTAGGAGGAGGTGTCCATGTCACTGTTGCTTTACATGACATTTGTTTTCAGATCACAGCTCTGTTTAAATCATTAATCTTATGACCTAACAAGCCACCATCTAATATAATAATTTGTCTTGGGCTGTTTTATTATATAAGCAACATGAGGGAAAATATTTGAGCTTGGAGTTTGGACAGAGAAAAGGGTGGCTACAGGTACTGTGCCACATTGCCTCTGTCAACAGCAGGCTAACCAAGTAATCTTCCTGTTTCAAAAAATGCAAGGAATCATCTAGTCCCATGAAACAGCTGTGTTGTAAAAACAAATTAATCCTCTTAAGCAGTTTTGAAATTCTCAGATGAGAGAGTTAAAAGCTGATCCTCATTCCAGATAACAGCACAGAAAAGTATAGGGCGTCCTCTATAGCAGATGCCCAGTTAGTTATGATTATTAAAATACAAAAGAATAATAATAATGAACCAGACTCTTTTTATGAATATTATAGGATCCACCAAGGCCGTACACCCTATGCTGGTTCTTCCTTCCATATATGTGCTCTGCATTCTCTGTACTTTACTATGCTCAGAAGCAACGCTCAGGACACAACGGAAGCAAGTAGGCGTGGAACAGTAGTCAGAAAACAATCTGTAATTCAGTATTTCTTCTATGCCTTCTGACTACTTTATACCCACAAGCATACAGACCTCTGTTGCAAATATCTTATGTAGATCTATATCAGCAAGGGACTTTTGTGCTTTAAATCTGCATTTCAATCAGATTAAGTAGTACTACTGAACACACGTTTCACTATAACAAGTAGTACACGTTATATAGATGGAAGATGTATATATATGGAAGATGTAATTACCGACATTTAACTACACTGTAACTTGTTCACTGATATTGCATTTAAAGGTTCTCAGAAGGAAACAAAAACGTTGCAGGATGGATTAATTTACAACTGAAGCATTTTTTGTTTTCTTTTGTTCCCTGAGTCCTAGTCAAGCTTCCCATCAAAAAAAAAGCAACAAGTCACAAACAAGAACAAATTTCAAGAGAAATAATGAGAATAGACTGATCAAGTGTCTTCACTGAGGACAAACTGAATCCTTAGACTAAGATTGTTTAACCAAGGTGAGAGAATTCTAAAAGGAAATGACAAAATATACAAAATCAATGACTAACCATAAAAATGGGAATCAACACCCCCTGTGATCTTTGTCTCAACATTCATGAACAAGGCAACAATCAATTAAATAGGGAAATTTCAAAGGAAACCTTCTCTTCCATCCTGCATAATTAAACTGCAGACATTTTTACCAATAGATCTATATTAGAATTTGATATGATTTAATATGGAGATTGGACATTTGTAAAGATAATAAAAATATCCACAGACACAAGAATAAACACTTTTAAACACTTTTGGGAAAAACTAAACACACTCAGACTTTGAGGGTTAGGTCTCAGAAGTTATATCCTTTACAGCATTCGGGAACTCAAATCCCATTAAATAAATATTACTCAAAAAGCAGCAGCTTATGTTTAGAAGTTGAAGTTTGAAATAAGGCTAATACTTTAACAGTAAGGGACCTAATCATTGCCACAACTCTATCAAGGATACAGTGGATTCTCCATTGATACAATCTTCAAAGAAAGATTGTTTTTTGAGGGGGTTGTTTTGTTTTTTTATTGTTACTTTTGTTTTCCTCCTGAAATATTCTAGTCCATGACAGCCCCTGGACTTGAAGCAAGAATTAAGTCACGGAAATCCTCTGTATTCCACAAAAGGTCTGACTACAGGATCACAATAGTCCCATCTCTCTTCAAAAAAATCTGTGAGTATGTAAGATTTGATCTGAAAATGACTTCTCCATTTTAATTAGTACATCACTTAAAAAGAAACATACATGTAAAAGATGGACTGACTGAAGCCTATATAGGGCAAGACACCTGAGTCCTGACACTTTACTTTCCTTTGACCTCTGGTACAACTACAGAAAAATCCTTTAACCCCTCTGTATTCTTGCTTTGCACAACCATAAAATATAAACAATATGTTCCCACAGTATAGTCAATTGAGCTGCTTAATTGGTAAATATTTGTAAAGGGAATATAAATCCTTGGATTAAAGAGGAGAGAGGCATGCAAATGATTATTGAATGCAGGTGTTTACAGCTCTATAGTAACAGAATGTTATCCTCCCTTGTATGTTATAATGTCTTAGAAATAAATGTCAACTGTAATTTTAGAAGTACTAAGAACAAGCATAATAGGCTGTTCCCAGGTAATTTATCCTTCTTGGCCCCAGCTGACAGGGATGAATTTTCTGTATCTTCATGAATCATCTTAATGTAGTCATTCAGGAGATGTGTAATAAGATTTGTATATTTGTAACTTTACAGGGATGCAAGACTTGCAGTTCAGTTTTGGAATATCAGCTGTTTCTTCTCATGTTTATTCCAAAGGCTTTGGCAACCACTATTACAAAAGATCACATGGATCTGTCTGTGCACTACCTCCTTGCCTAATAAGGGATTTGTTTGCTTAAGATTCAGGTAAAAGGCATCTGAGGCATAGTATTGCATCAGAAAAGGCCTGGACATCCATGTAGACTAACAGAGACCTCTGCTGAGTGTGCAGCTGTTGCTTGGCCTGAGGATCACAAGTGCCATGTCTGTATTCACCTGTGGGCCTGTCCAGCATACCTGGAGCTGGCAGACACAGTCAGCTAACATCCTTGGGGAAGGAGGGTCTGTTTAGCCCTGTGTTCTCTAGACCATTGAAGAAGTGTCTTAACATTATCTTTCAAGCCCTTTACAACCATTAACCAATTAGTCATTAGGTAATCACTAGCATTAATTAAATTTCCAAAAGTGTTTGCAGAACCTATCAATCTTTTTTCCATTAAGGTTACATTCAGTGACTGCAGCTGAACTGTTGTTTTTATTCTAGAAGTTCAATTAATTTATGTTGCTCTTTTTGCTCTTCCCCTTTTTGTCCTGATTTTGACAGTAAAATCCCTTATTATGTCCTTATTGGAAGGGATGTATGAAAAGTGGATAAAAGAACTGTCAAATCTGTATACCTGAACTACAAGGTTTTCTTCTTTTTCCTCTAACCATTGAGAGACAGAAGAATTACCTCTGAAGTACAGAAGCAGAAAATGGGGAAGAATGAATGTCACAAAATGCCCACCTCCTTCAGTAACACAAAATGGATTGCATAGGATACACCCATTTTAACCTAATGAACGAACCTTGCCAAATGCACCAGAGAAAAGTTGAAATGCCAGGAAGATCTTTATTTGCCTTGGTTTCTATATCCTGACTGCTAATTTTGTAAGTGATGCTTGTGCTTTTATAAAAGGAAACACTAGGTATCCAGTTCAGTAAATATTTCTGCTGCATGTTATTATTTGCCTGTAGGACTCAAGGCTATGCACAAATTCCAAGGTCCCTGCCAATATTTCCAGTGGTTCTAAAACAAGCTCTGCTCCTACTCCCACTGATGTAAGGGGCAGAGAATAACACCCATGCTGAGCACAAATCCATTCTAGCCTGAGAGATGTTGAAAAGATTTTGTTTAAAAAAAAAAAATAGACGGAAAAATTATAAACATTAGCTCCAGGAATCACCCCACCAAGGGGCCCAAAAATTCTGAATTTCTACCAGGAACAGATGAGAAACAACTGTTTTCATTCCCTGTTGAGATCTTCTGGGTAATGGAAAAAGAAACAGCTTCCCTGTGCAGCCTCAGAGCCTGATGGTGGGACTATCTCCACGCATTAGTGCTATCAACAAGCTGTGTTGTTTCTTTTGTTGAGGTCTTCTTCCACCCTGCTTTTTTGTTTTGCTGTACTGACTTATTGTTTGAAATAGACCTTTTTATCGATGCCAGTAGCACGTGCTGCGGCTCAGAGTTTGTCTTTAAGGTCTATGTCCCAAACTTCATTCCAGATTGGGAATGTGAATCCCTTGTTATACCTCTGTGGATGTTTCTTCAGGGTAGTGATAAGTAAGTAGTGGAAACCCAGCACTTCAGCACTGAAGCTCCCCAATGAGGAACATATGAAGAAAAGGGTCTTCTAGGTGGCCCACCCTCTAGAAGGCCTGTTGAAAGCAACCCTTTTCACCTGCAGCCTTGGCATGTGGTCATTTTCCTATCATGTGGTGCTAGAGCCCTGACACACAAGTGAAACATCTTCCACTTGACAGGAAGGAAGAGCATGGTGTGGCTAATATTCATGCAGAACTGACATAAAGGAGTTCCTGTCCATGGCTGAAGATACATTACATCTAATTTCTCTCTCCTGTAACATAAGAACAGTCAAAAGTGCAGTCAAAGAAACTAAAAGCTGAAAAACTCAAGACTGACAAAATACTTTCCACCCTTCACAGACATTGTTACAGGCAAAACATGTGGCAGGAACACATGCAGATCACCACTGAATATTTGCTGCTATGTATTCAACAGTGTCTTAGAAGTTTCAGCTTCTTCTTGATATTTGTCCGGGAGAAGCTGAGCTCTCAATACGCCTGGTGAGTTCTGTTATGTGGAAGGTGATCAAAATTTTGACACATTGGACTATATCCATTTCCAAGCTTCTCCTAGACTTGTACCGTAGGAAAGAAGTACTGTTGAATCCATATAACATTCGTATTACTCACCTCCAGTCTGTGATGGCATGGAGCAGACAGAGTAACAGTAACACTGTGTGACAGCAAATCAGCCAGTATATCCCACAGAATCTATCCAGCTCTGGTAAGATTAATTTTTCACTTCTCTTAGCATTCCTAGTATATTGTCTTTGGGAATCTTACACAAAGTTCCACATTTCAAAGGCTAAATTCCTTTTATTATCAGAGCACATTAATTTAAAGCTGAACTTACATGCATCTCTTCTATGCTGCAATCTGCAGTATAGACACTTTACAAGAGCTGACTATAATAAGCAGTCAAAGCAAAAATGTCCTCCCTCCTTTTCACTCCATGCCTTTGTCAGCTAAATTCTAATTAGCATAGGACAGATAACACTAGACAAATTCCACAAATATGCAGGCACAGTTTCCATAAGTAGACTGCTGTACTCATAATATTAATAAAGAAGATATTCCCCACTGTTACCATGGGACCACATGTCTGATAAGGCCAAATTGAATTATTGCATGTACCGGATATTCACACTGAGTAAACAGAAGAAAGAAAAGATGGTAAGATTTCAGCCCAAACAATGACAGGAACTCAAACTTGTAAAAATTGGAATAATAAAGTCATATATTCTCCGGGGATAAATCAATCTAGCAAGAATAAAGACAGTGAAGTCCTGTAGCAAGGGTGGGAGGTGAGAATGGATGGATTTGAAAGTACAAGATCTTTTCCTCCAGACACTTGCAGTTATTATGAATAACATATTTCTCTTGCTCTTTGTCATACAGCAAATTTTTTTTCTGTAAAAAACCATTCTAGTTTGGGATTAGAAAAACACATAATGTAGTATGTGGGGACAGTCCGATGCTTAGATATCTTTATAATGCATTGCAATGTCTAACATGAATTTAAAAGCTCAGACAACCCTGATAGTACTTCAGGAATTTTCACTTGCGGACTTAAAAGATGGGCAAAAGTTCCTACATATTGTGTACAGTAAAGGGTAGTGAACAGGCTCTTTTCCTACCCACTGCATTGCATTTACTGAACTAGCTGAAACCTCTTAATTCAATCAAAACATCCCAGGAGAACACAACCACTTGGAAATTATGTTTGGCACTAGGTAACATCCTTCTGTTTAAATCCCACCTATTCACAACAGCAGAGGAAAATCCAGCTGCTCTCTGAATTAGCATGCATGTTGTATCCAGCTGTTCTGGAAAATCCATAGCTAGCACTTGAAAACATTAGTTTTTAAGTTATTATATACACACGTCATTAACTTTTAATAGTAGAGTAAATGGAGTACTTTCATTATATCTGCCAGTCTATGGCATTTATTTGAACCAGCCATGAATTTTGTCCTTTTTAAAAGTATCTATATCTCTATAAACACAGATATAATTTTCTGATCATTAAAACAGGATCCTAAACTTCTGAAAGGCTGACAACAAAAAATAGATGTAACTCAATTAAAAGCCACTGGATAATTGATTATTTGATGATACCCCTTTGCTCAGGCATTTTTGAAATGATTAATTATAATGTCTAACTAAATCAGGCTCATCAACTCACTATTATTCAATGGAAATCTGTGGTATTTACCAAATGAATAGTCTGAATTACATTCTTGTAAGTAAATAGCCATGTTTATACAGAGTGACAGTAAGCTATTTTGTGGATGCTGCAGCACAGATTGGCTTTTCTACTAGCATTGCAAGTGCACCTGATGTGGTTTTGGAATGAGTTTTGCATCCTGCAAGTTGCAGGAGAACATTTTCTGGTTTAACTCTACTTTTTGTAAAACCGTATAGGCAGCGGGGTACATGCAAAATCCGGCACAAAAACTAAGCCCATACTAAAGATAACATCACTTTAAGATAAGTCAGCATTTGAACTTCAGTCTGATTCCTTTCCAGTTCTTTGGTTCTGTGAACCAGCTCCTGTGGTTTTAGTTACAGCCAAGTTAAACCAAAACCATAGACTGTTTCCAGGCTCTGACCCAGATATATCTGATAGTGCCTTGAATGAAAACCTGAAACCTAAACCTGATCTGCCAGAAATCTGAACTCTGAACTCCAAGTCTGTGGCTAAAATTTCAACAGTGAAAATGTTTGAACAACCCTGGGTAACTGACACAACCAGCTTCCCAGACATTTTTTTTTTGGACTTCTTCCACCTTCCTCCTTCGCCAGTTCAGCACACCACATAGCAGCTAATACAAACAATTCTGCCAAACCAGCCCAGTGGGCCATTCCAAGGGCAAAAATGAATGGCCAGAGGGAGGCAAGACTACATGTGCTTCCACTGGCACTAAAAAATTGACTGTGAACTTTCCATTTTAGCTTAATTCTAGTTTCCACCCAGATCCTCTTTGAGACTTTAATATCTACGACACTACTGCAAAGAATTGTCATCGCTGAAGACTCACTAATTTCTTCCAGTATGACAACAGCAACTCAGAAATTCAAGATAATAGGATAGCTGGTAGCCAGAGTCACTGCAAAAGTGTAAGATGTAAAAGGTCCTTCAACTACCAGCAAAAGATCACTAGACATAGTACAACATTAGGTTTCTGTTCCTTTCTACAGGAATGCAAAGAAGATAGCAATATTGTTCTGTGTTTGCAGCCTGTAAAAGAACTGAGAAGTATATCATATTAGTGTTCACTCTGGTTTGTATCCTCAAACGCTGGTAAAACTGGAATGAACTGGAAAGGGAAATGTTTGGTAATTCATCTTAATTGAATGACCAATATATCAACCCTTGAAGTTTAGCAGCAAACCGAAAGGTTGGTGGTGCTTAGGGCAAATAATTGAAATAATGTTTTATGCTGTATTTCCATTCTGGAAAGCTCCCTACAATGCACAAAGATCAATACCCAGCATGATAGATGGATGGTTTTGAAAGCTTCAGAAGTCAGCTGGCTGACTTCTAGGTCATGAGATATGAGAAATGTGTCAACCACTGCAAAATTGCACCATTAGTTTTGGAAACTCATTTAATATGTGTATGTGAAAAAGAACAAAAGGATTTGTGACCTGCCTGTGTAATAACTTTCTACACATGGGAAGGCACCTCAGCTGTTTTCTAACTCATCAAACTTTCTTCACAGCTGGGAAGGCAAAATTGGAGTCTAAATTTCAGAAAGATTTTATTCTACGCACTGAGTTTACTTTGTGAAACAGTAGAGTAAATCCAAGGGCCCAGCTTTGGCAGCAGGCCCAGATCTGACTTCCAGATTACCTGCAAGATGGCAGGTTGACGGAAGGGTGGTCCAGTGCTCTCAGGTTGCCAGAGGAAACACATGGGAGTGGAAAGGAAGAGCCATCATTTAATGTCACTTTCTCATTGGTCATCCTGGAGTAAAACCTTGTCAAAACAAAGGAGCTAGCTCTGCTCAACTTCTTGTGAGGCTGTCAGGGTTTAAGCACTTTACCAGTGAAGACTTCTGCCCTTGCTTTTTATTTATTGTGGTAGAGCTTAAACCTTATTACTGATGTCCAGAGACACATAGTAATGGCCTCAAAGGGTTTATGGTCACTCTGATACGGCAGGTGTAAGCAGCTTGATAAATGCCCTCATTTCTGGCTAGGCATAACTTTTAAGTTTAAAGATATGCAAAGGTTTGGTTTAGACTAAATACTTCAGTTAGAATAGGGTAGCATACTTTCACTCCACAGTGAGCAAAGGCTATCAGGACTGCCTCTCACGGTAGAGATATATCCCATATGTCCTGTGCTTGGGATGTAATGTAATGGTGTGTGGAGATTCTATAGTCCGTATTATGAAACCCCCCTTTCTCCTTCTATTCTCCATTTAACTCTTCACTGAAGCATGTGCCATAATCTCATCTTTCAGTGACTTAGCAGAAAGCATTACACAAGCAATAAACTACAGAGTGAACAAGGAAGTCTTGGTAAGTGGATATTAATAGTTCTTGGTCATCTTTCAAAATGAAGACCATTTACCTTCTTAGGACACAAAGAGGTGAATTAACCCAGCTGCTGCTGATCAAGGTTACATGGGAACCACCATCAACATGTCCCAGCTATTACACACCTCATCTGCTCTCACACTGGAGATTACCATTTCCATTTCTCCTCTCCTAGTATCTGCCTATTTAGCTGTATGCCTCTTTGGTCTCACACAGACCTGCAAAAGAAACTGAGAAAAGGAAAAGGAAACTAAGAAAAGGAAAAGGAAACTAAGAAAAGGAAAAGGAAAAAAGGGAAAACCAATGTTCATCAACCAGATCCTTTCAAATATTGCAGAGTGAAGAGTTAAATTATCAGAATAGAGTAGCTAGTAACCTCAGGGTGAGGCTAAGGGAGCAGGGGAAGAGGCAACTTGGGAACAAGAACTTAGTAACTCAGAGATCTAAAGCTACATTAGGCTTTGTGATTTTTTTTACTTTTTTTTGTAGACTGTGATCTCAGTGCAGCAAATACTTAATCTAAAAAGAAGACACTGTAAACAAGATCGAATGTAATGACCAGGTGTGTTGCATTTTTACTTGCATTTTTCCTATCCAACTGAGGTTCTCAGGGACCTGAGAACTTAAAGCGGTTTTAAATGGAAGATAAGCACCTAGATATTCAGCTCAGCCACAATGGAGGTACCTTTGATCCTCCACAGCAGGACTTCGGACACCAGATAAATTCTACCAGGAGAAACATCAACATCCATGGTTTCACAGAATAGGCGAATGCTTCATTTTGCTTGTACTAGTTGCATCACTCTGGGAGTCTAAATTCTGCGTAATATAAAAATCTTCTATAGTTAATAAGTAGCAGCATGTTTGATGGTTTCTTTAGGTTAATAAAACACTCTGTAGTGTACCAAACATTATCTTAATGAAGACTGACAAACTAGATAAGGATAGAACAGCACTCACCTGCATCAGTCTAAGTCCACAGGACTGTCTGTAACTCAAATCTTCATGAATTTCCATACTCACCTCCATTCTCTGACTGCTTCAACCCTCAGATAATGGCTAGATGTAACCCATGAAACTCACTGTCCACAATGAAACCTTCCCACATAATTTAAGAAATAATTACTGCACAGAGTTACTACATCCTACTTCCAGAATGTTGATGGACTCTTACACTACACTTACTTGCCCTTTCTTGGAAGGTGCACAGAGACACAAGGTATCCTTATAAAATTCCATATCTCTTCCTCAATGCTCCTAAGGCATTCCTTTAGAGGTCCAGAATAAAAAGCTACAAAACAGAGCCCGTGGATCATAAGAGAGCTCACACTGGCTTGTTACCAACCCCCACCACATTCCTCTAATCATTTTAAACTTAAGTGGGTGGTCTTTTAAGATAAAGATATATTTGAACCGTTACGTTATTTAAGGTGAATCCTAAACAAACACTGAGCAATGAGTCAGCCATGACACCTTGGTTATTATTCCTTCACCATGTTACTCAGGACACATTTTGGGGGGTTTGTTTGGTTTGGGGTTTTTTTGTTGTTGTTTTTTTTTTTATTTTAGAGTGTCTCTGGGTTGATAGGTTTTCATATCAGTACATTCACATGCAAAGAATGTGGGGTTTGGTCTGTGGAGGAAACCTTCTTTGTCTGTCTAGAACCAAAATCCATTTCTAGCACTTCTCAAGGTTTGCAGCAAGTTTTGTGGCTTGTCTTCAATATACATTACTTCTATACTGAATTTTCTGTGGGGAGGAGAGGTCTTCAACATTGAGCAGTGCATCCCGACTCATATGCTATATAACAGGGCCTTACAGCCCACACTGTCCTCCCAGTGTGGGGCATCTAAATATTTAAATACCTTGCTTTAAAACAAAATAAAACATTTCTCAGCATTCAGTATAACCAGAGCAATTTTAGCTCTGTAGGTCTGTGAAAACAGAGGTGAAGTACATTTTGCAAAGTTAAAGTAATCTCTTGAAATTTCTTCTTCTCTAAATTTTCAGGTATTCTAGAGATCAGAAGCACAACCAATGTCAGCTCTAGAAGAACATGAAGTAAGATACAGACATGTGCAAATAGCATGAGGATAGAGGCTACTATGTAATATACTGTACTCCCGTAGACATAATGAGCCTTCTGAAAGTCTGTCTACTCAGAACCTGCAGTGTCTCTGGAAGAGAAATAATACACAAATGACACAGCTGCCAGAAAAAAAAAAAAAGGGTAGAAAATATTGACAAACAATATTTTCAGAATCAATCATTACATTTTTCATACTGAAACAACTTCACATTCTTATTTTGTTTTATATTGTAAATTACAGTATAGTTCAAAGTTTTGAGTCACAGCATACCTCTCACCAACTTCAGCTGCAGCTGTGCATTTTCCAAAGGATAATGTTGTCAGAGTTTCTCAGATAAACACTAAGAGAAACTTTTAGTGAAAGTAAAACTCTATGTTTCCCTTTAACTTGTTCTGAGTAACAATAAAACTGGAAGGAAAGGAGGGAGAAAGGATGTCTGAGGCAAGCACTTCAACCTAACTGATTGAACTACTTATAAGCATCTGTAAACAAGCTCCTATAATGGGAAGTGTTATAGAAGTGACACAGTTATCATCAATACACTGAGATCTGAAATGTTGTTAAGATTTTTGCCCAGGACCTGGGTACATCTGGGGAATAATATCTTAACTGTGAAGCACATTGTGGTTTACTAATATTGTCACTACATGTAATCCAGGTATTATTACCTTTATTTCTATTTACACAGATCCAAATATGTATTTTCCTATCCCCCTTCAATCCATCACTGTGAAAGAAAATAGGCAAATACTATAAATTCTTTTTAATTACAATCCTGACATGTTTCTGAATAAAAATTCATCTTGAATTTATGGGTTTGTCAAGGCAAGCAGGTGGACATATTTCCTCATAAGAGTAGGCATTTGGAAAAGAAAAATTATTAAATAATGTTTATTGTAGTCTTTATGATTGGAAAAATATAACTGATTCACTGTCTAATTTTTGTTACTTAAATGAAAAGACAGTCTGTTTTAGAAATTCCTTATATATATAATGCCTTTGCCTTGTATTGCACCATACTTCAGCCCAGAGGATTCCAAAGGAATTTGCTGCTTTTGTCCTACCTTACCCACCTGCAACTAAAGAGAATTGTGGAGGATGGGAAATAAAGTTTATAATTTTATCTGAAAGAAAGTCTCCTTCATAAAACTTTTAAATTTAACTGCAGTGAATTTTGAATTATATACACACAGAAACACACAGAATCTCTCTGTTCGGCAGCAGTAGTGATATGTGAAAAACAGATACTGGTTCTTTAAAATTTCTGACGTTTGATCCTTTAAATATGGAAAAATAGCAACTTGATTTCCAATATTTTGCAGCTGTAAAATGGCTACTTTGTATCTGCTAGATTTAGCTCCCTCTCAGTCTTTCCCATCTGCTAAGCAGGGTTAGTTTCTCTTCTGATTTTGCTTTTTTTACTTCCTATGGAAATATCTCTGTTGTCCTTATAAAAGCAACACATATAAGGCTATTTTCATTTCACTGGCTTTTGAGATCTGGCTTAAGCTGCTCCATGTCCCAGCTATTAGCTGGAATGAGAATTGGATCCGGGTTGTACATCCACCACTAGAAACTGCAAGCAGACAAGCTTAAATGCCAGGTGTGAATCTTTGTAGTGGGTCTGCTTTAAGACTAGTGAAAGATTTTCTTAAGCTTGTTCTCAGTGCAGGAACTGATATGTTGCATCACTGCAGTTTATCCAGACTTCCTGAGATCTTCCTTCATTCTGGCAACCCTATTGCTTCTTTCCCTGTAGATCTGTCTTAATTTTCTCTTTACATCCATCACAATCTCTCTGACCTTTTTGTTCTTTAAGATATTTTTCCCTTCAGGCTCGCTCTTCTTCAGGCTTATTGTCTATCATAACAAAGGTCCCTGCTGATTCTTCCAGTTTATAACTGGTCAGCTGTAGGTTTGTCACATTGTTAAGCTGTTTTGATGATTTTCTGAAGAAACACAGTAGTTTGGACCACTGCTGCAGAAGTAGGAACCTCATTACAAAAAAGAAGTGAGCTTTCAGCTTTCCTGGACCAGACAGCAACATAGACTCCAGAAGTGGTAGGTGAAGCAAGAGGAGCTTAATACCTCTAAGTAGTTTGTCTGCTTCCTAATGGAAGCATGTTCTGTCTTAAAGGAAATGGTAGATGTTAATTAGATCATCAATACTCACATAAGTAGCCTCTACAGGATGAATTTAAGTAGAGTTACTTGGACTTGTAGATACCTTTCCTATATAATGGCTCTTGTGTGATGGACAAAACACCTAACAGAGACCCTGATGAATAATTTACTCAAATGATATCTCCATTCCCCATCTGTTGAAAGATAATAATAATATTGCTCCTTACCGTCCTTTGATGATCTTGTCTAGTGAGATAGCCCTATCTCTTTGTGAAAGAGATCAATGCATTTTTACCAAACGGACAGCATGAAAACACAGGAACACTTTTATCTGTAGACAGTAGCAATTTCTGGGCTTCAAAAAAGTTAGCAATAGATATAGAGACCATGGGTAGAATACAGGGACATTAACAGAAGAGGGGGAATGTTTTTTTATTATCTTAATGATAAAAATACATTTTTCTCTGATGGAGATTGGGGCTGAAGTTCTAACTGATTTTTATATGTCGTTGCATGAATTAGTTTTTTATTTCTGATTATTATTACCAAGACAGTAAAGATTCATTCAGTTCCCTACTGCAAAAATGAAAGAAGAAACAAACAAGAGGTTATTTATGCAAAAAAAAAGTGACAGAGCAAATATAAATCACAAGTTCAGCCTCTTCTGAAAGCAGAAAATTCGCAGTTTCTCTGAAAGAAGGAATTACACACCTGCCTATACAGTGCAATAAATTTCCTTTTAAAAATGAAGTAATTTCTGAGCTCTTCAGTGTAAGAATTATACTTAACTTATGATTAAAGTGACAGCACTGATATTAAAATTTAATGTTCCCAATATTGTCATGTTACAATAAATCAAACTGTTAGAAGCTGTGAGACTCTTTCATTCTCTTTGCGAGAAGAGCTACACTTCTTTAATTTGAACGGATGTTAGCTTATGATTAAGAAGCAGGTTCTTCATAGGAAATTGTATGAATTTGTGTCTCTATAGCAATCAGAGGGAGCTGCATACATAGTTCATAAAACATGCAGTGGATTGCTCTGTCTGTCAGTGCCAACTAGAATTCTGGAGTTTTATTAACAATAGAATATAGGGAAGATAAGCTTGCAGGTAGAAATAATGATCTAATGATTGTTTGGAAAATTTGTACTCCCTTGTTTCAAGCTCTGGTGTATTTTTTTCTTGTTAGCGTACAGAACTTTCAGATATAAAGATAAAGGAAGAATTTCAAAGCGGAGGATAATACGTTTAGTTACCTGGCAATAGAAAGTGTTAGCACGTAACTGCTTTTTTGCATGCACAGGTCTTGAAATGTAGAAAAGGAAAGGTTGGTTGTCATATTCTAGTACACCTACTGCCCAAAAATGCATCAACTGGAAAATTATACTGATAATATTAAGTATATTTGATTTGGTGATACTTAAGGACTGGAACTAATATTGGTCCAGAAGAGTTTGGGACATCAAACAAGAATTTGTTTCCCAAGGAGAGGATGGATGCCTGTGCTTCTCCATATGCATTTTGATAGATGCACTGAATTCTAGCTAAATTATTAAATTAATTCCTTTACAGAAAACTGACTATAAATGAATCTTCCCTTGTGCTGCATACTTTGCAAGTACTGAATAACAGATATCCTTTGCTTTAAAAGTAGCCTTTCTAAACAGAGAAGCCAAAGATAAGAGAAAGAAATCTAACAGTATAGGAGTCTGGGAATCAGCAAGCCTGTCCCCAAAGTAGGTTTTCTTCTGCTGGCAAATGGAGGTGGAGCATAGCTGAGTGCAAGGATAAGCTATATGGAGAAAAAAAGCAAAAGCAGTGGGATACCAAAGGGAAAGGTGTGGATGGTAGAAGGGCTTTGCAAGAGCCAGTTAAGAAGGCTAGTTGTATAATGATTCCAAGATAAAGAGCCTGTGCCAAAAGATTTGGAAGGTATAAGAGCATGCTTGATAGTCTTTGCGAGAAAGGCCTTGAAGTTTCTAAGACTGAACTGGCTGAACTGGTAGTTGTATCCAGGATCTCCTCATATCTCCTTGAAACCCATCCTCTGAGAGCTGTTCCCATGTCTAAGGCCCTAGATTTGCTGGGGTTCCCAGCCCAGAGGTTGCCTGCCTGTTTCATCTTGTCCAGAACAGCCACAGACTAAACTATTTGAGAAATGGTTTCAGCATGTATGAGTACAACGATCCAGAATCTAGAGCAGCTGAAGACCTGTTTTCCAAACCCCAAATTCTGCCCCATTTAAGTCAAAGAGTTGAAACCAAACCACTTGTAGGATTTAAATGTAGGCAAAGGAAGTGATGGTTTATTCTACAAACATCTGGAGCTGCAAAAGAGAAAAAAATTATTATTCACAGGCAGTCATTGTTTCTGATTAAAATTGGCAGAGTGGCGAGAGTGATTAATCTAATTCTTTTAGAATTGTATTGGGAAATTAAGATGTTAATGGGGAAGATCAGAAAAAAATTGCTTCTACATTCTTTCAGAAATAAGGTACTATTGACTCATAGCTCATGTGCCAGGTCAGCCTCCCTCAATCTTTCCTATCCCACTAGGTACTTAATTATTCATTGGAATAGAGGAAAGGGAAATAAAAGTTCTGGAAACCAAAGATTAAGGTGACTAATGGAAACAATGTATCTCATTTTATCTCTTTTTGGGAAAGAATTGAGCTAGCCGAGATTTTAATAGATATTTTCCAGCTTCCAGTAACTTCTCTTTAACAGGCAGGGATTCTCTCCTAAGCCCTTCTAAACAGCACCTGCACATATTCCTGTGTGATTTGTCAGTCCTGCTCATAGGCACTTGGTTTCCCCTGTGCAATGAATTGGTATGCCAGACTTCTGAATCAAGGCTGAATATTCTGCCAGCTGATGCCATCCCAGGCTTGCATGCTAAAGTTATCTAAACCTAGGACTAGATGCAGGGAAGGGTTTAACTACTTAAAATCGAGAATCAAATACCCTCTGACAGAGACAGGAACTGAACCTGGCTTGTCCCCGTGATCCACGAGCACTATATCCTGAGCAGTTGGATTAAAGAGAGTCACCCTGTACTGAGACTTATGCCTAGTCAGGATCATGACCTTAGTCCCTGTACTCCCTCCTCCTAGGGGGTATAATGACTGTAGTTATTTGCAGGTTTAGACAGTTTCAGAGTGGAGGTTCTGCAGACTATCTTGTATTTGGGGAACTAAAATAACAGGAAGCAACATTGGGTGCTGCAGCCACCACTGTGCTTTAAATTCATTTATGAAGTTATAAAATGTGTTTTCATTGCTTTATTTCTGAAGCCCCATCCCACTTCTGCCAGGTAGTATTATCAACTCCATTTTACAGAAGCAGACCTCAGGTACGAAGAGGCCTAATGCTTTGCACCAGATCACACTGAGTGACCGGGAAAAGTTTGGAATTAATGTCAACTCTTCAGACTTTCTGTGTTCTGCATTAAGACTTTGCTCCTTACCAATACAAATGGGAGAAAAGGTAGGGGGCACTCTCATGCACATGAACTTTTGTATGTATTTTTTCACCACCAAGCCAACTGCTTGACATCTTATATGAGAGTTACCATGATTTGGAATGGGAAGGGGGGAACTTCAAAAGAAGATTCTCTACCCGCCTAACCTACTTATGGCCCCAAAAGCAACATTTCATCAGCATTGAAAGGTAGGAGTGACTGGATTTTTTCAATCATCCACACGTAAATTTTTATTTAAAAATCCTTCTTTCCTCTTAACTTCATTTTCCTCTGTGCTCATATCCTAGATATGATTTATAGAGTACCCAAACATTTCATCAAAGACTGAATGGGAAAGCAGGAGCTTTTCCATACAAACTGATTTGCTAGCAAAGGATAAATCAATGTGGCAGGCAGAAATACGGTGGAGATTATAACACAAATGGTAAATGTGGAAGGCCTCCCAAACGGGAGGGGCTGGGTGTTGTAGGGCAGAAATGAATGATTTATGCTGCAGAAAAGAGAAAATTTCCTTTGTGGTGACGTTACATTGCCTTTAAATGGAGTAGGAGGGTAGGGGAAGGAGGAAGAGAGAAGAAGGAAAAAAAAATAACTTATTTCTAAGACATACAGAATGCAAGGTGGTGCTTTTTGAACTACTTTGCCACTAAGATTTTATTCAGGAAAGCATTTTTCATGGGTCTGTATTCAGGGAGAGGAATAGTCTGGAGAATTCCCTAACTTATTTATGAATTGCTAATATGCATAAAATATGAAGGCCAGATGAAAAAAAATATATGTTAATGCAAGTTGGAATATTCACATAGTCAGACAGCTACTACTAGGCAATTAGATTAAGGAAGTCAAAGGTGCAATCCAATCCTAAATCCCCTTAAGAAAATATTCTTTGCTTAAGGCAGCCATGAGCAAGTTATTCTACATTTCCAAATAATTAGAAGTCTGCTCCAAATAATTACATTACTGCTGCTTACTGCTTAGCAATGGATTAGAGACTCCAAAATTCAGAATAGGTTGTGCCCTGCTTGCAGACCTCTGCACTACTGCAGATGGATCAGCTGTTGATTCAGGGGCATGATACCATCAAGTCTAGGTCACGCACTAAAGCCACAGGTTCTGGTGAAACTCTCACATTATGCCCAGGCTATCTGATGCTGCTTAATCTACAGCCATTGCAAGTTAATTACCCTGCTTTAATTTCATTATGTGCATGGAGTACTTAAAGAAAGTAAGGCAGTACCTCCAATACTGTCAACACAATTAAAACCATATTGTCAGCAAACACCTTTACTAGAGGGACAGTGACATTTTCAGTATTTAATTTAAATGTCTGAAGTAGCACCCTAACCTTCATACAGGCTGCACATAGGATAATCAGGGATGCTTCAGAAGGATATTCAGCTCACAGGGTAGAGAGCTCAAATGCCTAATTTGGGCATCTCCTTTAAATGCATAATCCACCTGTGTGTAATCACTACTCACAGGCTCTTTAATGCAAGCACTTTACAGGCACAATGCACAGTGAGGCGCATGAATTAGGAGGCAAATCTAATCAAATATTTTGCTTTACCACAGCAAACACAATTCACACAGGTTTATTCTGTAACAGTGGCTCTACTCAGCTGCACCAAAATTTCATTTAACTCTATATGCCACCACAATCAGATAATGGTAACAGATACCCAGAGAGTGCCTAGTGCATAACAAGCTGGTGAGAAGACAGTGGTAATCTCCTGACCTTCCATATAGGCCCCCAGGTCCACAGCGTATTATGTTGTTATGTTTTTACAGAGCAAGCTACTTCCTCTCACCAGCAGTATTCCCTTCTTTAACTCATTTCATGAGCATCTTGTGAAGTGCTGTAAAGGTGAGTGCAGCTCATCGCTCAGCAAAGGGGCTCTTAGGCAGGGCGTTGACTCTATTTGGTCTAAAAGAAAAGTTTTTTACAAGATGCTTGCCAACCCTGTGAAGTCTTAATTTTCTGAGTAGTTTTCTGACTGGGTAATAATCAGATCAAGGGAACCTCATCTGATTATTGGTTAAATATAGCCTCCTTTCTACCAAAATCATATGTTCTGTATTGAGACTATGTAGAGGTGATCCCATGATTTAAAATACATGCTCATTCATAAGAACTGTCCTATTATCACCCAGCTCACTGCATCAGGATCATCAAACAAGCATCAACATATGGCTTTCAACATTTAAAACCTCAGACTTCATTTGATTGCAAACTGAACTTAAAGTGTTCTCTGTGTCACTACCAAAGCTTCAAGTCAGTTGGTTCCCCCCAAAAAAATTTCTAAACAAAGATTCTGAAACCCCGAAAAGTACTGTTTACTCACCCCAGTAAACTTAACTGGGCAAGTCCTCAGCAGGTGCAAATAGGCACAAGCTTCACTGAAGCTGAATATTGTAAATTGATTTACAACAGTTAAAGAACTTAATCAATCTTGGACTTCACTAGTAAAAATATAATTCTTCTGAATTAAATTTGCATCTGCCTACTTTTGGGAGAACTCCTAGGATTATGTTCTTACAAAAAAATCTACTTTTAGTACAATCACAGCAAATCATCACTACAGTCTTTTGCTTTTATCAGTATCTTTTGAAATGCACTCACCATACCCATCTCAAAATGAATCATTCTTTTAATAAAAACTAACAAAGCTAGTCAAACAGATAAAATATTCATTCTAAGCTGGGGAATAAGACAAGAAAAACCAAAATCTTAAATTTCTTACCATAATGGTTCAGCAATTTTCTTCTGTGGCAAGTTAATAATTTTAGTTACCTTTGGGAAGAAATATGCCCTAGATCAAGTTCTACTGAAGTGCTGGGAAGAATACTATCAATATTTAGAGGAAGCAGTGAACAAGGATTCCTTGGTTCTCACCTTCACTGAAATAGTGGAACAGAGCCACACAACCTATTCAGGCCTCCGTTTCATTAGTTAAAAGGGGTATTTTACAGGGTTTCATGAGGCTTTATTAATCATAGGCAACTAGAGCTAATATGGACCAGATGGAGTGTGGGGTGGGGTGTCAACAAAGTATTTCCCTACTCAGAGGAGAAAATGGCCATATTACACTCTGATTCTTGGAGAAAACATGCACAAAAATGTGGTTTGTTTTTAGTATAATATGAAATAAGGATGAAAACATACACATTTTTAATTCTCTTGGTTTGCTTCAAAAAAAAAAATCTTTTCTTATGTTTCCATGTAATAAAATTATAGAACAGGAGTCAAGGTACACATATATTATTGCTAGTCTCTGACCGAGCTGATGATTAGAGGGTATCACTTACCGTCTCTGTTATGCTGCTGTAGGCCTTATAGAGAGTGGAGAGCTTCTGAATTTGTTTCTCAATCTGTTTTCTCCAGTCTCTTCATCGGTGATCTGAGAAACACAAAGGACCCCCACTGGAGGAGCTACAAAAAATCCATTCCTTTTACAACAGGCACCTTAAAAATTAACACATTACCCACTCCCCCCACTCACCACCACATACACAGACAGAGGGAAAAAGATCATATTAAATGTTAAGTTACTGATACTTACTAGGAAGAATCAACTAAAATGTGCTAGAAAATGAGTGCCAACAACTGGGGAAAAGAGATGTAATTCAAAGTTAGATTGCAAAGGAAAGAATGTATGGGAGAAGGGATGATTGAGTGCAGCAATAGAGAACTGAGACAATAACTAGAGGCTGTGTAGCTGGACACATTTAAAGCAAAAATAGAGTCATTCCCAATATGAACATAAAAGTGGGAGTGGAGGGTGTGAGAGTCCATTGCAGCAAATGTTCAATATAAATTGTATAATAAAAGCAAAGCATCTGGATTTTACAGTGCAAACATCAAACTGTAGAAGTCTGACTGGGGCAGTCCTGGATCTGAACACCAGTGTGCTTTTTCAAGAACCCTCTGTCTATATGATAATTATAAAGTCCAGAGAACATTATTTAAAGATATATGATCATAAGTGGGGAATAACTCCGATAAATATAGTCCTAGGTAAGTCCTCTCAGATTTTACACAAATAGCCCAATGAATATTGGGGCATGTTTCAAAAAGTTGCAGTTCATTATTGGAGGACACTAGGGTGAAATGAACAACTCATTATTTTCAGCAATTTCTAACTCTAACGGCAGGTTACGTTTTGATCAGTTTGAAACAGTCTTGCTAATTTGGAGCTTTTGTTGATTTCATGCATCTTTATTCTCTGAACACCTTGCATGAGTATTTGTTTACTGAAAAGGCAGCACAAGGCTTCCATACAATGCAGAGACATAATCCACACTGTACATTTCTATTTTTCTAGTGAATACATAAAACTTTCTAAAGGTAATTTCCAAGTCAAAAAGTTCAAACATGAATTTGATTTTTGCTTTCTTCAAGTATTTGTAAGAAAAAAGATCATTCTGAGAAATGCCTCCCACTAAAATTAGAGTATTTATGGAGTATAAATTCCCAGGTGGTATGAACAGAGTTGCACCATGTTTAATAAAAATCAAAACAATTAAAAGACCCACAGAAAATAAGCAGAATGATTTGTTTCCCTCTTTCAGATGTCCATGCAAGTGGACCTGGTCCTTGAAAAATGTAGAGTTCTACGTCACATACAAGCTTCTCAGAATTCCATCATTCATTCCATGTTCCTTCACCTTCTCTTTCACTAGCTTTCTCCTTGAACATTTTTTCACTTTATTTTTTCTCCTTACTACATGGTGATGGAAAAATTTCCTTTCCTTTCCTATGCCTCCTTCCACTTAGGAAAATTCCACGAACATTTCAGAGGGATCATCCCTCACAATGAAAGCCCTAGGAGCTCAAATCACCTCAAAACTTTATTACTGAAGATTTCATTATTGTCTATAAGCATCTTTGCTATCACATGATAGTCCCTGACTAGAGACGTAACCAAGCTGGAAAATTCCTGCTACAAAATGGTCATGCAACAAAACTAATCAAGCACTGGAACAGCACCAAGGGAGGTGGTAGATTCTCTAGACCAGAATATTTAAATCAAGGTCAAATAGCTGTACCTCAGCCAGTCTGTGATCCCAATGTGAGAGTTAATTGGTGGCATTCTGCTGCCTACAATATCCAGGAGGTAAGGTTAGCTGTACATGGTAGGTTCTTACAGGCTTAAAGTGTGAAAGTTTTCATTCTAATGAAGCTTCTCATCATACTCTACAAATAGGCTACCACACATGATATGAGTAATATGGGAAATAATATTTTATTTTGTTCTTTGTTACAGTATCTTTTGCTTTTAGAATCTTACAACATCAGAATCTTCTGAATTGCAGCCCATTGCATGTGCTACATGGCATCATGAGTCTGATCTAGAGGCCACTGAAGTGAGTGGTGTTCGCTCATTAACTGAGAGGGTATATGACTACAGCCTTACGACGGCTGAGGCAGCAGAACTTCGGATTTCTTATGTACAGTCTTTATAAGAGTTTTCTGAAGACTATGTATTTGTGTGTGCATACACAAATGCATGTACCAGAGTGGACTCCCAAAGTGGGATGGTATCATGGCATCTCTATCTTAGTTTTGACTGACTAGCTTAAGGGTAGATGCAGAGGGGTGTCTCCCGAAAGATGGGTGTTGCATTAATAGTAGGAGTCTGAGGAGTGGCTGGGGAGAGACCCTACCGTTGAGTCACGAGGTTCAGACAGGACCCCCTTGCTTTCTAAACTCCTCCTCCGAGAGGAGTCTAGGTGTGGCTAAGCCCAGTCTTAGTCTCAGGCTTGGTCAATGGTTTATTTACTAAGGGTTGTAGAAGTAACTACTCATTAGCGTATTTGTTGTTAGTAACAAATTTGGCAGATGCCCAGGCTGGTCACGTTCAATGAGAACGATCATGGCTAGATTAATGTATAGTACAATTTATTAAAGCAGAAGATATCCAGGTTCTTTAGATTACCGGTGATAGAATTGCTGGTTACAAGACACACATAAATGCCAAAGATGAGTACGCTGCTAGGCTACAAGTATACTAAACAAATATGAAGCAACTCTAATATGAAGCAAAACAACTCCAATACGTTAGGGATTTAAAGTGACTCTACAGAGGTTTCCAATCTTACCCAAAGGCGTCCCAGTGGGGGGGAAGAGGGGCTCAGCCTGTTGACTGGGCCCAGAAGTCAGAGTGGTATGCGATGGTATCTTCCCCAACACCCTCTTTCTCTTCACACATTTTATACTATTTTTTGTCTTTCAGGTGGAGCTTGAGTGACTGTAGTCATACATACCTTTATTATGATCGGTGTAAAAATTCCTCGCTTTACTTTTGAAAGCATAGACTAGAAGAAATTCAAAGCACATGCCCAGTGAGGGGTGGTTGCACCTCAGAGGCAGGTAACTTTTGGGACAGAGGTGTGTTTTGGTATTATAATGATATTATAATGAGCAAAGTTCACCAAAACGACAGCATTTTGGCCCAGGGTAGCAAATATGCAGGGCACCAGCTCCATGGTACCTCGAGTTCCCCATTTATCGCAGAGCCTGGCCGCGATGCCTCCACGCTGCTGCACCCTCCCGACAACTCCTCTTAGAGTCAGAGCGCCAAGTTTTCCTGGCATTGCCGACATCTCTGGTTACTAGGGAACTTCATGGAATGGATTCCTCACATAGCAGCTGCACTTCGCCCTGACAGCTTCTTCAGTGCGGTACCTTTTCTAAAAACATAAGTTTAATTTCTAAGTCACCTCCAGTGATTATTCCACAATGGGTCATTTTGAAGGCTGGATTCTTTTACAGGTGGACCAGAGTATCTGGATGAAGGATGCCAAAGCATACAGGAAAGTATCTTGAATAAGACTGAATGAGAATAAGATTAATATGCCTGATAACCTGTCCAGTTTGTTATCAGGGAACCCTGATCCTAACGGTTCCAAAATCTAGATGCATGTTATAATTCTTCATGAAGAAAAAGCAAGCAGTATGTCTTTTGCCCTTCTGAGCTATTGTAACAGGTTTTCTGAGTGTTACATTATCAACCTATCAATAACTAGTCAACACTAACTCCAGCAGAAATGTGCTAGAGAAAGATATGATCATGTCTGCCACTACAAATTTCCATTTTGAGGCATAGCTGATTATTGTAGAGTTAATAATGAAAAAGAGTATCAGGAGTATTTCCTTCTATCTTTTTTTTGCCTTCCATTAACAGGCAGTTTGGGATCATCAGGTGCTCAGATAAGCAAAAACCACATCAAAAAAAAACAAGTGTAAAAAAAATGTACCATTTTCACTGTCACCATCGCCATCAGCCTGCAGCTATTATAAATGAGTAATTTATAAGTGTGTAATTTACAGAATGTGTATGGAAGCGCATTTAATGCTGATACAAAGACAGCCTGGATGTGTAATGAGGTTTTTATAGCATATTGTGCTATGTTTAATGTAGGCATGTAGGTATAGCTTCCTCAGCAATCACTAAGGGTTGGTTGAGGATGTTTTCTTTCTTTTGATTGTAAGTCTGAAAAATGTGCATTTAAATAGGGCCTAGGTAAATTTACATAATTATTTCAAATCTGTCAATGTCTATTCTTTGGACAAGATCATTCTGTAATGTATGGAGGCTACATTAGTTATGAGAGGTTTTTTTAAACTGTCACAATGCTACCAAGATAAGAAAACTAATCCTGTGCTTAATGCATGGCTGGATCCTTCTGGAAAATTAGAGGCATCCTAGGGAGAAAGGTCTACTTACCATAAAATATATTTTCAGTATATTTCTTCCCTTTTTTAATTTTATTTTTTAAGCACATTTGCATGAAAACAGGATCTCCAGGTAAGGAAGCCCTTTCTCTCTGCATTCCTCACCACCACCACCACTCTGGTATTTTAACATCCTCTTGTGGTGACCAGGGTCCAAATCTTGTCAACACTTACACATATTCTTAATCTTTCAAACAGACCCACTGATTTCCTTGAAGCAATCTGCTATAGTACAGTGCAGCACATGCATATGTATTTGCAAGACCAGGGCCCAGATGATCATTTCCAGATGAGTGTGTGCTGTAAAGAGAGTGGTGGAACCAGCACTCCTGGAAGAAGGAAACTTCAAGGAACTGAATTCAGCCCAAGGTTATACCACCCAACTGTTTCTTTGCCTGGAAGAGCTAGAGCACAGGACCATTTTTGCCAGTGGATCTCAGAAGAAGCTAACACTACACAGCCTTAGAGGGAACCTAAGAGAGACAAGAGCAGTGGTCTCACATGCAGATCCTGAAGTGATTTCTTCCTTGGGTTGCTGCTAACCAAGATGGCAAAGCCAAGATGATTTATGTCTCTGTGCTATGAGCTGGCTCCAGTCTTTATCAAAGGGCCTTTTTTTAGCTGTATCCACAGGTTGAATTTTGGTACAATGTTCTTGCCCTCAGAGAAAGACCACTGCAGTTATTGGATCAAAACTCAGGTTTTCTGGTGCTCTTTTTTCATGATCACAGTACTGGAGAATAACGTAAGTGTAAAAAATGTTAATGATGTACATTAAAGATTTTAAGTCTGTTTCCTCTTCATTCAGAAGTTACTTTCCCTAAGGAAATCACACCTGTTTACGTTTTTCTCAAAATAAGGAGGTGGCCAGTTGTTTTCACATGCCTCTGAGCAAAAATTCTAGATATGGGGTGCATAGTCCCATGTGCTGGTGTATCTTAGCTTGGTAGTTGAAAGTCCCAGTATAGTGGCAGAAGACATCCCATCTAGGGTGGTCACAATCAGTAAGGAAGTGTTTCCCAGGTTACCAAAACCAACAGAATTTTAAGGGAAAAATAAAGGAAGAAAAAACGGGCTTACTTTGCTGGCAGGAAAAGGTGAAATTTGAAGAGGAGATAGGTGTGTTCCTCTGAGGGGTAGTTCCCATTTGCAGTTTTATCACCAGAAGGAGTAGCCATTTTTGGCCTTTGAACAAATACACAAATACTTCTGAGAGCCAGATTTTGCTCCAGGTCAGGTATAGACCTGGAGAGAATAACACAAATTTGACAGTTTCATTGCATTGCAGTGCACACAAAGCTCCAGTGCACCTTCTGATTCCCAGTCTTACCATTCAGCATCAACAGAATTCAAAACCTCAAAGTAAAATTCAGCCTACATCACTGACTTTCAACCATTTCTGGGTTTAGTTAGGGTTTTTATATAGAGTTTCCATCTCGACTCATAAGTCAGGCCATCATTTCCCAACTAAACTTTGCCCAAAGGTCCCAGAAGCTCACTGAATCTTTAAATAGACCCTGACCTGTCGTTCAGGTTTCCCATGCAATATGGAATCAGGTGAATTTTCTTTGTGCTGCTTGCTATTTTACTGAGGATCCTTCTCACAGCACTTCCTGCATGCACGTGCCTTCCTCATTTTGCTGTAGTTTGCACCATTCTAGATAAATGTCAATACATACTGAGATTATTTTATGAAAAATTAGAAACTGTCATCTTCCTTCACGCCTTTGTTTATAACTGGTGGGTAACATACAGTCTGGTTTCACACACAGTTCATTGCTGACCATTGCAAACACAACTTGCAGGAGGAACCTGTAAAATAAAGAGAAGCAAAAGTATGAAAAAGAATAGATTTTGATTGGAAACCAAGTAAACATGACATGTAATTTATCAAAAGTCTAAATACAAGCAATGCCAACATATCTTTTCCTCTAGAATGATATATTTTACTCGAGGGATATTTTAGATTTTTCTCTTTGTGCCAAGGTAAGTTTAATATCTCTCTAATCTACAACACATGCGTCTTATGACATTACTCATTATTTGCATCACCAGTAAAACAGCTCATTAATCAAACATGCCACCAAAACCTCCAACAGTATAAACTGAAAAATGTGCTTTTTTATATTTTAAGTGGAATTATTTGCTTGAAACACTCTCTTTTGGTACAATAACCATCTGTAAATTTTAACACTGGTCAAACATACTGACAATTATTCTAAGTCTTGGTTTAATTGAAGTCTTCACTAAAACAAAAAAATGCTCTGTGAATATATTTATTTTCAAAGTATCTGATGTGGTTTTGTTTACTTTTTCATCAGAGTAACCGTAAGTTTAGAAAAGGATCATTGTGCAGTAACTAATATCTGTTCCTTGTGTAATAATTTGATATTTTAGTCAAGCTTGGTCAGTCTGTAGCAAGGTCTTTAGAAATTAAAACCAAATTTGTGTACAAATAGATAATTTTCTTTTTAAAATCTTATGTACTATAATGAAGCATTTGTGTGAAGCAGGAAAATATATGCATTATTCAGAATTCTCAATTCAGCCTTTGATTTGTAATAGTGTTTGAAAACAGGCACAAAAATATTTCAGATACAGAATCTATCAGCATTTGAGCATAAAACATGTCAGTTTAAACAATAGAAATAACTTTTCTCTTAAACAAGGGATGTGATTTCTGTTTTATTACTGTTATATAAAATGGATACTTCATAATTTTGCATACATTTACATTAATCTGTCTGGCAAATGTCAGTGCCCAGATAAACATGGGTTTTGTTGGTCTCCATTCAGAAAATAAAACTTATCTCTCTATGTAGCAGATTTTATCTGCAGTATTCAAATAGTTTTTTGATTCATCAAAAAACACTTAGGCATAGGGTTGGCTTTTGGCACATTTGTTAAGTCCTGTTTAAAACAATGAGAAAGGGAGGCTATGAACAAGCATTTTCTTACTGGGAATAGTTTGCCAAATCAAAGGTATAGTTATACTCATCATATGTATTAGTTGTCAGACATAAAAGTATATCCGAAGGTACATAGCTAATAAGTATGGGAGAGGAGATTTGTGTGTAAGAATAAGTCCGTGAATAGCCATTCACACTGTCGACTCTGTTCAATATTTTCATCTTCACAACTCACATGGTCTCTTTATTTTAGACTCCTGTCTGCAAAACAAGCACAATGATACTATTCCACTTCAGGTGATGTGAGGCTAAAACATTCATGAGGCACTTTCAGAACCTACAATGAAAGGGACTATAAAATCACAGCGTTACTGCTGTTTATTAGACAGCACATCCCATTAAAACTCCCCAACACTTTCCATTTAAATTACTGTTTTGAAAACAAAACGTTGCTCTCATTAAAGAAGGCCAAGCCAGTTTCAGCTAAAATGAGAACTGAGCTTAAATTTCTTCTAGTACTCACAGGGACTGCTAAAATCTCAGAAAAAGTTCAAGAACCTATTTTTACTGATTTCAGATGAATCAGATATAGCCAAACTGAGAGCTTCCTCTGGAAATGCTTACATATGTGCTCAGGTTCAGGAGGGTTTCCAGTGATATTAGTTACTTGTATAAATTTTGGCAAGTCCATAGCTGTTTTTAGACTCAGAGTCTAAGAAATCAGGTTTTGACCATTTCCCTGAACCATTGCTCTGAACCTGTTAATGATAACAAACTCCTGCTGACTTTAAAGGAAAGAACTTATTCCCAGTAGTGTTATTAATTATTTTCCTGCTGAAAAATACTTCAAAACTCCCTAGATAATTTAATTTCATAAGAATTAATAAAAAAATATAATATTTTCCAAAACATCAGAACAAAGAGGATGTAAGACAGAAAAAGTGTGAAATTTACACTAGGTGTCTGCCAAATGTAAATTTTCATTAGGTATCATGCTATCCAATTATTGTGAAATAATAGAATATACCCAAAGAGTGCTATATTTTTTACACCTGGGTTCTGATGACACACACAAGCTATTGGAGTAATATTGTCACCAGAAACCCTTGATAAAAAAATAGTTCTATTTAGTACAGTTGGGTGCTGTTCACTCTCTCTTTCTCACTCTCTCTTTTTATTTTAAATATAATGTAGAATGTCACATGAGAGTCACTAAATTATATAACTGCTCATGCAAACCTGTACAATACCTCTAATGGCCCCTCATAAATCTGGAGTGTTTTGCTATTTCTTCCCCTTCTCAAGTATCCAGATTTGGGTTCATTTCTTTTCAAATACTTGATTTAGTTATATAGATCTTTTTCTCCACTGCTGTCAGTCAAGTTACCATTGGGGTGAAGGTTCAGTACTGGTCACTGTGCATAGCAGGAAAGGAAAACCTGCAGACAATACTTGCCATCAGCAAGAGATAGAGTTGCTCTGCCTGCTTGACAAATGCTTCTTAAACCTAAACAAGGCAAAAAGGACCAAGCACAATGTTTCAGAGAACCAGTCTGTGGTAGCTTGGATTTAAAAAGAAAGTATGGGAGGCCAGCTGTCTCAAGTGAAAACAAAGTTTTGCTATTGTTTCTGAGTAACAATAAAACACATAATAAAATCCCCAGTATATAGAAAAAAATTAAATATTTCCCACAAGAGTTGATAGCACTTTTTTGTAAAATTAATTGGGGTTTTTCCCATCAGAAAATGCCAGTGTCTCAAAAACTTCCAGAAAAACATCAATTTCCATGAACTTTGACCAAAACACAAAGAAGGTTAGAATGAGTCAAGGGAAGGTAAAGGCTGCTAACAGCTCCTTTTTCTCATTGCAAAAATGAACCATGCCATCTCTGGTTTTTTTCAAAGCAACATTTTTCTTAGAATTTCTTCTCTTCTTACTGCTCAGGTCCCCCTTAGCCAGCAGAGGACATTCATTAAGAGCTTGCTTCACCTTACCCTTGAATGGCTGCTTCATGATAAGGATCAGTCAGAGACCTCCTGTGAGCACTAAGAGAAAAGCATGGTTTCACTTCTCTGAGCTATGCAGTTCAGCCTACCAAATGTTTTGCAGTAGGGACCTGTGCTGTTCTTCAGAGATTTCATGCACTCTGGCTCCTACAGATCCTAGCAGGTGACACTGGGGCTTTGCTGAAAGGATCCAGGGGTTAACGGTTGTTGCTTCAAAGGCAGATGAGTTACATAGTGGTATACAGCTGGGTCAGAGATTTTTGTCCTAGTGCCTCCAGGCCTCTGAACATGGCCTTCTGTTCAAAGTATCTGAATGAGGTGAGTTTGGTTTTTAGTGTAGGCTCTATTTAGTCATTCTATCGCTATTCATATAGATTGTCCCTGGTCTATCCCAGGGAGTGTTCCCTGTGGAAAAAATCATTAAGAATAAAACCTTACCCCTCTCTTCTCAACTTTTTCGCTCTCTTCTTTGTCTGTTTACCTGTAACCTTGCTCCTGATATTATCCGACTGTACTTAGACATCTTTTTTAAAAATCTCTCCAGATTCTGCCCCTGTCTTGATAGAGTGCACTTAAGTTTTCTTCCAAGATACCATCAGTGAAATATCTTAAATTCAGAAATTGCATCAGTAAAGGAGGAAAAAACATCTGTAGACAGATATCTCTCTCTAATTACTGCACCACAACCTACTGCTTCCTTCATGTATTCCCAGGAATTTCATGTTCAATAAACATGCTATTTTCTTCTTCCCTATCTGTTATGTTTTCAGAGGTATTAAAAACTTGTCATACAGTATCATACAACACTGTGAAACTATTGCAGCTAACTTCATGGGTTTAGTATTGAGAATTACAAGCATATAACATCAACAAGTGATGAAAACAAGCCATCCTATCCACCGTATTGCCACCTTATCAAGATTTCGAAGCACAAGTTGCTATATTTCACCATAATCTTGTAGAACTGTACAAAATAGACATGGAAGAGCATGAAGCCATCTGATCTACCCTCCTCACATCAAGATCAACCATATCTAAACCGTCCATCACCTTTTCTTTGAGCTCCTTGAACTCCAGTTGTACAGGTTTCAAGTCAACTGAAACACATTAATAAGAAAGTGCGAGTTCACTTTCCGGTTGTTTTTCCCCTTTCTCTCTCTTGTTGTTAAAGAAAATTCACAGCTGTTTGCCCTAAGTGCAGGGATATGATACCGGTTTTAGTACTCTTAGTCAGTTGTATTAAAGTAAGGTATTTTTCTACCACACTTCAGATGACTGGCTTAAAGAGGGTTGAAGTGGAGGTTAAGAAACTGCTTTCTTGAAGACAAAAGAAAGTTAATGCCTTGGGAAGCATCCTGTTTGGCTGAAAAACTTTGCTTATCCAAAGCAATTCTCCTTTCTGCTACCACCTAGAAGAGGGAAACCTGAATTTAAACTCTGCTGTTTGAGAAGTGTGTCAGTATTTTGACCGTATTCAAAACCTACCCATAAAATATCTTGATCTCACAACCTTGATCAACATTTGATCAACACCTATTCACCACATGAAGGCAGAATGAGACTGTCTCTCATCTTTCTGTACAAAAAAATTTACATGTAACCTTATACAATTGTACTCTTTCCCAGTTCATTTTGGGCTCTATTCCAAAACTGTCCTTTGATAGTGGCATTTTTGGGGAAGGAAAGAGGGGAAGTTTAGTAATGTGCTCCATGGAGTCCTTTCAATCTGAGACACTACTGCTCTTTGCTAGTGGCCTCTTACCACTATTCTGCTCTAATAAACTCTCCCAAAATCAACCAATCTGCACCTTCCTTCATCAAAATTCCCTTCTGTTCTCAGCATCACTCTGTGATATCCTTTGTTTTCAGCAATTATCATTTGTCTTCATTTTTTTATATTTATTTGTTCAAATTATTTGCTCTGTAAGGAGGGATAGATCCCACCCATATATAAGATAAATCTGTCCCTTCTCCTTCCAGTGTATCTTATTCTGCCACCCTCATCATCCTTCTATCCAGTAACAGTAGCTGCCTGGGACCTTACAGGGAAGGTCCCCAGTGGAAAAGAAAATAGTTACAGGGAGTCTGAACAGCCTGTTTATGCACATTTGTTAAATGAGATAGTCACACAGCATATAAAGCTGCTTATAAATGTCAGCCTAGTCTACCTTCTGGGACCAAGGAAGCATTTCTTCCTCAACGCTTGGTTTTCAGTTAATTTTTTTTTTCTTGCACACCTTCTTCCTATACCTGCCTCAGCCCCAAACCTTGCTTCACTTAAGGAGCTTCATAGCTGATGGTGGAAAAGAGGTAACAATGGCAGACTTACCAGAGACAAATCTGAGACAGCCCTAGGAAGCAAGCAAGGGAGTTAATTAAAAAAAAAAAAACAAAACACAAAACACCCTGAACTAAGAAATATCATTTCAGTCATTGGACAATACAGGTTTGGTGAGCTGCTGGCTGCAGCTCTGCTTTATGCCAAAATACATATATTTCTTTCCTTGTTTGTTAGCTCTGCCTCTGGTCTTTCTGTGCCAGTTCAAGACCCATTAAGGCCATATATTTTAACAATGATGATTTTTACAATGAAATATACAATGCATGAATTCATGGTGGCCAAAAACAAATGCACTCTCAAAATGCTAACACTTAAGGAAATAATCCAGAGGGGGTTTTTGCCATAATATTTATTATAGCAATACCATATATTCTGTTCGCAAAACCACTGCTGTGTCAGCATGTTCTGGAAAAAATAATAAAAGGAACTATAAATAAAATACATAAATTTAATTAAAGATTAAATCTTTAGGCAGAAACCCCTCCTTAAAGGGACTGCAAATATGGTTTTTGTTGTTTTATCTTTGTGATGTATCTTGTTTTTCTCTCCAATTTATATTTTATTAATCTTGCTGCTTATTTATAAACATAGTAATTATTCAGAAGATGAATGGATGGGTTTACAAAATCACTGGATACAAAGCTATTCATCTAATAAGTAATCCAATCCTTGCTCTAATAATTCTACAGAAATACACCACAGAGGTTGTCAGGTCAAAAAAGCGAATCGCCTTTATTTTTTGGATGCTGCTTTGTTTTTCCTGTTTTGAAAGCAAAATAACTTGTTATGCTTGGCATAGACAAATAGTAACATTTAATAAACAAAACAGAAACTTTTAAATATATATTATTGTTTTAATATAACAGCTCATTATTTCAAAATATTCCCCCTTTCCCTGGGCTGCCTTGTTTCAGCATCAGTTTGTGTTAACAGATAATTCCATTCCTTCCTGCAGGTTCCCATGAAAGGCCTGTATTTATGCTTAGGACAGAGACACATTGCTATATATGATCAAAGCTTTCATTCCAGATATCTTTAAAACCCATTGTAGATCTTTCAAATACATGACAGAAAACTTTTAGGATACTGTCATCCAATTTGAAATGTTTGCTTTTCAGAAGACAGCCTTCACTTCAGGCAGATGGACATAGGGGATGTTTGGTGTCTCTGAAGAGCATGCTCTAGGAATCCACAGTGGCTACAGATCAGGTTTCTTACCTAAAGCAGGTGATATGTATTGCACTCCAAAGATGTCTCTCTGGGCACTAAAGGCTGTAGAGGACACAGAAGGAATCAGGGGCTGAGATATTAGCCCTAATTTTCAGTTAAAAATAAAGGACAAAACAAAAAGATACGGTAGTTTATATTCTGAAACCAGTGTCAAAAAAGCAGTCAAGAGCAGCCTAAGAGAGAGGTGTATCAGGCTGCTGTGCTGCTTATCATCTTACCCACTGTACCTGGGAACATTGTGATAACAACAATGGCCATGTGCCTGGGCTGGCAGACAGTCAGGGCATCCCTGCTGCGTCTGTGCTGCTGTACTGGAGAGGCTGGAACTCAAGTGTGAACTTGAGTCAAAGGGACCGTGACCTGTGGATGAGTCCACATGGGAGCAGGACACCACAATGCTTCTCTGGCTGTGGGTAAGCCTATGCCAGAGCAGGTATATCTCAAAGTGTCTGTGGCCATGGTTATGTCTGTGCTGTGGCAGGTATACCTCTGAAGGGATTGTGGCCCAAGGATAAGTCCATGCTGGAGAAGGTACACCTCAAAGCATCTGTGGCTGTGGATAAGTCCATGCTGCAGCAGGTACACCTTGCAGCATCATTTTCTGTGTATGAGGTCATGCTGGAGCACCTCAAAGCGTGTGGCCATGGATAAGCCCACAACAGAGCAGGTACACACCTGGAGGGACTGCAGCCATCAATAAGCCATGTTGGAGCACGTTTACTTCTGAAGGGACTGTGGCTGTGGGTAAGGCCACGCTGGAGCAGGTATATCTCTGAAGACATTGTGGCCCATGGAGAAGGCCACACTGGAACAGGTGCAATTCAAATCAGCTGCGGCTGTGGGTAAATCTATGCCACAGCAGGTATACCTCTGGAGAGACTGTGGCTCCTAGATAAAGCTCTACTTGGAGCAGGTACACCCCTAAGGGACTGCAGTGTGTGGATAAGTCTAAGCCAGAACAGGGGCAAAAGGAAGAGTTCATTGCAGTGTTAAAGTAAATGGTCCAAAGGGTCCAGGATGGAGACTGAAATGGAAATACCTTTACATTGTTGTAAGCGAGGATTTGAGTTGCATACTATGGGAATTACTATAGCAAGAACTCGATGCTGCTAGCCAGGCTAGGAGAAAAGGGAGAAGTTCCTTGCAATGTTAAACCCTATAACGTGGCCCAAAGGGGCCAGGGGTGGACATTGTAATGGAAATACCTTTAAATTGTTGTAACCCATGGTTCGAATTGCATGTTATAGGAATTACTATAGCAGGAACCACATGAACCAATGGAGGGCAAGCCTTACAAGAAGCAGTGCACATGCAGCTGTGACCCAGCCTGAACTGGCTTTGGTGCCCAATAACTCCATGCAACACACCACCCCTCCTGTCCTCAGTGACCACCATAAGAGATGGAGCCCAACGTCATGGTCTAAATGAACTCAATGGACATTTTGTAGAAATTTGTGGACATTTTAAGGACATTTTATAGGGGTGGTCCATAGATTAGGATGAGAGGAAATGGCCTCAAGATGCATCAGGGGAGGTTTAGATTGGATATTAGGAAAAATTTCTTTACTGAAAGAGTGGTCAGGCATTGGAACAGGCTGCCCAGAGAGGTGGTGGAGTCACCATCCCTGGAGGTGTTCAAAAAATATGTAGATGTGGCACTTCAGGACATGTTTTAGGAGACAGGGTAGTGTTGGGTTGACAGTTGGACTTGATGATCTTAGAGGTCTTTTTCAACCTTAATTATTCTATGATTCTATGGTTCTATGGTTCTATGATTCTATGATTAAGCGAGTGATACCTATGTATTATATCAAAGGATGGGAAGTGGCAGAGGGAGGTTGATGAGGTTGCATTAGATAGTGTGGTACCTGAGCATGACATAAATGGTATGGAATAAGGGGTGGAGAATGTGCTGGGTTTGGCTGGGATAGAGATATGTTTTAGTTGCTGGCTGGGGTTAAACCACAACACTCTGCCATGCTGAAATGGCAAGGTTATAAAGTTATAAACATGCAATGATAGAGTATCATGAGATGCCTGTACCTATTAAAGAAATAGCACAGAAATCAATAGCATAGAGGAAGAGGATCCTGGGAATTCTACAAGTGGATACGGGAAACAGGTATCTGCAGGTATGCCAACATCCTCATGTCTGTTCTGTGACAGATTGTTGGAACAATGCTAAAGTGTTCCCTTTATTGCTTTTCCTCCTATGTCTATAATATAAACATCTCTCAGGAGACCTTGTACATGTTCCACTTAAATATTTGGGTTTGCATCTATTGGAAAATATGTTTCCCACCCACTTTCTTATGCTCTTGAAGTCACTTGGTTTTCAGAACTGAGTAACATAATACCTGTTCTTCAGAAGATATAAACTCTTACACCTCAAAGTCATTGACAGTAATCAAATTCACTGGCGTACACTGGCTATTAATTACCCAGGTAGAAAAAAATACAACATGATGCATCTGAAAAAGCAAGCTTAGTTGTGGTTTATGCCTTTCTGTAAAAGAAAAATGCACTTTAAAGACTGAAGCAATGAGAAACTCTCATGGCAATTCTGTGCAGTCAGAGAGCAATAGTTCTGTGAGTAATTAGGCAGAACTTAGTTCTTAATATTTCTAAAATGCATAATAATAAAAATACCTTCTATTTTATTACTCTAAAATTGGAAAAGCCAAACAAACTTTGCATTCAGGTGATGTGGTAAAACTCTTAAATTGTATAAACTCGATTAAAAAAATAATAAATTCAAATGTTTTGCTCAACCTGGCATTTTAAAGATTTACAGTAATTTAAAATTTCAAAGGGCCATTTTGACCCAAAGCATTTAACTTCTTCATTTAAAAAATAGGACAAGAAGAGGCCTGGACCATTACAGAATTGGGTTTTTTTGGTGAGGATGGTAAATTCACAACAATGCCAGTTCCTCAAGAGCAGTTTCAGTAAAGCTAATAACTGACATTTTTCCAAAAATAAAAATTATTCTCAGTTAGCCATATTCCAGTTGTGCTTTCCTATAAGAAGCATATAAACAACCCTGAAACTCTGCCATGCACACCAAAAGAACCACACAAAGGTAATATGGGCCAATGAAGCACCTTAAGTATGACTGACTGAAAAGGAGAAAAGAGATTGGACCAGTAGAGGCCAGCCTGGTGAACAAGCACACAAATTAGATTGACTGTTAAATCCACAAAGCAGGCACCATCTGGGTTTTTTAATTCTATATTATTCTGCTGCTATGCCAAGCTTATTTATTTAAAACATTCATGTAGCTCCCCCACCTTCATGTGAACAGTTTTCAAAAAAGATCCTTACTACTGAACTATAGTAAGAATGGGAAAACCTAAGTGAAAATGTCAACCACAAGAGAGTAGTAAATATGCTTGTACCTAAAAGACTGCTATTAATTTTAATAAGATTTTCTCATGTGGAACATTTACAGGATTCAGTCCAATGGCTAAAGTGTAACATGTACCACTGTTGGTAATAATACTAAATGTGTTCTCTAATGTTGTTGTACTATAAAGTAATTAGAGCTGCATTTGATGTGGAAGTGATAGCTCTGGAGTATACTTACTTTATCCAAAGTGTGTTCAAGTCTAGCTGGCCAATTTGGCAGGTGTGGCTATCCACATCAGCTACTGGAGCTGTAGGAAGCATCCAGGATTTTGGACCCATGCAATACCTCTGCCTGAATGATACATTTAGAGTTGGGTGAACTCGGAATAAGGATGGAAATGTTACATCTGGATCACTTCAGCCATACTCCTTGTTATCTCTAATTCTTCTTTTCTGTGAACCAATATAATTTCAGACCAATTGCTTGAAGGAGAAGAATGATGAAAGAGGTTCCACATTGTTCATTGGAAAGTTGGAGAACTAACAGATTGTTCTCTTGGTGCTTTGAAATGCAGCAAACCACTAAAAGCAAAGTATTACCTGTCTGCCCTTGTCTTCTGACCCTTCAAAAAAAATAACACATAAGTGATAACCAGACAGAAAGATCCAGATCTCCTTTTGTGTAGAGGCCAAAATAGCTTCAAGGATCTACTTCAGCAGAAAGAGATTGTGTTATTACCCACGTCTGACTACCCTTTTACTTGGTAAAACCAGAGCTAAATCGTATTGCCAGATGTTGTCTAAGCGATTAAGGATCTTCTGTCAGGCCCAGAGGCATGAATTTGAATACATCTAAGTTTTCTAGTAAGTAAAACTTCTGATTCTTCTATGCATTTTCTATTTTTTTCCGTGTGACAAAATGAGCATCTTGTGAGAAGTTCATACTTACTTAACATACTTAACAGAGCATCCAGACAGGTCAAGAAACAGGTAGCTCGCAGTCTTAGGAAGCAAGGGGACTGTGCAAAGTTTGAACGCCAAGGAGGCAGAGTCCTATTAACTTCTTTTTAACTCTTCCTATTAGGAACAGAGTGAGCCGGTGGCATTGACCACTTCTAAAATCCCGGTTTTACAACCAAAACTTTGCAGAGAGTTATGCTGGATATTAGACATAGAAATAATATATTCCTGTATGCATAATGAACTTTGTTTTCTAATATTATTTGACCTGCAATGTCTGCTCACTAACATGAAGGGTTAAATGGGAAGTTATTTTTTTCACCACAGTCTGTTTAAATGTTTGAACAGGCTTAACTCACCTCTTCACTTGGTTGCACTTTCATAGCCCTTTCCCATCCACCTGTCAGCTCTCTGAAAGGTCCCTCTCAGATTGGCCAACATGAGCACAATCAAATCATATGGGGGAAAAATTAAAAACAAAAAGCTGAACAAAATAAAAGACCTTTCCATCATGCAATTGTGATTTAAATTTGTATGTATCCAAATATTTCCTTTGGTAAAGCTTTTCACAGTCCCCTGTGCAAGGCAGCAATCAGCTGTTAACAGGAGATAAATTAAAGAATGGAAAATTATAACACAAATTCCACCTGCATATTGGCTTTAACACAAACATCAATCATTTTCCAAGGTAATTAGTATTGTGCTGGCCTGCAGGGACCAGGTGAATGAAAAGGGTAAAATTTAATGCTGTATGCAACATGCATAAACACATGCACATCCACACACATGCGCGTACCCACAGCAAAGAGTTTTTTCACTGCTAAAGAACTTGCTTTAAAAGCTCCCTGTGAATGTGATGAATGTGACAAATCTCTTGAGACAAATTTAAAAACTAAAGAGCCATATACAGATCAAATTTATACAGAGGCAAACCCAGAATAACACCACTAATGTCCACACCATTTCTCAAAGCTCACACAGAAGTAAATGAAATCTGAATATGGCTTAAAGTCCTTGCCAAGTTCTCAGGCAACAATACTTTCTTGATTAAGCAACAGGCTATGAAGAACAAGGAGCTATTGTCCAAGCAGCTGGCAGCAGACTGATTAATAACAGTACTAGCAGACATCTGAGACATGCTAAAAGTTATTGAATTCATTAACTAAATTCTGCTGCAACTTGAAATCTCTAGGAGCCTTGCCGCTGATCACTGTTTAGGCCAACCTGTCATTATTTCCCATATAAAATAGGCGATAAAGCAGCAGCACCTAAAAAACATGGAAAACCAAAATTGGACAGAACCTTAGGAAACACACAAGCTGTGAAACCGCTTCATTTTAGAAGCTGAGGGTGGATAACAACTCTGATAGAAATCAGAGTGAACAGACCTATGCTACAGTTCATCAGATACCCTTAACCTAAATACACTGTTAACTAATATAGTAATACACTCATAACTGATGGGGTTTAGATTTGCAAAATATTTTTGTTTGCTTTCAGCACAAACACATGCACACAAAAGTCAGATGAACAACTCTATGATCCCACAGTCACATTAGGAGGTTCTAGTATCCTTTCTGAGTCCATGCACAAAGGAAAAATAAAACAACTTTCACTGTTGTAATTAAGCTTAAAACATTGGAAAAGGATATGCAAGCCATCTTTTGATACCACGTAAATGATTAAGAGGATGTCAGATAAATATTTTTAAGCATTCCTATGGTTTTCAGAGAATCACGGAATCACAGAATGGTGGGGGTTGAAAGGGACCTCAGAGATCATCCCATCCAGACTCCTTGCTTGAGCAGGGGGCACAGGAACGCATCTAGGCAGATTTTGAACATTTCCAGAGAAGGAGACTCCACAGTCTCCCTGGGCAGCCTGTTCCAGTGCTTTGTCACCCTCACAGGAAAGACGTTTTTCCTCATATTCAGGTATAACTTCCTGTGTTCCAGTTTGTGCCCACTGCCCCTTGTCCTGTCGCTGGGCACCACTGAAGAGAAAATAGAGCTTTGACCTGGATCACAGGCATGAATTGGCAGACTGATGGTCTCAAGACAAGAAGCTAGTGGAAAGGGATAAAACTACACAAGGATTTTGAAGCCTGGAATGGAGAAACATCACTGGGGAATGTGCAATACCAGGGTGGAGAAGGAGAGACAAGAACTGGGTGAGGAGGTAGGAAAAAAAGACAAGAGGGAAAGGCTAAGCAAGAGCCTGGTTATATAAACATCAGGGAGAATGTGAGTTATGATCACACACGTTGCTGTTCTTCCAGTATTTCCTCATGTGGAAGCCAACAGCTTTGTAATTTAAGTATCCTTTTAACCCTCTTGGAGGTCTAGTGAAAAAGAAATTCTGCACAAATGAGGTCAGCTGTGCCCTCCTTCCAGGGCTCAGACTGTTACCAGTTTATTCTTTCCCCCATGATGTGGATGACCCAGAAGAAACGACACCTACCCAAGAGCAGAAACAGTGTCTAGTCTTCACCCTTGGGCTTGGTCATCTTGCAAAAATACTGATGATAAATTCAGAGATTCTAAGAGGCATCAGACACAGAAGTATATCTATTCAGAGGCAGTATTTCTCACTTAAAAATCAGGCACAGGTGATAAGAAGACTGTGCAGAGAGTTTTTGTTTGTATTCTTCTCTTTTGCTTTCATGTTTCTGTTCTTGAAGAAATCTTTGGAAAACAGCAATTTATTCAGAGCCTGTCACACAACTGACAGTCTGCTGCTGCTATCAGGAGATACATCTTATTACTGTTAAGCTGGTTTGACAGACACTTGTAAAGTTTCTCTGCTTTATGTCTCAGCTCCAGGAGACATCCTTACACAAACAGAGCATTCTATCTATTCCACTTGAGGCTAACAGATTATTATTATATCTGTTTCTTATCCCAAACCATCAATACTTGGCAGTCTGTCTAGAGCTGCACTGCTTACATTTCTTTCTCCTGTTTGCTAGATGAGCCTTACCCTGTTATTAACTTCATTTTCCTGCACATAAAGCTGACTGGTGAGGTTCTTTGGGACATTGCTGTCAAAAAGATTTTTCAATAGAAAATACTGTTTCTGCAAAATTGAATTTTTTTGCTGGGAAAATGGAATTTTTTTGCTGGGAAAATGGAATGAGTATCCAGCACTCAACCTACCTCAAGGGCCAGGGTAACTCATGGGATATGTCACTCCAGAAATATGTATCTGTATCCTAGCTCAAGGGTCAGCCATCACTATGTGGTGCCCTGTGATAGGAGGCATTTGGGTGGGAGACAGCAAGCAGGCAAATACATGAAAACAAGAAAGACCAAGGGATGTGCAGAGTATATCTCTATGGGACTCTGCTGCATCCTCTGAACATGCAGCTTGACATGAAACCTTCATTAAGGTGAGTTTTCAGCACTTTTTAACAGATGGTTTTGTGATGAAGGAAAGGAATCTGTGATCTGACTTCAAGCTATTTGACCGTATTTAAATAGTGACAATATTGTGCCACTAAGCTATGATATATCCAAGCTGCAATAGCTCAAACTGTGTACTATGCAAGCATTGTCTTCTGGCTTTAAATCAAAGCATGGCTTTGTCTTGCTTAGTTATCCTTTGTAAAGCAAAAAACATTCACTAGTTAGATTTTTTTAACATGCTTTATGATTAAACTGAATCCTAACACTTTTTCTGCAGGGCAGAAATTATGACTTTGTATGTCTGACTTGAGTCTAAGACATATTATGATCCTGATGGTCTCACCCTCCAGGACTCTTTAAGAACTTGTCCTGTCTTCTGTGCTTCAGAGGGTCAAACGGGGTCAAGGACAACCCAGGCAAAACCCTTCACTGCAGCCTCACCTCTGTTGAATCCCCTGACAGCACTGAAAGTCACAGCAAGAAAGAGAATTACAGTCAACCTCCAGGATGTCAGTGCTCTTTTGTAATCAAGTCCTTTATTTCCACTGGTATAGCAGTGCCCAAGGAGCCTCAGTCCATCTGCATGGAGACAGGCAAACAAGAGCCCACCTACAAAGCCAGCCAAGCCCCATGAGAATGGCATGTTATTTTGTCCACAGCAGATAATCAAAGGAGATAATCCTACTTATTCCCCTCTCCTTATTTAGACTGAGAGCTTTGCATAGCAGGGAGGTATTTTGTTCATGTTGCATAAGTACAGGGTGTATTTAAGTCACTTGTCCTGTGTGTTACACCATTCCTTTCCTCCTCTAAGCTTTCATCCCTAAAGGAGGTCCTGTCAAGCTCAGGGACAAAATGCTATGTCAAGGAAGTTTGAGCAGCTGTTTCTCTTTTCTTTTCATGGGCTGTTGCTGTATTTAACTCACAGGCACTTTTTAAATAAATGATCAAAAAAATTGCAGTTATGTTTCCAAAGAATTAAAGAAAGCAATAAGTGGCTTTGGGGCTGTTATTCATCTGCTTCTGGTAAGGCATGGAAACTTATCTGATGGTGTCCTTGAGGGTATTTTCTAAGAGTGAGACACCAGAATATTCTCCTGACAGCGTCAGAGGAAGGGAAAAGAGAACAGAAACATGGCTGGAACTGCATGGCAGAACTATAGATCAAAATAGCTTCCTCAACATTACAGTATCTTGATTCTTCTCTTGGCTTGCCCTGCATGCCCAAGCAGCCAGTCACATGCAACTTCTAGTTTTAGAAGGTGCATGGCACTAGCAAAGCAATCATAGTTTTACCAAAGTCAGGTTTACTGAGGGCAGCTGCCCCTACACCCTACCACTACACCGACAGACAGACACACACCGACTCTCTCTCTCTTATGCTCCCAATGCTTCACATGAGGTAGTGACCACATGCACTATTGCGCCCAGCCTAGGCTAAACATAACAACTAAAGTGACTGCCAGAAGAAACAGCATTAACACTGAGGGAGAAGTTACCCAAAGCCACAATACCCAGATTGCAAATGCTGCTGAATCTACATTTTCCCAAAATGTAGGGTTTGCAGCAGTAGAAAGGATGAGAAAGGCTTGGTTACAGTATTGTGGTACACCCATTGCTCCCCGGCTACTACGCTTACACCAAACATAAGCCATTTTTTGCCTTTTGAACCTGAATTCAGCATTTCTCTTGGTATTACTATTGCCTTTCATGTAGTGGGTTTTTTTCTACAGGACTGTATCTATCTCATTCATTTTTCAAAAATAAATTCTAGGCATGAATAAGATCTCTGTGGGGTGTAAGAAGACTTGTCAAACTTGTGCCAGAAGCTGAGAGTGCTGTCAGGCAAGGACTGCTAGAAGAGATGTTATCTGATCTCCTTCCTAAGGCTGTTGAAATCAAGCCTGGTCTGGCAGCGTCCTTCTCTGCCCTGCCACAGATTTCCCACTCCACCCTATGAGAGATGATGAGGTATATTAGCCAACAGCTGGTCACTTGCAGTGGTCTCACCTCCTGTCCTTGAAAAAACAGGCCTTGAGTTTCTCATATCCCCCCACACATATTAACAGGTACTTTGATCACAATCTCTCTGTACCTTCACTCCACTCCACACATTCTCCTTCACTGTGAACTACTCCATCTGTGAAAAGGGGATAACAATAAGCCTTCTCATTAAAGAATTATTTAGAAATAAATTAATGATCATCTATGAAAAGGATGGTCAATCTAAAGATGGGTTGCATTAAAAAAATAAACATGAAAAATTAGTTATTCCATTGCTTAGAGAAGGACTTGAAGGAGTTTCAGGATTATGCGGAAAATGACACATACTGCTACATGACAAAGAAGAAGAAAATAAAACACTGAAAAGTACTCAACATCACCCTGCGGACTGAACGAGGCAGAGTTCCCACAGGAAAAAAGATAGATTTTCATACATTCAAAAACCATACTGTACTGCTCTTACACACAAAGGTGGCATCTGGAGTGTCCTGTTTCTGACTGTGTGATTTTAAATCAGTAGTTTTATATGGAAACTCTCTATAGCTTGCCAAAAATCAAAAGAGGGATACTGTTTCTAAAAATATTAAGAGTTTAAACATGGAGGGAAGAACATTGTTCATCATGCTACAAAATGCAACAGGACCTGGAGTTTGTGAAGAAGATGAGCCTAAGGAAAAGCTCACAAACAGCTTCACAAAAAAATCAATCTTACTTTTTCTTGCAATGATAATCCTTCAGCACATACCATACCTGAGACTTAACCCATTATCCGCATTTCAGCACTAGGATACTTTACATTGAATTCAGAAGCCCTGAAAGCAGTGTAATAAACAGAAACTGAGCAGAAGGTATTTTAGGTGAAGAAAACTTCCTGCCAACAAGATCTACCAAGACAGAAATCCTTAAAATTCTAGTGCTCCTTTGCTGAGGTTCTTGCACGAGAGTCACCCAGTCCTTATTCCACAGATCCATCATTGCCCTGTAATTTAAAAGCAAGTGAAAATCAGCACTAATCAGATCAGTATGTGCTAGTAAAAGACAAGCACAGTAAGACAATATATTTTAAATCCATTTAGTGGAGCAGACCTTCAGGATGAGCTTTCTGCTCACTTCCACAGAATATTGTGCCGACAAGAACCTTAACAATACAACTTGCAGCTAAATTATATGACAAGGATTTTGAAATAGAGTCACCAGAAATATCACTTAAACATACTTCAAACTAGTTAATTATGGACATGATGCCCTGACTATAATATTCCCTCAGATGGTCATTGTCATTCGTGGGCTGCTGTGACATTCTTTGATGTAATTTTCATGCACAGTTATCTTCTAATTCACCAATTTATAGAGTGACACACCTCTTCTATGAGAGATGGGGAGGAAGAAGAAGAAAATCCTCTCCTTCTTCAGTCATTTCATCACTATAGTTATCCATGGAAGCATGCCTTGCTTGGAAAGTTTCTGGGAAGTGAGGAAGGTGGATTTGTCTCCACACAGATTCTTTGCAGAGCTACAACATCCTAACTCCTTCTGTTTCACTTACTAAAAGGGTCCACATCAGTGTCTGAAGAGCAATCACTTCTGATTAGACTTAGAAAGCATAAATCTACTTCTCACCTTCACTCCTGTAAACTATACCAACCCTGAAGGCAAAGGGCTTTTGCCTGTGACAAAGTAGTCATTAAAATTGATAAGAGAATTAGGTCATAAATCTGGAAGTCAGCTAATCAATACACATATCAGGTGTCTTGGAATATCCAAATGGGTGGAAACAACAAATTGATGTTTCAAAATTAAAATCTATATTGTCATGACATTACAAGTCAGATTTACAGGAGAAAAAAACAGCAAGAAGGATGGAAGGGCCTTATACATATATGTGCTGGTTCTGGCTGTGATAGAGTTAATTTTCTTCACAGTAGCTGGCATGGGGCTATGTTTTGGGTTTGTGATGAAAACAGTGTTGATAATATAGGGATGTTTTCATTACTGCTGAGCAGTGCTGACACAGAGTCAAGGTCTTTTCTGCCTCTCACCCCACCCCACCAGCAAGGAGGCTGGGGAGGCACAAGAAGCTGGGAGGGGACACAGCCGGGACAGCTGACCCCAACTGACCAAAGGGATATTCCATACCATATGACATCATGCTTAGCATACAAAGCTGGGGGAAGAAGAAGGAAAGGGGGATGTTCCAAGTTATGTTGTTTTTTCTTCCCAAGTACCTGTTAATGCATGATGGAGCCCTGCTTTCTTGAAAATATCTGAACATGTGCCTGCCAATGAGTTTGCTTTCCTTGCATCTGTGGCTTTTGCTTTCCCTACTAAACTGTCTTTATCTCAACCTACGATTTTCTCACTTTCACTCTTCTGATTCTCTCCCCCATCCCACCAGGGAGGGGGAGTGAGCAGCTGTGCGGGGCTTAGTTACCGGCTGGGGCTAAACCACTTGCATTTATTTGTGAGCGTGGTCCTCAAAGCCCAAGTTTATTTTGTGAGGAAATGAAGAAGAAAGAATTTAAACAATTGGTAGGAGAGTTGTCTGTGTATCATACTCCAGAAGTAAAAAGCAGAAGGAAATATTTCCTTCTCCTTCCCAACTTGACACATATAATAGAGTCTTTTAATGCAGCTCCGTATGTGCGGCTGTGTGTAATAGAGTGAAGCTCAGTCACTGAGATGGGAACCACTGCAGATCACAACTAAAGTGGATGGCATGTCAAGATCTTAAATGTCAGAGAGAAGCCAGCAGTCAGTCATCAAAAATGACTAAAAAATTCATTGATTGAATTGCATCTTACCCAGTAAGGCTTTGTATGAATGAGGTGGGATCTTTTTAATTTAAAAAAAAAATCTCTTCCCAAAGCAATCTGACTATCGCTATCTCAGTTGGACTTGGATAACATGGTGGTATAAATACAGACACCTTCAGACCTGGTTCAACAGTTGGTCAACTGTCCTACCAAAAATATTACTACACACAGGGAGACACAAGCATTAACCCTTAATGGGTTTGCGTAGGCAGACTACAGCATCCAAATCACACTAAATTCACAGGTATGCTGACAGAAATCTGTTCTAGAAAGAAGGTTTAGTTTTTAGTAAGACCTTCAACATTTTTTGACCCACCATGCTTGGTGCATTCATATATGTATATTTCTAAGCTCTGGAACTAAGTGTTTATAGCAATTTCAGCTCTGGGAGTCCAGAAAAGGGAGACTAGGGTGGGTTGGCAACAATGTGTGGTCAAACCGAGTTCACGTACACATGTTGCATGCATCAACCCAAGAGGCCTTCTACCGCTGGCTGTATCAGTCCTGACCCCATCAAACCATGCTGTTGGTAACAGAGCTTCTTCAGCTGTGATGCTGAAATAGCTTATCAAATAATGCACCAGCATCTCCATTACTTAGTTGGTTTAAATTAAGATTATCTGTATGAATGGAAAGAAAAAGCACACTGTGGTTTAAGTGCAGGTATCAGTCTTAAGATAGTGTCATGGTTCAGCCTCACTTGGCAACTAAACACCACGCAGTCACTCACTCACTCTCCCCACCCCTGTGGGATGGAGAAGAGAATCGGAAGAGCAAAGGCAAAAAAAAAAACCCAAACATGTGGGTTGAGATAAGAACAGTTTAATAATGAAAATAGAATAATAATTATAATAATGATTATTATTATAGCAATAATAATAATGATAATATAAGAAAAAGGAAAGGGAAAAAGGGAAAAAAACAGAAACACAAACAATACAACCGCTCACCACCCGCCAACCGACGCTGCCGGTCCCCGAGCCGCAATTGCTGCTTCCCTCTCCCCGGCCAGCTCCTCAGAATGCAAGAGTTCTGACTGGGCAGGGCCAGCTCGCCTGGCAGATCCCCTAGTGTTGACTAACCACGTGGCTTTTGCTACATGTGTATCCCAGTGTTTAAATGTTCCACACACACCCCCATTGATCTCAGTGTAGTCTTCAATAGTCCATTGTATGTTTCAATTTTCCCAGAGGCTGGTGCGTGACAGGGGATGTGATACACCCACTCAATGCCATGCTCTTTGGCCCAGGTGTCTATGAGGTTGTTTCAGAAATGAGTCCCGTTGTCTGACTCAATTCTCTCTGGGGTGCCGTGTCGCCACAGGACTTGTTTCTCAAGACCCAGGATAGTGTTCCGGGCAGTGGCGTGGGGGACAGGATATGTTTCCAGCCAGCCAGTCATTGTTTCTACCATTGTAAGCACATGGCGCTTGCCTTGGCGGGTCTGTGGGAGTGTGATATAGTCAATTTGCAAGGCCTCCCCATATTTATATTTCAGCCATCGTCCCCCATACCACAGAGGCTTTACACGCTTCACTTGCTTGATTGCAGCGCATGTGTCACATTCGTGGATAGCCTGTGCAATAACATCCATGGTCAAGTCCACCCCTCGATCACAAGCCCACCTGTATGTTGCATCTCTCCTTTGATGGCCTGAGGTGCCATGGGCTCACCGAGCTAGAAATAGTTCACCCTTATGTTGCCAGTCCAGATCCACCTCAGCCACTTCAATCTTGGCAGCCTGATCCACCTGCTGGTTGTTCTAATGTTCTTCAGTGGCCCGACTCTTGGGGACATGAGCATCCACATGACGTACCTTTACAACCAGGTTCTCTACCTGGGCAGCAATATCTTGCCACAGTGTGGCAGCCCAGATGGGTTTGCCTCTGTGCTGCCAGTTGCTTTGCTTCCACTGCTGCAGCCAGCCCCACAGGGCATTTGCCACCATCCAGGAGTCAGTATAGAGATAGAGCACTGGCCACTTTTCCCATTCAGCAATGTCTAAGGCCAGCTGGATGGCCTTTGCCTCTGCAAACTGGCTCGATTCACCTTCTCCTTCAGCAGTTTCTGGGACTTGCTGTATAGGACTCCATACAGCAGCCTTCCATCTCCAGTGCTTTCCCACAAAGCGACAGGACCCATCAGTGAACAGGGCGTATTTCTTCTCATTTTCTGGCAGTTTGCTATACAGTGGGGCTCCTTCAGCACATGTCACCTCCTCCTCTGGTGATAAACCAAAATCTTTGCCTTTTGGCCAGTCCATAATCACTTCCAAGATTCCTGGGCGACTGGGCTTTCCTATTCGAGCCCACTGGGTGATCAGTGCAACCCATTTACTCCATGTAGCATCAGTTGCATGGTGTGTAGAGGGGACCCTCCCTTTGAACATCCAGCCCAGCACTGGCAGTCGGGGTGCCAGGAGCAGCTGTGCCTCAGTACCAACCACTTCTGAAGCAGCTCAAACCCCTTCATATGCCACCAATATCTCTTTTTCAGTTGGAGGATAGCGGGCTTCGGACCCTCTGTATCCCCGACTCTAAAACCCTAGGGGTCAACCTCAGGTCTCTCCTGGCACTTTCTGCCAGAGGCTCCAGGTAGGGTCATTCTCCCCAGCTGTGGTGCAGAGCACATTCTTTACATCTTGTCCTGAATGGACTGGCCCAAGGGCCACTGCATGAACTATCTCCTGTTTAATTTGTCCAAAGGCTTGTCATTGCTCAGGGCCCCATTTGAAATCATTCTTCTTCCGGGTCACTTGATAGAGGGGGCTTACGATCAGACCCACAATGCCCAAGAAAGCTTGTGTTTCCTTTTTGCTAGTTGGTGGAGACATGGCTGCTATTTTGTTGATCACATCCATTGGAATCTGATGACGACCATCTTGCCATTTGACTCCTAAGAACAGGATCTCTTGTGTGGGTCCCTTAATTTTACTTTGGTTTATGGCAAAACCAGCTTTCAGAAGGATTTGGACAATTTTCTTCCCTTTCTCAAAAGCTTCTTCTGTTGTATTGCCCCACACCATGATGTCATCAATGTATTGTAGGTGTTCGGGAGCTTCTCCCTGTTCCAGTACAGTCTGAATCAGTCCATGGCAAATGGTAGGACTGTGTTTCCACCCCTGGGGCAGTTGATTCCAGGTGTACTGGATGCCCCTCCAAGTAAAAGCAAACTGTGGCCTGCACTCTGCTGCCAAAGGGATGGAGAAAAACACATTAGCAATATCAGTTGTGGCATACCACTTGGCTGCCTTGGACTCCAGCTCATATTGAAGTTCTAGCATGTCTGGCACAGCTGAGTGACTTCATTCAGGCCACGATAGTCTACTGTTAGCCTCCACTCTCCATTAGACTTCCGCACTGGCCATATGGGACTGTTAAAGGGTGAGTGGGTCTTACTGATGACTCCTTGGCTCTCCAGTCGGTGAATGAGCTCATGGATGGGAATCAGGGAGTCTTGGTTGGTGCGATATTGCTGCCAGTGCACTGTTGTGGTGGCGATCAGCACTTTTGTTCTTTGACCCTCAGCAACCCACAACAGAAGGGTCCTTTGAGAGGCCAGGCAAGGTAGACAACTGTTTAATTCACTCCATCTCCAAGGCAGCTACACCAAAAGCCCACTTGTACCCTGAAATACCCTCTCCTGAGACAGTCTATGCCAAGGATGCACGGAGCCTCGGGGCCAGTCACGATGGGGTGCTTTTGCCACTCATTCCTGGTTAGGCTCACTTCGGCCTCCAATACAGTTAGCTCTTGGGATCCCCCTGTCACTCCAGCAATGCTGATGGGTTCTGCCCCTGTACAGCTTGATGGCATTAGGGTGCACTGTGCGCCGGTGTCCACTAGAGCTTTATACTCGTGTGGGTCAGATGTGCCAGGCCATCGGATCCACACAGTCCAGTAAACCCGGTTATCCCTTTCCTCCACCTGGCTGGAGGCAGGGCCCCTCTATTCCTGATCATAGTATTTGCTACTCACTTCTTGTAAATACGAATCACAAGTGTCTCTGTTAAGAGCAGAAAGAAAATCAGCGCTTCTGCTCCTCTGTTTGGGGAATTTCTTACTGGAAACTGGAGCAGCAGCTTTCCTGGAGGAAAACCCCCGGATGATTGTTTTTCCTTGCAGCTCACATACACGTGCCTCTAGGGTTGAGTTAGGTTTTCCATCCCACTTCTTCATGTCCTCTCTGTGGGCACGCAGGTAAAACCATAGGGTGCCCTGTCATGTATATCCTTTCTCTCACACCTGACAGGAGTGCCACCTCCAAAGGCTGAGGGCTTGTTTCCCTTTTCCAACTGCTTTGTCAATGTCCCCTTCCCCAGAAAGGGACCCCAGTTGTTTGGCTTCCTTCCCCTCTAATTCCAGGCTACTGGCCCTGTTTTCCCAGCATCGGAGCACCCAGGTGACAATGTGCTCACCTGAATGATGGCTGAAATCTTTTCACATATCTCGCAACTCACTCAAGGACAGGGATCGGGTAGTTTCTTGTAGAAGTTCTTCCTCTTCCTCCTCCTCCTCCTCTCCTCGTTATGACTCTGCTTCTTCATCATCTCTTTCTAAACAAGTTTACTTTCTCTTCCAAGATTTCTTCATGTGTATAGGGGCGACTGATATTGGCACGGGTTGGTCCTTTGATTCAGCTGCAACGCCTGTCACCGGGGTTGGAGTAGCTGCAGTGTCTGTCATGAGGGTTTGAGTGACCGCTGTGATTGTCGCTTTCCTTGTCTTTGTCTTTTTAGATCCAGAGGCCTTCTCTTCCCCTTGGCGGTACTGGATAGTGTTAAACAGGGCCTGATAGGCATGGGCCAGGCCCCAGGACATTGCAGTGATTTGTATCTCTCTGGAATTACCAGGGTGACAACATACTTCCTCCAAATATTCTAATTTTACAGGATTCTGTACTTGTTCAGGGGTGAAGTCCCACAACACTGGGGGTGCCCACCGTCTTAGTCATTTGCCCATACTATCCCACATACCCTGCCACACATAGCTATTGAGCCTTGGGGCAGATCTCTGGATGATATTCTTAAATTGCTTATTAACCTTAGACAGAACTGAAACCATCTGCCAAAGCAATACCAGCAGATGTATCTTAACTACCCAAGGATGTTCAAAATACTGAAAAGTTGTTGTAATAAAGGAGGCATTATAGAAGAGGGTAGCTAAGGTGCCATTCTGTATTTCCTCCATAATAAACCTCTCAGAGGAGGAGGTATAATTGCTAATTGTCTCCATGAGGTGGTAGCTGAAGTACAGTAGCGGCTTCCATGCAAGACCCAAATAGCTGATAACGATCAAGGCCAGTGTTTTAATAAAAAATCTCCTAGGCAAAACATCTCTAGTCACTGCAGAGCACAGCAAACTACAAAAACCAACAGCAATTTTTAACGTGTCCTTCACAATCAGCATGGTGTAGACTGGACAAACTAATATTGAGAACAGATGAATCAATGCTGTGCCCCGCAACTGTTATTGTCTCAAATCCTTCATGCCACATGTTGGGCACCAAAAAGGACTGTTGTGGTTCAGCCTCAGTCAGCCACTAAACACTGCGCTGCCGATCGCTCATTCCACCCACGCCACCCCTGTGGGATGGGAGAGAGAATCAGAAGAGCAAAAGCAAAAAAAAGAATAAAAACTTATGGGTTGACATAAGAGCAGTTTAATAATTAAAATAAATTAATAATGATAATAATAATTATTATAGCAATAAAAATAATGATAATATAATAGGAAAAGGGAAAAAGAGGAAAACCAGAAACACAAACAATACAACCACTTACCACCCACCGACCGACGCTGCCCGTCCCTGAGCTGCGATTGCTGCCTCCCTCCCCTGGCCAGCCCCTCCCAGGTAACATACTGGGCATGACGTTACATGATATGGAATATCCCTTTGGTCAGTTTGAACCCGCTCTCTCAGCTGTGCCCCCTCCCCTCCCGGCTTCTTGTGCACCCGGCAGAGCATGGGGAGCTGGAAAAGTCCTTGAGTCTAGTACAAGCACTGCCCAGCAACAACTAAAACATCGGTGTGTTACCAACATTGTTTTCATGCTAAGTCCGAAGCACAGCACTATGCCAGCTGCAGTGAAGAAAATTAACTCTATCCCAGCTAAAGCCATGACAGATAGAAATGACTAGCTAAAATTTGATGGCCTGCAATAGGTTAGATTAGATTATCATAATTAACCCTTCTGGCCTTAAAAATCTATTAATTTTTAATTTAAAAAAAAAGAATTTAAATCAAACTCTGTTTTGTCTTTTTTATGCTGCTGCATTAAGATGGATTATCAGGACCTGTTATGTAAAATATTTCAACAAAATCTTGCAGAATAACTTTTGAAGAGAATTTTATGTCTGTGGACAGGCCTAGCAATACCCTTCATTTTTAAAATTTTATTCACCTTCTAAAATCTCTCTCTCTACAGACTTAAGCCTCAAAATTCATAACTCAATACTCCTAATATTGCATTATATACTTGAAAGTGTAAATGAAAAACTAAGCTGCTATGTGAAATTTCCCAGACCACAGCTCCTATGAGATGCTTGCATCTCACTGGGCAATGTATATTATTTGTTCCTACCTGAAGATATCATAAGCAGAGAAGGGGCACTTCCTTGACTCTGAAGCCATGCAATTCTCTCACACTGTCCGTGGATTTGCTAAATGAGACAAAGTTCCCAAAATCTCTTATCTGTGAAGTCAAACAACACCATATTTTTTAAAGTAACACAAGGGCTACGTTCTGTGTCAGAGCGGAATAATAAGGCCAAAGAATTTGCAGGAGCAGTTTGTAGAGGATAGTGGAAATACCTCTTAGCATTTTGCCCTTTTCTCCACCCATCTTTCTCTATGCACAGTTGCGTCAAATTCAATTTTTTGCACTTCCTGTCCTGTCATCATTTTTCTATATCATCTGAAACTCAGATTTCCCCTCTGCTTTTTCTCATGATAACCAATCCAGGTTGAAAGAGGAAAGTGATAAATTCTGCTGTTCTGTCAGACTTTTAAACCCACAGTACTTAAGCAAATACTAAATTGGTTGACCACAGAATGGACAAAAATCCATTAATGTGTGCATAGTCCTTCTGGAAATAAGGCTTAATCTAACCTGCTTTTTAGCAACTCCAGTAGCAACCCCAATGGCAGCCATGATGATATCCACTCTGTAGTGAAAGAGCATTAACAGCATTTTATATTTATATTTTCTGCTGCAGCACCGGCATTTTTAATTTAATTTCAATTCTCATTACATAAGGTCTGATTGAAAGTAACAAACCTAAAAAGGAATGTGATCTCATTTAATTGTAGTGCTTGGTTACACTTCATTTTTAAAGGTTGCTTTCACTTTATTTTATATAACTGGTATTTTTTTTTATGACAAATAGTAACGGGGTTCATTTAAAATCCTACTCAGCAACTTGATATGCCTCACTACCAGAAAGTGCAAACAGTGAAGGAATTATGGGCTTCATTTATCTTTCCCTTTTTATCAGCCGTGTGTTACATTCAGAAACTCACTTATTCTGAGTGCTGTTGGCTCAACTTCTTTTGGAGCTGGCATATGTTACACTGCGATGATTGATCATTGTGTATTGCTGCAGTGCTATGACAAGGGGATGAATAGAGAATGAAGAAGTGTTTCTGGGAAAGGAAGGCCAAAATATACCCAGTTTAAGACTAATTACAATAGTGCTTATCACTGAAGACTTATGAAATACAGACCAAGAGCATAATGACAAGCAGCCTGGTTGTTACAGATCACACAGTACTGTCATTAACAAAAAAGACATAAACCTCAACATCCATATGAGGTGGGTAAAATTATCTTTCATTCATTTTGTAGACAATTAAAGACACAGAGATTAAATAACTCAAGTAAGGTGATGTAGCAAGTCAATGGCAGTGTCAGGAATACAACACACTCTATGCCAAGTGCTCTTGTCACTGAGACACTGGCCTAGGAATGGGCTCCAACCTGATCAGAATTAAGACATCCCATAGATTCTGCTTACAGGCAGGGTTCTGAGTGGCTTGGCATGTGCATTCCACTGCAAGAGGTGGTTCACATCAATCCCTGGCCCTGCTCCACAGCTAATGCAGGGGCCACGACCACTTCTTTCCTCTCGTTTCATTCTCCAACTTGACAGTTCTCTCTTCAGGGATTATTAAATATGATTGTACTATATATTTCAAAAGGCAAAAAGCTCATGGCTTTTTTCAGTAGGAGGGCATTGCACAGTCAAACAACAAAGATAGGATTTCTGCGTGTTACTTCTTCAACACAACTCTACTGTTATACAGCCAGTCAATGTCACTCAGCATTCCTATCTTGTAAGGCAGAATCATGTAAAAAAGAAGACTTAGTATTAGTGACCTACTAGTGGAAAAGGACAAGGATGGGCAGCAAATAGATTTAAAAACCTATATCCAATCATTTGTGAGAAGTGAGATGTAAAAATATGAGCAATAACGGATAACTGAACAGATGGGTTATTATCTCCACTGAAACACAGCATTTCCTCAGGTGAAGGGCTTTACTGGTTGACCAAGACTGGCACTTTGCTCTCAACATTGGCCATTACTAAGTCCTCAATTTAAAAAAAAAAAAAAAAAACAAAAAAACAAACAACAGGCATGATATACATAGCCATTGAGAATTCTCTTTGACATGTGATGATCGGTCATATTTTTGAGTCAAGGAAGGCACACTCTCTTGAAATTTTTCCAGTGCATTTTGGTTTGAAAACACAATCCTTCAAACAAAGATAATTTTAAGCCCAGGTTCAGATTAAAGTAATCAGCAGACTCAGAAGTCAATGCAAACAGGAGATTTTGATGTAATAAAAGCATCAAAATCTAAGCAGAGCAGATACAGAGAAAGTCTTTGAAGGTGTTGGTCCTAAACTAGTAATCCTGAAGGAAGAAATTTACCCATTGTCCCCATATATCTGCAGCATGAGTCTTCTGGAAGGATCCTCTGAAAGAAAGATATTTGCAGTCAGCTTCAGTTTTCCCTCTTGCCAGCTTAGATGAGAGAAACACAAAGTCAGGCTGTGGGAAATGGAGGCCAGGAAACAAAAATTGTTTTGATTAAAAAAAAACAATACCAAAATGGAGGAAGTCTTTTCTAAAGGTTATCTCGGTCCCAGAAACAGACTGATCCAGCTGGATGTATTTACCCTGAGATTTTTCAAGAGTTTGGATGTGGATTGAAATTTTGTGCCATGGTTCGATTTGATTTCTAACCTGACCAAGCAGTAATTTCGATCATTTCATATTTCTCCACATTGCAAAACCTTCAGTAATAATATTTGAACCAATTTTGTCCCCTTAATGATGTTTACACTGTAACAGTGTCCCAGGGCCAAACCTATCACTTCCCACTGCCTTATTAAGGGTGGAGGGGAGCGTGGGCGATGTTTCATCAAGACATCTTGTGTAACATAACAATTTTTTTCTATTAGTGTACACAGAAAGAGTCAGGTTGTGGAACTGTTAAATTGGATTTTAAATGCTTTGACAGATGTTACATTTTAAATGGGATTAACCTCTCTCTTCAACCTCCAAAGTCTGAACAAATTATTAAATATATCCTATGATGGTATCAAGAACGAACAGTTAGAATCCACCAGGTGAAAACTTCAGTGCCATAGCCTTAAGCAATGCACAGCTAGACAGGGAGCAGAGAAGAAAAATGGCATGGATAATTATGAAATATATTAATAGACTCAGCCGGAAACAGAATCTCCATGCTCCATTAAGAAGATGCAAAGGCACGTGGCAGCAAGCTCTGATGCACCAGGTATATTATGGAAAAACCAGAAGAGTGGTATTTCTTCAAGAGCAGAAGCCCCAGGGAAGAAATCATCCTCTTCTTTCATAAGCTTGTGTCAGAGTCCCAGACAGTCTGCTGGGAAATTTATCTTTCTACCCATCTAAATTTTCTCTCTTGCGGCAGCAGAATGAAACTCTGTGGAGGCAGCTTGTATTTAAGATTGATCAGAAAACAATACTTCTCTGTCAAACAGCCAAGGTTTTGAAAGAAGTTTTCATTGCACATCAAGAGAAGCTGTGGATTTTTTAATTATTTTAGATTGGAGGGGAGAGGTTGTGTTTTACGTTTTCTTGTTGCTGTTTCTTTGATGGAAAACAGTGTACCACCCCAAAACATCCAGCTGTTCATGGGATAAGGCAGCTGCATGGATTTATGAGAACTTCAGGTTTTAGGCCAATGTCCTAAGCACCAAGCTACTGGCCACACTGACAAGGGTTGGTGGTTCACTGTTTCACTGAGGTCTAACCCAAATTCCACATCAGAAATCTTCTTGAGAAAATAATTTAGTCAAAATTCATATATTTCTATGAAGAACTTCAATTTTATACTGAGTTCTCTAACAAAAGATACTTTGCTGAAAACATCCTTCTCAGTCTTCTCATGGACCAAAAATATCTTTATTTTCAATAGCCACAAGATAAATCGCTGCCCTCATCAACATCAAGGTCTCTGCCATAGCCATTTCCAGACAAATCAGGACAAAGCAGGGCAAAGGCTATCGCTGCCTTCAAAATCCCACTCCATGCCTTTCTTTCTTTCTTCCTGCTGCTGCTAGAGACAAATGATTTAAAGAGCTGTATTACTTCAAAGCAGATTGAAATTCTCATCTTCTTAAAAACAACAAAACAAAATAACCTTGAAGGGAAATAAATCCAGAACATAACCTCTGCGTCACTGCCGCTAGCATCCTGTTTTCTTCCTTTGAGCTTCTCAAGCTTTGCCCTCTCTTCCCTCCTCCTGCCTGAAAAAGGTGCTGTTCATTTAACCTCACAAGAAGGGGTCTGTGTTTTTCTCTGTTTTAAAAAAAGACAAGCAGACAGGCACCAAAAAAACCCATAAAGCCAGTATTTCTGAAAGATCCAGGCAACAAAACACAGGGCCTTTCATAGCTAGCTTTGTTAGCAACAAGTTCTCCTCCTTACGAGAAGGGTGTAGGGTAAGCTCAGCAAACAAATGCCACAGGCACAAAACCACACACACTGCCTGGCCTCGCCACTGGCTGTCTGAAGATCAAGAAGTGTCTGAGCCCTGCAGGCCTGACTGCAACCTCTACCAGGAGCCCATTAGGCAGAAAGCAGAGAAGGAAGGAGGACCTTCTGTGTCTGTGCAGAGAAGCGAAGAGTTAGAGAAGATACAGGGTTACCGTGGATGCAACAGACTGCAGGAATGGCAGGAGTCCTCTAAGCATGGGTGCATTTGTCACACCTACCTGCCTGCCTGCCATTGCCAGACCCCATCACTTCACATCTGCCCATATCCATAAACAAGTTATTCTCCAGCAACAGTAGCTCTTGGCTTAAGAGACAGCTTTGATGGGCGTGTGAAAATCAGATTAGAATTATCAATATACCGTACCTGAAGATCTAGGTCTCTGTGCATGCAAACTACACTTCCAGCCAAAAATGTGTTTCATATCTTTTTCTAGCACTCAGAAAATAAAATAACTTGTTACCAGTGAGATGATGCAGTTATTCCAGTAGCTCAAAGTGGTAGGAATGAAGCCATGCCTATGATCCACAGTGAGACAGTTACACAGGTTTTATAGAAACCAGGCAATATCAAATATTATCTGTTCAACAAAGGTAGTGAAAAATGAAAACGATTCTTTCACACTGTTTCAGGAATCTCTCATCAGAAATTCATCTGATGGTGTTCACATTCCTGTTGGCAGGCTATGACATGACAGGTGTTATGTGGAGTATACTCATATGAATGTCTGAAAAAAACAAATTCTTGACTTCAAAATTCATTTAATTGCAAAACTGAATTTGTTTCATGTTCAGGCTTCTCAGTAGTGTCTTCTGTGAAGAGTGTAGCATTAGCTATTAAAAAGCTAGGCTTTGAAGATATCTACAGTTGATATAGATACGGATGAAAGAAAATTTTCTAATGAAAGAACAAGTTCAGGTTATCTAATTTTGAAAAAATGGTATCATAGTGTAGGTGACTGACTATCCAATTTTAAGATTCAGTTCCAGTATGAGAATAAAAATTCCCAGTGAAGAGTCATAAGATATCCATGGGTAGATATTAGTTTTTACAAAAGATTTACCAAATCTTAATAGTCAAATTCATTTAAAGCAGCAGTGTTCCAGACAAAAAAATTGCAACAGGAAAAAAGTCTTCATTTGTAAAATAAATTGTTCATTGTGAATGGTTTCTCCAGATGAAATTTCCATTTTGAATAACTGATTTCATTATTTCTCGGTTTCCAATGTTCTTTTCTTCTCCCCCTGCAGAAAAGCTTTCTTCATTTTCACACAGGAAAATATATAAAGTCAAGACTGTTTATTACCTGACATGTACCAGTTTGAAAATAAAACAAAGGAATGTATTTTTAAAACAATAAATTTCCAGTATGTTTACCCCTTGTATAAACAAACAGAGCTGGAGTTTGCAAGAAATATTAAAGTTAATTTAAATTGCAAATCTGACCTTATTAAAATGACTTTTCAGAGAGCTATAAACAAACAGTGTGTGAGCTGGTAATGTAGCCAAAATAACAGAACAGATTCTCAACTAGCATTATAATTAAAGTAAAAAAATACTGTTTTCACAGTTCTAAAAATCTCAGGAAGGGAAGAGGAGTGGGGAAAATGTTTTAAGGAAAACTCAAGGTGGGGAAAAAAAGTGTTCCTGTTGGATGTCTTCTTTAAGAATTCTTGGGACATTTACTCTTTCAAACTCAAATTCTGATGAACAGCTTGAAAATGTTAATAAGCACTTACTAGTTTAATGTGTTTTGAATACTTTTCTCCTACAGCTACTACATTGCCTCTTAATGTTTGAAGAACAACCATTAAGATTTACTGCATTTTCTGTGAGAATAAAAATGGAGCAATTAAGACTGTGCTTGTATCTGCAATGGATGTGGAGAGCTAATAAATTTCAGAATTAAAAGCCAACAGATAAGCTGGGCTGGTTTCATGGTTTATAGAAAATCTATACCTGAAGGTCTATTTAAACCAGTGCTTTGTTAGCAAGCAAATTGTTTCCTTTTACTTAGAAAAATAATACAGGCTGCAGACGACCAGGGAAATTAGATGGAGCAGAGGCAAAAACTCAACAGGATACTTCTACCCCCCAAAAGTCTTACATGATTATGGCTTTTTGGTACAGCATGCATGGCTCTCAGTAAGTGTAAAGGAGTACCAGCACTCTGTGTGTAGGTGTTCTCTGATCACAAATGGATTTTTATTCATGCCCGTTTTTACTCATGTCCATGTCAGAATGGTTTGTGCATTTATTTCATTGAAGTTAGTTTAAAATACATTTATTTTAATGTAATAAAGTTAGTTACTTAACTATGTTGTCAAGGGTACATTCTCATCTGGACTCTGCATCCAAACAGAAAATGGCCAAGGACTATTTTACTGGTAGAAAAGGAGTAAACCAAATACTAACATGGACAGTGATCCTCTAAGGCTACTTCAGGCAGGGTTGTAGAGCAGAGGTTCTCTTTATTTGAATATCTATATGGGGATTGTTAGTATTTTGTAAGACTGGATTTGGTTGTCAGTTGGTTTCCCATTTTGGTGGAGCATTCAGGGAGGGAATAGCAGTGAACAGAGTCAAGGTGGTGTTTCTCATATGTAATGTTTCTTATGGCTTCACAAACACAAAACCTCCTCAGACTCTCCAGCAAGCAGAGGAAGATATTTCTCCAATGTCTAGAGCTGTGCCTGAAAAGCACCACCTAGCCTCTGATAAAAACTTCTTCAGTCCTTACTGTAGCAAAAGCAGCACAGCAATTCTTTTTGCAGGGCCTTTTTTCATGTCAGGGTGGTGCCTAGTGTGAGTATGTACAGCTACTCATCCACATCTCTGGGCTTTGAGGCAGTTTCTGGGTCTCCAGGGAGGAGGACTTGCATGAAACCTCCCTTTCACTGCCTCTGCTTGGGTTGAAAATATCAGAATCCCCTCCATTTGCAGCAGTTGGGTGCTTTCCACATCAGCACAAACTAAGTGCAAATACAAACCAAGAAAAGATGAAACAAGAAAGATAACCAAGCTATTATAAATCCTGAAAAAAGTTGTCAGACCTGGTGCAAATTCTGGATTAGGTTTTTGGTAGGTCTGTCTGTTTGCAAAGGAATTCCCAAAATTACTTTCTTTATGTGCTGCAGGAGTCTGAACAACAGTAAACAAAGTTTGCGTGGATCATTCTTTTCACAGGGTACTTATTTTGGCTAAAAGCATCCCAGCCTCAGTCATCCACTCTTTTTCCCACTGAACTAAAAAATGAACCATTTCCCTCCAAAACAAAGAGGCAAGACAGAGCAGGAAGGCAGACGTGCTAGAAATTATAAGGTTGAAAAGATATTATTTTATGTTAACTAAGTTGTTTCTTTTCCCAGAATCCTTCTGGGTTTAAGCTTCAAATCCCCCATTAGCTACGTGCAAAACCCGAAAACCTGGGTTTATAAGATTATATGGGTATGATGACCGTGTAGTTTCTTTCTCTAGGTCCTCTATACTGAACCTGAATCTACTTCGACTGAGAATTAATCCTGACATCTCAGTGTGAGGCTCCAGTTGAATTGCAAGCTGCAGAGCGCAGGCCTGTAGTCAGTACTACCCTGCAGTTCCTCTGGCCTGCTTTTCAGGCCCCTTTATCTATTCTCTCTTCTACCTCACCCATAAGTGCTCTATGAAGTGCTGGCCTAAAGACTATGGGCTATCAGGCTGCACCAAGCTTTTGGTTACTTCTGGCATAAAACCAACAGGGATCACAGTCTGACAAAATGCATCGTCGGTATAACAGTATAACAAGATCAAACAAAGTTACCAAGTGCTAACAGTGAATTCAAAAATTCAAGTACCCACCACATGACAAAGGAGCTAAGGCTCCTGCCTAGCTCCTTATGCTCTAAAGTCTGCCTGGGTCTTCCTTCTCATCTGGAAAAGTGCCTTCAGTTCCTTTTGGCATCTGAACAAATACAGCCTCCTTTTTAGATCAAGGATAAAGCAAAAGAAATGGTAATTTAGAACATACACACCCTTCCCCCCAACCCTTTCACTGAGAAAGGAGAGAGCAGCAGATGCACATCAGTGTCAGACGTGCAGGAATGTGAGCCATGTGGGGATAGATCCAGGGACAGGGATGGAGAGGAAATGTAATTGGATCTGAAGCCTCTGCCAAGGAAGTGCTACCTGCATCTGTATCATTATTATGAGAGAAATGCAGCCTAAGAGAGTATTTTCAATACTACAGAAGATGGAATGATTATTATGGAAGATCCTGTGTTTTAGGGGATGATATTACTAAAAGAAGCTACCACACATCTTTAGTTCCCTTTCATTCATACCTTTTTTTGCCATGTGTTACCAGATGAATGTGAAGTAGCCCAAGCAGGACCATTAAATACACATCCAACATTAATTCCACCTTTTTAAGTGGAAAAAAAAGAAAAGATTCAAAATCAGGACTGCAGGTATGGCACATGTGACTACATGAATCAACACATACTCTGTCACACCAAGAAGGTTCTCAGAGACTTAAACTGATATCAGTATTATCCAGGCAGGTCTGATTACAAGACTTGGAAGCTGTATGAAGTAGACATGCCTTAGTGGCGGCAATATTAATCTGCATTTACAATACACTGTAAACATGTTGAGGGCTGAGGGGAAAGGCCACCTTATTAGCTCAAATATCTGAATTCTAGTTCAGCTTCCTGATAAAGTTGATCTTATTCTAGGCTGGCTAATTTTTCACATGGGAAAAAGTAAGATAGACGTTCCTGGGCTGGTAACTTCCATTGATTGTTTCCATTTGTCAGTGTGAAAATCAGTCAAACAGCAACAAAAGATTTCCTTTTCACAGTTTTCCTGCAGCTGAAAAATTGCTCCTCCTTCCAAGCAGGATGTCCAGCAGATTAAAAAACAGTATAAAGTTTCCCTCAGTCACAGATAACATTTGTATTACTAGCAGATAGCCCAACTGCATTCTGACCTGTTACAGACCACGGAACGGGGGTACACACGTCACGATTAGGGTCATGTGAGTTAGGACATATGATGGTATTCAGTGAGGTCACGAAGAAGGAAAAAAGAAGATGCTGAAGCCAGGCTCTCAGAGGTAAGAGACTCCCAAATGGTGATTACATTTGCAGGGTCACATTTGGCCCTCTCATGTATCAGTCTCTTGCCTGATTCCCAGATCAAAGGTCCTTCCCCAGCTCTACCGCCAGGCTCCCTGCCCAAACTACACCAGATTTTTGCCCCATCTACATTTAGATCAGAGAGCTGCCCTACAGCACCACTGTCTGGAGAGTCACAGAGACTTCACAAGTGAAATCATGCTGCATAGCTCTGACTGGAGCACATTTTATGAGAATAGGAAATAGGTGACTAATCAGTCATTTGAAAGAAATACAAGGCAATGGAGAATGCTCAGAGAGATGCAGAATTTCAGCTTAAAACCATAAATACTTGTGCCCTGGGCATGGAAAATGAATTATTGCCTTCCTCTTTGCATCAGTCTTTTATACATATTAGAAGATCAAACAGCCACACATTCATTTTTTTCCTCACAACCCATGTTTCTCTAGGCTCTTGATTATTTCCATGCTCTTCCCTGCAATTACATCCACATATTTCTTTGCAAACATACAATTTACACTAATAGTCAGTAGATGGGATGACCAAACCCTCCAAACTGAAGAAAAAGAACAGCTCTCAAAAAAGACTGAATTTCCTACTTGGACTTCAAGTTTTAAGGAAGGCAATTGTTTCTACCATCCACAGGTATAACAATAAGTAGCAAACCTCTCTGGGCTTATTTCTAAAACTATTCTATACACTGATTCATCTGAAGTAGAGAGACATGGGAACTCTGAAAAGAAGGAAAAATGTGAAATATTTAACTTAGAGCAGAATAGAATAGAATAGAATAGAATAGAATAGAATAGAATAGAATAGAATAGAATAGAATAGAATAGAATAGAATAGAATAGAATAGAATAGAAATTTCAGTTGGAAAGGACCTACAAAGATCACCTTGTCCAAGTGCCTGACCACTTCAGGGCTGACCAAAAGTTAAAGCAAATTATCAAGGGCATTGTTCAAATGCCTCTTCAACACTGACAGGCTTGGGCCATTGACGACTTAAATTATGGGACCAACAGTACCCACAGTTTAGACGGATGATACAAGATCTGTCTGCAAGAAGAAATGGCCCCCTAAAACACATGATGTCTGAAAAGCCCAGTGTGTGGGATTACCGCTCTGGAAATAAGGGAGCCCATTGTCTGAACCCAAAGTGGAACAAGGCTGGCATACAGGTATCCTTGAAGATACATCTAAATCCTGTCTTCAACTTACAACATTGTTACCACCTCCCCTATTCAAAACCTTTCCCCAGAAGGCACTGACTTGCTCAGAGGCAAGATGAGTTAAACCAGCTTTGTGGTTTGCCCTGCGTACTAACCCTGCTTCTGAGATTAAAACACTGTGAGAACTTAACTATCAAAGCAGACATCTCTGCGCACCTCTAATGGCATGTGCTGTCTGTCCTACAAGCTTGTTTGTATTTGCAGAGATCTAGAGGAGTTAGGGAATTGCTGTGTTTCCTCCCCAGTGCTTCCCTCCCCTCCTTAGATTTAATAATAGTAATTCACTGTGAACACGGACAAGCACACAGGTTAGAAAGGCTCTGCATGTTAATCCCCGCAGAGAAGTGGTTTTTTGGCTGATATTATAAACTGAGCTATATGCTTTATTCTTATTAAGTTACAAATCATCTACCAACATATATTGTTCCTACTCTCCCACCTCCTTCATGCTGCCCCTACACCAGACTGATGGATACCAGAAGTGAAGGGGAAGACCAAAATCAGACTTCCAAAATGAACTCAGAATGTACACTGCATTGCTGCAAAGCACATTTTGCAAGGAGCACTGAAAGTAATTTCAAGCACAGGAAAAAAAAAAGAAAAATTCCTACATCATGGGAGTGAAATATCCATTGCCAGGATATGCCAAAAATGAGCTGAAGAATTGCACTCACAAGCAGCCACCTGCAACAGCTGACTGTTTCTCTGTTACTGCATTAGATAATTATGAGACCAGGTAAAGCATCAGGTGACACACGAAGGAGGCATTGCAACGATTACATTTCTTTGTTTTTTACTTCTTGGAGTTGTCTGAATTCAGTCAGTTATTATCCAGCAAATATAAGGTACAGTTAAAGACTAAAGGATAATATTCAGCTAGTCTATAGCCCACAATAGGTGAAAATATCAGCAGGAAGAAAACATACCTTGACCGTGAAACAGATTATCAGTTTTTAATAGAACTGGAAATACATTGAAGGTACAGTATATGTATGCTGCGTCGCAGGTAACATTTCATGCAGGTTGTTATGGAAACACATTGTCATTGTCATTGGGGTGGAAACTCTTAGAAAATTGAAGACATCACTTGCAAAAAGCAACAACAGTCATATCCTTACATCTCAAGAGGTGAGCCAGGTATGAACACCCCAAGACAACCCTTTGACACCAAAGAAAGGACGCTCACAGGTAAAAGAGAGAGAGGCACAGACTTGTATGGAGACTTGCTGTTGTCTGAGTTCCTCAGGTACCAGGACAAGAAGTCCTGATACCCTGTGAGTAGCAAAGCAAAATGTAACAGTTCAAGCATGGTTTGGGGTAAGAAAATTGCTGGAAGACTGATGGAGATTGGCTTAGACAAGTACTAAATATAAAGCAAATAGAGTTACTGTTCGATTAATAAAGCAATAGCTCAGGCCCTGGAATAAAGCCAAGCTGCCACATGCTCATTTTGTGGAGAAAAACTGACTTGGATAATAACCTCAGGTGGCTGGAGAGTTCAGTGAGTAGTAAGACGCTAGGACAGACTGACCTGAAGGGCTATCTAGAAATGAATCTACAGAGTCAGCTCAGTTTTGGTGGTCAGCGGAAGGGTGAGTAGGACTTGATGTTTCTCTTCACAAGGACTAAAAAAGAGGTTAGTACTAAGCACTGTTTTAATAGAGGGAGAGCCAACAGGTGAGGATTTGACATTTCTGAGTATAGAGCCAGGCAGAGAAGCTTCCTTTGGTAGAACCTGTGGGATTTCAGGCAATGAGAGCTAAACGTCTCACAAACCCATCAGGCAAATATTTGAAAGAATAATGACACAATAAATGTGGCATTTTATAGCCTCAGCTAATGAGTAGGCTTCAGCACCTACAGCTCTAACATAATTGAAAAGCAGAGCATTACTTAACCTATTTCTTCTCATCAGTGTAGGTGTTTCATCCTCAAGGCTCAGTTCAATCTCCTTCACTCAGTTATTCCACCAGTGATCTGCCAAGAGTATTTCCCCCTTTGCTAGGCTGGTGAATTCTGCCTTCTGTAAAAAAGCAGGACTATTAATTGGAATAATACTCTCTGGGATTATCTTGTTTTTTGTTTTGATGGGTAAGCGCTAGATCCCACTGCCTTTTTCCTCTCTCTTCTGTGGTGATATTAAACATATGCACTGCTTTTACAAGACCCAGCAGAAGTAAAAAATTGTTTTCATGCACGTTTTGCAATAGTTCTTTTTAGAATAAAAATAGAAAAATAGGTGGACTAGGCAGATTAAAGAAGAAGACAAAAGAACAAGGCATCAGTCTCATGCAATATAGTTGCTACAGCTTGATATGGACTGATTCTGAGGTGCTGTTCATCCCAAAACTCTTCCTGAGGACCTCTTGAGTTGTGGATGCTCAGCCTAGCCTTTTGATTAATCTTACAAATAGCTCATGAATCTAATTTGACCTAATTTTCCAATGCACTTAAGATTTCCCTATCACTCTGATATCACAGAGCAGCACAGAAGCTGCTGGATGCTCCATTCATGTAAAAGCAGGGTCAACAACACTCTTGAGAAAGTGTCTTGGAAGTCAAAATCCTGAAAACTAAGAAATCTTCATTAGAGAACCAGACCTACTTCTTCAATTAGGACTGTTTAAGCCCTGCTCAACCCTTCCTTAACCCTCCAAGAAATTCTTCAGCCAAAGCAGAAAACCTAATCTTAATGCTCCCAGCATTGACAGAGGTGGAAAAGAAATGTAGTGAAAATCCTTCTTTTTTTTTTTCCTGATAAAAACCTTCTGGGTTGTTTCTGCCTTCAGATAAAGATATGAAAAAGAGGAGAAATCTGATTCTCCAGGACACCCTTACAGTCCTGACTAAATAATAGGCACTAGGGTGTCAGTGACCCTCTCATAAGTTGGTTATCTGCTGACCTGCTTACAGCAAGTTGTGCCTGCATAGAACTGGTCCCACTACATGTTTACAGCTCTAAGCCCATTACAAAGGCAGAAGGGGTTTAGATGAAGGAAGAAAGGAATACATGTTTTCTGGGATTTATGTCTACAGGGGGGCGGTGGTTTAAAGAATCCTATGGTAAAGAGAAGTCAAACTCTAATCCTTTTATTTCTTGCCTCTGTAGCAGGAGTGGAAGGCTCCGCAGGCAGCAGAAATGCTTTCTTAGGAGAGGCAGGCAACAAAGCTGAGAGCCCTCAGCTGTATTTGTGCATCCCAGGCAGGGAGCTGGAGCACTCACGTAGGAGAGTCAAGGGAGTGACTAACAGATCTGCTGCTCTGGGATGGAAAGACCTAGTCCTCCTCTGCAGAAGCCTTGCTTGCAGCTGCTATGGCAACAGGATAAGAAAGATGCAGAAGAGGACATTACTTTTCTTCCTCCCATTCTAAGCCCAGCCCTGACTTAAAATTTCAGCTTGATTTTGAGCTTTTCATCTCATTTCACTTTCACTGCTAAAAGTAGTAATGATTATCCCAAGAGGAGGAGAATATTTCTTTGCCTCTCTGAGATACCATGGCCATTAACATGGGTATAACTTTTTAAGAAGCTACCAAAATGGAAGGCACTGTAGAAGTTCAAAGCAATATTATTATATGGCTTAGAAAATGATACAATATGCTGACAGAAATTATGCAGTATAGTGCTTAATAAACTTACAGCCAGCATAATAAAAATTCTGTCAGTAATAAACTCCTTTCCCAGTTGACTGCAGACCTATGTTGCCAAAAATTATCACCCCCTTGCAGATCCTATAGCACTCCACCTTCATACTCAGTAAAATGGTACCCCAATGATATTGGCAGCCATTTTATTTATTATCTACTGTAATGAAAAATACAAATAATTGACCTTAGAATTCTTGGGTTGAGTCCTAAAGAGTAATAAGACTTTATGCACACTTAGGTGGATATGTTTACATCCAAGTGAGTAAGCCATCAAGCTGTGGACCTACCTGAATCTAATATCTTAGAGGTAACCTTTATTCCCCTTTACAGTTCTCTTCCTTGCTGCCCCAGATGTTACTTATAACACTATTGTCTTATTACAGAATTTTCTGGGCAATCTGTTCTTATGTCCCTTTCTGGCCTGCAAAGCAACCAACACACATCCAGAAGCCTTAAAAATAATACAGAATGATAATAAAGCATTAGTGGTTGTTGTTCACTTCTAGCACTATGTCAGCTTTTCCTATTACTTTAATGAGTAGCCACGAATGGTGTATTTGTGCATATAAGTGATTATGGAGAATAAACATGCCACCACAAATGCCAATGCCCAGTAATGTCCATGGGACCACTTTGAAAGGCTTTTGATTTACTTCTTTTTAGGCATAAATGATCTGCTCATCGATTACCTGATCAAAACCAACATCTTGTCCACTCAGCTGTCAGCACTTTCCAAAAGAAGAACACAATTAGAGAATAATTTGTAAATAACAGAGTGAAAGCTGTTCACATAAACAGATCAATGGACAAATGCATAAAGAAAACAGGGCCTATTGACAGATTAGTCATAAAAAGAAGTTATTAGAATTCATTAAATAAGTATTACCAGTTTACCAGCTTTAACTATCACACCACAGCAGACACCAGATTTCAGAAGACATGCCCCAGTAATCTGAGCACAGCATTTTTTAAGTATTTGAATGCCCATGAACTACTGGTTTGAATACAGGCATCAGCACAACCTTCTGACCCTTTATGGGTGATAGGCCACATTTTGGGGTGTTTACTGAATGCAGATAAGACTCAGAAATCAGTCTTCCCTGCCAGGCTAATAAAAGTCACATATTAGCTTTTCATTAAAGGAAAAGAATTAGTTAATGATATCCTTGACCAGTCTTCTCAAGTCTGGCATGAGCATGTTATGCATGACTCCTATCTGTCTGTTCATTGCAAAGCCGTGGATAGTAGCTTTTTACTTTATGCATACCATATATTTCTGTTTCTGCACGGTCCCTTGCCTTCTCATACTGATCTGGAAATTTAGTGCAGACCATGAAAGCTACAGGTTCTGTCTTTTCATTTCATTTACCAGACTAGACCATAATTAGCTCCATTAATAGAGAAAGTGTTAGTTTGTCTTTCCCATGCAAACTGAAAGACAACCCATAAGCCAAATTTAGCTGAACTCTAAAATAAAGGCCACAGTCAAAACAAGGGGCACAGAGAAGTTGTGGGAAGGGAGGGGAGGAGGAGGGGGATAGGGAGGAAGAAGAGGGAAGTGGGAGAGGGGAGTCCCTAGGACCCCCTAACACCAGGAATGGGTTCTCTAGTCCCTGCAAATAATTTCCACTTCAAAGGCTGTTGAAGCTGTGTGATTTCCAGAGAGAACACAGCAGGGCATGACAATAGAGTGCTTGTCACATCCATGGGTGGGACATCTAGATTTAAGAGAAAGCTGTTGTCTGCACCATTTGATTCAAGCACAATGAGGTAGATGGTACTCATAACTAGCCAAAGCTGAGTGACAGAGTATGCCTGGTCAAACAGCTTCAGTGGGGAGCGCAATTCGTTACAGGGTACCAACTGGGCAGCTAGAAAGACACTATCACCAATGCTACACCCACAAATCTTTACCTGAATCCTACCGAAGGGCTTAAGCATCATCCTGATGAGATTATTCTCTTTGCATATGTTATGAGAGAGCACTCACAACTTGGAACAGATTCAGAGAAAAATTAGTATGTGAAATACACAAAGTTTAATACCAGACTGGTTCCTTCTTGCACTAAACATTTGCTTATGAATCCTTAAAAAAGCATTAAAAAAAGAGAGCTGAGCAAGTCATTTGGCAAAGAAAATGGTGAAGAGGGAAGTACTTTTTCAACACAATAACATCTCAAGAACAATACAGATCTATCACACTGTGGGAAACATTGAAATTCTTTTGATATATTTACAGTGCTGTTACCCTGTGTTATGTCTTCTAAGGATGTGATGACCAAATGCCACAAGGCCTTCTCAGAAACGTAGCATAGACCTAATAAATACATAAATAACCCAACATTTCTTTGACATTTATTGACTTCCCAGGGGCTCATGGCATACGAAAGGCAGCCTTCTGGAATTTTAAGCAGTGATGCCTTGTAGCTGAAAGGCAAAAGCCGTAAGGACTTTGTGTACCCATAGTCTGAGATGCAAAGTGAACACAAGAAGCCAAAGGTGGGAGGAGAGGAAGTAGCTACTGAGCACAGTCTGAAGCCAGAGATAATAGCAGTATCAGTCTCTCATCCGGAGACCCTATCAGTTAAACCTGATCTGTCAGAGTGAGCTGGGATTAGTGTTTAACATTCGTATTCTATAAAAGAAACTAGAATTTAGGGTTGAACACAGTTCAAGATGCCCTCTTATGCCACAGTGTCCCTTTGCAGAGATTTCCCCCTTTGTCCACTGCATTGGGATATGGATACTATTAGAACATTTCAGTGCATAACCAGAAAAATTAGCTCTTCCTCCTAACTACTTCCCCCGCTTCAAGCAGGTAATGGGAAACAAATTTTGTCAGTATTCTGGTACTTAGCCTTCCTACAAGAAGCTTCAAAATGTGGTTTATGAAGATACTTAGTTTGGACAAGAAGGAATGTGCTGAGGAGGATTTCATGAAGCAAAACTAGCATTACTGGTGATAGGTGGTCCAATGTTGTGAATATCTCAAAATTTGTGCTGTTAGGTTAAAATGTATTGTGGCTGTAAGCAACACTCTGAATTGCAAAACTATAAATGCAGTTAGTTTATATGTCTGTGTGCGTACATATCAGGAAAGAAGCAGAATGTAAAGACAATGGAATTGTTCAAACTCCAATTCAGCTATCGTGCTTGCAGAGCTTCATTTACTGCTTTTAATAGGTTGTCTTCTCTATGCTGGAGCTGTCTTAAGCATCATTAAATTACTAAAATTTGTTGCAAGCTAAGAATACACATATGTTTTTACAACAGCTCATCTTAAATACCATAACTCATCTGACAGCAATTGTAAACCACTGCAAGATGAGGCTGAGTCCAGAGTGAACCCTCATGTACTCCCCCAAAATAGCAAATAACCTCAACATTAGGGAAAAATGGATTGCCAGTTTAATTTTCAGGACTAAATCAGAGAGAACAAGGGTCTGAATCTTTTTATTCCAAATCTAGACCTACCAAACTGGCTGCCAGGCTGTGCATTGCTTTGAATTGTGAACTCTTCTTTCTTCTATCTGGAAAATCCTATCTGCTCTGGAATGGTAATATATCCTTTTAAAATCAGCATTAGGAATGGCTGCACAGGAAGCACCGAAGTCAAGCCTAAAGTAACTTGTTTCAATGTTTTCAACTGAATCCAAGACAAGGAGACATGCCAGATGGATCAAGTGAATTAAAGAAAGGACCATGTTGAAAAAGACTCTTCTGAAGTTCTTATGCTCCTCAAGCAACAAATACAGGAAAGTTATTAGACCTCTTATCTCACTTTTGCAATTTTTTTGTGAACATAATGGATCTAGTGTGGCCTCTCAATCTGAACTCCTCTAGAGTTAAAATCCTGATCTGGATGCAATCAATGGATGTTCAAAGAAAGAGGCCACTGAAGCTACCATTTCACCTTTTCTTATAATCACGATGAAAAATGTCACTGCCTTGATCTCCTTTCCTCTCCCATTCCAACCACGGGCACAGGTGACAGGTACCTTGTATTATGCTCATAAGAGTGCTGCAGCAATGAGATGGCTTTCAAAGTTGACCATTGGTGGGTCCTTCTCTGCTCTTGCAGAAGTAATTCTGCAACCACAAGGAATACATTGCTGTCCCTTTGCTACCCCACCAGGTACTTGTTAAACACCATCATTTATTTGTGAGAAGCTGATTCTGTTTCCCTTGGCCTCCTTATTTTTTCCAGAGATCTACCTTGACAAAAGCTAAGAAGAAATCAGAACCATGTTGTCATTGTTCTTTCCAAGTGGAATTTTTCCCCGGAGTTCTACAAGATTTTTTTCCCATATCAAAGACACCTTTTGCCACAGGATGGAAATTCCATTTTTCCAATACAGTTATAAAAAGGTGAATAAATGAAATATGAAAAAGAAGCCTTATCATTGTACTCATCCAAATGAAGTTAAATATTTAGGTATACTTTACATAACAAATGCCTCTTAGGTCTTGGCTACAATTCTCTGCCTGAAGCAGGTCCCAGTGTCCAGAGATAGGCTTAAGCCATTTTTGTATGCATAGCAACTGATATTTCATTTCGTTGTTGCACTGCCATTATCTGACTACAGTCCCAGTTTTAGTATTCCAGTTCTCCAGGATAAATTCCATTACATGATGCTGACTTCCTACAATGTGATCTATTATTTCCACAAGGGAAAAAAAAGGAATTTTAAAGGCAAGAGCTGTAATTCTTGTATTTGTTGTCTGAGTTACAATCATACTTTTTCAATTGTGATATAGAAATTTTTTTTAATAGATTTCAAGGCTAGAAGAATGGAATAATGTCACTGGCACACCATTTTACAGACAGGGAATCTCAGATACAAGAAACTCACATCAGTGGCAAAAGACTCTACAAAATCTTGACTCCAGGACTGGTGTCAAGACCAGATAATTCTTCAGTAATTTGCAAATATCCCAATTTCAGGCACATAAGAGTTTCTTTTCTCTGTTATTAGAACTCTACCAATGGGCTGACAACACTTCTGGTTTTGGCCTATCACTCTATCAGCAGTACTAAAAGCCACTAGAAGATAACAATTGTGGCATTCTGTCCCCTTGGTCTGAAGGTGAAGTCCTACCACCTAAACTTCCTCAATCATCTGAGTAGCCTTCCTGTGGTTTCACTAAGTGAGTTGTAAGGACAGGCTGCTCAAATGATGACTAACCAGCAACCTTCATGGAACTGATCTGTAGAAGGGCTAACTACCCGCAGCTCCAGCTGAAGGTCGCCAAGTTCTACTTCTTCACTTCCTCTGGGAGTTAGGTCCACTCCTCCACTTAAAACATCTTCTAAGTAGCAGAGGGTTGCTCCTCAGCCAGCTATTCCTAGGCACCCTGCCTTACACCTTTGGTCTAGAGACTGGCACAAGCCCTCTGTTTGAGGTGGCATTTTCTACATTACAGCTTTCAGGAGAAGACTGCTCTGCCGAGCATTATGTACAGCTCTCTGAGGCAGCAGATTATAGCCCAGCTCTGTTACTAGAACTTCTTATTAACTTTACTGCTCTGTGCTATGTATTATAGCACGAAGCAGCCCAAGTGCCCACCAGTGCTGCAGCACTGGGGCCAAACAGGTGGTTTGTTATTATGGACAGGGAAGCCAGAAACAGGAGCTCTTGGCAGCGACTGGCAAGCGCAGATTTACAACAGCAGCTCATCCAGGCTCTTCCTTCTCTCTTGGGAGCTAAGTGCTCTGTCTTAAATAAATTCACTCACTAAATAATCCACAAGGAACTTTTCAAAATGACTCACTAACAGTCTGCCAAGCTGCATCCCTGCGCTGACTACACAAAACACAGTTGTCCTGGTGTTATCTTGCTGGCTGAGACAGGGACATATAACTCCCCTGCTCCAAAGATACTTGTAAATAACCACTGTCCTCTACAGGCCATATGATATCTTGGGATCTCTCTTCCACTCTCCTGTATATCCTTCACTTATCCAAGCACATTCTTTGATAAGCAATTTGCCTTCAAAATACTATGGGTGAAAAGAAAAACCTATCAAGGTTTAATGATTAGATTTCAATCCCTTAGTACCTTATGGAAAGGTTTCTTCCTCACTTTTGCACAAGAAGTTAAAGTTATAGCAAGGAAAGGCAAAATTAAAATCTGAAATGTTCCTGAAGATCACGTTCTGTCAGAACAAGCTACAAGGAAAAGAGCTGTGACCCAGACAGCATAGAGCACATAAGGACCTGTAAAGACGACCAGCAACACTCGGATGAATTTAATGAAGAAAATGGACAAAAAAATACACGGACAGTACTAAGGTTATAAACCAATAAGCAAAATTTCTGTAGTTCTTCAAAGAAGACATTCCCTCTCATTAGACAGAGAGACATGACACTCCCACAGAAAACATTATCTTCCTCCTCCACAGAAACTAATATGAAATGCTGGTGATAAGAGCCACTTAAGACAAATAAACACCAAGTTCTCTGCCTTGTTCCTTCTCCCCACCACATAAATGACATATCCACCCTTTAGACAAGCAAACCCCATGGATGCCTTACATAAATGCAGGACTAAAGAACAGTTCCCACTTCAGTTTCACATGTCCTCTGGGTATTGCTATAATCTCTCCCAAAATCAGAAACATTTCTCACTTTGTTTTCCAGGAGGCAAGGCACAGCAACACATTTTCATGGCAGGATCTTGTACCTTTGTTTTAAATTCCACAAAGTCTTTCTGCTTGCCAGTCCCTACACTCATCTGTGTAGACCTTTTCTGGGGCAACGCAAAGGACACAGGAAAAAAAACCAAACAAACAAACAAAAAAACCCCTGTGAATCCATAAGTAAGGATTTCCTTGTCCGAGGTGTTACCAGAGAGGCTGACCTGCGACAATCCATGCTTATGCCCAGCATTGAGTTGCCTGGCATTGGTGGTCTGCAAGGGACAGGGAAGGACATCACTTTAGAAGTCTGGGGCTTAATCCAGAGTGAAAGCAGATAGCTGGCTATTAACCTACTGCACATAAAGCTTTTGAAAACCTGGCATGAGGGAGTGAATTGCTTTCCCAGTAATCACTGCCCATTTACCTCTCCAATATTTCTGATTATGCTGTTCTGAGACACTTGATAATGGCCAAACCCATCCTCCCTTTCTTCTTTCACACTGTTGACCCCTTTGTTTTTATAAGTTTCTCAATCACCCTAAAGTCAGCCTGTTCCAGTTTCTAACATGACCTTTATGTCCTTCCTTCACCCATGTTTACAGGGCTGCTGCCTCTCCTTGCATCTAGACCTCTTTGAGCAAAGAACTGCCTTATTCAAGGGTAAGCTGGATGACAATTCCTCTACCAGTGCAACCATGCTACTTCTTTCTCACAAAGTGTTTCTGTCCCATGCAGCTGCCCAAGCTACCGATTTGATATTTTAAAACTAAAGCAGCAAATATGAACCCCACACCTCAGGGTGATGGGACATAACAATCTTGCAGCTGTACACTCTAAAAAGCTCTTCTATGCTTTTCTCATTCACTGTCACATCTAATCTGGGGTTTTGTGCTGTGATCACATCTGTGCATGTGCACAGCCCTCCTGTACGGTGTCGGTAGAGCACATAAGGCTGCATGCAGCAGTACACATGTTTGTAGGGAGACCTCCCACTATCAGGGCTGTGGCATGTAAAACGCTTTTAGGATACAGGCTGTAGCAGCACAATTATCAGTGAAGCGCAAACTCATTGTACACTAAAAATAATCATTGCAGATCCTTTCATAGCTTGAACACATGAGTTAAAGATTACCAAGACTCACACAAAAGCTATGCCACTGGAAGCAATTGGACATTTGGAGCTTTTTCTTGTTTTAATGACTCTGATCCAGACAAACCACTGTAGGTAATAGATGCATTACAAAGCATTTGGGTTTTTATAGGTTAATCTGCTTAAAGCAGATGAAAAATTATTAAAAGATGAATTAGTATTCCTTGTAAGGGAAGTCTTGGGTTTTGTGCACAGAAGGGCGTTCGTAGTCTCAACCTTATCTTTCTTCTCAAGTAAAGCTGCCTTCACTCCTTGTTTTCATGGCTCAGAGAGGCTGGCCCCAAACCCAGCAAGACAGCTATTTTCTTAGTCATACTTCCACTGCCATCTAGTGCCTCTGGCACAGACGACAAGGTCCTCTTTACGAACTTGTCACAAAAGATAAAAGTCCTAAGGTTGATGTCAAACCTCAATTTCTCATTCGGAAACCAATCTTTGTGATACCGCTATAGATTTTTTTCTGAGTACAGATCAGACTTGCTGTAATGAGGTTTGTTTTTTAGTTGGGGTTTTTTTTGGTAGCCTGAAGTATGAGCTGCCCTTCCTGACTGTCTGGGCTGAGTGGTGGTTTCAAACACCGTGTCAGTCACACTCAGTGAACTGGAATAGCATTGCTGTTTATCTGGGTTTTGGCTAGGACAAAGAGACTTTTCACAGGGAATTAGGTCACACTAAGCAATAATGTGAACTGTGTTCATTAGCTTCAGGAATACGACATTGAGAAAAGGTGACTGCAGATATAACAAGCGAACTTGGCCTTGTTTTCCTCTCGTACCGTTCTGCTGTTTTCCTAGGTACAACTTACATCATTTTTTTCAAGGAAAAAAGGGAGAGAGCCTGGGTATGAGCATTTCTGAGGGCATATTATGGACTCACGCTTTTTATAGATGCATTAACACAACTCCTCCTACCCTTGTTAAGTCACAATAAGTACACAGGGACGGGTACAACTCCAGGGAGACACTGTGTAAGCTTTACATCACTCCCCTATGTGTTTCTATACCAAGCAAGGCCATTTCCAACCTATCCTACTCATCTTCATTCTACTGGTTCCACTAGAAGGGCAGCTCCGTGAGCACAGCATATTGTCTTACCTTCTCCAGAAGTTTTCCTTGCAGGCAGTGGCAGCTGTTGGTGGTGTGCCTATGTTTCAGCTCACTGACTCCATCATTTTTGCCCTGTTTTTTCCCCTACTGTAAGACTGTTGGACAGAGAAACCACAGGACACCAACGTACTGCTGGTACATGGAGTCAAGGGAGTACCTTCCAAAACTCTGTGAAAAGACCCACACCCATAGTGTGACTATGATTACAGGTAAAGTATCATCACTGTCCTATGCACTGTAGGTGTCTGACATGAAGAATAAAAAAGGTGGCATGTTCAGTAGCAGATTCAAAGGAAAATAAAGTCACCACTCCCAGTCCCCCACCATCATTAACACGGAGCTGACAACTGCCAAGCAGAAGCGCATCCGCAGTGGCTTGCTTTCAGAGCACTGCCATTTTCCCACTTACACTTTTGATAGGAGGTGACACTGAGCTTTTAATCAGTGCTTTTCCCTGCTAATGCTTTTAGTCTTTGTAGGAACTTAAAGCAGCAGCTCTACTCCAGATCTACTAAGCAAGAGTGCTCAGTGCCACTATATGCCTGTGTTGCATCCATTTCCTGATGAGGAAACTGAGGCATGGAGTGAACCCAGGATACCGTGTTAGGAATAAATACCCTACTAGGACATCCAAGACTTGCTTAAATCTTCAAATTGCTCATATTCATTCCGGGTTGCATAGGCTCTTTGAATAACAGTTGACGTTTTCTATCCATTTTTGCACTCCAAATCTCCATCCACCACTCAGTTAAAGCTCTGGTAAGTGTAGTGAATTTAAATGTTATAAAAAATCCAGGACTATCCAAGACTGCACACTTAAAAACAGAACAGTACATTCTGAAACGTCAATATAGCTTCATAAGTAAATTCATTATATACTGCTTTCAGAGCACTGTCCCCAACAGAGATAAATATAAAGAATCTTTAGATGATCAGAAATGCATAGCATGCACCATGCACTTCTCTTTTATGTGCAGTAGAGGGCACTGGTAATATTTACATGGTACTGAGCTGCTTGCAGGATTAAAGAAGTGGGATATGGTCCACAGTCTTTTGAAACAAGCAGGGACAGAGGAAAAAAGACTTTTCAGTTAGGCAATGCAAGGCTAATACCTCACAGGGCAGAATATAATCATCGCCATGCTTATAATCAGCACATTACATTAGCAGAAGCTAGCAACTTTTTCAGAGAAACCACCTTCTGAAATGACCTAGTATGGATAATTTGAAGCAGAAGTCTTCAAAGGCATCTGAGGATGCAGTATATGTTCATCAGGGAGATTGCTATACACAGAATTGCTGTAATTGGGTCTCGATGTAATAGAAGCAAGCCAGCACCCTTTCTGCATCAGGCTTCTTGGGGGTGGGGGGAAAGTCAAATGTGAACATATTGGTGGTACAAGGAGGAATGATAAATAGAAACATGGTGCAAAAGGAAAGAAAAAAACCCCTTCAGACTATTAACACTCCAATACCTGACTGTATAAGAAAAGTGATCAAAAACCTGCCTGACTTCTAGGAGGTTGAGTTCTACAAAGAAGGTACAGAAGATTGGCATCTACCATTCCCATTTCACCATGTAACACACAAGAAAAACACTCACCTTCAATCCTTAATACTACCGTTGAGGATGTTACCCTGGTAGCCACCCTATATGGCACTGGGGAGTGTTGGGGGGGATAAAGGTAGGGAAGAAAAAATACGGGTAAGATGACTCGTGGCTTGGCAGCTAAAACACCAGACGAAAGTTTAGATGCCTACAGGGTGCTGCTGATGCCTTGCTGGTGCCACGTTGGACACCTTCAAGAGTCGCCTGGACAGGGTGCTGGGCCATCTTGTCTAGACTGTGCTCTTCCTAGAAAGGTTGGACTAGATGATCCCTGAGGTCCCTTCCAACCTGAGATTCTGTGATATAAACTGGAGAGAGGTGGCCAGCGGGCAGGGAGCACTGCTTAGGGACTGGCTGGGCATCTGTCAGCAGATGGTAAACAGTTGCATCACTTTTTTTTTCCTAGGTTTTGTTCTTCTCTTGTTTGTTGTTTTGTTTTTTTTTCTTTTCATTGCAATTTATTATTATTTTATTTCAATTATTAAATTGTTCTTATCTCAACACATGAGTTTTCTTATTTTGCCCTTCCAATCCTCTCTCCCATCCCACCAGGAGCGAACAGCCGTATGGTGCTTGGTTGCCAAATGGGGCTAAACCGTGACACCCTCCCACTCTTTTGTCTCAGCACTCAACTAAGGCAGGCCCCAAAAATGCACAACAGGAAAAAATTCTTATTTGACAAGGAGATGGGCTGAATGATGAACAGGCTATTCTCAGTCTCCTCCTTCTGGTACAGGCTGCTTCTGCTGTGTTGAACAAATTTCCTATAATGCTAAGAAAACATATTTTTTTGAATAAAATAACAGCTGAGCAGCAAAAAAAAAAAAAAAAAAAGGAAGTTGAACTATTAAGCAGCAATCTTAGAGTGAATAGGAAACAGGCAGCTTATGCCAGAGACATTGTGCATCCCAGTGAAGCTTTATAGATCTCTGCAGCAAGACATTAGCGTGCACGTCGGCTCAGCACAAAATCTGTCTAATCTCTTGCCAGCAAACTCTACCATTCATTGCTCCCAGTACAAGAGCAATCACATCAGAAGGGAAAACGGACATCCTTAATAGGATTTGCTGCTCGTCATCACCATGTGCTCTTTCAAATGACTCAGTTAACTCTGTATAATCAGTCTAAGAGGCTACAGAGCTGCTCCTGTGCAATCTCAGGTTGGCTGATGTACATGAAACTTCCCAAAAGCTGGGAAGCAGGGTAGCAGTAACAGAAGAACATCCTCCCTTTTCTTAGAGCTCTGTTGCTATGCTAGCAGAGAAGAAACAACCTGCCACCAGCAGCAGAAATGATTCACACATCACAGACTTGCCTTTCAGCCACATAACCTGTAGTCATGTTTTCTAACCTTCTCTAGTCCTGGTGTTCTTGGAAAATGGCAGTATCTATAATTAGATAAACAACATTTGCTTTTTAGCAACAACGAAGTCTTGTATTCTCTACAGGCATTTTAATTAAATTATTGTTCTTGGAAAAGAGCAAGGAAGATGACTGCATTTCCCAGCAAGATCTGAGCAAAGGAAGTGGAGTGTTCTTTGATTTTCCCTGTAGTATTTGGGTACACATGCACAGAGGGGGTTCTGGGGGGTCTGGGGGTTTTTTGTTTTTTGTTTGCTTGTTTTGTTGCTGTTATTGTTTTTTCATTTGTTTGGTTTTGGGGGTTTTTTGTTTATAGTAATTTTGCTGTTATCTTCTCTGTCTTAGACCATCAAGGGTACCCCGACTATGGCTGCGCAACATTACCCTAGTTTACTATGTTCTGTTTTCTCTTGCAAACCCTTGAGTTAGTACTGTACTGAGCCATCCTCTACTACAGAACTGTATTTTGAAACCCATCCATAGTACAGTGAAACCAAAATCACTGTTTTCCTGCTCTAAATGAAGTTTTAACTCTCAGTCAGGTACACTTGGAACCAACAGAAAAGGCATTTAAAATAAAAAAGTCAACACACTTTTGGGTTACTCTCATCTCCACTTTCCAGAGACATGTCCAGGTTTAACCTAGGGTGTACAAAAGTAAAGGACAGGTTTAATCCACTAGTTGCAAAGTTACTTGGAGCCCCCTGACAAAACTGATGTTTGGTTTCTGTATCCATTTCTAACTTTATCAAAATATAATTCCTTGAGGAGAAAAATACCGTTCTGCAGTTGTTTGCCTGCCAAGATACTTCTGTGTGGTTTTCATAGAGGCTAAGGCAGTGAAAGCTTGGCAACACTGCTGCAACACACAATTTCCACTGCTCAATTGCTAGTGGGTCTTTTGGGGTTTCTTAAAACACAAGTTCTAGAAACACCTTTATTGTTTCAGTGACACTTGAGCATAAATGAAAGGAACGTCTCTAGGGGCAAGAGGAACTTGCTCATGCTAACTTTACATGCATTGCCAATATGGGCAGGATGATTGCTAAGGTTCCAGCCACACACAAAAAGCATTTAAACATTACCTAAGCTATCTTTGTTAAGAAAATGGATAATCATTTGTGTTTTATTTCTGTTTCAGCAAGCTCTGATATTGACTGGCATGATATTTCTTCTCATCAAGTACCAAAGTATAATTCGCTCAAAACTTTAAAATAGCTACCTGATGATTCTGCTACAAACCTAGCAAGTCCTTTAAAATTGTGTGGTTTGCGTTTGGTTTTTTTCTTTTTTTTTTTTTTTTAAACAACCTTCCTGCCCCCCTCCCCCCAACTCCCAGCCCGTGCTAGGCTTGTAAGTACCTACAAGAGATTTAAAAAACAACAAACCACCCACCCACCCACAACATCAAAATGAGGATAAGGTCTCCAAGCACTGTCCCTCTCTGACCATGTTGCTGAAATTGTCAAAGACAGGAATAGTTATGGTGGCTATTTTTGTAATTTGCACACTCCTCCAGAAAATGAACTCTGGATAGAAACTTCAGGTAAGCCAATTAAAAATGATTAAGCGAAAACAACCAACCTGCTGCTACAATGCAAGAAAACTGATTCAGTAAGGAAAAAGCAAACCAGTACCACTCCAAATCAAACCCTGAACTAGAAATTTACTTTTGATACAGTGAAAGCACAAGGTGGCTGCAAAAGGAACCAGCCTCAGTAGCCTGAAGTAACAGAGTCTCCTGTAGTTTTAAAGCAAAGTAGTCCTGATGTTTTGCAGGAATTTGAAAATCCCAAGAACTGCTCATGGTGCCTAACCTCAAAGGTGAGGTGGCAGAGAAGGGGGAGAATTTATTTTGATGCAGTGTTTGTGAGGGTGGTAGCACATTCCTGGCTATTGGAAGACAGCATTTCCCAGGTAATTTGTATCTACTGGCATGACAGCCTGGAAAACATGACTAGCTCTGTAGAATTTCTCCCTGTCCCTCCAACCCCCCCTTTAAAGCAGAACCCTTAAGTCTTGGGGGGAGGGAAACATGTTCAAAGCTAGATTCAAAAGGACATTCAAAGTAAAGAAGCCTCATTTAGACTTTAAAAGTACACCTGTACAGCACTGTTTCCATACCTAGAAAGCACCCTAGCACCCAGCAGTTTTGCATGACTGGCCCTCAAATACAATTTAACTAAATGCAAAAAGAACCCAGAAAGAAGCAAAATGTTTACTCATAGAAAAAAAAATATTGTTTTATCAACAGCACAAGTCCTAATTCATATGGATTTTGAGATATTTGTTAATGAGGACTCTTTGGTTATTCAGAGTGTCAGAAAAACTCTTCCAACCCAATTAAGCTAATGCCAAGCATATTTATCAGGACTCACAACAGAAAAACTGTCAGCTTTCTTATTGGAGAAAACCAAGACCTGTTTACAGAAGCATTCTGCACAAATAATGGGTTTTTAAGTGTTTTATTTGTCCATTTGGAATGATTAGTATTTATAATCAACAACATAAATCCACCCCTCAGTGAAAGACCTGACAGCTTGTTATTGCCAAACATATTACAGCCTGCTGAAGGGTGAAGAATTACAGACTTATAAAGATGAATAACATTATGTCACCATTAAATCACTTATTCTGTTCATATCAGTTTAATCCTCTAACATTATAAATTAAGATTAGGAAAAAAAAACCAGGACTTCCAGTGATAAAATACATTGTGTTTAGTACACAAGTAACAGTACAGTTTATTACACTAGTGCATTAAAAGGTTAAAAAAAAAAAATGGACAGCTCCTTTGGATTAACTGCATCGTTGCTGATCTCGCTCTTACACAATGCTGCTTGCAGCCACATCAGCTACCAGGAGGTCTCTAAGAGGTATCCTACTAGGAAAAATACATCACAGCTAAAATAAGTTTACTCTGAGAACTACTTTTCCTATACTTATATTACTTTAATATGAGGACGTAAAATTAGATTCCTTCACATCTGGGAGTTACCTGTGACATCCCTTCTGAAGTCAAGCAAATAATGAACAGATTTGCATTCATACTTCAGCCATCAAATGCAACTGAAGTGGAAAAGTGGCTTTCATTTTCACCCAGTTAAGGAAATAGTTACTTAATCTTTGGGAGTCTTCTACAAGAATTTTAAAGTTTAGTGGTTTGGACCATTTTTCAAGGTTGCTAGCATGTATGAAACTTGCATGAATGAATGATTTATAACAAACCAATAGCAGTATCAGTATAATAGCCAAAAGATAAAACATTTTTAACTTATTAGAGATTGAATTTTGAGATCTCTTCTCCAAAAGCTAATTTGGAAAATAACCTTTATAAAATTTTTCCAGTAATGATTCGTATTACATTAACTCTGTTAGATGACAACTTTGGAGGCTGAAGTTAACACTGACTGGAATCAGCCTTCAAAATAAAGTGGATCAGAATAATAATCTGTATAAATCCAAGTATACTGCAAATCTGTTTCTCAGGACAGGACAGTGCCTGCTACAGACAGCCTCATACAGCTACTACTGCCCTATCAAGTCTTGTGGAACTGCTTGCCAATTAAATAGGATGTGAATGCGAAAAGTAGACGGACACAGGAGTCATGTTTCACTACAGCAATAGACATCATCTTCACTCAAATTGTTCAACAGCAAGCAAGAAAAATTCAGAAGCCAACTGAATTTGGAATGTATGTGATGAAAATCCAATCCAGTACATCCTTATATTCTCAATGAATCTGTTTTTCTGTAGCACAGTAACTTCAGGAAAAAAACAAAACCAAACACCCAAAACAAAACAATGACACAACAGCAGAACGGAATCCCTCCTTTCCCAAGGATCTGAAGTTCCCCTCTGAACTTTACTCTGTGAAGCCTAGGAAAAGTTTAAAAACAGACACTATTGTGTCAGTAACACAGCCTGGCACACTAAACAATTATGTCTGCATTCTCCTGCTGTCACTTATCTACTTACCTTATTAATAGATTGCAAGCTGTCAAGGGCAAAGGCTTTTTTTTTTTTAATTTTATACCAGAATTTGATGGTATCCATATCTCCTCTGTGCTACAGTAATATAATAAGCTAAATAACACTATTACGCTTTAATTATTTTCTGCTCTAAGCTTTAGATTCATCAAAAGTGAGAGATGGTTGCCCAAATTTCTAGGAACAAAGGGCCAGTTTTTCCACATGTGATCTGACACAAAAGTAAGCACTCTCCTTGTCAGCATCCATGATGCAGTTTTTATTCTTTGCACCATGCAAAAAAAACTCCACAAAGCTATCATTAACAAGCTGCAAGTTACGGTACCTTTTCATCCATTTCAACCCTTTCATTGGAAAGAGGAGGTAGTTTAGAAGTAAGGCACTGCCTGATCAGCCATAAGGCACATTTCCATTCCACTGAAAGTATGATCTATTTTTAAGGCTGGCAATGAAAGTTGGAAGAAGTAATCAAATGCATTTGGAGTGCTGTAATGTCTAGCCTCAGACTGTAGCAGCAAAACAGACAAAACATCTTTTTTTGTACTATAGAAAAGCTAGGTACTTCATCTAAATGAAGTTTGAGAATGACATACCTACAAAAGCCACTGGCTCATACGGCTTCCTGGCATTTAATTTTTTCTTTCAGAGTGAAAAAAATGGACACAATCATGTAAGTGTTAAAAATGCAGCTTGAGATGCCTCTGTCTTCTGTTAACTTCTAAAGTTACCTTAAAAGTGAGCTGGGAAGTTAAGATGTTGTTATTAGAAGAGATTTAAATCCATTATTTTGTTTTCATCATTACCTTGAACTAAAATTTATCCCCTAAAATCAAAGGGTAAAACACCCCATAGCAACCAGGGGATAAAGTTACAGTCATGTTGATACCTACTCAAGTAAACCTTTAATAAACAATGACAGAATTCAGATCTCTTGCCAACAGATCAGTCTCAGCATAGCGTTAAGTTGCCCTCAAAGTTTGAAAGCTATTATTCAAAGTAATAGAACTGCGTTCTCCAAATGCAGAAGCAACCTCAGCTAGCTTCAACGTGAAAGTTGTCAAACTGTGCAAACTCAAACGAGCGAGTTCCAATAGCAGCCCAGCCATTACTTGGTTCAGAAATGGTGACATTCTCCCAGAGCGGGTAACCATTTAACAGCCCTGAGGCAGAAGTCCCCTGTTAAAAAAAGAAAAAAGTTAGCTTTGTAAATCCAGCGACTGTTGACACTGAGCCTACTCACATGGGAGACAAGACAGAAAGATGTCAAGTCAACTTTCAACTCCATTTCACATATTTTCCATACAGACGCGCTTCTAAATATTGCATAGAATCCTCCACTGCCTATCAGCGCTGTGAAACAGATCTAATGCCTTTACAGTGAATATATAAAAGCCTCATCTTCCCCTAATTCACAGCTTTGCAAACTCAGTGCAGAATCTGAAAGGTAAACTGAATTTCCTCTTCCACTTGTGTCAGGCTCCCTCAAACAGCCCAGCTGTCTTACAGGGATATGATATAGCTGGCACTGATTCTGCAGAATTAGGCAAAAGTGAAAAGGAGAGAGATGTGTTTTAGTCATTAAACTGACAGGAAGAGGGACAGCAGAACTTTCAAGTATCATATGTTGCCATTAAAATTAAAAACAGTTTCAGGAAAAGTTACAGTTTATCTTGCCAGTGTTCCTCTAAGCGGTATTTAGAAAAAAAGTACATAAGTTTTCTCGTATTTCTTAATCTGAAAGACAATTAAAGACACATGTAAAAGCAAAGAATGCCTTTCAAGAAGGAGTCAGCATGAGAATTCTTTAAAGAGGGTTCTGCACTTCTGTCATATCTAAGGCATATTCGGTACAAAATACTTTAACAGCACAGATGGAAGTTTGTAGCATCATCATTTTTAAATTACCACCACTGTTTCGTGTTTTAAATGATTTGTGTTCATCTTCAGCACCCCATTCAGGTTAGCAAATGTCTTGGCCCATTTTACAGACGGCAATCACTGTTGTAATTGTGGGTGTATAAAAAGCCAAAAACTAAACTACATCCGTTTCAATGAATGCCTCAGGTACAAGCATCTCTCTGTCTCCCCATGTGAATGCACAACACACAAAAATCCACCTCTATCACTCACATTTTAGGATGAGGGAAAGACTCAGTGCATAATTTTAAAAGAGAGTTTGCTTCAGCAGAAGACCTCCCCAGCTAGGATTAAAGCTTCTCCACATTTCAGGCCACATTGCAGTTGCAAAGGTTATATCAGGCAAAGGGATTAGGCATTCAGCAAAGGACCTGAAAGCTTTTTAGTTACTTGCTCCAATGTCACACCCAGTAAGTGTACAGGTATATTTAGAGTAGAGCTTGGGACTACTTTCCTCACCAAGTGACTATGGCCAAAAGGGGTGGAGCAGGGGGGAAGGAAAAAATGTGGACAGGCTTCTCATTAACTGTAGCCCATTTTTACAGCAACATTATGCCCATGCTTTTTCAGTATAGGAAGGAAAGATGACAGCTCATCTGAGTTCCCCAGTCCTTAACCAGCTCCACATACAAGGTCTTAGCCTGCAAAGGGAACTGGTGGGAGCCAGATTTGTAAAACAGGCTAGTTTAGTAGTTTACTGACAGTCTTCAGAAAGTCAGTCAGGTCGTGATCTTTTTATTAAACAAAAGATTTGCCTCCCTAACCCTCCTATCTCCAGCTTTCAACTCATCTTTCCAGCTATTTTCTATGCCCTCTCCAGTTTCTCACGATCTCTTTAAAAATATGGGCAGCTGAACTCTGTACGGTATTTTAATATTAATTTAAAATAACAGAGATATTATTTATGTTTTAGATAGGGCAAACTAATGTAAGTACACAGTCAATAGTATGCCATAATATGTATGGCATAGGTTTTTCTAAACCATTTAGGACTGGAAGTTTCATAACTGGTTTTCTAGCTTTTTGCCTGTGTCCTTACCTGAATGTTGAGAGTAAGCGTGTGCCACGCATTATCCCGGACACCAGAAAGTCCTTTCATTAATATCTCTTCTCCGGCTGCAAAACACACTTAAGGTTAGCGAAGTGTTACTTCACCCCTTTGCTGAAACTGACAAATACCAAGCCAGCAAAAGCAAGATACCTATTTTTCAGAAGTGTTCAGGACTGACATCTGGCCAATTTCAACTGGAGCACAGAAGGCTTAACACACAAACCTAGACTTCACAATATCAGTGCATTCTGCTGTTTTGCCAGGGCTATTTTTCTACCAAAACCTCCAACGCTCTTGGGAATTTGGCCTGCGATAAGGGTTCCCTCTGTTAAGAGTATGGGTTCATGAAGTGTGACAGTAGTTATTGCTCTGTTTGTTGTATAGATCTCCTTGTGCATGTACTGGAACTTTTTTAAATGAGAGGGGTTTGAGTTCCCACATCGTGATGTTGCTTAGTTCTAGTCAAAATTTAAGCTAAGGAAAAATTGGGTGTGACTGACACCTGGATGGAAGATCTGAAAAAAATTCAGTAGACAGTTTTAGCTGCAAGTTAATTTAACATTCAGGCTCCCTTCTAGAAAAATAGAAAGATCACTGAAAACAGCTGTAGAGAAAAAAATTATCATATTGTGTAACAAGTGTCTCAGCCTGAAATAATGAGGTGGTTAATCAGAATCCTCTCCTTTCATCTACGAAAAATTATTTTTGACAGCTTGAGAAACTAATTGGGTAATGCTGTTATGTCTTATTAAAATAAAAACTGGAGTCGATCCTAAACATGAGTATGTTTTTATATACAGCTGAAACTTAAGCTGTTATGAAGTTAGACATTGCAAAGTTTTCCTAGGGAGCACTGGTATGTTAAGAGAAGCTAATGTAAAGCCTTCTTTATGCTACCCATCCATGGTAAAAAAAGGAAAGAAAACAAAAAAAAAAAAACCAAACCCCACACACAAAAAGAGTAGAAATGAGAAACTACAGCTACCAAATAAAAGACAAGACTTTTTAAGGTCCAGTACAGTGTGAAACGGGCCGTTATAGGCTGTCTTCATATCAGATATACTGCAGATTTAGAAGTTGTGTACGACCCGTCAGAAACTATTGAAAATTTTGATTTATACTCATGAAGTGATAGCAGAGGCATTTAAAAAACAAAACCTGCCACTATTTCAAAGCAAATTAAAAAGAACTTTTAGCTGTTTAAGTATTATGACATAGACTCATGTGCCTGTCAAGTGCTCTATAAACACACACACAGGAATGTTAGCACTACAAGTAGAACATGCTGTCACTCCACTGAGCTAGACTAACAGTAGAATGCATAATTTGTGGAAAGATAGGCCACTCATTATCATCACCTAAGCCAGATGTATGTACATTGACTTCCACTGCTCTAAAAGACAAATCCTGCTTGAAATGCAGTGGTCTTCTTTTTAGGTGTAGTATAAGAATACAGATCAAAGCTTTCTGTAATTAATATTATATCAGAGTATTATGAAAAGGAAAATAATTTACACTTGCTAGTCTAAAATAGGTTTTGTCGGGGGGGGGGGGGGGGGGGGGGGGGGGCATCCAGAAAGCTGAGACTGAGAAGTCAACTAGCCAGTAGCCTTCAGATATTCTCTTCACTTACAAAATGCAGCCATCATTAGAGCACAATAGGTTAAATTCATAGTGATGACAACTGAATTACAAAATCTGAGTGTTAGACATTTTTAGCAAGGCTATCAAAATGACACATCCATATGCCAGCATCCACTTCAGCAAAGAGCTGCTTACCTAGGTCACCAGTGACTCTGTAAGTGCCATCTGCAAAAACCCAGAAGAAAACTCCTTTGGTACGTCGAACATATATCCCACCATTGTCAACTCTTCCTGCAATAAACACACCCCCATCACGTTGTTTTTCTATGTAGATGTCACAAGTGACTGTCATGTTTACCCTATAAAAGAAGTTTAGAGTTTTAACATGGTTTGGAATGGTTTGGGGTTTCTTTTTTTAAGCAGGCCATAGGTAGAAGAGTATTCCCTATGTAGTACAGCAACTTTTTTGAGGAAAGATTTAGCAATCCTAATAGTGACCTACAGCTGCAACATGCACAGGACCTGTCTAGACTGGTTATTTCCCACCTGAGAGTCCATCGATTTTATTAGGAAAAGCAATTCTTCTCAGAAACCAGCAACATAATGAAGTGTATTGCCAGCAACTGTCAATTAATTATTAAAAAAAAAAAGATAAAAAACCACAAACAGAAGGTTTGCATCTCCACAGAAAGGCTGTCAGGTTTGTAAAATTAAGAAGTGCTTTTAGATAATTAAATCAAATCCAAGACTCAAGGTCATAGCACCACATGTGCTAAAATTTGATCTTCACATCTCTAGGATTTTTATTACAGGCCAAATCCTAAGTAATCCAGACCTCTTGCCCAAAAGCCAAAACAGACTTCTTAAAATGTTCACATAGTTTGAAATTATTTCATTTTCCTGAAGTGATACTTCAGCTCAACAGTAAAGCACCATGGTATAACATACAGTGACATCTGTGAAGGAAAATAAAGCAAAGGAATACCATAACAATTAAATGGCACCTAGAAAATTTGCAAAACTTCCCCCACCCCAAATCTGTGCTACAAGCCTCTTAACAATAAAAGCTGAAAGCATTCTTTACCTCTATTAACATACACTCAAATTAAAAATCTACATCCCATGTCTGAAATGACTTGCAGTACGGATACAGCCACAATTATTGCATTTTTATGATTGTAGCCACAATGCATATTTAGGAAGTTTCTAACGATCTATAACTATTTACAGAACATGAAAAGACTCCCTACAACATCAGCTCAGCTGATACCTAAATCATAAAGAATATTTATTTTAGCAACTCTTCTCCCCACCTCTTACATACTAGTAAGAACAACCTGAGATTTCACTCTAATGTAATACTATTAGAAGTATCAGATTCTTGGATATATACTCACTAGGCAAACAAGATTTCTTTCTTGCCTGCCTATGTATTAAACAAGAGATCCCCACAGCTTGCTTAAGCCATTATAAGGAGATTGGAAGCAATGTAAAATGAGTTAAATATTACTATTTTTGGGTTACACCTAGGTTCAATAAAACCAGAGCAAAACACTAACAAATTCAGGAGTAGAAACAAAAAGCTTTTTCAAACACAGGATTAAAAGCCAAACTAAAACCAACTAAATAATCCTGAAATTTAATCATAATAAATTGCCACTCACTGACAACTGAAGTCAAACATTGTTCCACAGAGAAATTCAATGCAAGATTGGTTCAGTATTTCAATAGCATGCATTAATGGTTGAAAACATCTACCTAGGACAAGATGAGCCTTAAACTGAGGATGAAGCAAAGAAATCAGAGGGCCCGAAATTGTAGATTATCATTATGAAACGTTACAGATCAGTAGAACTTGAATTATCAGCTGAATATTCAGGAAGCAAGCTTGGTTCTGAGAACAAGGTGACAATTCAGAAAGAAATAGAACCAGAATGAAATAATAGGAAGTTTTTAGGAATCTCAGTACGATAATTTAAGAATACATCCTGTGTAGCAGTTATAGGAATCACTGAATATGATCTACTTAATGAGGGAAAGTTGATTATAGGGGGAATACAAGACTTTGCTTAACAGAGAGCTGCAGAAGAAAATATCTGGTAACTGAAGAACAGCTTCCAGCTACAACATGGTGGTATTCTTCCAGGCTTCAGATCAAAGTGACTCAATCACTTGTCCAGGCCAAAAATTAGAAGCATGAAGAATGTTCTGAAAAGGCATTTGGGGGATCAGTGATCCAACCAAAGTGAAAAAAAAGCTGACAGAATGGCTATTTTAAAGAACATATCAAAAGAATTTAAGCTAGACTTCCTAATAGAATAAAAAGCTTTAAGCATAAAGTTTATTATTACTTATTATTACTAAACCAATTAAGTTAACAGGCTCTTTCCCAAATACTTTTTAATTCCAAATAAACATTATGATAAAACATGCTGCCTGTTTCCAAATTACTATCATTGCAACTCCTAGAAAGAATTGCCATCATAAGCATACTCTTATCAAACCAGTAAATCTCAGTTACGTTTACCCAGAAATACAACTGTTTTAAGTAGCAGTTGAATGAAACCTACACAATTCTAGGAACTGCTCAGAAGATGGCAGTCTGCCACAGATATAACTGAATTAGCTCCCAGACTATTTCATTGATACAAGATTGATCAAATCACTAACAACCAAGCAAGACAACTCAAAATTAAGTAATTTAAAGTGAATCAATTTTTTGTCCCATTTAAAAAAATGTATTGAAAGTCAGTGCACATTCTGAATTAGAATTTTGACTTGGTCTTTCTAGTACACCAACCCAGGTCCTTTATTCTGAAAACTCAGTTTGAACAAATACGCTCAGCAGGACATTAAGAAAAAAAAATTTCCAAGACAGTGCAGCAGTGGGCCAAGCAACCAAGAGATGTGGTACACTCTCCATCCTTGGATGTTTTTAAGACTCATTTAGACAAGTTGATCTCTTAAGCATTGGCAGTAGCTCTGAGCAAGCCTCAATGACTTTTGGAACTCTCTTTAAGTCATCATTTCTACATGTTTACAGAGAGTATGAATGCAAAAGACCTCTGTCCAAGCAAAATGAGGCTTGACACAGATTAACTGATCATAACTCATGCTGGTAAGAGGGACATTTCCCCAGCTGTCACTAGAAAAGCGTATTTACATACCACTGAAAATTTCCTATGAGACTGATGGTCTGGTCTGCATCAGAAGCCCAAGTGATGGGTCTCTGAACCACCACCTGGCGGAGTGTGAACACGTGATCTCCTGGGTCAGAAGCATTTACAAAGTATTCAAATACACCTGTCTGATCTGCAAAATTTGGGGCTTCACTGAAAGGTGGATTACCTGTTCAGAAAATAAAACACATGTCAAAACCAAAACATTATTTTTCTTTTGTGTACTCCTCTTTTCAGAGGTTTCCTCTGAAAACATTCTCCAGAATTTTGCCTTACTCTATCAAAGCAGTCTCCAAAACTGAAGTTTTGGAAGTTGCAAATACATCAAAGTGAATTACCTTCTTCCCTATCTTCCTTCCAAAAATTAGTTCACTATAGTTATGTGCTATTACCTTTTTCATCAAGAACTTTAAAATTGTTAGCAACCACCCAGTGAAGACATACAATTAAATACACCTCATTGCAAGCGAAGTATAGGGGTGTAAGTTGTTGGAGAGCAGGTATGAACAAGAAGTAAAACACACATTCAGACTACTTCATGTCGCAAACATTAGAGGATTCACATAATTGTTATTGCCTTTCTATATTAAGGTTGTATCTGTGTGTAAAGTTCTTGGATAAGAGAATTCTGACTTACGAATATTGAAATCATCTTTGTAATTTGAAGGAAAGGGCTGAGGTGGTGGGGGCTCTGGGCAACCACATTTCTGCCCTGTCTTCAGTGTGGTTAAAGTGTAGACTTCATCCACGTTTAGATCTAAAGAAAAACTTCCCTTCCACACCTGGAATTAAAGAAAGCTCAAGCTGCATTAAAAAAAACAAACAAACAAACAACTAAATCACAAAATATCCAAGTTCCTGAATCAAAAGGGATCCTCTGAAGTCCTGATGTAAGAAAAAAAATCCTGTCTTCTTGCCTCAACATTTCAGATCTCCAAGCCACTTTGAAAACTTTCCCCCAGACTCTTCATTATGTCCACGCAAGCTTGTATATAGCTACTAAAACTGTAGTCAAACAGAGCTAATAAAACATGCCCTAATTATGCTGGAACCTTGAGTTCCAGCAAAGGGGGAAGAAACACCTGAAATTGCAGAGACTGTAATTAAAACTGACTGACTTACCTTTACAGGATGGAGCTGCTGGAAAAGACTAGAGTTTCCAGATTCAAAACCAAGTCTAGAATGCCACACTTGAAGTGTTTCCACCATATACTACAATGAAACACAATATATCATTAAAGCGACAACAAAAAACCCAAAACAAACAAAAGACATCAAAAAAACCCCTTGAATCTTCACCTTGAGAAATATCAGTCCTCTAAGGGTCTCTAATTTCTGTTATTCTACAGCTGTTGGTCACATTAGAGGCCACCACTCTATTCCGCTAGCCATTACACATGGCTTACATTTTTATAGATTACACGTCAATAAGCCATTGCCCTAACATGCAGTAATGTTGCTTATAAAGACAGAAAGCTTTGCAATCACACATGCAACCTTTAGCTTCTCTATTACCAGCAATGGTACCCTTTGATACAAGCGCTCTGCCTAGGAGCAACCAGGCTAAAATAAGCTACTGCTGATTTTGCTTTAATGAGACCTTCAGTTTAGTTGCTCATTCTTTGATATTCATTTTTGAGCAAAGTACTTCACTTACAGATCTCTAAACTTCTGTAATACTATGGCATATCAGCCACATTACAGATTTTAATCATATCCAGCCTCTACAATTTTTTTTAGTTACTGAGATGAACAACAAAGCAAGCAACGTAGAGTTTGGTTTGCATAAGCCATCTGATACTTCCCCCAAAGGGAGCTGTATATCAGAAGTGATGCTCAGCTACTTTTCCTAAGCAAACCTTCTTATTACCAGAAGTATTGTCCAATATATCTTCTCCTAAATAAAAGGAAATTAATGTCACCAAAAATAAAATTCAAAATTAGTAAACATTTCCAGCTTCTGAGAAGCAATCATCCAAATCTGTTAACAAAGATTTGCTCCAGTTTACACTACGAAAGTATTGTTCACATTTCAGAGGAAAATTCAGTTTAGCAAGATTTAAAAAAAAAAAAACACCAAACCAAAAAACCACCATACAACTGAGAGATTCTCAGAATATCTTTTCACAGGATAGAACATCATAACCTACAATATGCAATCAGCTGCAGTTAATCCCCTGGAAAGGAGCTGACAACTAGAAAGGTCATGGCCATACTGGCTGGTCAAACTACGTCAGCATGTCAGAGCACACAGCCCTGGAATAAATCCTAAAGAAAAAAAATCCAACTGCATTTCTGTTCTGGGGAATTTCTTTTTCAATATACAGAAGATTAGGCTGGGAGATAGTAATTCCACGCACTCATTTATGACATTACATCTCATGGTAAAAGCAGAACTAGAATGCCTAAACTTCCCAGTTGTGTAAGAGCCTCTCGTGCTGGAGGTAAAGAACTCCGATAACTCTTGCTAACCTGTGATATTGTCTTGCATGTATTTGATTATGGATAGCAATTCATTTTGCAGGACTGACAAAATGTATTCAAGATCTACTTACAAATGACCCTTTGAGGTAGAAAGTTGCTCTCTGAGGTGTCACACTGAAATGAAGCAGTGGAGGCCTGATACATTGAGAGTGATTATGAGTCTGAAGGAAAAAAAAAAATGAAACAGAAGGAACATACATTACTGGAATGCATCACATGGCAATCTTAATGAAAAATGTAAGGTATAAATTGAAATTTAAAAAGCAACATGGGATCAATTTGCAACTATTTCACTGTTATCTTAATGATAACTGCAATCATACTAGCTTAATAATTTTATTTTGAATAGTGCTAAAAAAAAGGACGTGGTTTAGTTTCCTCCCAGAGTGTCATCAGATTAAAGCTAATTTCTGATACAAAGATGACATATACATCAGTCTCCAGAAAGATTCAACTAGCCATTCAAAGTTTACATAGAAAGAAGACCTCTAGTGGTCTCAATAACAAAGATACAAGCATCAGAGAACATATTCAGATTCATTCATTCAGAGAACATATTCAAATCAAAACAGGTTCTTCATTACAAGACATTTCGTTTATCTTTTCTCGTTCATTGGAATGGCTGATCCACATACCATAGTTTCAATGATGATGGTAAGGTTTCCTAAGCCATCTGTCAGAGCTACAAAACTGCCACCTCCTTCTAAGTGTCCATCTACTTGCAAGTATGACCAGCCTGGTTGAGTAAATTGGGTTGTGTGCGCTGAGACAAAACAGAAAAAAAAAAAAAAAAAATCAGGAAAAAAAGAATTAAGTCTTAATAAAAATAATATCATCTGTAGTCTGAATTAAGTTTCTCCCTCATACATGCTTACACAGTAAAAACTTCATTACGAGAAGAAAGTAATGGAACTTCCAAAATAAATTCTGCCTACACAAAAAGAAAGATTAAAGAATTATACTAAGGCACAATTAAAAACATCAGCTCTGTGGCAGACGAAACAGTTAAAATGATAGCGATTATTTAGACAGTAAGAAAAAACTATTACACCACTATGTAAGTCAATCATGTACATGTAATATGAATACCCATCACAGTTTAGATTTTCCAAAATCTCTCTTTTTTTTTTTTTCATAAGTAAACAGTTGAGCCAGGAAAAGGATAGATGGGCATCTCCATGATGAATAACAAAGTAAGTAAGGTTTTCAGCATATAAGAGTACCAAAGAAGAATATGGCCTAGATCATTAAAATCCTGAGCAACATGGAAACTGGAACAACCGCCCAGTTGTTCTGAACTGTTTATGTGACAGTTTGGCCATTTTTTTAATGTTTTACATACACAGGTAACTAGCAGAAGAATAAAAATGAAGGCGTTTACCTTGTTCTTCCTTTATGGCATTGAATAAGCTACTTGCTACTGTCCTTTACTGAACTAGGACAAGTACAGTAAAATATTACAGGACTATGGACACATGGATTCACTGGCTACTCTGCAGACACTATGTGAAGATACTCCCTTTTCACCATGCACAAGGAACTGCTGACTTACATAAACCAGGACAAGAGTACAGCGGTTCTTTGTTTCATTTTTCTCAAATTGTGAGGTATCAAATGTCTACCTAAGGATTAAAAAAGAAGAGGGAAAGGAACTAGGAAAGCACACTAACCTTTATGGGCACTTCAGAGCAAAATATTTTAATAGTAACAGCTACAAAAAAGGCAGTAGTTTATTCATTTCCACTGTACATAATGGTCAACTATTAATATTTCCCTTGCTATTAGCTCTTTTTGCTTTCTATTGAAATCAGGGTTTTTCCTTCTTTTTTAAAGTATTCAGAAAACTTTGCACAAAACAACTTTAATTCAGTACAAAAAATAATATACATAAAAAACACTAAACAAATAAGGCTTCAGAAAATACAGTTATGCTCTGTATTAGATCACCAAACTTTTAACCACAAACTTTTTACCTGTAATCCAGATAGGAGCTTCTACTTTGTAGTGGCCACTCCATGGCTCTTGCGCTGTCATTAATCCACATCGACCAAAGGGCAACTCTTCATAATAACTAGCCACCAAGTTCCACGCAATGGTTCTGGAAGAAAAACAGGTTTGTTTCCTCCATTCATATGCATATATTAGATTAATTTAGTACAATAATGTATTCTTCTTTTTCTCTCCAGCATACAATGAAAAGAATTTTAAGGTTAACAAAAAAAAAAATCTTTCCAGACAAAGGAAAAAAAAGACACAGGAGAGGAAAATAAAACAAATCCATTTCCAGTGTTGAGAACTTCTTACATAACTGTTGACACAGTCTCTGGCTATATCACCATAAATAGTTGTACATTAAAGGAAATGTGTACTGACGGTTAAAGACTATTTGTGGGTTTCTTTCCTGTTTTGAGGTGAAAGAATTACGTTGTCAAGGTTTATAGCTTTTTGTTGGGGTGTTGGTTTATTTTTTTGGTTGGTTGGTTGTTGCTGGTAGGTTGTTTTGGGGGTAGGGGTTTGGGGGAGTGGTTAAGTACCACAAAAAAAAAAAAAAAAAAAGGTATTTCCTTTATCCTTATAAATAATAAACAGAAAACTCTAACCAGCCATCCTCCAGGAGCTGTTGCTATTTCAAGAAGTTGTCAGGATACTGACAAGGTTAATTACTTCAGATCTTTTGATTGGTCTTCATTGGAAATCTTTTGCTAGAACTTTAAACTTAAGACAGTGTGCCATAAGTATGGAATTACAGCATAATAAAGCAGTTATGTAGAAAGCAAAAGCCGGCATGCTGTTCTGCTATTGCATATAGATGAGTGCAAAGGCCATTGCCATAGATTTGTCACACTATATTTGCATTTCAGAAGATATCCTGAAATCCTATGAAAAGGTGTTTATTTTATGAGCAACTCTTGAGTTGTAAACTCAGCTTGCTCATGTTAAAACCTCTCCTGTAGAGTTTCAGACTTAGAAAAGGAATGTAGGGAACTCAAGTTCAAAGCAAATGAGCTTAGCAGAAAGATAAGCTGCCTTTCATCAGGAAGGCTCTGTTTTCAATATAAAAGCCAAGGTAATTTCAATATTGGATATATGGACTTGGAAGTATTAAACAATAATTTTGAAATACTATACATAGGTCTGGCTGTCAGGTTGCTAAACAAATGGGGCATATATAATTACAAAGGGCTTGTCAAAAAGAACAATTGGAAAATAAAGACCCCAAAGTAAGATATTAAAGCACATGAGAGTCAAGAGGCAACCAGAATGAGTATTTCCTACATTAATTCCTGACCATCTGTTAGAAAATTTCAGCTTGCAGAGAAGGAGACAGAAGATTCATGGCAACCAGGTGACTCAATAAATTTCCCTTTACAAGTATCTATCTAAGTGCTCTGTGCTGTGCTCCATTTCAAGCATTTCAGACAAAAAGGTTTATCTTTATTGTTCCAAAATGAAGTTACATAAAAACTAAAACCTTTGAAAAATTTTGCTTACATCTTGATGCCTACATTTTCTTTAATCAGACTTTTATTTTTTTACTTCTTCACTTTCAGATTAGTAGCTGTTGCACTGGAAACATCAAATTATGTTTTCTGTTTTCTTCTAAAACTGCAAGTTATGTAATTTCCCAGTAAATAGAACAGCTTTCTTCCAGATTTCAGTTTGGAAAGAAAATGTGCAGGAAACAATTAGCATATCAAAAGACTACAGCATGTTTTAGAATGGACTCTGAGAAAGAAGTTGTTTGGAAAAACTAGGTAATTACACCCATACCTACTACTTTTAACTGAAGACAAACAACGTGATAAAGACCTTAATAAAAACACAGATAAATTAGATTTATTGTTATTTTCCTCCAATGTTTTTCATGTTCTTAGTCCTTCTTAAGAACATTCACTTTTTAAGAAATATTATCAGAGTCTCAAAAGCACCTAAACTCATGCATAAAACACTAGATACTGTAGAACAGTAACTCAATAATACTTTAGAACTTGTGGGACGTCTACCCCAGAAAGAGGTAAGGACACTAGACTTCATACCTTACTACACTTGAATTCAGACTGACATTGGAGAGAGTTTCAGTTTACCTACTATCTTACCATAGCAGTGTTACAGATGTGTTATATAGTACTTTAAACAATTCTTACATATGTAAGTTGTGAAAGCAAGCAACAGTGCACAACACTTACGAGGTCATGTTTCCATTCACATAGTTTTGGTTCAGGATTCGAGCCCAGCAGCCTGCGCCTACTTCATCATTGAAGGTACTGTAATCTTCTGAGGACCACAGTTTCTTCTTAGTTAATAAGGCATTTGGCACTGTTTTTGTTCCAGGATAGTGAGCCCTGCACAATATTTTAAGAAGAAAGAGCACTTAGCACAACAAGAAATATCAAAGCCTGGAAGTACATACTGCAGCAATGCTTCACCTCCTCCAAACTGAAAATTAATAACAAACTTGCTTTGGAATAATACTAATGGAATAGAATAAAATGGAACAAGAGGGTGCTATAATATTCCATTTCTTACTGTATTTGCATCAGTAGATTATTTCTTCTGATACATACCAGCAAATAAGTAAACATAGCCTTAAATATATCATGCAATTTCTAAACCTAACCTCTCGAGCTTAAAGCAAAGCCTTATCCTGAAATTGAGCTTGAAGATTTTCGTAACTGTAGCGTTCTAAATAGAGAAAATACATGCTACCTTGTACTATCTTAAACCATAAATAATTATAAAATCAACAGTAAGATACATTACTAGGCATTATTCTAAAAAACTTAACTGCATGAATGTCTTCGGACCTAAACATGAACTTGGCTAATTTTACACACCTTTTTAATAAACTCAGGTTTCAAAAAGGCATGCTAGCTGGACTTACAAAAATCACAGAGCTGTAAACTGAAAATAGTTGAGACATAACAAAAGCTGATTTTATTTCCAAGGTCTTCCTTAGTATGAGGGGAGATGCTTTCTCCCAAATGAAGACTGCTGACTGCACTCAATCACAACATTGATTCACTGTGCCAAATTAGTCTGACAAAAATAAAACCTGTCAAATTACTTGTAGAAAACAGGGTCTGGATTTTCCCCTCATTTAGCAGACTCACTGAACACACCAAATAGACACACTAAAATGAAACTGTCAGCACTGGGAAGGCAGGCGTAAATATTTCCTTTACTACTAGCCTGAAACTTGGTAAATCGATAAATTTGTGACAGGGAAAACTGATAAGAAATATCAGTTTTTCTAGGGTGACTATTGGGGGGTTTTTTTAATTATTTTTCCACCACTAGACAACAGGACATTTCCCAGTGTAGCAGTCTTACATTAACATTAGTGAAGCTATGTATGAAATAGATAGTACAGATTTTTAGCTATATCCTTCTCTGCTGTACAGACTACTGTATACTTCCCCTTTGCCTTGGAAATACGAGTACTGCCTTAATACCAAGCAAAGGTTTTTGTAATGGCATAAAGTGCGTAGCTTGCAAAGACAAGGCAAAGAAGGAATAATTTCTCTTTCTACGCTCCATATGCTGAAGAGCTGTTTCTTAAATATTAAGAGTCAACATCCACGCTGAATACAAGCTGTACTTTACAAAAAGAAAAGCAGGAAGAGGGGACGCAAGGGAGTGTTACAGAAAACTTTACATAAGATTACCCAGGAACAAGATTATAGAACTCTGATTTACTGCACTAAGACAGAGGGTCACCTTTAGTTGCATATGAGGGAAGAGAAATAATTCAAGACGTTAAAGACATGAAAGCTATGGAAATAAATTGGAAAAAAACAGGGATGGTAAACAGGATTAAAGTTACAGGGAGAACAAACAGGTCCTAGACGCAGACTCCTTCAGTGTATCTTCATTGGCAGCTTTGCCTCACTTAGAACCCACACACTTAGAACATCTTGTTTTGTCCCACTGGTATGTAATCAGGTAAAACAGTTTCATCACCAGTTGATAAATGAATAATTTTTCTCAGCTCTTCAATGCAATTTCTATTACTGTTAATTAACACAATTTTCACTGTATTTCCTTTTCACTTACACTGCTATTAACCAACAGGTTTCGTTTTACTTAAATTAGTATCTAAATTAGTCCTTAAAAAGTAGGACATGACTAAGGAGTGAGTAACTCCTATTCCATGTGATAACTAACTTTTTAAAAAAATAAGTATATCAATCTTTTTTTTAATAGCACTGTAGAGTATATACTTTAAAAAGACCCACCCAAACACATAAAATAAACATTTGCTATCAGATTACAGACAAGGCTTTCACACCCAGTATGTGCTGGACTTGTTGAACTCTATGTGATTTATATTTAAAGAAAACACTAGATCGTGCTACAGCCCTCTTTTAGGTATCTTGTGCCACTCTACAGCCTCAACAAATACCACAAGGTGTGTAGCAAAGAACAGGAGATTAGCTGTTTCCAGAACAGCATGCTCTGCTTCTTCAGTAGTAAAAACAATCTTTTTACTTCACTGGAAATGAAAACTCCTACAAAGGAGCAACTATACCTCAATTACTCTCAGAAAATAGTTGGTCCACTCAAGGACCACAACCACCTGGAGAGGCTCAAGTATCCTGATTAACAGTGCAGCAAAAACCAGACTCTAACACACATGCCCTTCCTGCTGCCTGAAAAATTGAGTGAGTTTATGCATCATCCTTATAGATGTGATGCTTCAGCAGAAGCAGTAGGATTTTGAATTCCCTGCTCAAAAGAGCAGTCAGACACACTATAACAGAAGACCATTGCAAAGCGAGAGGAAGAAAAGTGATGTATATCATGAAATGGGGGAAAGAATGGATCTTAGTGGAGAAAAGGTAACAAAAGGATTAGCAGGAACAGAATTACAACTGAAGTGATGCAGTGATAAGAGGTTTAAAGTTATGTAAGAATAATTTACCAACAGCTACTACGGTCAGTGTTTGCATTCTTTAAACCGCTGTCATTTACTTTACAAGTATTTTCATTGTTCCCTCCTTTCAACCTCTCTGGAACCAGCAGATGGTTAGTTCATCATCAGGGCATCTACCTACTAGAGTGGTAACAAAGTATTTTTAAAATATTAACTGTTATGAGATTAAGTGTGTTTTATACAGCAGATGATGAACCAATATAACACCAATGGGGGAAAAAAATCCACAGTTGCCTGTGTGGGGCAGCTAAACTAAATCAGATATATTAAGAGAATAACATTAAGTAAAGCTCTTCTATTTATGGATGGCAAATGCTGCTTTGCACAATTGCCCACAGTGACTTCATTTGGATAACTTAGCTAAAAACCATAAAATTTCGTGTTATTTTTTGCTTTGCATATAGCAATGACCCAGAAGGGAGGAAGGGGAAAAATCACAATAGGAATAGCAGGGGCTTCCACCATTTTTCTCTCATGCATCAGTACAAGGCTGTACAAATTAGAAAAAGATCAGCCTATATAGCACCATCACTACAATAAAACTTTGCAGAAAAGCACTACCTGTGAAAACCTCAAAATCTAGTGCTCAAAAACATCTCTAGAAAATAGAAACTGTCAGCTAACAACACTGTCCTTCCTACCTCTCATTCTGTATCAGCACACAGGCCTGGGACAGTTGGAATTCCCACTGCTACCATGTCATGACTCCGTCATCACGCAGTAATGTCATGACATCAGCTTGTTTTTCTTAGGTTGTTAACTTGGTCTAACAAATTTCTTTAAAAGGCTTGGTTTTCTGCAACACTACATTCAGCCAAATATGTGTTTAGAACAGATGTGTTTAAGAACACTAATCCTTCTAACCAAATGACATACTAAATTAATATTAGGTGAAAATGGAAGTTGTTACTCCTAAACTCACTGACACTTTCTACACATTTCCTATTTTCTTATAATTAACAGCAGGAAGAAGGGAGGGAAAATTTTCAACATGTAGAGTCAGAATAGTTTGGTCTCTAACTATATAGCATGCAAAAAATCTAATTGGTTTAACTGTGTTACAGAGAAGTAGCACATCTAAAGCACTCCTATGAGTGGCTGTGGAATTTGCAAGCCCATCCTTGAAAAACATTGTTTTCAAGACCTACAATATAATTTAATTGTGTTCAAATGAGTAATACTTGTTTATAATTCATTATACTTAATTTCACTGGTAAAATGGATGCAACCATAATAGCTCTGAAAAGCTGTTTGGAAATATCACTTTATAAAGAGCTTTAGTGACCTGGGTCATTCCTATGCAGATGAACATCTATTAATAGTAGTTTTACAATGTGCCTTCAAGGCTCCCTCTAATTTCTAGCCATTACAATATCTTGCAGATGAAGCCTGGATGCAAACAGTGCAAAACAAATCAAAAGCAGCAGCTTTAATCTCCTATCCAGTCTGTCTGATGCGACACCACACAGATCACAAATAACGTTACCAAGTCCAAATTGATTTTATGTACATTCATGTAAAGTCCAGGCTACCTGAAATACTTTTTATAGTTTCAAATAAAAAGGAAAGCCAACAATTTTCCTTTTAAAAGATACCATGATAAGATGTGCACCTGCAAATATCCAGTAGCCAACTAACTATCCATTACACAAGAGAGGGGTATTTCATCTCCCTACTGAGACTGAATCAGAGTGGTGACATAAAACTTATACACGCAAAGAGACTTAAGCAACTACAGCTTACTGAGATAGCGTAAAAACAGTTGAGCTTCAGGAACTGACTCTGGGTGCATACTTGTAGCTGCCAAAACACCAGAAAGGAAGCATGCTCACTACATTGCGATCATGGTAATTACAGTGGAGTTGCATCTGGTCAGAGTGAGTTCATAATTGCTTTCACTTGTTGGTCCACCCATGATCCAAGACTCCACTTATTAAAAAAAAAAAAAAACAACTATCAGGATACTTTCTGTTGTTCAGAATGGGGGGAGGGATTGATTTGGGAAGGAACACTGACTGCCCAACTGCATTTGGATGGAAAGCCATCATTTCTACACCCCCTGTGGATGAGACATATAAAAGATGAATGAAGAAGACTCAAGTTGAACCCAGGAACAGCCACATTCAAGCATGTGGTTGGGTCAGTCAAGTTTATGGAGCCTAATAATTAAGATTTAGAGCTACTATAAAAAGAGAAGTTAATAAGCAAGTCTTACACACATTTCCATTCAGCAGGCAAATCAGTAACCAATCTCAAATTTACTCTGCTACTTTTGCAAAACATTAGCATCATATGATGAAACCCAGAACCAGAAAAACAGGGCAGCTGGTTGCATGCTTTCCATACACAACCTTTCTATCAAAAGAAAATAGGAACTAAGAATCAAGTCATTATTTTAACTAAAAAGTATTATAGCCCCAATTCATTACTGGAGCATACCCATTTCTGTAACAGACCAGTGGAAGTCAGTAATTAAATGCTGCATACAAAGCTGTAAAGGTAAAGCACTTTTTGCATACCAAATACAAGAACCAAAAGAACCCTCAGAATAAACAGGGTTGTCCAAAAAGCCTTTAATTCCACAAAAGTGCAACCACAGCCAGTAGGAATATTCCCTGTGATAAGGAACTCATGATTCAATTAAAGGGTTGAGGCCATCACCAGGACAACAGCCTGTGTGATTTGAGATGGGTTAGTAAGACAGATTAGAGTATCATTTTCATTGCACATAAGAGTATAGAGAGGTAAAGCTTTGACTTGCTAGTTATAAATAAGCAAGATGAAGACAAGCTATGAACAAACCACCAAAGAAAGAAAAACAGAGAGAACCCCCTACCCAATCACATCGACCACTCCATGGAGCTCAGAGTCAAGCAGCAAGACAAAGGAAATGGGCTCCCACAGTCTATCGCTGGCTACGATCCTCACCTGCTGCAGACCATGCTTATCCAATGTGTATCTCAACAGCTTTGGGGGAAAAAAAGAAAAAGGACAGCAAAAAACAGAGATAAAGGACAAATAAAAAAGGGTTTTCAATTTGTCAAAAATTTATATTGGGAAAGGCAGCACTTTCTTCAGCACTATTTGAACATATTTCAGAAACACATCATGATCCAATTCTTGTTTTTACAACTTGTACAACAACGGTTACACCGAACAAAATGTAATAGATTGTCAAGCACAAAGTGCCTTCAAAGAAGGACACCTTCTTCTTCCTCCATCACACCAAACCCCAAAGTACATGACAAAAGGAAAAATTAAAAACATTTGGTTATTTTCTTACACACACAAAACTGCATATAAAGTTAACAACAAAACATACCACATTTCATGCAAGATACTCTATTTGCAGATCAGCTACTTAGATGTTATAATGCTAAGGGTTAGGCTACAAGGACTGCACACAGGGCAAGGACAACTAAATTATAAACCTTGTGAAAGCACAGTAAACATTTAATTAAGAAGAGTTGATTCCCCCTATTCTCCCTGCTAATCAACTATTTCAGTTTAACAGAGAAGCAACACAAATGAGATCACTCTTCCTAAACACAACCAACACAAGAAATGAGAAAAAACCCAGACACACACACCTGATTACTCAACTGCATTTTATTTCAAGTTTTAGAATTGCTACCACTTTACACATCCCTAGAGATATTAAGGCCTTGAAAGTCAATGAAACAAATGTAAAATGTCACATAAGACCAAGGATGTAGTTTCTTGAAGTCCAGAGGTCCCCTAAACAGCATTTGCTGTACCTGTAAATTCAGGTAATGTCAAATGCCTACCTACCTTCAAATCATTTTGTGTATTTCTAGCATATATAACCTTCTCTAACAGGTAACACTACCTGCAGGAAACCGTGCTGCAAGATTTTTTTTCTACAGATCAGAATCTGAACTAGCTTACGTGCAGTCTGACAGTAGTCTGAAACATCAAGATTTCCTGCCCGAAAGTCTTAAGAACTTTGTCTGAACACAATATTAGTATTACTTCTGCATTCTATTTTCCTGCTACATCTTGTATTAGAATAAGGTAGTATTTGGTCTGTAGACTTAACATACATACAAAGGCTAAAGTATTTAGCGATTAGGGGAAGTTTCTGATGACTAGAGAAAAACAGTTTTAATGCCTATCTTCAAGAAGGAGAATCTGAAGGCCCGTCACTCCAGCCTCAGACCCCGGGAAGGTTACAGAGCAAGTCTTCCTGCAAGCCACTTCCAAGCACAAAAAGGATAGGAGGATGACTGGGAACGGCAGCATGGATTTACCAAGGCAAATCATGCCTGACAAACACAAATGCTTTCTACCACAAGATGACCACCTGTGCAGGCAAGGCGAAATCAGTGGATGTCATATACCTTGACTTTAGCAGTCTCCCACCAAGGTGGATAGAGAAGTCCAGCCAGGGTGCAGATTGCTAGCAATGTCCCCATAGACTGATATTAGGGCCAATACCATTTGATGTCTTTATTAAAACTCAGGGACCTCACATTTTGCTTTGGTTGCACACATAGCTTTTGCTTTTCAACCAGGTGACCTCCAGAGGTACTGTGCAAACTAAGTTTGTCAATAATTCTAATTACAAATAACATCCCAGAAATAAGACATGAAAAACATACAAGGCTATTATACCAATAAAATCTATTTTTTTTTAACTGAGAAAAAACACTATGTCTTAAGATCAGTTACATAAATCCAAAATTAAGTTTCTAGCTTGTGCTTTGAACTGTGTAATACAAAAATCCTGTTTTAAATTATGGCAAAAGCAGCATGGCCCAAAATCATAAAATAAATCCAGAAGGCAGTATTTTCTATAATTAATCTTTATTTTTCCAAAACCTTAGCATAGTCTTAGAGAAGATAGTTCATCATTCTCTCTTACAGCAAATGCTTTCTACTTCAGAGAGAGCAAATAACAGTGAACTGAACTTGTTCTTTCCATCGAACCGAGAAAGCATTCCTGGATCCTAAGACTGATGATTCCTCTAAAGTTGCAACTATATTAACTATGAAAATCAACAGAACAAGAATCCCTTACATGAAAGCCATAGTCACTTACAAATAGTTCTTAAGTAAGTCACCCATTTTTGTTGTTCATTAAGACTTACCGTGATTTCTTAATTTTTTTAAGTGACAGATACTAGGACACAGGAAAAAAAGAGAAACTGAAATGGCAGCAATTGTTTCTGCTATTTGATCATTGTATTAGAAAATACTCATGCTACATCAACTAGAAGTAAAATAAGATTTTTTTGTCTGGTAAATAAAAACTGACGAAGGTAGGTTTTTTCTACCACCCAACATACAATTACTGTCCACTAATAATGACTTACAAGTCAAATATAACTTAAACAATTGAGAACCATGGAAAAACATTTACAATTTATGTACTTCTAAATAAACATCAGAAAAAGAAATATTGTGGAATACATGCAAGTCTAATTGCGTATTGGCATATAGGCCTTTAAGAAAGGACTTGCCAAATAGAGCTATGGGCTCTATAGGCTTTGTTAAACACAGCAAATAAAATCCATGCCTAACACAGAAGACATAGTACTGAACCATAATACATCCTGGGAAAAAAAGAAATATGAATATATACTATACAAACATGGAAATAACACCCATCAAAATAATATAGGAAAGCAATAGTGAAGACAGTCTTGCAAACAAAATAAGGAAACACACCGTAACACAGTTTAAGACTTGAGCTTCTTTTTTTCCATTTTCAAGCACTTTATGAATACTGGGTAAGTAATCTGATTTAGTAGCAGATAAAGACTTTTCTTCTTCTAACAAAATTCCTGTTTTCAATGGCAAGTGCTACAACTCATTGGTATGAAATGATGGCAAGAAATATGTTCAGGAAGACTGCTCCTTCAGCTAATGAAACTGAAACACACTGAATGGTAACAGCTTGATAGCCTTTGCCCTAGTGAGAATATATTAAGTTCTCTATCCTTCAAATCACAAGCCAGCAGACTGCAAATATGGAGGGGGAAAAAAAGACATAGAAACTTTACCTGAAATCTACTTTAGATATGATTCAGATTGCTAATGGTATTTTAGGCAGGGATAAAGCTCCACAAGGAGCAGGGATATCAAGGTAAAAATTACCTGATGTGAAAAAAAGAAAGGAAAGGAAAAAAGAAAATGAAAGGAAACACAAAGAAAGGGAAAGGTTAGTTACTCTTTGTCAATGGATGCCAAAGCAATAATTTCAATTTTCTTGATAATTTCTAAATAAAACAATATAAATTTAATCCCAGGTTTCCATTCCAAAATAGAAGAACTAAGAAGAAGTCACAGAGCAGGTTATACTTAAAAAAAGATTACAGAACAATGTACAGGAGAGGATTTCTGAGAAAATAATTTAAGACTATTTAAGAAAACAGACTGACTAGCAGATTTTGCAAACAACTAGACATGGTTATCTAAGAGACATACAGATACAGTGTACTTTTAGTGACTTCCTGAACCTGAACATTTGAAGGGCAGACGCCCAAATACTATTATCTTTTTCTAGGTCAGCAGAACTCTGTGCCATCAAGTCAGCATCGGCTGAGAAACATGCTGTTCTCATTTTGTACTAACCTGAATTTCTTGGTAGATAACAACACTACTTACTGCACAGGAAATATTCTCTTAACTTCATTTTTTGTGATGGGGTGGGGGGGAGTTGGGGAAAAATCTGTATAACATTCAATTAAAGCCTCTGACAAAAAGAACTTTCATCTTTAAAAGAACAACTAAAACATGCCCATGGTCCTAGAGGCTATAAACAAAAACAGGTACTCCTAGCCTCGATTCTGTCAAGCTCTTAAAGAAATTAAAACCATTCACACTCAGTGCATTCATTCTACAAGTTTCATTGGCATTGACATAGTAACTAAAACATTTCCTAATGCACTATAACTTACTGAGGTGCAAATCTTGCCTAACGTAAGAAAGTTATAAATTTTTAAACCGAATGTGTTACTGCTGGCATTATAATCAGTATTTTGCAGGCAGCCACTTCAGGTGATCAGTGTTTAGAAGGTCTATAAAGAAACTGCTTTCATATGTATTAAGTCCATTTAACTGACTTACTGTAACCTTTTAACCATGCATTAGTTTAAACAATTATAAGCACATCACACCCCTTTAAGTATAGATGAGGATAACGGTACACTAGTGACCACAAGCATGTTCTTATCACAGTAAGATTAAAAACAGAGGTAAGCAAGTTACCGAACGTAACACAAGTGAACGGTTTATACACGTATAGGTGATTTCCACTGGAAACATGCTATCATTTTTAAAAACGTATTTATAGTTTTTAGAAATCAGAAATTACCAAGAAAGCAAGAGTAGAAAAATAAGTATGAAGCTGGTTGACAGAAACAAGACAGTAAGAAAAGTGTATTATAGAGTAAGAGTGCAGGCAAACAATCAAGTTACCATTTGCTAGAATTACAGCAGTCGGCATTCCTAGCTGTTAGAATTGAGATGGTTGTATTACTTTAAAAACAAACTTTGGATGCTTGTTTTTACTTCTACTTTACTGTCTGTGTGTGCACTTCTAATAGTGTTATCAGATAAAAGCAACAAACAAACTCCTAGCTTTCAGACATGACCAGAAAAATCTCAAGCAAAGAACATGCAGCAGGGAATGCTGCAAGCATGGGAAGTCCCAGGGTGGTAAGTTCCAGTGTGAAAGTTCAAATTCACCTGAAACTAAAACTGTTGCAGACTAAGAATTCAATCCTAAGGTTTTTTTCTGACTTTGAAGATACACATGCAGGTTAGCTAGAAGTCTCCTGTCATTAGCTAGTGCTAAGATAAGAAGCTTACAACATGGCTCCTAATGGAACACTTGAAAGAAATGATGGAAGAGTGGTAAGGTTACCTTACACAGGTACTAAACTGAAAGAAGAGTGGGAGACAGGCATGGGTAATCTGTCACCACTGTACATGATGACAAAACTGGGAATGGCTGGGAAGTATAAAATATATGGCTTCTCAAAATGGAGATGAAGGCTTACAGAAATGAAGCAATAAGCAATGTGTAAAACTCCTCCCTTCTCCCACACTTACCCGACTACCTCAACAGCATCATTAAGATAGGGATCAACTATCATCTCCTTTGAAATGTTCCAATCTCCATCCGCAGCAATGATGCCAATGTTCCTGAGACCCAGTCTGTCCAAAGATTGTCGAAGTACCTTAGTAACAGATAACACCACTTCATCAGCCTTCATCAGCCAGGCAACATGAAAATTTAAGACTGAAAACAATTTTAGAACTGTAGGAGTCTTCTCTGGAAGCATTGGTCTTCAGACCAAGATGGATAAGAAAAGTTCTCAAATCTCAAAGGAGACCCATAATGACAACTAAGACAAAGTATTTTTAACACTGAAGGGAAATCTATGGCATCAGATAGCCATTACACAAAAATGGGCTTCTCATCACTTGGATTACTTTTGACACCCCGTGTGCATATGCGTACTCTACTCAGACACCCTCAACATACTGACTCATCTATTGCATGCATTTAATTCATTACATATGAGTAATGGATTTATCATAAAGTCGTCACATTCAATTGATCTAAAAAAAATGATAACTGGCTAGAATGTGGAAGTGGACACTCCTCCACATGTGATCAGAAGTGAAAGTTAACCTGATCCAAAAAAAAGTATATTAAGAAAACAGGGATTGAAGTCTTAAAACATAAATGACCTTGTAACCATGCGGTTCTCCACAAGAACAGAAATCTTTGCCAAACATCTGTCCTTTTCAAGTGAAGAGCACCTAAACATTCTTTTCACTGGCTGTTTTACTGACCAAAAATATCCTTGATGTTTTAAGTGTCTGATATTTAAGTTTACCCATTACTTGGCTCTTACATGTCTCACTAATTCTCAGGGACATAATGCATAAAATTGGAATTGAATATTTACAACCAAACTGAGGGCAGTCAACTTTGAGTTCAAACATGCCAGCAGAAGAGAATTCTACTCTGTTTTTTCCGGCTTCTCCTTACTATTTCCCTGCCAAAGATGATAAACCTCTCACATCTGCCCATGGAACTTCTTAGACAAAATATACCCAGGCAACACATACCCAGCTCTAACAGTTAAGAATGAACCAGGCTTATACAGGGCTGGTATTATACAAGCATGTTTTATCTGAACACTCAAAAAAATTAAAAAGTATTTTCAGCAGCTTCCACACACAGCTGCATCAGAAAAAGGACATCAGTCCACAGTCTAAAATACTTTTTTCAATCTAGGATATAAAAGAACGATGTATTCTGTGCTGTATGTATGCCTGCATAAGAAAGATTTTTCCAACCATTTGAAGATCAGTAGGTATGAATCCTTAAATAATTTCTTGTAATAGCCCTCCAATAATGTGAAGGAGAATAAGGAGCATTTCTCTTTTGACATGTCAAATAAGGACACAAAGTAAAGTCCAAGTGGTGGTGACAATGAAAGCTTAGATCTAAAGGACATAAAACTTATTAAGGAGAAGAAAAGTAGCAATGAAGTTCTGTTCAGCTGCTTGAAGCCTTTGAAGCATAAAGTTTACCACAAGAAAAATTCATAATGGTAGAAATACTTACAGTAAAGTAATTGTAATTTAAAGCTTTCTAGCTAGCTAGAAATTCTGAAAAACTGCCTAACCATGCAGACAGTTCAGAAGAACAAAATGACTAAAAAGGTTGCAGAACTTCCATGTTGAAAGATAAGTACCAAGGACACAGAACTGCAGACACCCAAACGCACTCCATAACAACATATGCAGAATGGTTCCCCCACACCTAGTATTCATGTTTATAGAAAGACACTCCTTAAATTTCAGGGTTAGTTTAAGATGACAGTGTTTAAAAATATAATTGGAAGAATAGGATCTTATTGAATAAGAACTTATAAGCAATACAAGCATCATTTCTTCTTTTCTTTTTTTCTACTTAATAAGAAGCATAACTAGTGCTAGAGTGGATGAAGTAACTAAAAATATTTTCTTACAAGTAGAAATCCAGCAAGATAACTAAGAGCTTATCTATGTCATGTATTTGTCAAACATCACAAAAAATGTTTGGTGTGCAACAGCATACTTCTGTAAATGGACCTTTTTTGAAATGGTGGACTGCAAATAGAACGATCATGCTGATTAGAGAATAGATGCTATGTGACACCGCAGAGTGAAAAGAATTAACAGTAAAACAGGTGTTAAAGCCTTATATCAATTAATATCCAGCAGATGGAAGGCTGACACTTTTCAGCAAGTATTTGGGTAATGTTAAAAGCAAATCTTAAACTAAACATTTAGATCTAGAAGCCAAAAGCTCAGTCCCAATTCAACAGCATTTAAAAAGCCAACAAGTAGAATGCTGCACCTACACTCGACAGTTTATTCTCCACATTCATACTCTCCACATTAGGAAGCCAAGACAAACATGAGAAAGCCTCCAGGTGACATCACACAGAAACATTCTATTATGCTCAGTCCTATTTTACAAAACATACAGAAAGCCAGAAAAATTGTTTTTAAAACAGAGCCAATCAGTGATACAGGGAAATAAAATGAGTGTTTTTATTTGTAGTAAGACCTGCCTTCTCTCTCTCTGATGATTCTTTTTAGAAAGGGTTCAGTCTCATAGGCATTCCAAGCAACTTAACATCTAGTCAGTGAAGGAATAAAAATTGCAGCTCAAAAAACCAAATTCTCACTATTTCTCTTCCATCTTACTTGCATTGTTTTATTCCAGCCTGCAAACGAGCATTTTCAATTCTGTTTGGGTTTGCTTCTATAACATATATACTGAACAACTAGAGATTTCAACTTGAATTCCCACACACACACCCATTCCCCCTCCTCCCCTACCAGCATAATTTACCTACAATTAGAATTATCCTTTAGGAGACTACTAGTATCCTTAGTGATTTCCCCATTAGCCTAAACGTGATTAGTGAACCACTTTTCCTTTTGAAAAAGAAAAACCTGGAAGCCACATACCCAAGGCTAAATATAACAGAAAACTAGTTCCTGAGAGTTTTTTTAAAATAAAGAAAGCACCTTATGAACCCATTTCCTAGATCTAAAAAAAGTTAGGGTATGGTTTGTGCTGAGCACACATTGGGATAGGATATTTTAAGACTATTCTAAGCACACCGAGTGAACAACTTTATACAGGGATTTCAATAGCTTCTCTAGCAAAATCTGAAGCATCTGCAAACCCAAAGGAGATCTGTTGCTTAACATGCCCAAAGAAACAAGACACCTTGACATAGATGGCAAGACTTCCTCACAGAATCACAGAACGGTAGGGGTTGGAATGGGCCTCTGGAAATCATCTCATCCAACCCCCCTAAATGAGCAGGTACCCCTAGAGCAGGGGGCACAGGAATGCATCCAGGAGGGTTTGGAACGTCTCCAGGAAAGGGACTCCACAGTCTCCCTGGGCAGCCTGTTCCACTGCTCTGGCACCCTCACAGGAAAGAAGTTCTTTCTCATGTTTAGCTGGAATTTCCTGTGCTCCAACTTGTGCCCATTGCCCCTTGTCCTGTCATTGAAAAGAGGGAAAGACTGAAAAGAGTCTAGTCCCATCGTCCTCACACCCACCCTTTAGATATTTATAAGTATTGATGAAATCCCCCCTCAGTCTTCTCTGGGCTGAACAAACCCAAGTCTCTCAGCCTTTCCTCATAAGAGAGATGCTCAAGCAGTCCCCTGATCATCTTGGTAGCTCTCTGCTGGACTTGCTGAGCAGTTCCACACCCTTCCTAAACAGCAGGGCCCACAGCTGGACACAGTACTCCAGATGTCGTCTCACTAGGGCAGAGCAGAGGAGAGGATAACCTCCCTCAACCTGCTGGCCACACTCCTCTTAACGCACCCCAGCATATTGTTGGCCTTCCTGGCCACAAGGGCCCATTGCTGACTCAGGGTCAACTTGCTGCCCACCAGCACTCCCAGGCCCTTTTCAACAGAGCCGCTTCCCAGTAGTTCAACCCCCAGCATGTACCAGTGCATGGGGTTGTTCCTCCCCAGATGCAGGACCTGACACTTGCTCTTGTTCAATTTCATCAGGTTCCCCTCGGCCCAGCTCTCCAGCCTGTCCAGGTCTCTTTGGATGGCAGCACAGTCTTCTGCTGTATCAGCCACTCCTCCCAGCTTGGTGTCATCAGCAAACCTGCTGAGGTTACACTCTGTCCCTTCGTCCAGGTCAATGGTGAAAATGTTGAACAGGACTGGACCCAGCACAGACCCCTGGGGAACACCACTACTGACAGGCCTCCATCCAGACTCTGCCCCATTGATCATGACCCTCTGAGCTCTGTTGATGAGCCAGTTCTCTGTCCACCTCACTCTCCACTCATCCAACCCACACTTCCATAGCTTGCCTGTGAGGACGCTATGGGAGACAGGGTCAAATGCCTTACTGAAGTCAAGGTAAACATCATCCACTCCTCTCCCTTTGTTGACCCAGACAGTCACGCCATCATAGAAGGCTATCAGGTTGGTCAAGCATGATCTTCCCTTGGTGAATCCATGTTGACCATTTCTGATAACTTTCTTTTCCTCTACATGCCCGGAGATGACCTCCAGGATGAACTGCTCCATCACCTTTCCGAGGATAGATGTGAGGCTGACTGGCCTATAGTTCCCCAGGCCCTCCTTCTTGACCTTTTTGAAGACTGCAACGACATTTGCTGTCCTCCAGTCCTCGGGCACCTCTTCTGTCCTCCACGACCTTTCTAAGATGATGGAGAGTGGCTCAGCAAGAACATCTGCCAGGTCCTTCAGCACTCACAGGTACATCCCATCGGGGCCCATGGATTTGTGAGGATCCAGTTTGCACAGGCGATCTCTGACCCAATCCTTCTCAACCGACGGGAAGCCTTTTTTTCTCCAGATTTGTCTTCCCTTCTCTGCGGGCTGAGATGCCCGAGGGCCAGCCTTAGCAGTAAAGACCGAGGCAAAGAAGGCATTCAGTAAATCTGCCTTCTCTGCGTCCTGCATCACCAGGGCCCCTTCCTTGTTCAGCCATGGGCCCACTGTATCCCGTCTTCCTTTTACTACTGATGTATTTAAAGAACCCCTTCTTGTTATCTTTCACATCCCTCGCCAGATTCTGTTACAAGTGGGTCTTGGCCTCCCTTGTCCCATCTCTGCATAACCTGACAACATTCCTAGATTCCTCCCAAGTGGCCAGTCCCTTTTTCCACATACTGTGAACCTCCCTCTTCCATTTGAGTTTCTCTAGAAGCTCTTTGATCATCCATGCAGGTCTCCTGCCCCCTCTGCCTGACTTCCTCCTCCTAGGCATGCACCGATCTTGAGCTCGGGGACAATGGTCCTTGAATACTGACCAGCTCTCTTGGACACCCCTCACTTCTACAGCCCTAGCAGCCCATGGGATTCCTCCAAGCAGGTCTCTGAAGAGGCCAAAGTTGGCTCTCTTGAAGTCCAAGGTTATAACCTGACTCATAGCCCTGCTTCTACCATGCAGGATCCTGAACTCCACCATCTCACGGTCACTGCAGCCAAGGCTACCCTCAACTCTCATATCCTCAACCAGCCTTTCCTTGTTTGTTAGGATAAGGTCAAGCAGCACATCTCCCCTCGTTGGCTCCTCCACCACTTGCATCAAAAAGTTGTCCTTGATGCTCTGCAGGAACCTTCTGGATCATGCATGGCAGGTATTGCTATTGCTTCTTAGCCTCAAAGTAGTAACAAGGAAATTAAAACAGCAGAAGCTTGTACTTAAGGTTCCACTTCAACATAACTAAACTAACAGATGTGTTGTCAAAGAAGGGTGGGGAGCAGCAGGGTCAGGCAGCAGTGAGAGATACTATTAATATGTCAAGGTTCGTTATGTGAAATATTGTGTTCCTCCACCTCTTTTAGAAGAGGAGGAGCTGAATCTTGCACAGCTAAAAACATAGAGCCTTTATGACATTTTCCATAAAATAAGAACCTGGAGTTTTATAGCAATAATTTAGTGGTATTATGGTATTATATCCACTGAACTTTGCTACAGAGTTTTAAGTAATTCTAGATCTTGGACTTATAACTATATCCAAGTCAGGACAAAGGTGATGAATTTGTATCATTTCAGTAGCATCAACTGGAGCTTCCATTAAAATGCAGAGGTCCTAAACATCCAGCATACACTGACACGCTTAAAGTTCAGAATAACAGTTTTGGACAGACACTCAAAAAAGATCTAGAAATCTGATCCTGTTAGCATTCCATGCCTGCCACTACAAGAAACAGAGTTCAGTAAGTGAAGCAGTTGCAGGATTAAGGTCCCTTTTCTAGGCAAATTCATTGTTTACACATGATAACAAAGACAAACATCTCTAAAGTGAAAAGTAAGAAAAAATACATACCTTAATATATTTGCTACTAAATGCCCTTTCATTCCATACCTATAAAGGAAAAGTGAAAAGCCATTTAGAAAAATCAGGATATGTCAATGCACAATTAAAGATTTTATTTATGTATATGTAAGATTATACAATCCATTAAGGAACTCCATGGTCTCAGTTTGCTAAAGTGCTCTGGTTGGCTTTGTTATGAGCTCTTCAGGGGAGTATTCTGTATGAAAGTTCAAAATAGCTCCTTGTTTATCTGTCTCAAAGGTCTGCTGATTGCCTTGCTGAAGAGAACTCTAGAGCTCCTTGAGCTCTACGATAGTAGCAATGTTGCACATGACATTATTACCAATGCGTCTACGGTTTGTTAGCAATCATTGAGACACACAGTCTGGCTTCAAGGTGTGGTCCTAACGAATAGGCCTTGTTGCCATACTCTGGCTCTCCTATGTCAGTGTAAGTTACATATCGAACAATTGCCTACGGTTTCAGGGGGTTATTCAATGACACTTACAGTTCTTTCTAATTTACACAGGACTATATCCATACTTGAACACAAGAGAGATCCAGCATAGTTGAAGTAAACAGACACAAAATTATCTCATTTCTGTTGCTCTAGATTTTCCATCTTCTATGAAAAGAGTGTTTAAGCTAAACACAGCTCAAAATTCAAAAGCAGAAATGCTGGTCTTCCTTTCTACCAAACACCCTGGCCAATAAAATGCCTAGTCAGAAACCTTCTTACTTTCTTTTTTTCTAACCACAACATGAACACTGTGACTCACATTCACTAGTAACAGCAAAAGTATCCCCCTGTAGGTGATTACCCAACTGCAAGAAAGTTTCTTACAGGTGGGATACGGGATACGCCCATTTGATTTTGGTATTTCTACATCTTTCCATAAGTGCTAATATGTGACTTCAGAAACGAGCCAATCAAAAAGTTACTTATTGAAAGGCTCATTTCATCATAAAGCAAATAATGATATATAACACATGCTATAAATGAAAAGAGCAGTAAAGGCTAACAATGTAGAAGCAGTACAGGATTAAAATTGTTTTGACAGTTTCTAAGCCTTCACAGAGATCGCTGCTTTCCTGTATTTCAGATTATACCCACAAAGAAATCAGACAATATGCAGCGTCACCGCATTGCCTGTAGAAGCGGAAATTCCCTTTACGTAGAAGTACAGAATTCAGAAGGCCAATCACTGAAGTAACATCACAGAAGCCAGACATTACTCAAATACATCAAGTACAGAACTTACCTTCTACTCTAAGAGCATAGCCAGGAGAAAGTTTAAACAGCAGTTGTCCTCCCTGCCCCCCCCAGTTGAATTGCTGAAGCATCACCATGTTACCCAAAGTGCAAGGCTGACGCAGCTAAAATAAGTCAGTAACATCAAGGGGGATGCATTCCAGAGGAGGTATACATCAGATATACCTTCCCACATTACAGCAGAAAGGTCACACTTCCTCTGGGATGGGAACCATAGTTTCAGAAGCTTTGATCTGGACTGGTGAAGTGATTTTCAGCTTTTCTGCAGTTAAATGACTGCCTCATATCAAAACACTTAGAAGTCCAAAATAAGTGTTTTAGTAAGTAAAGGACTGATTTTAGAGGAATCCTAACCACACATTTTCTTAATTGGAAGAAAAAATAAAAAGTTGAATCTCAGTCAAATAATGAACTTCAAAAGTGTTTTTTCCAGATTGTCTGCTTCTCTTTCTCATCTCCAAATTATGACATTTTTCTCCGACATTCATTCACTATTTCTATATATCGCACTGTAACACAATGCAGTACGTTATAACTACAGAAACACGTGCACCTTTATCTACTATATATAATGCAGGCAATCTGGAAGAAGTTCTAAAGGACTGCCATTCCGCAAAACGGCAAGCATATTTTATGACAAGAAGTCATGTTAGCTGACTTTCACAAACTCTATCTTAACTAATGCTTTTTGTTAGCTGGTTACTGCTGAAACCCAAGCAGCACAAGCAAGGCAAAAAATGACAAGCCCAAGGCTCAAACAGATTTCAGAATTCTCAGATACTCTGGAAACTTTGTTCAGAATTGGAAGGCGGGAGACTAGCCAGTTTACACTGGTTCTGCTTTAACGGCCATTATTGCAGAAAGACCATAAACTAACATAACTTCTGCCTTTCTCCTTGCAACAGAAAAAGCAAAAACTGCAATTACAAAACAATTTCTCTTCCCATCCCCCTCCTCCAGTAATGAACAAACAGAGACAAGACCAAGATCTTACGAATGAAAATAGATAAAAAATACAGGACATTTTGCTTTACTGACCCCAACATAATCAATGTCCAAATCATGATACTGTTTAGCTCCTAATATCCAAGAAACAATATAGTAAGCCGTGACATCTGGGTAGTCATAGGGCCAGTTTTCACCCTTCCCTATCCATGACGGAAACGTCCAAGGTAATCCTGGAAAGAGAGAAGAAAAACAAATGAATAAGATAACCGGTTGGTCTACATTACTCAGTAAGCTTCAACAGCAAGCTGTAATTTGATCTACCTAAAATGAAGGAGCAGATATGAACTTCAAATTCACATAGTTCCAGTGAAGACAATGAAACATAACTTATTTAACTGGAGAGTATGCTCTAATACAAATTCTGATCAAACATGTTCATAGATGCTTTTTTTTTTTAAGCTAGAAAACCTTCATTTCTAGAGAACAACTGACTACATACAATCTTTCAGTTGTGTGGTATTAGCTCTTACAGGTTTCAAATTCCAGAGATTTTAGGATAAAAGTTTACAAAGTTGTAGACAAAGGATAAATACTGAACACCAAAATTGTTAATTTCCTAAATAAGAATTTCAGAGGAAGAAGAAAGATTAGGATCATTAAAAAGTATTTCCAAGTCTCAGCTGTTTACTGTATTTTGTAGTAAATAAAAACAAATTAACCTAACCAGATCCTACTAAGTTTTCAACTGCCTTTGTATAAGACACCACAGGCTAATTCAAAGGCAAACCCTCTTTCCTTTGTTGAGAGCTTGATCTGAGGGAAGAGGGAGGTTATTAATAACCACTATTAGTCATAGATGGTAAGCTTACTGCTTGTTACAGTGCCTGTCTGACAGAACCTGACTAGCAAATCCTGCACCAAGTCATGCCTTGTGGCTGGATGTGGCAAAGCCTGATCCCTGGAAGAGGGGGAATAAGATACCTTGCAATTGATAGATTTCTTACCTTATTTCACTTAAAATACATTTTGTGAAGTGTTTCAGTTAAAATCTAGGGTTCCACATTTGTATTGTCACAGCACACACGCCACTCACGATCAAAACAAGGAGACAGGAAAGTCCTCTTACAACTCAACTACATATGTAAGACAAATCAGAAGACGAGAACCCACTATAGTGGGGAGAGGGTGATAGGCTTGTAATGAGAGCATATAATTGAATCTAGTGCATATAAGATTTACAGATCTTTATCTCGTGTAAGTTTACTTTACCCCTCCCAATATTTTTTTACTCTATTACTCAGGAATTCAGGTCTCACAATAAATCAACTATGTTCATTGCTGTGATACAGTCTAAGCATTAATGTTACTTGATACAAGCAAACGATTGGAAAGTCATTTCTTATCCTATGCTACTTGTTACATACATTCTTGTTATGCTACTTGTTACAGCAGCACATAAGAATAAGATAAGTAAGAATGTTGTGCTACTGTAACAAAGCAAAACACAGCAAATTTAAATGAAGCATCAAGGCAAGCTTACCAGATATTGAAGATTCTACTTTGCCTACTGCAACATCAAAACATCTACCCACTAAAATTAATATGCTAATTAAGGGTCAGATATGTAATTTAGGCGGGGGGGGGGGGGGAAGCATTTAAATCCTAAAGCTTGAAGCAATTTACCAATTAGTTTAATTTTGGGGTTCCTCTTTTTAGCTTCTTTCATCAGCCACCATTCATAGCCCCGGAAGTAGTTCTCGTCATTTTCATAGTGCATATGGGAGGGTTCAGTACCATCTAGGAAGGAAAGAGGCAGGCAGCTCACAATTATCTTCTGTGTCATAAGCTGTTACACATTATAAAGTCTTCTGTATTGCTCACTGCCATAGTATGCAAGCACATATCTCCAACATGGTTCACACGTTCTTTGGTATGTATTTCAAAGCAAAACGAGTAGTGGGAGAAACACGCAAGACTTGCCACCCTTCATTCTTCGCATATTAACTTAGCATAAATTTACTATTTTTTATTTTTAAGGGACTAAGCCTGCTTTTAACATCAGAACGTGATTAACTAATGGGCATTTTCTATCCCTAGCTATGATAATACTAAGTCTGTATTCATCATTACCTTGGTCGCAACAACTACTGGGAAAGTTACAGCATTACAATCAGGAGGAAAAACGAACAAACAGAAAAAAAGGTTGTAGAAGCAGGTTCTAGGTAAACCGAAAAGCAAACAAAAGAAGGTTATGGTTTGTTCCTTCTGTGCAAGGCAAGTCCAGGGAGAGAAAAGAAAAGAAAAGAGCTGCCATGAAGTTTTTCAGTGACAGGAAACAGATTTTTTTAATTTTACAGTAAAAGATCTAGTTTGTAATTTAAAAGGTGTTCTATGACTGCAGGAAGTTTTTGGAACTGAAGGCTATGCACTGAATTCCCTCAGGCAAAGGTAAACAAACTAGAAAGGTGCAAAACAATTAGTGTTGCATGGGAAGTCATTACACACAAAAGTCAATTACTAACTTGTGAATGCAACTGCAACAATTACTTATGCTAAACTATATGCTTAATTGTTCCAGAGATCTCTTCTGATGAGAGGTGGGCTTGGGGTTTGCCTTTTTTTTTTTTTTTTTTTTAAGAAAAAAAGCCTGCTGAAACAGCACATTTCATTAAAAAAAAGTCCTATTTTCTGATCTTATAACACTTGATTATTTGGAAGTTCTATTGTCAAAGACACAGAATAACAATCAGATTCCAAACTTAGACTCCTGATCACACCTCTGAGGTCAGAATAAGAGCTGCAGTCTAGTGTGTTAAAACATATGCATCTTATTGTTCTCCTTCTAAAATCTAGAAAGCCATCACACAAGTATAGAACATTCTCCTTAGCCAGCAGCAAGAACGTTTGAACAGAAGGTGTGCGCACGCATGAACAGAAGGTGTGTGCTCCTCTAACCAGCAATTTATCGACCAAATACCGACCTCTTAAACCCAGTATAATACTTTTCACCATGTTAATTTTTCTCAATGAAAATAAACCAAAGAATTAAAAATAATATCGAATTACACATAGACATGTACAAAATTTTAAATATATATATGTTATAATGCCACAAAGACAGATGCTATGCTTTCTATTTATTAACTGAGTCTGCTTTAACACTATTCTTGACATGGCTATGATTTACTTTGGTTGGGGGGAAGGGGGAGAGAAAAAAGAAAAAATATATGTATATGAACTGTCATCTAGTTACTGCTTCTCAGCTTTCAATCACAAGCAGGTACTAAAGTTTCTCCTCTAGTAAATATAATAAGCTAGGGAAATTACACCAAGATATTTTCATTTGCAATTGTAGTCAGGAAAAAAAAGGTAGTGCCTACTGTCAGACAACACCACTCCAGTGAAATGTAGCAGTTCATTAAACCAAAGAAACATAATTGCTTCTGACCAGCTGTCTTCGCATCTTCATGCTTTTAAGACATAAACTACCTAGCCCTACACAAGTTCTACAGTTTGCATTGCAAAACTGGTGTTTAAGAAATGCTCTGCAACTTAGAAAGTTATTAGAGCTTCCTTAATTTTGGAGAGGTAAAAAAGAACTCATTTGCTCTAGAGTGTAACCTATTAATCATGACAGTGAGAACTGTCTCCAGAACATTAGTGTAATTTCTCTTCTACAAGTTAGCAGACAAGGTTTATGTTTTTCTGCAACTTCAGTACAACTACAGAATGCATGTCCATGCTTCAGCTAAGGTGACACATGCAGGATATGTTACTTACAGCAACACTGCAATGAGAAGTTAAACCCTGTTCATGCAAAATCCATACCTGTTGATTGTCCATCACCTCCAATCTCTACTTTGAGCATATGTAAAGAAGCACCAAAATTTGGCTAGAAAAATAGACAGAAAAACAAACACAATCCTGCTGTTAAGAAGAATGCAATAAATAAGTATACATTTTTGAGGATGCTAAAAATTCAATACTTTTTTTAATACCCATTACAGATGCAATGAGAGATTATACTAAATTCTGCTTCAAAAGGAAATCAAGCAAGATAGGTAGCACGCTCATCTGTAGTCAGTTTCACTGACTCTTGCACCATTAAGGACACTTCTCCCCAGCTGTGCAGATTTTAAATTGGTTACGCTCAAGCAAATATTGAAGGTCTCTAAAAGTAGAACATGGGCTATATGAGAAATAGAACAGTATCTTTAACATTATTAGAATCCAAGTTCATTTTCTTTTAAAATCAAATTATTGAAGTTAATATTTCTGTAAATAATCTATTCTTTGGTGTAATGGATTACACTGCTTCTATGAGAGAGCATACATATGGGCCAGAAATAATCTGTTAATGACAGGCAGAAACACAAAAGAGAAAAGAAAACATCACACTGGAAAAGAAATGGCTGCCCGGTCCACTGTCCTCTCCCACTGGCATCTGACTGGTGGAGCAGAACATAAAATTCAAGCTCATACTAGTGATCTTGCTCCTAGTATGTTCTTCCAGCCCTTAATGGTTTAAGAGTTGTGTAATCCAGAATTTACAATTAATTATTATTTTAATAAACATCAATGAGCTGGCCTCCTCCATGTAATTACCCAAGTATAATTTTGGCATTCAAGAAAAAGTTTTAAGATGTGAGAATGCAGTTTGATTAAAAAAATAGGCTGCACAGACAATCGTTTGCTTGGCTTACAAGTTTTGGATATTTTGTTTTTAAATAAGAAGCAAGTATTCCTAATACACCATTTCTTTTCCTGACATTTCTGATTTTAAACTTCTAACACATTTGCTCTCCCATCCCCATTCTGAAAGTTGACTGACATTTAAAGACAAAGAGAATGAGGCAAGGTATACCCCTCCCAGGTATCTCATGACAGCCTAAGAGGTTTTCGTGAAAGAACATGTCAAAAATTCTTTGAAAAATCACGATCTCTCAGGTGGATTTTCTTTTCCCACATGACTATTGATTCCTTCAGAAAACTCATATTTGTAACACACAGGTTCGGCCTCCAAAAAATATCAGTGTTGATCCCCCGTCACACATTACGCCTTATTCTACTCTTTAAAACCAATTCTTTAAACTACACAGTAGACTTTACCCCTCCAGTCATCTGGATTACACTACTTGAAAGTGACATGACATCCTCTTCCCGCAGAGTAATTTACAGTGCCAAAAGCAAAATAAATTATTACTGTCCAGTGCAGTAATCTTACCATATATTAAGTTGGGTAACTCCACAGGTTACACTTGCTAACTAGAGCAGTTTACAAACCAGTAACTTTCACACACCTTCTACAGACTAGTTTGGAACAGATATGCTATTGAAAAGATTCAGTCTGCACAGTCATTTCCACATTATGTGAAACTACCTGTACTCAAAAAAAACCAACAACCCAAAATCGTCTCAAAGACCCACTTCCTGCATTTCAGCCACAAAAATGATTTAATCCTCATTAAGCCTGCATAGATGATCAAAATATGTTGAAAACATTTTTTTAAAAGCATACTGTGAGAACACAAAAGGAATTTCCATAATAATTTGAAGAAATAGGCTCCTAAAAAACATGCTGGTTACCAAAAACAACAGCTAAAATTTAAGGTTCTGATAAAAATCAACATTAAAGTAGATTCTTTACAAGATGGAATTTTGTCTAATTTCAAGTAGTATTGAATATACTATAGGAGCTCCAACATCACACAGTAAGAAACTCTGCATGAAATTAGACATTAGTGTAGCAGTGAAACCCACTTTACCTTGAAGAGATAATCTAAAATCTGGGAGCGATAAGGTTCTTGGTAGTTCACCAGGAGTCTAGATGTGGCCTAAAATAGAAGACAAGAAAACATGAAAACCTAACTTTCAGATATATAAGTACATCCCAGATTGTCAGTCTAGGGCTTTCACATAGATAATAAACCTGCAAAAAATAATTATAGCACCAGGAACTCAGCTAAGCCCTTACAAAAAGTCTTTTCTAACCCTTCAATTGCGCATATCTGGTTTCACAGGCTGCACTGCCTGGCACTCCGGTTATCTGCCAGGTATTGCAAAGAGCCCAAAGACTCCAGCCCCCCTCGCCGCCGGGACCACTGCCCGCCCAGCGCCCCCAGGACGGCCCCTCAGAGACCCACTCACGCCTCCGCACCCCCCACACAGCTCCCCTCAGAGCCCCTCCCTCCCCCGGCCCTTACGGACCCCCTCAGCGACACCCCCCGGCCCAGGCCCCACCGGAGCCCCAAGCCCTGCACCGAAGCCACCCAACACGCCCACCGAGGGAATCCCTCGCCTAAGCGTCCCTTGCAGCCGCCGCTCCGAGGATGGCATTAGCACAGCAGCCCCGGAGAAGCCCCCGCGCCCGCCGGCGCCGCTCACCCCGCCGCCGCTGACAGCCCCGATCCCGTCAAACTGCCTGCCCAGCCCACCGGCATCGTCGAGCACGTATGTGGCCGTCCGGAGCGCAGCAGCACCGACGGCGGGGGGCCCCGGGCCCCAGCAACAGCCAAGGAGGAGCCAGCCCCACAGCCGAGCCGCACACCCCATCCCGCCCGCTCCGCTCCGCTGGGCACCGCCGTCCCTACAGCAACTCGCCGCTACCTGGCTCCGTCTGTCACGTGACCCCACAATCGGCCAATCACCTAGTGGGGCGGGGCTTGAGCCCCCTTCGCCGCCTTTTTGCTGAAGGGAAAGGCGAGAGGGGAAGGCTTTCAGCCCGTACGGGCAACCCCCGCCCCTCCCTCCGGTTGAAGCTAGTGGTTGCCATTTTGAGAAAGGGCAAGGCAAGTTCCAGCTGGTGGGACGCGTACCGCCATGCTGTAATTGGGCACTGAATGGCGAGTGAAGCTATTGTGGAGCCACCTTGGGCGTGGGAAAGCTGACTGGCTGTGAGGCGCGGCGGGGTGCCGGCGTCACGGCTGGACAGGATTTCTCTGGGAACACTCAGCGGTTTGCGTTTAGTGCAGCCAGACTCTGAGAGCTAGCCCAGAAAGACCCTTTTTTTCGGGGTCTCCGGCAAGGCACGACAGCTTTCCTGGGAAAGAAATTGTTTCCCAGTGGATCTGTCGTTTGCAGGCCCACCCCCCGCACCCAGCAGCCGTTTCCCGGCTTCGCCCCACCCTCAGGCTGCCGCCAAATCCCTCGTAAAGTCGGCTAAAGTCGGCACCGTGGAGGAGGAAACACCGGCACGCCGTGAGAACGACCTTTGCTTCGTGGCTGGGAGCGGCCCGGGGCACAGGCCAGGCCCGGAGCGGCCCTGCCCCGGGGAGGTGCTGGCCCCGGTGCGATCCGCACGGAGTGACCCCAAAGTGGGCTTTGTCCTGCGCCAGCAGCGTCGCTGAACAAGCTTTTTGTTTTACAGCCTCCGCGGGGCACACTGCAGGGCAGCTGCGTGCAAATACGACCAGGCGGGGTGGTGCTGTGTCGTATGCGAGGGGGTTCCGTGAGCATAGCCAGGCTGTGCCCTCAGAGCCCGGCGCAAGCAAGCATTCGGGCCAGAGGAACAGCCACCGGAAGCCCGGCGGTCAGCTTGACGGTCCTACGGAAGCCCTTCGGGGGCGCCTCCGCTGGGCGCGGCGTCTCGCCGCCGCGACGCTCCGCGTGCCTAAAGGCGACCGCGGCGGCGGGAGGCGCGGTGGCTGACGTCACGCGGGCAGTGCGTTGAGGCTGCGGGAAAGCCCTGGTTTTGCGCGTTTTATGTCCGCAAAGAATGCTGTTACTCGAGCTACTGCCTCTCTTGTCCATGTCACCGAGGGATCTAATGTCTCAGTGATGACATTACCTGACTGTCGTTTCCTGTTTATTTCTTTTTTAATAACAATACCAAACACTCACAAAACATTTTGCACTTTACAGCAATATCAAGCATTAACTAATGAATCTGCTCACACCCAAATGAGCTATACGATGTCATCATTACATGCAGAAGGACAGAGTGACTTCCTCAAGGCTGCAGTGAGTCAGTGGCGGAGGTAGAATTACGTTCATGGTCCTAATTCACATTCATTCCAGCAGACTGTACAGCTTTGCACACCTGAAAGGTTTGCAAAACCATCATGAATTATTAATTGGATAATTTTGATAATTTATTAAATTAATGTTCAATTTATTCCAGGTAGAAGGAGTCAGCTGTGGAATTCAGTCTTTTATTCACTCACAAGAGCCTAAAAGTGTCAGCTTTCAAAACTCAAATTTCCATCCTATGATGTGCTGAGTGCCTCCCCTTTCAGTTGGTATAGAAAAACATTAGAATCTGTTTTGGTTGAAAGAAGATATTTTGGTGAGAGTCTGGGGACTTTTATTCTGCATTAGGAATCTCGACCTTGCTTTTTACCTGTTTTTTTCTTTACACCTTTGCCCATGACCTGAGGACATGAGCTCTGGACCCTTTGTAAGGGCAAATATAAAAAATAAAGTTACTGAGGACTTATTCATTGTTTCTTTTGTAAAGAAAATAATTTTCCACTGTTAATGCTTTTCTATTTCAGTTCTTTCTTGATAGTACTTTAATCTCAGCCAACCCAAAGAGCACCTGTTGTTCTAGGATGACTGATTTGAAACACCGTGTATGTCCAGATCCCCCCAAAAAACTGGAAAACTGTGCTGCTTGCATCAGAAATTAAATTGTTCCGAATGAACACAGTCAAGGGTTGCTTTTTGCATATAGCTTTACTTCTGGAGTGTATAAAATGCATCATCTCCCCTCTTGCTTCCTTTGATCTTTTAGTCCCATTATCAATTGTTACAGTGAAGAACTGTAGAAGTGTATCAACTGTTTCTCTATTTCTAACGATAAGAACTGATTTTTCTTCAGTGAAGTATAGGAACCCTCAACAGAACAGCAGAACCAGCTCACCAGACATTGTTCTTAGTAGGTACCATATTAGGAAAAGGCAGGTGAAAAGTAATAAAACAGGTCTTTTGTCTAGTGACTTTTCTCTCAGTGAAGATAAAAGTTTGACTGAAATTTCTTTTAGAAATTAATCTAACCAAGTGACTGGAAAGCCTCCCTTTCACCAAACAGAAGGGGGGCTATGACACCAGTTCAGGAATGACCACAAGTATAGAATGATTTGATAATTTAGGCTTCATATAACAAGCCATCAATAGAAAAACTGGGGATGAAAATGTCATGCTCTGGCTGGAAAAAAGGAGAAACCAAATCTCTGCATCCAGTGGTTAAGTATTATAGAGCTGCCTGGTATTGTTTTCAAGGAAGTCTAGTATATCCTATTTTAAAGCTTTTAAATTTGCTCATCTGTTTCATTTCTCCTTAGCGTCTGAATCATCAGAGAGGCCAGTTTTTGTGTTAAAAACAGATGTACATTTAAAGTGAAATTGCACCCAGTTTCTTAGAAGCCGATTGAAACATTCCAAACAGAATTTAAGAAAAAAAAAGAGTGCACAATAAATTATTCTGATCACAGAGGGAAAAAAGAAACTGTGCTCATGTAACAATCTTCCACCTGTCAACTGAATTATCTGTTAAAAGAATCGCTCCTGTGAAAGCGCATCCAACCTCAGATTCAGTTTATAGAAAAATATATAAATATGCACCCTAACCTGTTGCAGTGCATAACATTCTGTTATTCTTTGTTAACTAGAACTGTTCACGAACTCCCATCAGTAAACAAACAGAAAAAAACAGTAATAAAAATTCTGAAAATAATTCATTCTTTTTGCACAAACTCCTAAAGTCATTGTGATATATTTTTATGGGCTCTTCTTGGGTGGATTCTTACTTGATCCTGTGATAAATTCATTGGGAAAGTCAAAAAAAGACCCTATGTTTCAAACATATACAAGTAAACACAAACAAATACATACACACTTCACAGTATTTTATTTCTGTGGAGTGGTTTCTCTGCAGAATGAATTGTGTCCTAGGGAAGAGGTTTATAATATCCTCCACTCATGGAATTAGGCAATATTTTCCATAAAGCTTTTATAAACTTAATAAAAGTATTCCTAGATTTACCAAGGTCGGTACCATCCTTTGTGCACACTTCTATGTAACTATGTTGCCTTTTTTCCCCATGGATAAGTTTAGATAAACAACATATTAAAAAAAAAAAAAAGGCAAAAAAAATTGAGAGACATGAGCTGTTGCCTCATTGGTGCATCCAAGAGCAGCTTCCTGTTGCATTATCTTGTGAAGCAGTTTTTCTTCTCAGAAGCAGACGTGGGTTACACTAGCGATGGTATCACAGTGAAACCGCTATGCTGGGACACATGGCTGCCTAGGTAAGTGTTCAAAATCCAAGAAGTCAGATACAGAACTTATGTTCTGGTACAGAGTTCCACGTGGCTCTCCCTTAAGGTGATGCTGACATACAACAAGAAGAAGGGACACAAAAGGGGCTGGAAAAGGTTGCTTTGGGAGAAGGAGTATTTCACTCCCAGCGCAAGTGAAACATGAGACAAACGGGTGAATGACAGCAAAAGATTGGATTAGGAAAGATATACCAGTGTGATTTATTGTTGTAATGGTATTGCCATGATCAAAATGCCTGTTGCTTAGGAGAGGGGGAGGAAGGATAGAGAAGAACAGTATTTAGGGGTGAATTTTCAGGATTCTGAGCTGTCCTGTCTTCACTGCAAAAAATGCCTCAGACCTCACAGGGGGTTCCAGTAGCTCTTCTGTTACTGTTCTTTAATATTTTATGGCAGGAACAAGGGACTCAGCGCTATTTATATGACTATACGCAGTGCTTAAAACTTAGCAGAAAAATAAGCTGTGCTAAAAGTAGTTTCTTAGAATACCAAGTATCATGTACATGAAAATATTTTGTACAGCATACTTCTGTATGCAAAAACAAGATGCACATAAGTATCTAGTAAAATAATACTTCCCTGTATGGCCTGCATTCTAAAAAACATGCCTTTTTTCTATTTGCTCCTGTTAACAGAATTTTTATGCTCTATAAAACAGTCTGTAAAGTATATCTCAAAGTTAAAAAGACTGAGGTTTTTTAGACCTGTTTGATTCTCTACAGAATCTCATGGAGACCTGTGAATGAAATTTAGCGTTGCATGAGGAAAAATGCTGTTCATTTTAAACAAAAATGTCCGTGTTATGGAAAGGCATATTTCAACCCTCGTAAACTGTGAAATTTTTGGAATCAAGTTTTGAGATCTGCTCATTAGGAATAAAGATCCAACTATGGAAGGTCCTTGTACTTGAGGAAATCAGCTTGGCACTATAAGTTATTTTGAGAACACAAAGCAATCTACTTTGTTGAAACTGCTTTGAGAGAAAAAAGAAATCAAGAAAACCATCTGTCCTTCCATCTTATGGCTGATATACAGTAGCACCAGTACAGCAGCTACTGTACTAGCTCACACAACATTGTTTTCTTCCCCTGAAACTTATCTAAAAAAGCAAAGTACTTGCAAAAACTTACCATATTATAATGAATATTACTTATAGCAACTTGCCCTTTTACGAACTTGAATTTGAAATAAAGGGTGAAACGTATCAGTGGCAGATGTTTCCAAAATTAAACTGGTGTTTATTAGCTAATGGAAGATAATTTTTTTTAATTACTGACTAAACTTTTCTGTTAATAGTACAAAATCCTTACAGTCTTCTTAATTTTCCCTAATTTCCCAGACCATATCAGAATTAATTTCTTGGAAAAATAAAAAATACTCTTCCATTCTTCCCTTAGAAAGTTGATGGATAAGAGTACGGAATATCATTTATTATTTGTGTTTATGAAAGTATAACTTTATACTCACTTTACTACTTTCAAAATGTCATAAATGGAGACACCGCATAAAGCTCTCTTTGAATCTGAAAAAGATACTGTAGGAATGTATCAATACAACTACAATATGTAGTGAGTGCTGTTCTCCAGAAATCTTCACATGGTTCCTTTACAGGCTTGTTTGCATAAATTACTTGAAGCGTAGCATGTGCTAGTCCGTTTCTCTACATTTTACATCTGACTGACTTTTCAGAGTTCTTGTACAGCAGGTTTTCTGTAGTGGAATGACAAAGAGACAGGGACAATGCTAATCATTGAATAATGGGACTAAAAGAAAAAAATCCTGTTGAGATTTTTTTTTCATTTGAAACACATCTTATACCAAAACCAGTGTATAAAATAAGTCATAAGTCTACAGAATTAGACACAGTGGGTTTGGACCATGGAAGTCAAACCATTAGACAAGATCATTAAACTGAAATTCCTCAAGAGTTTTTTAGAAAAAAGTTAATAATCAGTGGGAAAAATGATCAAACATTGTGTTTTAGGGTAGCTGTAAGGCAATACCATGCTTCTGGGCAAAACCAGCAGGGACCCTCAGTAGCTGAGAGAAAACCTGGGAACGCTTCAGATCATGCATTCAGGTAAGACAAATAATTTCACGTTATGTAGTTCTAATCATCAGAAAAACATAAGGAAGGGAAGTATGGTATGGACCACTTCCCCTGAGATAAGGCCCCAAGTAACTGTAATGAAATCTATTGTAATCAGGGCAAACCAGTTCTTTCAGCTTTTATGTTTCTGTGGAAGAAACTGCAGTGTGCATTCACAGGCTCTTTGACACACTTCAGTGTAGGTCATCGATACATGCCAGAATGACACACCTCTTGTTATTATTCTCTTTGAAAGCATGTCCTCGTGTAAGTAGCATCAATGTTTCATCAGAGCTGGGACATGGATTACCTGGGGAATTTTAGACAGCCTCTGGGGCTTTATTCATAGAAGCTATTGGTGATACTGGTCATAGAATCATTAAGGTTGGAAAAAACCTCTAGAATCATCAAGTCCAACTGTCAACCCAGCACTACCATGTCTCCTAAATCATGCCCTGAAGTGCCACGTCTACACATCTTTTAAATACCTCCAGGGATGGTGACTACACCACCTCTCTGGGCAGCCTGTTCCGATGCCTGACCACTCCCTCAGTAAAGAAATTTTTCCTAATATCCAACTAAAAAATAAAAGTAAATAAATAATATCCAATCTAAAAAATAAAAGGAAACCATGAGGTACAGTGACCTGTGAACATGAAGGACAGAAAATATTGCTGAGGTGGCAAATTTCATATGATCTCAACTCTCTTCTTTCAATCCCATCTTCTGTTTCCCAGCCTGCCATTAGCCAGTTATATATTAAGATACTAGTTCCTTAAGGCGGAGGGCAGAAGAGCGAAGCAGGGTCTTGCCCCAAAGAACATGCTGTTTATTCAGACAAGTGCAATGTAAGGACAAGTGTTTTACCTTATGATCAGTGAGATCGATAGAGCAAAACTTTTAGAAACGATGAGCTAAAAAGAGAAAGCTGAAGAAAAAAAAGGTGGGTGGCATGAATAAATCGGCATGTTGGTCTCTGAGTAGATATGAAAGAGCTGATAAAGGTAACAGTGAGAGGAGCTGTTGTGAGTAACATGGAGACAAGTCCAGAGCTTGGAAGGATGATGAGTCTAATATAATAAGTCTACTAACAATGGAGAAAGAGTTTGTGGGGGTGGGAGAAGGAATTCCAGTTTCTCAGTCACGTGAATAGTAAACACTGCCTCATACACTCACTACATTACAGACAGGCTTCTGAAAGGGCATGTTTCCCTGTTAGACATGAAGATGCTAAAATGTGATTAGAAGAGGTAGGTATTTTATCTTTTACTCATCTGGTCAGTGCATGTTTGCTTTGCTTGTGGCGAGAAGTATGTCAGCGAAACCCTGGTTTCCAATTTCTAGAGCTAGATTTTTAATTTTTGATACTTATCTATACTGGTAAGCTTACAATGCCCTATTTACTGTGTGGTTTTATGAAACCATGCTGAAAAGCAGACATCTTATATTTGTCTTAAATATAGACACTGCGGGTTTCTTGTTATCATATAAGTAAAGCTGCTCAATGGACTAAATTGGCAAGTCCTTCTCAAGAATTTTCCTTGTTTTTCAAGCCTAGGAATGAATTTTGCTCTAACTGTGAAAAGTTAGCCAGCCTTATCAAATAAAGCAGTGGCTGGTAAATTTAAATACGTTCTTTCTGACTAGTTTTGTCCTTGCGCCTTTTCTTTCTGAATATGCGTGAAAGGTAGCGGTTTTTTAAATGGAAAAGAGATCCATATAATAACCTCTCAACAGAGGCAATAAACCTACTTGGGTTCCTCTGATAAACCCACAAATCTACACACACACATGCATCAGACCCATAAAAGGCAGAATGAATTTGCCTATCACATGGGAAAATACCTGCACCCAAGCTGTCTTCACTTTGAGTTGTTTCCTGTGTGGAAACAGTTGTAGATGGTGCTATCTTGCAACCTACTCATTCTACAACCTCTTTACCTCCTCTGCTGGCAATCTAGGCTCAAACCACAGGTGAGTTATCACAGGCAGTCTCTGAAGCTGTTTGTATTTTGGCAGTAGAACTGGACCACAACAAATATTCCCGTATTTCCTGAACTTAAAATTAGATATTTGAAGAAGAGAACTACTGAGTGTCCTAGCTGTGATATAATCAGTGAGTGAGTACTAGCTGTCTCATAGCGGCGGTTGTACATCCTTTCTTATTTAAAGGTCAGCCCTTCTAAGTGCTTCTAAGGCTCATGCATGCAACTCCTCCAGTCCCACTGCTTTAGTCAATGCTGCTGTTTTACTGGTATTTTCATGTTGAACCTGTTGACACCCACAGCCTTGGTAGTGCCTAAGATAAGCTTAATTGCTAATGGTTTTATAAATTCATGCACAGCAACTGCAATTTTTAGAGGAAAGACATGTAAGCGAAAAATTGTGCTCAGAGAGTCTTCACTTCACATGAGTCTAAGTGACACCCTGGCAGATTCTCCTGTGCACGCAGGAACCCAATAGCCTGCCAGGTTTCACATGAGGGTTCCTGGTACGTGCAGTAATATTTGCTGGGGAACACATACAAAGGAGGGGAGTGGAAGCACAGAAGTGTGAGGATGCAACAAGAGAGTGATTCGCAATAGAGAGACATACCAGCCACACATTCTCCTCTTTGGAGCAGATCCCAAGATCTAGCGGTACATGAATCCCTGTCTTTCTATCTTTGTCTCTTTGTTGACTTGGGAGGAGGTTATTGGGCATAAGAAATCTGCCATATTCATATGGCCAAAACCCTATTCTGCTCACCAGAATAATAAAAAGTGCGCTTCTGTTATTTGTAGTGCACTTTCTGATCTGCTTTGACTCTCCCACAAGAGAGACCTGGGATTGCAGAACCCTACCCCTCTGGAAGTGTCTTAATTACTGTCGTGGTTCAGGCCCAGTCAGCAACTAAGCACCACCCAGCCACTCGCTCACTCCCCTCCGGTGGGATGGGAGAGCAAATCAGAAGAATAAAAGTGAGAAACCTGTGGGTTAGGATAAAGACAGTTTAACAGGTAAAGCAAAAGCCACACATGCAAGCAAAGCAAAGCAAAACAAAGAATTTATTCACTCCTTCCCATCGGCTGGCAGGTGTTCAGCCATCTCCAGGACAGCAGGGTTCCATCATGCATAATGGTTACTTGGGAAGACAAACACCATAACTCTGAACATCCCCCCTTCCTTCTTCTTCCCCCAGCTTTTATAGTGCTGAGCATGATGTCATATGATATGGAATTTCCCTTTGGCCAGCTTAGATCAGATGTTTTCATTGTTGCTAAGCAGTGCTTACACTAGTCAAGGACTTCTCTACCTTCCCACCTCTGCCAGGTGCACAAGAAGCCAGGAGGGGAGGGGGCACAGCTAAGACAGCTGATCCAAACGAGCCAAAGGGATATTCCATATCACATGATGTCATGCTCAATGTATTAACTGGGGAGAGTTGACATGGGAAGACAGCGAACGCAGCTCAGGGACTGTCAGCGTTGGTCAGTGGGTAGTGAGTGGTTGCATCTCTTGGTTTCCTGGGTTTCACCTCTCTTTCATTATTTTCCTTTTCATTATACTATCATTACTGTTATTACTATTACTATTTTAGTTTCATTATTAAACTGTTCTTATCTCAACCCATGAGTTTTCTTACTTGTGCTCTTCTGATTCTCTCCCCCATCCCACTGGGGTGGGGGGAGTGAGTAAGCAGCTGTGTGGTGCTTAGTTGCTGACTGGGACTAAACATGACAACATGCTTGTGCTGTAGAAGCTTGCATCTGACTGACTTTGACCACCTTAGACATTTGGATTCCTCTTCCTAGGCACTCCTAACTCCAGCAGTCTTTAAAATCTTTGATCTCCACAAACACAATTTCTTTATTCTAAAAAACACACCCACCAAGAAGCCCATAAAGAAAAGAAACAAAAATGTTGTTTTAGCTGACATTTTTCCTTTTTGGTAGCAGAAGGCTGGAATCTTACGATCCAGGTCCTGAAGATCTAACAGATGACCACCCATCACACTACAGAGGGGCTTTTATTGCATCCAGGCTGGAATTAGCCCAAAGATACTACTTGGAGTAGACAATGAACAACACTGCTAAGTGCCATGATGATCACACCCTGGATAAGTATTTGTTTCCATTTGTGTACAGTATTGTGATGATGATCAGTATTCCCATCAACTGCATATCCCTCTATGCATCTTGCATTCAGGTGAGGAAAAAGAATGAGTTAGCAGTCTACCTCTTCAGCTTATCCCTGGCTGACCTTTTGTACTCTCTGATTCTGCCTCTCTGGATTGATTATGCCTGGAATGGAGATAATTGGAGATTCTCTGCCTTGCTTTGTCAGATTTCTGCCTTCCTTATGTATATGAATTTCTACACCAGCACTGCGTTCCTTGCTTGCATCTCTCTTGACAGGTACCTGGCATTAGTTCATCCCTTGAAGCTCCAGTACTTGCGCACAAGAAGATTTTCATTGATTGTCAGCATAATTGTTTGGCTTCTGGAAAGCATCTTGAATTCAGTCATATTGGTGTACAAAGAAGTATTCAATGATCCTTGCAATATCACAAATCATACATTATGCTATGATAAATACCCCCTGGAATTGTGGCAGGCACGGATAAATTTACTCCGGATATGCTCAGGTTACCTGGTCCCTTTGATAATCATTGTGGTTTGCTACTATAAAATCTACCAAGTAGTGAGGCGTAATCAAGCTACAGTAGAAGAAGAAAAGAAAAAAGTGAGGAAACTCATTCTGAATATAACAGTTACTTTCATTGTTTGCTTCACTCCTTATCACGTAGTATTGCTTTTTCGCAGCATCAGAGAACCTTACACCACTGACCCACAGATTTTGCAGTTGATATATAAGGTTTACAGAATCACACAGGCCTTAACAAGTTTGAATTGCATTGCTGATCCCATTCTTTACTGCTTTGTGAGTGAAACTGCACGAACAGACATACTGAATTTGCTCAGGTGTTGCTTGTGCCAACAAAATAGTGAAGGAGACCAAGTGAAAGACCATGCTCTGTGCAGCTGTGCTACAAAGAGCAGTGCACTCATCACCTACAGAACTTCCTGTGAAATGGAGACTGTCAAAAATGCCTGACCAAGCACATTCAAAGCAAAATTGGATAACCTAAAGGGGAAAGAGGGAAAAATTCTTCCCCGGTCTGTACCTAGGAAATACCCCAAAAGTCACAGATACTAAGTGAAACCAGTAGCTGGAACTAATAAGAACTTGTTACAGCATCAATTAAATCAATGGAACATCAACACATATCTTTAAATCAGGCATGGTACATAAATCAATGTCAGCAAAGACAATCAACAAAACCACAGTCAAGAAAGATGACCATGACACGCTGACAAAAGTACTGAGGATCACCACAGAACTGCCTCCTGTCTCAGCTTTAGCTAGCCCGTCTGCTGGGCATACACGTACTCAGCTGGAGGAAGGCTGAAGTCCTCTTAACCTAGTCATTTGTTTTCCAGTTTTAGTAGAAACATAAATCTTAGCTGGGAAGGAGCCCCAAGAGGGATTTTTTTAAAATCAGTACTGTGATAGAAGTGAATAAAGCATGCACACACATGGAGATCATTCAAGTGATTGACAGTGAAGCAGACAGAGGGACAGTGGTAAATCCTCTCTCTAATTTCATGGTGTAATTTATGCTGCTATGATGTTTCATGGTTTCAGTAATGACTCGAGTTCTCCTTCACCATACCCCTGAGATTAGCCACTTAAAATTGTTTACCTCATGGGGATGGGTACTTACCTGCTCTTAAGCTTTTCAGCTTTTGTTTTCTTTGGGAAATACATGTTCTAATGTATAACCATATGTAATGGAGTTTCATTACAATATCAATATTGGATTTCAGATAGTTGGAGAATCATTATTTCAGGTGCCTATAAAGAACCAAATTCTAGCTACCGGTGGTTTAACTCAGATGAACTTTTTCCTGATATATGCAGGGAGGAAAGGGAAGGATTGAAGGGAGAGGTTTCATATCTCCACCTTTAGCCTTGCTTATTATGACTGAAATCTGGAGTGTGGTTACATTTACAGAGTCAATAGAGAAAGGTTTATATTCATTTACTTAACCTAGAGGCACCTGGAGGCCTCAGCTAGAGGTTCCAGGGTTCTCAGTCTGCCAGTTTTAAAGAAATCAAACAACAAACCAACAAGCAATACTGACAAACCAGAAAAGAACATGAATGTACCAACAAACAATAAGAATGGCAGCAAAAGAGCCCACATTTTGAAAGGGTTGAAGTTAGCACAAATCAAAAGTACAGCTGTTAATTCAGGGATCTGTTCCTGTGTAGGGCCCTGCAACAGCTGCGTGGTTCCCTGGTAGCAGGGGGCACTTGACCCTCTGAAAAGAGTTGAAACACCATGGAAAGTCTTTTGTGTCTCTTCTCACAACCTTTTTACTTTTGTTCAGTTGCCAGGAAGAGTGTTTGGTAATAGTGGTTGTCCAGTTTCATAGGGAGAAATTTTTTTTTTCCCCATCAAAAAAAAAAACCTTCTATGAAGTCTGTGTAGTGGAAAGATTTTGACCAGCACTTTTTCAGCAGACTTCTAGGTTTGACATTATACTTGGAGGATGAGCATACAGTGGTCACAAGCAATATGGAAATTGTTATGAGAAGATCCCTCTGCATGTAAATTACAAAATTCTCCATTACAAAGATCCACTTTCATTGTTTACATGAGTTCCTCTTTGTGTCTGTTTATACTTTCCATTAATTTCACATTCCGAGAGGGGAACTTGGGAGGCTAAGGAGGCTGGGCTTGTTCCGCCTGGAGAAGAGAAGGCTTTGGGGAACCTAATGGCAATTCCTGCAAAGAGGGTATTGAGAAGATGGAGCCAAGCTCTTCACAAGAGTGCACAGCAGGAGAACAAGAAATCATGTGCGTAACTTGGAGCAAGAAGGGTCAGAGTTGATATAAGGAAAAACTTTTGAACTATGAGGACTGCCAAGCAGTGGAGCAGGTTGCACCAAGATGTTCTGCATGCTCCGTCTTGACAGGTTTTCAAGACCCAACTGAACAAAGCCCTGAACAACCTGGTCTGGCCTCACAGCTGACCTTCATGTGAGCGGAAGGTTGGATTAGAGACTTCCTGAGGTCCCTTCTAACCAGAATTGTCCTGTGAACCTATGAACTATTCTGGCTGTTTCCTTTCTCTCTAAAAAGTATGTTCCTTTCCCTTATTTGTTTCCATTTGCTGGATTTTGCTTTGTTTTGATGGGGGTGGGGTGGAGGGGGGTGTCTGTAATACCTTCTTATATGTTGTGAAGGAAAAAGTATGCAAGCAGCAGTGCAAGTTACATCACCACAGATTTGTTCCTGTGCTGACCTATGTATTTTGCAACAGAATGTGAAATTTCCCTGCAGCACTGGAATAAAAGCAGAACTGAGCTTCACTGTAACTTCATGGAAGGAAGAAGTCAGTGGTTCATTTCTAGACCTTTCACATGCCAGAAATGTTGGAAAGTTGATTTTCCTGGGGTTTTTAAGTTATTTTGAATAAAGAAACATGAAAACTAAAACTAAGCAATGAAACTGGGTCAAATCTAACTTGTGCTTCAGGGAGTAGTGAGAGCTGGCTGCTGTGCAAGGGACAAGGAGCCAGGAGCTGAGGGTGCCAGCGAGGCAGGCTGGGCAGCATCCTCACTGAGAAGCCAAGCAGTCCCACGACACCCCAGCAAGGCACACAGAGCAGGTCCAGTGATGGTAACCAGCATTGGCCAACAGCTCTGTGATTACCAGACAAATCACTAGTAATGAGTCAGGTCTGAGGGCAAGCTGGGAAGCCAAGTCAGGAAGGCAAGGTCAGGATCAGCAAGGTACGAGGCTGGGCATGGCTGCACCATGTCAGCACTGGCCTCCACACAAGCAGCCAAACCCCAAGGAGGCAGAAGAGACCGCACACTCTGTTGGTAAACTTAGGGCCCTGACCCTATGCAAAGAGCTTAATTTCCACAAAATTTGGCCCTGAGATCTTACGCTTTTTAATATTCCACCAATGTTCATGAAAGCCATAGCTTGGACCAGCTTACATTGGTATGTGGTGTGAAAGTGAACATCTATGTTCTTTTTAACATTGCAGTGTTACAGGAGAGGTATTTTTCACTATGCAAAATTGACAGTGAAAAGTAAATGTTTTCATCCAGGCACCAATCCATGCTGTGTATTGTTATTGAATATTCAACTTAGAATTCCTGATGCTTCTGCAGACAAAAAACAAGCTCAAATTCACAGGAACTCTTATGAGAGCAAGGACATTCCTTACAGAAAAGTTTATAAAATCCAAATGTCTAATGGCAAGAAGAAATGCCTGCATTCAAATTCAAGTTTCCTCACAGACAGTGCCTAAAAGCATTAATGTATGGCCTCAGTGAGTCACTGCAGTTCCTATCTCACTTCCCAATCTATACAATAAGAATACCTAATTGAAGGGGCTGTGATGGTAATTTCGTTAATATTCACTGGGTATGAAATGTCAGTGCCAAATGATATTGTTGTCAGTGTAATAACAACAGAGGTGAATTTATGAGTCAATAATTCACTTAAAGCAGAATCTATCTGCCAAAATCCAGCAACGATATAGCTCAGCTTTGTAAGTTGGGAGCTTTTCAGCGAACTGTGGTGACCTAGCTGGTGGTCACTTCCTGTAATTTTTTTTTCCTGGGACCTTAGCCACAACCTGCATCGCCACATTCATGATGTAGCTACATATCAGCTTTGCTTTGTTAGTCATTGGGGTCACTCCTGACTCACATGCTCGTAGGCTACGATACTCTTGCCTAGCCTTTTTGAGTCTCTAATGCATCTAACTTCAGAGCCACTGAGAAAGATGAAGGAAAGTGTGAGTCTGAGTTATAAGATTAATATATTTCACTTCCTGTTTCCATTCACAGAGAATGATGCTACTAAAATAGTTCTGATTAGTCTAGTGACAATCTTCAGTGATGTCACTCTTAATTTAATGCCAGTAAAGAAGGAACACCGGGCCATAGTTTAGCCATGTGCCACTTTCTGTATTACTTACCAGTTTCATCAGTGTCATCATTGGTCTAGTTCTCTATTTTCTAAGGTGGTAAAGGAGCAAACTGTTCATTTGCTCCCTGCCTTCACACAGTAGAGAGAGAGAGAGAACATGGGTGGGAGTATTAGGGCGCTTGGGACCACAACAGCAGATCTGCTTGCACAGAGCAAGGCTGTGGGGAAGGAAATGAAAGCATGGCTCTGACCTCAGCAGGAGCCAGGGGCAGCTGCTGCACCCACAAGCCAGTGCTGCCAGTCATTAGGGTTTTCCTTCTGCATGGACAGTAGCTCCTCGTAGTCGCAGAGCCTTGTGAGAAGGCAACTTGCCCCCACCCAAGGCCTCTGCTCTGATGCACCTGCTGGGTTCCCAGTGGCACTGATCCAAGAGGGCATCTGATAAGTGGTGCTCCGGCGCTCTTACAGGGAATACCTTGTGCATATTGTAAAGGTTTTTCTTTCATTGCTGCACCACAATGACTGTGTTACTGATAAATTTCTAGCCTAAGCTGACACAGGGAAGTTTTGGTTGCTCAGCTATGAATTAAAACTAAGCAAGCTATTTCACCTAAACCTTGTAATATCCTAGAAAGACATAAAGTCTGTTCTGGAATGGGGCTTTGGGGGAAAAAAAAAAAAAACACCAAACAAACAAACAAACAAACAAAAAAACCAAAGCAGCAACAACAACAAAAACCAAACAGAAAACAGTAAAGAAAAGGCTGTATAAAATGACATCCAAAAAGCCTGATCCAGGTGAATTACAAAGACACTGCCCAAGACACAGTCAGATCCTCATCTGTGCTAACTCAGAGGCACTGTCAGCAGAGTGTATCACCCACAGCCTCTGTCCAGCCTGTGTACAGCAGAGCTAGAATGCGTGTCCCATAGTGTCTCTCACTGAACATCAGAGCGCACACGTATATACCCATCACAGTACTAATGTGGAATGGGGATGCTAAAACAGTGGGAGGTGTGAAACACCTGCAAAAAACCAAAAGCGTAGGAAAATAGGTCAATCATTTTTTGTTCTGTTTTTAAAATTAACTTTGAGTATTTTGGTGACAGGAGTACAGAATCCCAGCTTCTTTAAATGGAGTGAGAGAGATGGAGGGAGGGGAAGATGATGTCACACGAGAGCTGAGGTAGCTCTCAGGAGCTGTTACTTTATATTTAGTATTTTGAGAAATGTTATTGCTATAGCAACTGCTTGGTTAAAGATTCAGTACCAGGGACAAAAGATTCTTTTCTTTTCCATTGTTTTGTTTTCCTTGTAAAGTCAAGATCTGTTGCTGAATGACAATTGAGGTGGTGACAGATTGGGTAAAAGCACACCCAGATACTGTACTAGTGTCCAATCACATATGTAGATAAACATCACATTTAGTTTTATCTTCATTACATATGAAGGTAAAGTAAACAAGATAGGGGTGCACCTCATGCTTTATCACTGTTTCCTCTGACTCTTCAGATCATCTAGATGTGGCACATTGCCTTTTGGGTGAGATACTGAAGTTCATTTCTAGTAAGAAACAACTTTCACAAGCTTTTCCCAAGAGCTGGTCCTAATATGCCCAAAATTGTGCTATATCCCATTCCAGCTGAAGCTTTATTTTCATTTCTTGTAGAACCTTGACCTGATTTGTCATTTCTTACTATTTAAAAACTTCCTCCCTTTTAACAACAGATGTGCAAAGTAACGGCTGTTTTTCCAGCCCCGCATGAACTACACCCAGGAACAATCTTATTTCAAATTTCTAGTGTTTTAACACAGAGTTTATTTGTGTCTTGATCCCAGCCCTATCTCAGGGATATATTGAGCTATTGGAAAAATTGTTGCGTCAGTTTTCTTCATCTGATAGCTGGTACCTTAGCAAATGTCACAGAAAGTACTAAATCTAGAAAGCTACAGTCTAAAGGGGAGGTCCATACATCAGCTGCTGTTTCACACACTTAATCATATGTGTGAGGAAACATGGTGAGGAGACTGCAATTCTTCCTGTAAATGCAGTGTGGGCAGAATCCCTTAGGCTCACATCCTTAAATGAAATGAATTCATGAGAATGAGAAGGCACAACCAATAAGATTGTCATCTCTGAGGAGGTTGCAGAGATAAGTGGCTCCACTCCAATGGACACAAAGAAAGAAGGTACGGTTCGAAAAGACAGCTCCAATGAAAACACATCCTCCCCTCTACTTCTAGACGCAAGATAGAAAACTGAGCCAAAGCAGTACAGCACCCACATCAGGCTACCATCCTGGCTCCACAGCGCTTACAGGCTCTTCCGCTTCAGCTTTTCTGCAGTCCATGCAGACGCACAACAGATGACTTCTGGGTATGAGGCTGGACAGCCAATGGCCACAGGACGCAGCTCTTCCCCACTGTTTTCCTCTCCTTCACTTGACACTGATACTGTTCATACTAGTATCATGGAATCACAGAACGGTAGGGGTTGGAACAGGCCTCTGGAAATCATCTCATCCAACCCCCCTAAATGAGCAGGTACCCCTAGAGCAGGGGGCACAGGAATGCATCCAGGAGGGTTTGGAACGTCTCCAGGGAAGGAGACTCCACAGTCTCCCTGGGCAGCCTGTTCCACTGCTCTGGCACCCTCACAGGAAAGAAGTTCTTTCTCATGTTTAGCTGGAATTTCCTGTGCTCCAACTTGTGCCCATTGCCCCTTGTCCTGTCATTGAAAAGAGGGAAAGACTGAAAAGAGTCTAGTCCCATCGTCCTCACACCCACCCTTTAGATATTTATAAGTATTGATGAAATCCCCCCTCAGTCTTCTCTGGGCTGAACAAACCCAAGTCTCTCAGCCTTTCCTCATAAGAGAGATGCTCAAGCAGTCCCCTGATCATCTTGGTAGCTCTCTGCTGGACTTGCTGAGCAGTTCCACACCCTTCCTAAACAGCAGGGCCCACAGCTGGACACAGTACTCCAGATGTCGTCTCACTAGGGCAGAGCAGAGGAGAGGATAACCTCCCTCAACCTGCTGGCCACACTCCTCTTAACGCACCCCAGCATATTGTTGGCCTTCCTGGCCACAAGGGCCCATTGCTGACTCAGGGTCAACTTGCTGCCCACCAGCACTCCCAGGCCCTTTTCAACAGAGCCGCTTCCCAGTAGTTCAACCCCCAGCATGTACCAGTGCATGGGGTTGTTCCTCCCCAGATGCAGGACCTGACACTTGCTCTTGTTCAATTTCATCAGGTTCCCCTCGGCCCAGCTCTCCAGCCTGTCCAGGTCTCTTTGGATGGCAGCACAGCCTTCTGCTGTATCAGCCACTCCTCCCAGCTTGGTGTCATCAGCAAACTTGCTGAGGTTACACTCTGTCCCTTCGTCCAGGTCAATGGTGAAAATGTTGAACAGGACTGGACCCAGCACAGACCCCTGGGGAACACCACTACTGACAGGCCTCCATCCAGACTCTGCCCCATTGATCATGACCCTCTGAGCTCTGTTGATGAGCCAGTTCTCTGTCCACTCATCCAACCCACACTTCCATAGCTTGCCTGTGAGGACGCTATGGGAGACAGGGTCAAATGCCTTACTGAAGTCAAGGTAAACATCATCCACTCCTCTCCCTTTGTTGACCCAGACAGTCACGCCATCATAGAAGGCTATCAGGTTGGTCAAGCATGATCTTCCCTTGGTGAATCCATGTTGACCATTTCTGATAACTTTCTTTTCCTCTACATGCCTGGAGATGACCTCCAGGATGAACTGCTCCATCACCTTTCCGAGGATAGATGTGAGGCTGACTGGCCTATAGTTCCCCAGGCCCTCCTTCTTGACCTTTTTGAAGACTGCAACGACATTTGCTGACCTCCAGTCCTCGGGCACCTCTCCTGTCCTCCACGACCTTTCTAAGATGATGGAGAGTGGCTCAGCAAGAACATCTGCCAGGTCCTTCAGCACTCACAGGTACATCCCATCGGGGCCCATGGATTTGTGAGGATCCAGTTTGCACAGGCGATCTCTGACCCAATCCTTCTCAACCGACGGGAAGCCTTTTTTTCTCCAGATTTGTCTTCCCTTCTCTGCGGGCTGAGATGCCCGAGGGCCAGCCTTAGCAGTAAAGACCGAGGCAAAGAAGGCATTCAGTAAATCTGCCTTCTCTGCGTCCTGCATCACCAGGGCCCCTTCCTTGTTCAGCCATGGGCCCACTGTATCCCGTCTTCCTTTTACTACTGATGTATTTAAAGAACCCCTTCTTGTTATCTTTCACATCCCTCGCCAGATTCTGTTACAAGTGGGTCTTGGCCTCCCTTGTCCCATCTCTGCATAACCTGACAACATTCCTAGATTCCTCCCAAGTGGCCAGTCCCTTTTTCCACATACTGTGAACCCCCCTCTTCCATTTGAGTTTCTCTAGAAGCTCTTTGATCACCCATGCAGGTCTCCTGCCCCCTCTGCCTGACTTCCTCCTCCTAGGCATGCACCGATCTTGAGCTCGGGGACAGTGGTCCTTGAATACTGACCAGCTCTCTTGGACACCCCTCACTTCTACAGCCCTAGCAGCCCATGGGATTCCTCCAAGCAGGTCTCTGAAGAGGCCAAAGTTGGCTCTCTTGAAGTCCAAGGTTATAACCTGACTCATAGCCCTGCTTCTACCATGCAGGATCCTGAACTCCACCATCTCACGGTCACTGCAGCCAAGGCTACCCTCAACTCTCATATCCTCAACCAGCCTTTCCTTGTTTGTTAGGATAAGGTCAAGCAGCACATCTCCCTCGTTGGCTCCTCCACCACTTGCAACCAAAAGTTGTCCTTGATGCTCTGCAGGAACCTTCTGGATCATGCATGGCTTGCCGTGTTGCTTTTCCAGCAAATACCAGGGTGGTTGAAGTCCCCCATGAGGATCAGGGCCTGCAACTGCAAGGCTACTTCCAGCTGTCTGTAGAAGGCCTCCTCAACTTCCTCTTCTTGATCAGGTTGGCTGTAGTAAACACCCACAACAGTGTCGTCCATATTTGGCTTTCCCTTAATTTTTACCCACAAGCTCTCAACCTGTTCTCCTTCCACTCCAAGGCAGAGCTCGATACATTCCAGTTGCTCACTCACATAAAGAGCAACTCCCCCACCTCGCCTTGCTGGTCTGTCTTTCCTGAAAAGCCTGTAGCCATCCACGACCACATTCCAGTCACGTGAGCTATCCCACCATGTCTCTGTGACTGCAATGAGATCATGGCCCTGCGACCGCACACGGACCTCTAGTTCCTTGTGTTTATTCCCCATGCTGCCTGCATCGGTGTACAGGCATTTCAGAAAGGTGCTTGAGCACACAGGTTTCCCTGGAGGGGTGCAGGAGGACCCACTACAGCCATGCACACCCTTGAGGTGGTTGGTCTCCTGGTTGCCATTGTGTGAGGCCACTACAGCACCTTTATCACTGCTCAGGTTGTCTTGTGTTATTACCCCCATGGTATGTGAATAATGTATCCTCATTTGAGGGACCAGGTCTCACATATGACATCTCCAGGGTCTCACAAAGTGGGCTGGCTTATGGCAACTCATCTTCTGAGGTATCGTTTCACCGTAGGAGACCCAAGGACTCCTAAATGGAAAGGAAAGTAAAATCCCTGATCCTTAGAGGGCAAGGTGAACTCTAACTTTGCCAAATACCTCTTAAGCAATTCCTGAGATTCATTATATTCTCAGAATGAGGGAATAAACACATGGCTTCACCCATCTTCTCTGCTTATGCTCATGGAGGGGCAACACAATAAATAGTCCTCAGTAAACTGAAGTTTCTGCTCCCTCTCAGAATGCAGTGCAGCAGAAAAATCCAGAAAAGGTCAAACTATTGATGACTGCTGATATATTCATGGTAACCCCATGCAGGCAAAAGTGAGTTCTTCTTCCTGGCATGGAGAGAATGAGCACACGTCACTGTCTGTCAGCTCAGTCAGCATACATGAACCTACTACAGGTTCTGTATAGCAAAACCAGCCTAAGAAAAAGCCTCATACTGAGATGTTGTATGGGAACCTTTTTTACAGAGTTAACACCAGAAATGTGTGAAGTACAGGATGTAACTTCTTGTACACCTGTTCTGATATGATCGGTGCCAGACTTCCTTCCCCATCTGTATGGCTGTCGCTGCACAATGCAGTGTCTCAATCCAATCCACATATTGCTATGGGGCCTCATAATATAACAGAATTAGTAAGATGCTGCAGTGTACTCTGAAGGCATTGCCAGTGACTCAACATTTGACCTTACATTGAAATTTGCAGCCATTATAATTCCCCATGTTCTGTTTGAGTAGCACATTTCATCACTAAGTCTAGTGTTTGCACTTAAAGGATAATTTATTTTTGTAGAAAGGAAGAAATAAATTTAGGCAGTAGCATTTAGCAGTTTAAAATCAGCTCCTTTTGGAAAGGAAAAATTCAGTCCTAAAGTTTTTTTGGATCCCTATTACATCACTAGTAAATTCAAAATTTTACTTTAGAGCAGCCTGGCACATGCAGTGTCAGAAAGATCTAGAAATATTTACCAGCAGGAAGCACCACAACTCCAAGGGAAGTCAGGGGAAATAACTTTATTTTAAAAAAAAAAAACAAAAAAAACCCACACCTAATTCTTCCTGTCTCACTGTTATTTATACTCAGGATTTCTTCAGAATTTTTTCATGTGGTTATTTGAAAGTCACAGCTCTCGTATCCGGAGCTTCTTGTTTATTTTCCCTTACCTTTTCTTGGTTTTTATATTTATCACTGCACAGAGTCCTGACAATGTGAATTTTAAATGCCTAAATGTAGCAGGGGGAAAAAAGGATCCAAAATATAGTATGTTGTGTCATTATTTATTAATAAAATCTTAACAGTGATTTGCTATGCATTTTTTTAAAGCTTAACATTCAGTTTATTTCTTCACTGTAACAGGAAGCAACCCACAAAGGGTGTCAGGGTAGAAAGAATAGAAAAAGAAAACCTGTGAAAGTGTTGCAGACTACAGGTTCCAGTTCAATCACTCAGGTCAAGCCAGAAAAACCTGCAAAATGGATCTAACTGTAAGCCTTCACAAAACATTTGCTAACTTGGTACGTGTAGGTTTATCTTTTCTGTGTTATGCATTCATTACCAACATATTGCAAGCAAAACTACTTCTGATTTTTAGCCAATTATGCAGTTTATTTATTTTTAGCTGTTCATTCAGAGAAACCAGGTGTTCATTCAGGGAAAGCAGGACCAAGAACCAGAGACCCTTTGAAGGAGGCATGAGACACCCAGTACAGACATTAAGCCTAGGCCTTCACTCAAGACCCCTGTAAATACACTCCAGAAACATTAAAGCAAGCATCTTAATGATTGCCACAAGAGGTGGTAGGAATCCTTATGCTTGGATACATATTATTTTCTGGAAAATGCCAGATTTCCTGTCACCTCTGCAAATTTGTTTTTCATTAAATGCTTGATTTGTTCTTGCAAAGTATTGTGTAGTACTTTCACTCAAAGAAATGCATTAAAACATTACATAGAGACGATTGTCTGTTGAATTTACAGCAGTCTGAAATGAGTGAACTGAGAGACTATCCTCACTAGGTGGCGATTTTGGTCTGTGTAGCCAGGCTTTATAGAAAAGCAGAAAAAAATCCTAGTTTAAAGATGTGTTTCTTATACAGAAGAAAAGAGAGTCTGTGAACAGAGCTGGCCACTGTGCCCTGAGTTCCTGTGAAGCAGGGGTGAGCCGTCATGATCCCTTCATCCTCTGCCTTGAGCTGCTCCAAGTTGTCAGGCTGTGAATCATCAGACCAGGGAGCTTGAAACAAATGGCCTAATACTGAGCCTTGTGAGCTTTCTTCCAGCCTGGATTTATTAACAGCTGGATTATGCTTACTTTTCTTTGTAAGAACTTTTTTTTTAATATTCTCTCCTTTCTTACCAGTATAAGTACATACACACATATACAAGCAACAGGCATCTATATTACTAAACAAAGCAGGCTCTTCCAGCCTCTACCCTGATGTGTCCCTCATTCCCAAACTTATCCCACTAGCCTTTTTTTCTCATGTCCTCGCTGAGCTACGTTCCTGGGACTGGCTGCAGTTCCAGGGTGCCACTAGTGCTCACTCAGAGCTGCTGTAACACCGCCCTGACTGCCAAAGCACCATATTTGGTATATCACACCAGCGCACATATGATGCATTTCACTAGCAGTTCAAACTCATCCTACAATCAGTTAGCTCCTCTCCTTGGGCGTTTATAGTAGATGAGTACCCAAGGCTACAGCTCTCTTATCATCAGCCTCCAAGTACACCGGAATATGCTTTGTATTGCTGAATAACCCCCCAGAGAGATTCATGCTTTACATTTTTATTTCTCTGCAGACATTCACTTCCCTGAAGTGCAATAAATCATTTTCATCTGCATGTATTCTCAATGATCAGACCTTTCAGTTGCTGCACTAGAGTCATGTTCTTCTATGCCACATCTTTAATCTCAGCGGTATCCAGCTTCATATCCTGAGCATCTTCTCCCAGGAGCTCACATTCGAGTAAAGTTTTTCAGGTGCTTTATACTCACCGTATCTGCTTCCCAGAAAGATTAGGCCTGCTCCTCCTGTTAATCCTATTGCCAGCTGTTGTGGGTTAACCCCAGTGGGCAGCACAGCCTCACCCAGCTGCTTGCTCACTCTCCCCCGGTGGGATGGGGGAGAGAATCAGAAGAGTAAAAGTGAGAAAACTCATGGGTTGAGATAAAGACAGTTTGTTTAGTAGGGAAAGCAAAAGATGTGCACACAAGCAAAGCAAAACAAGGAATTCATTCACTCCTTCCCATGGGCAGGCAGGTGTTCAGCCATCCCCAGGAAAGCAGGGCTCCATTGCACGTAACGGTTACTTGGGAAGAGAAAACACCATAACTCTGAACATCCCCCCCCCTTCCTTCTTCTTTCACCAACTTTTATATTGCTGAGCATGACATCATATGATCAGGATATCCCTTTGGTCAGTTGGGGCCAGCTGTCCCAGCTGTGTCCCCTCCCAGCTCCTTGTGCACCCCCAGCCACTCACTGGTGGGGTGGGGTGAGAAGCAGAAAAGACCTTGACTCTGTCAGCGCTGCTCAGCAGTAACTAAAACATCCCTGTATTATCAATACTGTTTTCAGCACAAATCCAAAACGCAGCCTCATACTAGCTACTGTGAAGAAAATCCCCTTATGCTATGCAGATTTTGCTTTCCCTGTTAAACTGTCTTTACCTCAACCCACAAGTTTTCTCACTTTTACTCTTCTGATTCTCTCCCCCATCCCACTGTGAGGGGAATGAGCGAGCAGTTCTGTAGTGCTTAGTTGCCAGCTGGGGTTAAACCACTACAATATGAAAAAAATTACATTTCAATAATGTGATAGTCAGAGATGATTCCAAGTGTCTGCAACTAAACTAATAAACGTTGCATTGAACTATATGTACTTCTCTTTTTGCCGTCAGTACATACTTGGCCACTAAAATGCAAGTAATGTCCTGTAGGACACCATCAATTCTCATTATGCTGGTTCAATCATATATATTTAAAAATTAAATTTAACAAAGACAAAAATTAAATATTAGGTTGTACAAGTCCAGCCAATATGAAGCATTAGGCTCCTCTTCCTTCTGCCTCCATTTCGCTAGTCCTTGACATCCACTCCCTTCTTTTCTTTTTTCTTTTTCTCAAGTTCATTCTTCTATATTGCTCCACCTTGCTTCCTTATATGTCCAGAAGAATATTTATAAAATAATCTCTGCTCATCCCCCTCACATCTTTATTACTAACATAAGCAACCCAAAGCCACAGCACAATACAGGGAAGTGTGATGGTTTTGTGGAAGGGAAAAAACAAAGCACAGTAGGCGTCAGTATTTCGGCTGGGTCAGAAAGAACACATTTACCACAACGACAGCCACAAGCAGGATCAAGGAGAATTTTCTCAGAGCTTGCACGAACTCCAGAGCCAACCACCATGAAGTCTCATATACACACAATATCAAAACAACCTGATGTCATGTAACCTAGGTTCCTTTTTACTGCAGCCTTCTGGGTCTTTTCTTTTTCGTTTTTCTTGTTATTTGGGTTATTTTTGTCCCTGTTAGTTACTTCTCTGAAGAACTTTGTAATATACAACTGAAGTAACTTAGAAAATGTGGTTTTCACATTAGAAGTTGTTTATTAGAATAAACATCACATGTTTACCTTACCTCAGAATATTATGACCATGATCTAAAGTCACGTTGAATTTCAAGAAATTACTATAGCCAGATAAATCAGCTTTGCTCAGAAAAGTACAAGTTTAGACATAATACTGAGTTGATTGAGTAGTTTTGCAGAGATCTGTGATCATCACTTGTTTGGGATGTCCCTAGGTCTTGGAGCCACATTCACCTATCTCTACTTACCTTCAGAGGCACTTTTTCAGAAAGGCAATGGGTTCATCTCTGAATTCAGGCAGTTCCAGTTAGTAGAAGTTTGGTTACAAGGATTCCAGTTTGGCCCAACTGCCTTTCCCCCAAACCTGCCACATGCACTTTGCACTTCTGATCAGCTTAGTTATTGTCTTTTTAACAACAGTCACTACTATCAGCAGTGCCACTGATGACATCCCACCACACCGCCAGCACCCAGAACCTGCATACCAGCAGGAAACACAGCCTCACTGGTGTTACAGTGGTTTGCCCTGGCTCACTAAAGATCCTGTAAAATGCCTTTTTATCACCCTTCAAATCAGAATCATGATACCAAAGTCTACAACCCATGCAGTTCCCAACTCTTGTCCCAGGTGGACATGCAGAGGACTAAGTACTTCTATGATGTGGAGACCATGAGGCCATGACGGTCCATAGAGGTACATCCTTTACATACAAGTCTTACCTCTATTTCCCTGCACATACCTAAGCCTCATACCTAGATGTCTCTGGGATAATACAATGTTTCAAATGATGGACCAGTCTTAAATTCACCATTTTCTTGAAGTCTCCAACCTCCAGATAAAGGAGAATATTATGCAGATAGCTTATAGCATAAATGCACATATGGACCAAAAAAAAAATAAAAGATCATTTATACCTGTTTAAAGTTACTTGAGATGTCTACACATACATAAAGTCCAGTATTTTTAGCTTTTTTTTTTTTTTTTGAGCAATGTAACTGTTGATGTTTCTTACATGTTTCCCTCTTTGGAGATAGGCAAAAGAAAATCAATATTTATTTTTTTAAAAAGTTAACTAGAACACATTTATGAACTCGTCAGTTTAAGCCAAATAATTTAGAAGGCAATATTTGTAAAAGCAGTACTGCTTTCTTTTGGCATTTTCTAAAACAAACATTCCAGATTATTTGAAAGAGTCTTCTCTTTATAAAATTTGCTAGTATTTTGGAGATGTTACTGTTTTAAAACTCAAAGCCACAATGAAACATTCCCATTTAAGACAAAACATTAGAGGTCAATTTTTTCTGCTTTTCTGTTTAACAAGAAAAAAGATTATTCAACTGATTTTGTGGTCTGCCAGGAAATCCACCTAAAGCTCTCAATCTGCTTTCATATGTAAATGAAAACGAAGAATCCTGGGCATAAGGAGAAGATATATTCAGTGAAGCCAGGCAGCTTTACGTCTGTCATGAAGCTAGCCTTTGGATAGTAAAGCCTCCTGTTGCTGCTATGAGGAACCAGCTCTTTCCATCAGCTCACGTCAGGCTTTTATTTCAGAAAAGCTTTCAACTTGTAAATGCTAGGTGTCACTCAGCTCTCTGCTTCGTTGTCATGGTTTAGCCCCAGTCAGCAACTAAGCACCACACAGCCACTCACTTTACTCCCCCCACCCCAGTGGGATGGGGGAGAGGACTGGAAAAGCACGAGTAAGAAAACTCATGGGCTGAGATAAGAACAGTTTAATAATTAAAATAAAACAGTGATTTTAATAGTAATAATAACAATAATAATATAATGAAAATGAAAATAATGAGAGAGAGGCAAAACCTGGGGTGGAGGGGAAACCAGACAAACAACAAGTGATGTAACCTCTCACCACCCACCGACCAACACTACCGGTCCCTGTGCCACAGCCGCTGCTTCCCTTGGCCAGCTCCCCCCCATTAATTTACTGAGCGTGATGTCATATGATATGGAATATCCCTTTGGCCAGATTGGATCAGCTGTCTTGGTTGTGCCCCCTCCCCTCCTGTCTTCTTGTGCCCCTGGAAGAGCATGGGAAGCTGGAAAAGTCCTTGACTAGTGTAAGCACTGCTTAGCAACAACGAAAATATCGGTGTGCTATCAACATTATTCTCATACTAAATCCAAAACACAGCACTGTACCAGCTACAGTGAAGAAAATTAACTCTATCCCAGCCAAAATCATGACGCTGGTGCACACTCACTGGAAAATTGTCATATACATCCTCAGAGGGCGAAGGAGGACCAGTTCCTTAACCTTTTAGCACCATACTGTTCTCCCACACGCAGGCTTTAGTCCTTGGTAGCTAACTGCTTGTTCATTTTGCTCTCATTTGGGAAGGATAATGAGAAGAATCTTGCTAAGCCCTTACATGATATTAATAATAAGATGGGAATAAACACAGTATGAATAACTGTAGGGTGCTATGTTGGGCAGGAATTACAACTACCTATTTAAAACAGGCTGCTATTTCCTCTGCAATGAAAGGCAGGAAAAAAAAAGAATTGCCAATGAATGAGATGGGTTTGCGTTAGTTAAAATAAAAAAAAATAAATTTCTTTGTCCTACACTATATACTGAGTGTAATTTTCTTGGGCTGAAAGTCTTCCACTAGTCTTGTTGACTCAGCAAAGACTGATCTGTAGTTCACAAGCTATTTTTAGGAAATCCATCATTGCAGTGATAGTTAAAGACATTTAATAAAAGCTAGGGTACCAAATGAAACCATGCTTTAGAAATTCAGCCATTAATCAGGCTGTGGGGATACCAGTATGAGTTAGTCATGTATGAGCTAAATTCACTGGCAAACCCTCCATTAATCCATTGAAAACCTAATTAAGGAGTCAATATGCTTTTCTAACACATAAATATGAAATCTTCATCTAGACTTTTAAAAGTAAAAGTAAATATCCAATTCAGAACTTGAGTTACAGTAGCACTAATTAATAATAACATGACTCCATCATCCCATTCTCCTACAGAATTGTTCCCCACTGTCTTTTCATTTGTTTCATTTCAAAAGTCCCTCTTGAAGAAATTTCTGTCATGAAGTTGGCTAATCTACCATCAGCTTTCATTGTTGAGAAATTTTCTTCATATTTTCAGATATGAGTATCACCAAGGAAAGTATTAAATGTATTTATTTGCTTTGAAATGTTTTCATAGATATGCAAGCATTGCAATGAGGTGCTCAAAGTATTTGACAAGCTATACCTAGTTAAAAGTTCTCTGAGCTGTTGACCATGGAGCTTGGTGCAAGATCCACAAAAAGCCTTTCCAGCTCCCTCAGGAGTCAGCACATCATTGCTTGCTTATCCTTTAAGTACAGTTTACCAAGGAAGCACATTTAAAAGGACAGCCAAGCTGCTGTGTGATGGACATGTGGCCAGCACTGCACACACAGCTGTAAAACTTCCTAGGGTGTGAGTAGTGGGGGCATTCACAAGAAGCTTTGAAAAGGCTCAGTAGCAGATGAGGGTGCTTCATCTGCTGACACATCAGTGATATCTGCCACTAACCTATTCTGCTTCCATGCTGCAACTTCAGATATTGAGTCATGACAGCACTTGTCTGAGCCATGACAGAACTTGTCCTCTGATGACAGGAGAGAACATATATAGCAAAGATGAAAGATGTGTTGGCTCCGGTTCTAGATCCCATTGATAGTATTGAATACTCAGCCTACAGTTTTTGTCGGAGGGTCTCGGAGCACCATCAGAAACACAAAGAAATTTCCACAATTGGTTTGTTTGCATATAGTCTGTTACCACTCTTATCTAAAGCTTCCTTTAATTAAAGTTACGAAAGTGTTCTGAGAATAAAAAAACTTGAAACTCAGTATTTCCCCTAGCCAGTACAATAAACATCAGAAAGAGGAAGCAATTGTCTAGTTATAACCCCTAGTTCAGTACCCCGCAGATTTGCGTGTCCTCAGATTGTTTTAATGCATCTGTTCCTTATGGGTATTGGTGTTTTACGTAAAGCTTTAAAAATGGACACACTATTATGTTTTATTGTTTTGTCAGTCCTACACGCAGACTAAACCCATTTTCACATTACCAGACAAATTAAGGAAAACAAGAATTAAAACAAGGAAATTGAGGCTTTTTGACGTCTTCCATTTATACTTCCCTTTCAAGAACCTTGAAAAATACCCTTCATCCTTCCCTTTTGCAATCCAGGAATAGCAATTTGTGCCAGAGCTGAATACAGGGATGATGCATGCTCTCGCCTCAATTAATATTGACTCTATCATAGTCTGTAGTTGTAAACAATGCCAACAACACTTATCAGCAACTAAAATAGAACTAATCAATAAAGGGTCAGGAGGACCAGAGGTACATTCAGCTTCTGGGAATGTAAATCCTTGGCAAGAAAACAATTTCAGTTTCAGACTCTGTAACTGCAACACTTTCTGAAGTGTTGGAACCAGGATTAGTTTTTAATGTCAGAATATATTTTGGTAATGTTATCTCAATAGCTCCTACCATCACAGTTATTATTGTTATTATTATCATTATAATTTCCCACTAACACAATCTTTTTTCAGGAACAAGTGGTTATGTAATTCACCAAAAGAAAAACAGACATCCCAATCATTTTCATTCTATGCTATTCAAGACAGAAGGAGAAAATGTGTGCCACAAAACTTTGTCAATAAGGAGGGTATCTGGAATTTCTGGTCTTGTGGGAACATGATCAGATAAAACAGATGCTAAAGGAACGTACAGGCCTGATCCTGTGCAGACCTTATCTATGTAATTAACATGAGCAATAGCTGTACTTGCCATTCATACTAAGCCACATGCAGGACTTTTGATTAAGGTAGAGACTTATCTGCTGGGCAAGAGTAACTCTGCCCACATTCTCCCCTCTTCTATCGTGCTGTCATTCCAGGACGTTGTTTTGCTCATTTCTTGTGTCAGGCCTCACTTCTCCTTGAGGACGCGCTACACGGGGTCAGCGGGCGAGCTCCCAGCTTTGCTCCTACAGCAAAGATGTAAATAAAATCAGAGTCTGAACACAGTGCAGCAAGTAGTCTAATTATATACGTGTTACATATGTCATGCTAATATCAAGTATTATAGAAAACTGATGCCAAGCAGACAATACAGAGCTCTGAAAATATCCTCTTTGTCCTGAGATAATTGTATTTCTTCCGTCCTATCAGCCATTTGTAGAAAAGTATTGAGTTTAGTGTGAGGTGCTAAACCTCAATGATTCTTATACAGAGGGTACTGAAGAAGTCTTCATCTCAGCACAGAATGGGAGAACCCTATTGTCTTCAACCTGGCTTTCATTTTTCTATCTATGGCACTTGAGAATTCACACAAAAAGTTGCAGCTATTAGAAATTATGTGTATGTAGTGACCTTTAACTATAGTGTGCACCAATTCAATAAATTAATTCAGCTAAGTGTAAAAATAGAAGTCTGTTTCACTTGGGCACAGCAAGAGTGCTCGCCTTGCAGGGATTCATCTCTCTGTAATAACACTCTGTTCAAAGTTGCGTATGAATATACTATCTTTTAAAAATACTAATAGCACATTCTTGTTCTAAAAAGACCTTAATTCCTTTGGTGATTCTGTGTCTTGTGAAAAAATAGCAGGCTGCCTGATCAAGCCAATTGAAGACACAAATTATTGGATGAGAGGAAATCAATATTTTATTAGGAGCACAAGGCTTACTATGATGAACCTTGCAGACATGTGCCTTTCCGTTTATAGGTAAATCATTAGATTTCCTAAAATAGACAAGGCTGCTAGACAGCTCATTTCTTCAGCTCGGGGTGATGGGGATTATAATATAGGTATAAAGGAAGAAAGTACGGAATGGGAAATGTAGCTATAAAAATCCCCTTGAAAAGAAAGGAGAGGGAGGGAGGTACAAAATGTGACTATACAACCAACAGGTATCTGCATCTTGCTTTCAGTCCTTCTCTTGAACCCTATACTGCTGTTGGCAGTGTGAAAAGTTATTAAATATAGCCTGTTTTAAAATGCCGTTTTCCATTCCAAGCTGTTTCTGAGTGGTTCTGAGTATCTGAGACCCCAGCTGAAGTCCATTTGCCAAGATGCTAAGAGGTCCTCAAAATCCTGTTAAGTCATTAATTATAGCTTATCCAGAAGCTTTGAAGAGCAGGATCCAAGACAACATAGTGCTAACAGGAACAGAGGCTGCTGAGCTCCCGACAGACACTTAAGACCTCACAGAAGCAGGCTCTTGCTGCTTGCACCGAGGAAAGTGCAACATGTGAGCCCTTTGTGTGCACATTAGGGAGAGCTGCCAAACATGCACAAGCCCTGTGCCAAGCTTATGCCTCTTAAATCACAGTGTACCCTTTGGCCCCTACACAGGCTTCTGCGGACATCCTTTGGGTGTAGGTATCTTTTTGGCATATTTCAAATATATTTCTCTCTCTGTCAAGCTGTCTCTTTGCAGGTAGATATGGTGGTGAAGAAATAAGCTCACAGGATTCCAGGAGGCTGTTGAAATGACTGTTCACATATTTGTGCTACCAAACCCCACTAATGGTTAAAATAAACTTGGTGAATTCTGATAGTTCCCACCTGCAGATAAAGAGAAAGCAAGAAAATGTAGTTCTAAGTGGAAAGACTCAGTTAAGTGGGTTTTCAACTTAAGTTAAGTTAAGTTTTCATACTGAAAACTTACACCATTACCCAGAACTGAATTTTTCTTGAAACCCCCTGCAGGGGTACATCAGGAATATTCCTTTCTGAAACCCAGACTTAGTACAATTTGTGAATTGAACAGAAAGCAGGTTAGAAAAGTGATAAATAATAACTGTAGTGAAGTATATTACTTATTTCTCTTTCACATCATCTTGTCTTAGCTTGTAAATGTTTTTTTCGTGGAGCAACTTCCTTCCTGAAATCTGTATCAGTGTACAAAAGGCATAAGCTAGCTCCCGTCAGACTGTGAGGAAAGATTCCTAGTGACTTTGGTGAGATCTGGGCTACATCCTATTTCATAGAATGAGTAGCCCTTGTGATATTACTAACAGCAAGTTCAAATTTTAAATAGAAAATAGTATTTAATCACTGTGATTCACTTTTCCAAAACAGCATCATTGCTAAATATTGCATTTGGTTAGGCTGCTTTTTTTGGAGTATCTCAAGTATTACTACGTTGTTTTGAAAACACTGTATTGCAAATCTAACCATAATCTTTAGCATTACCAAGAGCTGCCTTCTTCATGCAAATTCTGGCATTCCTGTGCTAATCACCACTTCAGTAGATGATATGGTGCAGTACATTCTGCCATCAGTGTGCTTGTCACCTCACTGTCACTGCAGAATGACTTTTTTGATCAGTAACTGTGGGTGCCTGGGAAGCCCTATCAGTCAATCCAAAATAAACCTAGACACCATCAGCAGACATACCTGAACACATTACGTAGTCTGTCACTCTGGCGTACTATTCTGGAAGTAAAATACTGCCCTTGGCTATTCCTGTGCAGTTGTGCTGCCAGTGCTCAGGCAGGGATACACAGCGCTGTGAGCACGCCTGCCTTCTCAGCTGAATTATTTTGGTAAACACTGGTGATTGCCCCAAGTGACACATTGCAGGCTGTTCCTGCTGGCGGGAAATTAGCCCTGGTGCTCTGCCCCAGTGTAAACCAGTATGTGTGACATGAACCACACCCAGATCCATCTGCTTGTGTTCATGTTTTCCCATTTGCCACCACGCTATTCACTGTCTGTAGGACATTGCCTCAGAATTAGAAATTATCCTCTCTATATCCTGCAGTAACAGATAGGCATAAAATATATTCCATAAGAATCATTCCATATATAGCTGCCCTTTGTTATATTAATGAGTTAAAAAGAGCCAACTATCTGACATTACTAAATTAATTACTTTTCAGGTAAAAAGGCTATAGTCTAAGGCTGCATTAGTAACACAGGAGAAGGCATACCTGTGAAATAATGCATTTCCTCTTGGTTTGACTGGAAATCAATACATGAGGTATAATCCAAATTTTTGTTCGTACCATTAACTATGGCAGAGTAATTCCTAGAGTAAGCAAGTCTGATGAGCAACACTAAGGCTAAATAAATGGGGTGTTCAACAGCTATGACATTTTGGCAATACACAAGTGAACAGAGAGATTTTAATTTATTAGTAGCAAAGCACAGATGAGACCACAATAGGAGAGAAGCATCTCTGTGCTTCTTGTTTTGTATGATAAAATCTTAACTGAGTGTCAAGTTTTAAAAGATGTGAACTGCTTTCTGCTGCACAGTCTAAATTTCACAAGAATTATCCAGTGGCTAGAAAATCATATATTTGATTATACAAAGAGAATGCTGGGGAGTAATTCCTTCCTTACCCGTTTAGACATTGAAAACACATGTGCAACCGGAGGCAGCTTGTCTGCCTGGCTAGCCAGAAAGGCATCGCAGGACAAGTGGCTTAGAAGGTGCAGTTCAACAGTCACATATGAAAAAAGCCAAGTTTCCTTGTGACAAGGGTGTTTAAACATCAGTATGTTCCCTAGGCAGCACCACCACCACTCAGAGTCTCTAAAATGATGCAGGATGGTTTCAAAAACTCTATAATCCATTTCTTCCAGCAAATATTCTGCATACAAGGCTGTAAACTAGATAAACAGGATAGGCTGTGCTGGCCCTTGAGTCGGTGAATCCTTACCACTTATCCTGAATGCAAGCAGAAATTTTATAGGGTGGCTGTAGGAGCTAAAGCTGTCCCTTCTCCTGCACAGCTAGCACAGGAGTGTGTTTTATCTACTCTGTGAAACATGAAGGGGAGAACGGGCTGCGCCATGGAGAAGTTTCATCCTGCTGCTTCCTCAGTATGGCAGCTCCAGCCACTACTGCTGAAATTCAGTAACTCAGTACCAAGGACAGGAAAAACAAATGAGGCTCAGTATGTGCAGTGAGTGGTCTATAACTATGACTATTTATAAGAAAAGATAGCAGGAGAAACAGATTTTTTTAGAGCTACAGGGTATTTTTGGTAATACATTATAGGCTAACATCCAGGGGGCTGAGGCATTTCAGAATCAAAAAGCATGGGGGGTCTCCAGGCCTCTCACTCATTTTCCAAGTTTCCATTTGTCTGGCAGTACTGGCAGCTGCTGGTTCCCCTTGGGCTGTCAGGTTTTCTCTTAGACTGGTTGTTTCCCCTGCATGTGAGGAATGGGGTATGTGCTGGTATCCAGGTGGGTGCCCTGAATGTAGTGAATGGTTTCCAGTTCTGTTGAGGTTGAACATTTCTTTAGTTTGCTGATCTCTTCATTAGTGATGGAATTTTTCCCATCAACACCCTAAAACTTTCAAAGCAACCAGTTACTGTATATTTACTTGGTGGTGTATATAACACTTTAGTGTGAAAGTGGCAAAGCTGGTCTGCATTTTACATAAGCAAATGATTTTTGAAGACATTTGCCCATCTAACTTCAAAAGACGTAGGACATTGCCAAACCCACAGCTTCTTTGCTTTTATATAAAGCATATTGATAAAGCATATGGCATCTCCATAAGAATCTACATTCTTAGGTCCTTGCTTCCATGAAAATACAAAGACAACTTGCTCTGAATATTGAAAACCAGGACTAAAACATGCTTTGTACTATGGCGGTGGTAAAACCTAAAGTCAATTAATTTATTATTCTTGATAAGTGACAGAAATCTTTCTCATAATTTAACAGGTTTTATCTAAACCTTTTATTTTGGGTTTTGGTTTTGTTTGTTTGTTTGTTTTTGTAATCTCTTACTTTCTTTCAATTCCTCAGTGGCTAATTAAGATTTATAAGCAAATCCAGAATTGAGACAAATTCAGCAGAATTAACTGATATAACAATTGTAATGCATATTTTTATAATGCAGATTTCTAGTTTTGAATATCCCTTAGATTGTGTAATTCCAGGCTATTAAAAAGTGCTTACCCTGCATTTATGTAAGAGTTGTACTAATGGCTTTAAGCACTGTATCATCCTTAATAATCATAATAATATTTAGATCCATGAATCTTTAAAGGAATCACTTCTGCAGTAGTTCATGCTGTTTCTTCACCTGTAAAAATCTTTTCTTCTCTTACAGTGCTGAAGGGAGGGCTCTGAATATCCCTGTGCTTTGCCACTGCTGGCAATTAGCAGCACTTGCTAATGAAGCAAACCCAAGACACAGCTTTCGGCTGAGCTATCAGAAAAGTCTGCTCTGTGGTAGGAACCTAGCTAGTAAGGGACCTTCTTTGCTTTGAGATTGCTCTTGATGGCCCACTGGCACAGAGAAAGACCTACCTTTTGTAAAGATACTTCAACATATAGCAAAGGGACATATGCTGTCAAGACAACATCTCTCCTGGTATTCAAAGCGCTTTCTCCTCATAATTCCTCTGTTAGGACACAGAAAGAAGCAGCTGATTACTATGACTGATACACTGAAGGAGAGAAAAAAAAAACTACTATCTTTGCCATTATTTCCATTACATGCAGTTGCCATTCTTTAAACATATTGCACATGTGCAGGTGGTAGGAGATAATTGATCTTCATTGAGTTTCTCAGTAATAGCTTTCAAAGTTTCCCTGGAGACAGCACTGTCATGATGGATTCATTCATTGAACAACCATGAGACACCTAACATGTTTCAATTAAATAAAATTCCTCCCTTAACCTGCAGTTCTTTACTCCTCTTGAAAAAAAAAAAAAAACAGTGAAATCTCTTTTGGTAGAACTAATATAGTTTCATACACATACATGTGTATGCACACATCCATCCAACATTTGATTCAAGACCACTATTAGTTAAACTCCGCTGGACATTAAAGAAGTATAAGAGCCAGCTTCAGATTTGCAGTAATGAGATGTAAATCCAGCTCCTGTTTATTCATGCTCTGAATTTGTCTTGAGTACTTCAAGGTTTAGTACTAGTTATTTGTAGGATTAATGTGGAGATATCCCACTAATGGAAAAGCTTGTTAATGACTGTTATATCTTACTATATTTAGGTTCATCACAGGAAAATATGTAGTTGATATTAACCTTAAAATGTCCAAAGGAACAGAGTTGTTCTAAAGGTGTGATGTGGAGGCCAAAAAAGTATTAGCACAGAATTATGTAATTCGAAGGAAGCTGAGGATAAAGGCACTCTAGCAGCATGTGTGAAATTCAGCTGCAGTTTGAAGACAACTCTCATAGCAACAAACATTACAAGACACTGTTGCAAGTTTAAAAAGGAACTTCAGTCTAACAAGAAATATTACTATTTCCATGCATCCACATTGACAGACATGAGCTACATTCAGCTTTTTCTGCCCTATCAACTCCAACATGAATGCATATCATAACATGATATGTCATCACCAAAACATAAGTGCTTTATGAAAAACGATTAAAGTGTCCCTTCCACGAAGTAGATCTCAGGCACTATAGACAGACAGATTAAGATTTCACAACTGGAAGAACAGAGAATCAGAGTCATTTGGGGTACCTCATTCATTAGCCATATTCAGAAATCTGATGTGTGAATCAGAGAGAGAGACTTGCCCTGATGCTCTCAGGCAATGGCAGAGCATGGCGGCCCCCCCCTCCAGGCTCAGTGCGGCTGTAACCTCCACACGGTTGCACAGCTTTCTCCCTATCCCCCTGAAGAGGCAGTGAATTGGTGACATGGTTATGGGTCTGTTGCAAAGTTTTTACAAAATCTGTAAACAAAATCAAGCTAACTATTCTGAAAAGGGAATAATTGCCAGATGAAATTGGAAAACAGATTGTTATAATTAATTCACTTGGATGACACTTCAGTCTCTATAAGCATGACACAGTGGCTCTTCATTCAGGCACACAGACGTGACTGTGTCTTCCAATTCTTTGTCTATTCCACCATAACTGAGGATGAATAATGTACACTGAAAGCCGTATATCACCAAAACTAATGCCATTGAGAATGAATGAACACCTATCTGGGTAGCTGAACTATTGCCGAACCTGCAGACTTATGTGATTCTTGTCACTAGTAAGCCCATCAGCACTGTATAATGACATGCAAATGAGTAAGAATCATTCTGAATGAGAAACAGTAGACAAAAAAAAACCCAGCACTACATATCAATATATATATATATCTAGAAAGCTCTTCTATTTCTGGTGGGATTTCTCAGTCAGATCATTATGCAAGTCACTTCTCGTACTTGTGCCTCTCTCCTTACTCCATTCTTTTTCTGTTTAGGCAAATAATTCTCACCTGTAACTGAATAAAATACATATACTTAGCTTATGTTTTGATAATGATTAGCTAATAATGCCTACTAATGTGAAAAAGATTAAATAAAAAAACAATGGCCTTGATCAAAATGAATCTTTACGTTTTTATGTCAAGAGAAGAAAATAATAGCAGCTAGCAAGGTTCCCTGTTCCGCCTGCCCCTCCTTGCCCGGAACAAATATTTAAAGATCTCAATATGCTCCACAGAATTAATTCTTCTTTTCCATTTTGAAGAAGGAGAAACTTAGGACACACTAAATGATTCATGTAAAGTCATATGTTCAAACATATATTTCAATAATTTTGTTCAAGCATCATATGCTTTTTAATTTCTAACTCTCAGCCCTGAACACAGCCCCACGGCTTGCATTGCCTTTTAATCCACAATGATGCGTGTACACATTCCCTTTTGTATCCACTCGTATACACACACACATGTATATTTATAATTCATTTTCTTTCTCTGCCATGTGTGTATACAGATAATACTTAGGATTGGCCAGAAAACTACAATTTCATCCTGTGAACATTTTGAACTTTCAAATATATAGACAGAAAATTATTCATAACCGTAAAACCTACTATTTTTAATTAAATATTGAAATGTAGAGTTACAGTAATGTGTCTATATAACCTAGCCAACAAAAACAACTATGAAAAATAATTTCAAACACTTTTAAACCTTTACTACTTATCCTCCTTATCAATAGGTGTTGATTATTAATTTTAATAAGTGAAAGGGAAAGTGCAGGGCCAAGGCAGCCTGCTATCAGCCTCTTTACACTAATGGCTTGGAAGATGCTGTTAGTATGCTCATATCCCTTTGCTGAAGAATCAAATTATTTCAGCTTTCATACAGACAGCATTCAAGTAAATTACTTGGGGTGCCCTTTACCACTTGGTGCATTGCCAATTACCAAATGCCATTACTTTCAAACACAATGAAATGCTTTGGTACCACAAGGTTAAACAGAAAACCTATTTGGAATGAATGAAAGGGCAGAAAATGTCACTTACAGAAAGAGAATGACAGATTGCTTAGTTACAGCAGAAGTCAGAGGCCCAAAGCATAGATGCACTTTTGTGTCCATGCATTGGGTTTGTGCGGCAAGGTTTTGGTAGTGGGGGCTACAGGGGTGGCTTTTGTGAGAAGCTGCTAGGAGCTTCCTCTAAGTCTGATAGAGCCAATGGACCTGCTGCTGGCCAAGGCCAAGCCCATCAACAGCAGTGGTGGCACCTCTGGGATAATGTATTTAAGAAGGGAGAAAAAAACTGCACAAGAGAAACTGCAGCCAGAGGGAGGAGTGAGAATATGTGTGAGCAGCAGCCCTGCAGACACCAAGGTTGGTGGAGAAGGAGGGGGAGGAGGTGCTCCAGGCACCAGAGCAGAGATTCCCCTGCGGTCCTTGGTGAAGACCACGGTGAGGCAGGCTGTCCCCCTGCAGCCCATGGAGGTTAACGGTGGAGCAGATATCCACCTGCAGCCCATGGAGGACCCACACCAGAGCAGGCAGATGTGCCCGAAGGAGGCTGTGGGAAGCCCGTGCTGGAGCAGGCTCCTGGCAGGACCTGTGGCCCATGTGGAGAGGAGCCCATGCTGGGGCAGGTTTGGTGGCAGGACTTGTGACCCCATGGGGAGCCCACGGTGGAGCAGTCTGTTCCTAAAGGACTGCACCCCGTGGAAGGGACCCATGTTAGAGCAGTTCATGAGGAACTGCAGCCTGTGGGAAGGACCCACGTTGGAGAAGTTTATGGAGGACTGTCTCCCATGGGAGGGACCCCACACTGGAGCAGGGGAAGAGCATGAGGAGTCCTCCCCTGAAGAGGAAGGAGCAGCAGAGACAAGGTGTGATGAAATGGCCGCAATCCCCATTCCCTGTTCCCCTGCACTGTTCGGTGGGAGGAGGTAGAGAAAATTGGGAGTGAAGTTGAGCCTGGGAAGAAGTGAGGGGTGGGGGGAAGGTGTTTTAAGATTCAACTTTTATTTTCTCATTATCCTACTCTGATTTTGACTGGTAATAAATTAAACTAATTTCCCCAAGTCGAGTCTGTTTTGCCTGTGACAATAATTGCTGAGTGATCCCCCTGTCCTTACCTCGGCCCAGAAGTATTTTGTTATATTTTGGTGACTTTTCCTCTCCCCTGTCCAGCTGAGGAGGGGAGTGATAGAGCAGCTTTGGTGGGGACCTGGTGTCCAGCCAAGGTCCCCACCACACCCCAGCAAGATTTCTGGCTGTGGATTAAATGGAATATTTACCTGTGGTTCAGGAGAATCTGCACAGTAGAGGATTTTTAAGGATATGGTAAGTGCTTTATGCAGGCTCCTGTGAAAGAGACTGTTAAGTATTTATTTTAATGTGACATTGTGTTTGAAACATGTCAGGGAAAAAACTTTTAGTAGAAAGTGCTGAGCTGTGTCAGGTCAGCCTTTCCATATCTAAACAATGCCATTTAAACCTATGGGTATTGTTGGTTTGGGGACCTGGTTTTTTTTGGTGAAACAACTACAGCATGCCAGATTTATAGATTTACATTCAAATACTGCAGTCTGTAGGTAAGAATTACCTTCAAGGAGAAGTTTGCCTTCTGTTATTTCATGTTTCCTTATCATAAAAGGCATTTTGCAATCTAAATCAAAATCATTTCAGATTAAAATCACTCAAAAAGCCTGGCATCCAGTTTCCATGAACAAGAGTCCCAGCTTGAAGTATAGATGTAAGTCTGGAGTACACAACAATTGAATCTACTACAAAATGGCCACTGTCTTCAACAGAATGAAACTATTACAAGTATAGAAAATACTGGTGGTTATGCAGGTATAGACATTGCCTATCAAATCCAAGAAACTCCACTGACATCAGAAGAGGCTTTCCAAATATGTTCTCCATGTTCTGTCTACAACTGTAACTGCTATCGAAATAAAAGTAGCAAGTGTGTAGTCAGATATCAACTGTTCAAATTACTAAAGATAAGTAAACCAGGATACCTTATTTCTCTCCACCCACAAAACTTGGCTCTGTAGAACAGCTATAGATTTTATCTTTTGTTGTTGTCATTTTAGCTGTACTGGTGCCTATTCCCCAGCACTCCCATCCATTTGTCATTTCATTTTCCTCCAGCTAGTGATTTATGCTTTCCCTTCCAGCTAATGATGTCTGATTTCAATTACTTCACTTCCTTGGAAGTCCAGTTCCTACAATGAATTGAGAAATTGCCATTTTCTTTATTACCCTGGGCACTTTATTTTAACACAAGCTTCCCCTGTATCATGGCATCTCAGAAAGGCTTCTGCTTGCTATCTAAAATTTCCTTATCTGTACATTTCACCATTCACATTCTCTTTTATTTGTTTCCTCCCTTTCAGACTCCTGAAACCCCTTTAAAAACTCTACTTTCAAAAACAGCTTTCTGTGACACATAAACATGTCTCCATCGCTGGAAGTATTTAAAAGAAGGGTAGACGTGGTGCTTGAGGATATGGTTTAGTGGTGGACTTGGCAGTGATAGGTTAGCAGTTGGAGTCGATGATCTTAAGGGTCTTTTCCAACCTTAACGATTCTGTGATTCTATGATTCCATTCTATGTGAAGACATTTCCATGCCAATTAGAGAGATACTGGGACAGTAGAAATTTAAGACCAGAAGAGAACGTGAGCTCAAAAAACTTAACTGCGCAGTGGGAGGCACAGAAACATCCATGGAGTACCTATTCCCCCTTGTTCCCACACACCATAAGACATCTCCCTAAACCCCTCTAACAACCTTAAACCTTTAATAAAATACTCACAGGCACAATTCAAAAAAAAAAAAAAAAAAAGATGGAGAAAGCAGGTGAAATCAAGGACATTGTTCATGCTCCAGATCCTTTCCCAGCAAGGAAACTGTAAGACAAAAGAGATCCAAGGCTGTGATCCCATCCTACACGGCTGTGGAGGAAACCATGTAGACATGAAGCATAGACTGGCCAGCTACTGCCACTTTAAGCTGGAGAAAACTTTCCACCAAGTTCCACCACAAGAAGGATTTTCCTATCAGTTTCTTTTTCAGGTTCACATTATATTTCTAATTGTGTGTATGAAATGTACTAATTAGAAAACTTCATCAGTTTCTGCACAGCATCATATAAAGCCTAATTACCCTGCAGGCAGTGCTGGACATTATTTATCCAGCACTGTCAGCACTGAAGGTATATTTTATTAATATACAGTTAAATAGAAGCCTCCCCTGGAATAAACTTTAATCCCTTAGCATATATCTGGAAAACCCGTGACCCATGTTGGGAAGTGCTCTGTATTCAGGCTAATTAACTTGACTGAAGGAGTATATTCAAGCAATGCTGCAGTGCTACTTACCTACGATGCAAACAATTTACAAGGGTGCTTTCATTCAGAACTGTTCAGTTTGCAGAAATGATGAAGGTAAGCTGACTTGGAATGTTTGAAATCCTTCACTGTCCGTCCCCCAGTTTCTCCCTGAATGACGGGTTTTCTACCAAGTGACACAACTGGCCATGAGAGAATATTTCAGGACAGAGAAGCAGATAGAAATACAGAGACATAGTAACTGAGGGATCTGCACTGGGGGTATTCAAAGAATGATGTGAGGCCAGTCCAAACTTTTCATCCAGTTAAACATGTAATGAAGATATATCTTATCAAGTAAATCCTGCTTAATAATACATCACTTAACACAGCAAGCTAAGAGCTTATTTTTTAAGCCTTGTACCCATGACAGTGGCTCTCACAGCTGAAGAATAGAGAGTCAAGGAACGTATTCAGTGGCATGAGTGAATAAAGGACTGGAAAAAGATTAATACAGAAAAGATCTGGGATAGGCCTCACTTTCAAATACACTAAGAAGTCTGCCATATGTGCTGTCATCTGAGCTGGCTGAGCTCTCTCAGTGGCCAGTCTGCCAAGATACGAAGAAACTGAAACAAAGGTACTGCCTTGTATAAAACCATCAGATATATGGGTAAAAAGGGTTAAAACAGGAGACAAACATTTCAAAAGCCCAGTAATTTGTGCTCCTATTCTTTTATATGCTTTGACAATCTCCCCCAGAAGACATTTCACATTTCTAGAAGTAGATTTCTGTCTGTCTATAGGTTTGATAAAGCTATTGAGGGTATAGGAGCAGCTAATATTTTTAATGTGGAACTGAAGAAAAATAAAATTAAAAATAAAATTATTAACATCATCCTTGCCTTTCTGGAAGGAAAAAGAGAGAAAGCCAGTGCAATGCAAACTGCCCATGTCAGTATTTCTCTCTCCCCATGTACCTTAACCAAAGCTACTTGTGCAGAAGGCTGGGCTTTGTCCCTTTCATGCAGAAGTCAGTGCTTATTGTTGCTAATTATCTGCATAGTAAAGACAGGCTCTACATGATTAGAACTGAAGTCCAGAATCAAGCAGAAAGTGAAGGCTGTCAGTGAGATGCAGAGCTGTTATTAAGGGCTCCTGAGCTGCTTGCCATACCTCTAACCTGCTGTGATCATTTCCAGCCACTCCTTCTTCCCCAGTGATGTCAATCAGGAATACTCTCCTGAAATCAGGGAAACAGCAGGATAGTTAAGGCTAGAGTGAGGGCATGAAGAATCAGACCTGTCTTTCAAAGAGCTGTTCTGGAGAGGCAGCAACACTGAACTGCAGCAGGTAAGGTGATAAGGCACAAAACTTTCAACAACAGTAGAGGGACAAAGGAAACCTCAAAGAACATTTATCTCTCTGTAAAATTACTGTTTTTTTAAACCTGCTCTTATATGAAAAAGATCTTCTGAATTTTGAATTTTAAAAACTAAAGTGAAAAAGATAGTAGCATTTTTTGCTTTTACCAAAGCCAGTTATTTGCTCCAACTGGATTTTAGCTTCTTTCAAAGTCTCCTCTACAAAATTATTCAAAAGGATGGGAAAACCGCCTGTAAGTGAACCAGAGCTTTTGACAAAAAATCAAAAACAGGAAATATAACAGTTTCCTTACATATACAGCAATCACTAAAGGGAAAAGACAGTTTGATTACAGGAAGACAGCTAATTTTGTTTTTACTCAGAGATAATTTTTTCAAAGAATAAGAACTTGTCCTGTTTGCGAGATCAAAAAAGAGGCATCCTATATTACATCTTCTCTGTAGCTATTCAATTCAAGAAATCCATTGCAGCCAGTGAGAGTTCAGGAAGAAAGGAATTCAGTATAAATCACTGAGTCTTTCTTGCCAAAATCCATGTTAATATTGCTGGTCATTATATATAATAATTCTCTCTAACCTTTGCATAGTTTTCAAACAATTTCAGAGGGGGATCTCTGCCTGTATTTTTAATAGGGGAGCGAGATCATCATGCATGGGGAAACATCTCTTTAGGTAACCAGGAAAACAAATGCACCTAACTAGCCATCCGTAGTTTATGGGAGTATAATCTGTAATTGTTGCACAGAAATTCCCTTGTTTCTTCCCATCGTTTATGAGAAGGGCAGCTGAAAAATGTGACAAGCCCTGAGTGTATTAACTGATGCCCTTGGAAGCCCAAGGATCTGATGGCTGTGGTGCAGAGAGCTGGAACCACTAGGCCCTATTTTTATACTATATCACATAAACCTACAGCACTCCTATTGCCAGATCTCTTCAGGTCCCTCTGCATTTATTTATACATTAATTATGGGAGCAAAATGGGAGTAAAGTATCTCACAAGGGTGCATTGAAACTTAATTCATCAGTTTTTATAAAACAATCTGTGACATGCAAATGAAAGCTTATACATTAAGTGTATAAATAGTTATTTTTTTCATAATCATTTGCAAGGACTGATTTCCACTGCCTCTTCTATTATGCTGGTATTTCAGCTGCTTTGTGAATGGGGTCCTCAGCAGATGCAGTCTCAGCCCGGTTGCCTGGTTCCCATGTGTGCCAGGACTTAAATACTGGACATTTTTCCACGGCCACTAGGAGCAGCCCTTTTCTTGATGCATCATATTACTGCCATGGAGCTAGATGTTTAATGTTATTAGTGTAATCTTTCTGCCAACCACTGACTGACAGCAGCTAGGGTTGGGTTCAAACTGAAAGGGATCACTAATAAAATGCCAGTTGGAGCATCTGCTCAGAAAACCAGGGACAGCAAAACTCAATTTTCTGCCTTGACTTTCTCTTAGGCAAGCGAATCAATTGGCTTAATAATATTATCTTAAAGGGAGGAAAGAAAGAAAAAAAATAATAAAAGAGAGAAAAAAGCACTGCTCAACATCTAATTCCTGAAGTACAAAAACATCAGGCAACCCTTCCTGCGAAGGCAGGTGTTTGCCCAGCCCAGTGCTTTCCCCCTGCAGCACCACTGCAACTCCAGCCAGCTCTTCACAGCTCTTTTCTTTCTGCAGCTCTCAGAGGTGTGGGGAGCTCAGGGTAAAGGCATTTTTGGTCACCCACGTTAGGACTGTATTCTAGTCTGCCCATGTCCCAGGACAAGTGCAGGTTCAGGGCAGCTTTAGCTCACTATAATGGAGAGTCCACTCTCCATGTCCTACTATTTTCGCAACCTTTCCGCTAAGATAGCTAATAAAAACACCTAAATCTATTCTTACTCAGTAAAATGTCATAATTTGCAGCGTGGAGGGAGATCTTGGTATATATTTGTCTGATAGTGAGTTGTATATCACCCCATGCCCCAGCACGTTAATACATTCAGTTAAAGAACAGTAAAGAGCAAATGGTGGACAGAGATGGGTATGAATAATCCTTCCTCAGATTGTTTTATCTACCTTAACTTGATTTTGAATCTGTCCTGAGGTTGTTGGCTCTTTTCTCATTCTTCCATACTTTCTCATATAGTGCCACAACAGTCAAAATAATATGACCAAGCTTATTCCATATGGCATCCCAAGAATTAGTTGGGCCTGGTTTCTTGTCCATCATGGCTCAAGCTGCATTTGAACCAGTGAACTGGAAGTCAAAGGCTTGTTTTCTAAGCATTACTAGTCCTTTGAGTCATCCACCTCCTGTTTTATCATGGAAAATAATTATTCATTGTCACTATAATTGTTCTAATCCATAATCAAGGAAAAGCAATCCTGGCAGATGGTCTGGGACTGTCTAGGTACAGATAAACACGACACATGATTATGAAACTCCCTGTGCTGTAACCTTTAGTATTATGAAAGGATTATTCAAAGCTGTGTAATACTCCAATAAGAAAATGGGAGTCACCTAAGCGTTAACTGCTGCCAAAAGAATATGTTGAAGATATTGAAGAACTCAAACATTCTGAAATTACTGAGAAATTTCTGGACCAGTATCCCTCGGAATAAAAAGGCTAATGGATCGTTTCTTAACACAGCAAAAACTCATCAAGAAAAAAATAGTGTTAGAACAAAGGTACTAGTAGGAGCCTTTTAAGTGTTCAGAGCTGTGCTTTGTACACGCACTAAGGCTTTCTAGGGGTCTTATTTGCTTTTCTAGACATAGCCAGAAGACATCTAGTCAAGCTACAAACTACAATCATCCTTAATTTAGGTCTGAGGCAGAAAACCACCAATAAAATATCACTGAAGACCAGGATTCCATCGAAAGAAAAACCTCATGATTGAGCTGTTGAAATTTCAGCTTTTTTTTCATTTCTCTACAAAGAGGCATTTGTGCTTAATATGCCTGGTTGTGTTTTGTGGTTGCTTTTTAGGCATAAAAAGCCTGATTTTCACAAGTGTCCAGAACTGCAGCTGGTCTCCAACAGAGGTGAAGTATTCATCCTTCTTAGAAAACAAGCGCTTATTTGAATGAATTGCGTGTCATCGCATCTGTAATTGCTGCATTCTGAATAGCCTAACCTTTGCGGTTAAACCCTAACACCCTGAAGGTTGCACCCATATGTTATTGGAAAGGCACTTTTCCCTGGATTAGGAAAAAAAGGTCTCCTATTTCACCTGTGACCCTTCAGCACAACACGTTAGCCCCGGCTGTGCAGGGTACGTAATTGTGCGTGGCTGGAGGCTGAGCAGGTGACTCACAGCTGCTCCAGACCCCAGGCCGTGCTGACGGGCAGGGACATGCCCGATTTCACATACGCAAAAAGGCCTCGGCACATTTAGTGTTTTAGCTTTCTCCCTCCCATTGTGCTGGAAATCTGTATCCTTAGTTTTCTGTTTCTGCTGAACAGTTATAAAGCAGGCGGGTGAAACCGATAGGAAGTCAGATACCCTTTTAACACAGTCCAGTGGAAACTCACAGGCTAGTGTTTCAGGTCTGAATTATATAACGAAATCAAATGGTAAGAACAAAATAGCAGCTGTAAACACAGCAAACGCAAAGGAAATTATGTTTGTGTGACCGTTTCTTTCCCCTACAATGCTACCACTGGCACCTGACTGGGGGGTAGATAATATACACAAATATTACAGTGCTGAACATGAGGGGAAACCTATAAAGGATAGGAAAAATAAACTGTAGTTCTCCCAAAATTGCGCATGCAACTCCTGCCCACTGCAGTACAAGGTTTTATGGACTATGAGAGATGGGTGAGGGAATCATAGTCCACCTTCTAGGAGACCAAATATCTTCATGACAGACCCCATGGCATCATTCAGAACTATTAGGACCAAGACAAAAGAACAAACTTTTCTTCACCGCAAGTATTTCTTCTGCGTAAGAGTAAGGCCAGTGGAAGAAAGCAGATGTCTGTGCTGTTTACCATGTCTACTGTAGCTGTATCTGTGCTGCCTGTACTACAGGTAGCTAATAGTGGAACTACTCTCAGATCTGTTGAATTCTGTGTAACCTCCCAGGAAAGCCATCTCAAAAGCTTTCCAAATATAAATGCTCACACAGGTCTCCTTGCTCATTTCCCAAGGGCCGAATACTTGCAGCTCTCACAGAAACCAAGCCTTCACCAGTCAAGTATCCCTATTTGGATGAATTTTAGCCTTAATCTAATTGCATATCACTTTCCAGTTTTGCACCTCAAAGAAGAAGTTTTGCACCTCAAAGAATTTTGCACTTTGCAAAATTGAGACCTTGAGGAACTTTCAACTTTTTAAAAGGCACACACTTTCGGTTGTAAGAAATACAGAGCTATTGAAATAATATGAGCTACATTGATTTAACATATCTGCTTAGGCCAAACAATAAAATTCACTCTTCAGTTTCACCCATGCCTAAGGAATGTTTTTTAAATGAAAATTCCATAAACATGGAATTGATACTATTTTGCAGAAGCATTATAAAGCAGGGAGATAGAAATTTCATCCAAAAGCTACTTTCATGGTAAATGTTTCACCCAGCTCTCCTTTCAGAAAACCAATTAATTGCTAAAAAGTTGTCTAAGGAGACCCAGGAAAATGGTGGATATTATTCCTCTTAAAAATACCGGGTGGGTGGGGAACATCTATAAAAAGTTTATACTTCTGCATTCAGGCATTTTTGACAGAATCGTTCTTACTGCTTCTTAGCCCAGTGGATTAAGTGACTTCCCATAACCCTTGTATTTATTTTCATCTTATGCAATTTGTAAATAATAATGCTGTGTTTGCTAATAATTCCATGAAAACAATTACTAGGAATCTGCAAATTTTATTATCTAACAAATGAAATTATTTAGCAAAGTCATCTGAGAGGTTTTTCAACTTTAACCTAAAACCACATCTTTTCCTCTCTTACAGAAAGAGAACTTTAAACATTTTTCCTCTTTTATTCTGAAGTGACATCTTCACAAAGTACCTAGCTCATGTCATTTACCATTACAGTCTTGATCTCATGCCTGTTAAAGTTAATACATGTCTTATTACTGATTTCAATGAGATTTGACTCTGACTATTAGTCTATAATGATTGTTAGTAGCTAATTTTTTACCAGTTTGTTTAAAATCATAAAGCATAAAGTGGTATATTGCTAAAAATATCATTAAATGCAATGACATATGATTGACAATCTTACGTCATGATCAAAATGACATTAGATATGATGAAATAAACTTGATTTCCTTACTACTATCACCACCAAAACGGCCCCTGTAAACTAGCAATCATTACACACAAATGACTCAGATATTCATCTCCATTTATCACATTCATTGCCCTTAAAACAGGGAGAAGGAGAGACAAGGTGATGATCTTTAGGCTTTCTGCAAATTCACTGCTTCCAACACTTAAATAATGGAGCTCTGTGTCCCAGACCTCGTGAAAATCTCATATTAAAGTCCATTGCATGTTTTGCCATGGACATGAAATACTATCTGGAAGCACGCATCTGTAGGTGAGGATACTGTTATTCATTAGTCTTCAACTGAGCGCAGAGGCACTGAAGTCGCTGGGAAATTTGATACCAAATTCAGGCGGGCAGCTTCACCCCAATGGTTTCATAAAGCTCCTTGAAGAAGTAGGGCCTATTACAGCTTAACGAGAGTAATTTACATGCAACTAATTTGTAATCATGGCAAACTATCTTCCAGTCTATCAGGCACTTCCTCCCTTAACAGGATTTTCCCCTCAATTTAAATAGAGGCAACTGAATATTTCATTAACTTTTTTTTTTTTTTAATGACTGCTATTTTTAGGCAAAGAATACTGAATTTTAGTCTATGGAGCCCAGACAATTGAGTTATCTGACAATTTCAGGAGAAAAAAGTGCTGAACTAATGCTATGCTGCAGGTTATTCAGCTGAGTGCTTATGTATTTGCAGGTGCCAGGACCACAGAATGTATAGTGCAGCATTCAGATTTAAGGATTATTCTTCTCTTTAAAATATTGCTATAAGAGGGCCTATTGTCTACTACCAGGAGTCTGCCTATGAGTAGTGCCCACTTCCATCTCCCTTTAAACCTGCCTTGCTTGTTTCTTGCACTGGCAAAAGAGAAGCCTATTCAGAACTTTAATGAAGATAAGAAGGGGGCAGGAAAAACACTGAGCAGTGATGGGGAATTTTCATAGGAAAAATAATTACTTGCATATATCTACCAAAAATATATTTCTACTCTTGCTTACACTACTCAGTTCCCTGACATCTGAGCTTTAAATTAAAAATATTTCAGCTTTGCCTTATATATTTTACCATCAACAAATACTCGGTCACCATGACAACCATCTTACTTATTGTAATACTGTTAACTTTTAGTCATAAACAGGGAAAGCTGCATTTGCCTTCTACAATTTTTTAATACTTCTTCTATCTGGTTTTGAAGCCAGTAAATCAAATCTTTAGGACCATTTTCATTTTAGTCCAACTCCACTGCAACAACCCTGGTTCTACCAGAAATGAAATTCCATCCTTTGTGCAAAAACAAAACAAAAATATTACAAAGTAGGAGACATACAGTAGGTGCTTTTAGCTACTAGATACCTTTTTTGTTATTCTATATGAATAGCCTTGATGCTCCAGCCTTAAGCAGTATTCCAGTGCTGTGGCTGTGATTCAGAGGCAGGTCGCATGGTGAGCAGCATCGGGATGGGTCAATGTTTGATGGAGCTCCAAGAAACACCTACACGCGGCAAGAAATCATGAGTCAGATGTCAGCAGCTTCCCCTCTAAAACACCAGAAAACAAAAGCCTTACTATGGTGCAAGGGTGATGGATTAAAAATTAAAGTAAAGCTTGAGCTAAATAATTTCAGATCACATAGCTGTTGTAGCCATTGCAGCCTGAGGTTATAACCTGCCTGTGCTGTAAGCTGTTATATAGCATTTGGCTCAGTAAGAGGTTACTTCTAGCTAGTGATGAGTTTAAAGCCTTTTGGCTGATGGGGATCCCTGCTGGGGGTATTGTGTGGGCATGGTGTGCGTGGGTGTCTTGGTTAGGTGCTAGCCTGTGTCTCATCACCACATAGCACAGGAAGGAAACAAGACTTCAGGATTTTAAACTTGAGGTTTATGAAGCTCTGTTGGTGGTGGGCTCCACCATTCCCAAGGTATAAGGTGATACCGAGGTATGAGGGCCTTGTGTTTGACCAAAGATTGTTTTGCTTGATATTTCTTGCATCTTTTTACACAAACATGAGTGCATCCACGGACATGCCTGTCCCCTGCATAAGCAGGAATAACAAGTTCAATGCCTGGAGCAAGCTCCCACTCTAATTACTGCGTTATTCCTTGGATTCCCCCTTGCAGTCTCAAGCAGTTGCCTCCTTGCTCACAGCCTGCCTGGTGTGGGGCCATGTGGCCGTTCATCCTAACTCCAAACCTTCTAAAATGTGTCCAGCATGAAACTCGTTGTTTCTCCCTCTCAGTTGAAGGGCTTTGAGAGATCTCATTTTGCAGCATCCCCTGCCATTACAGATGTGGAAGAACCATCGAGCTTGATTTCTGTCATGACCTTCATAGACTCCAAAAGTGAGGACAGCAAGAAATAATATTCATCCGAGAGAAACGGAGGCCTCAATTTCAAGGGGCTTTGATGCTGAGGGTCAGGAGGATGTGGGCCCCATCCTTCACACATTTCTGCTCACATAGCATGCACACTGCAGCTGTGTTTACAGTAATGGTTTTCTTGTGATCACTGAGGCAGAACATTTCCCCACTCCACTGTAGGTACGATGAGAGAAAGGAAGATAAAAGATCAGATTTAAGTGTTTGTATCAAATAGTCCAGCTCTGTTTTAGTTTGCTGGTTTACGTATACCTACTATTAGACATTTTGGCGATGAACACTCCTACTCCTTTGGACAGACTGCAGTCTTCGCCTCTAGTAGCATTTGTAATGTGTGAAAAGATCACTATTAGCCCAAGTATTCTCCAAGGAAATATTTCATATATTGCTTCTTTTGCTTGCACTCTGTGGCAAGCTACACTGTAAATCTCATGTTGTGTACATAAGGGCAGAACATGACTCCGTAAATAACCTCACACACTCAGCTGCTTATTTATTGTGTTATACATAAATTGCAGCCTGAGAATTATCCAGTAAGGAAATTCACAAATCTAATAATAAACAGGTCCAAGACTTTGCAATCTGTCAGTCAACAGTTCAGGAAAAGTAGGACTCCTCAAATTATTATTCAGTGAAAATCCCGTTCCCTCCATTGCATACAGGAATTTTTTAGCATCACACAGCTTGTGTGGAGCAGTAGCTATTTTTACCCCTTGTCCCCTTACACAGACACGCTCATGCACTCATTCGTGAGGTATAGCTGTAAGCCAGTCTCAAAATGGCTGCAAGGAAAATGTTTCTTCAATATCAATGTTTTTGCTGTAAGATTGTACAAAATTAATTTGGAGGTGACAGTGGGAGGGATAGATCAGAGCTGAAACAGAAAAAGCAGCACAAAAGAAAACATTGAAGTGGCTAATCTTTGTAAATAGAAATTACACAAAGTAATTCTTTTTCTGCTGGTTTTTCCATTAGGAAAACAGGTTTGATAAAAAGACCTATAAACAAAAGAAAAGCTTTTACAGGATCACCCAGCGTCTGGCTGTGCTTTGCTTTCTGTGGTGAGAACACACGAACAGTTTAATGTGCCTGTCACAGACTATTTGTGTTCCATGTACCTTTGAAACATACTGCACGATTCATTCATAAAGTCAACACTTTCATGTGGACTTTCTTCTGGGTCTTTCATTACCTGAATCCGGTACATCTTGTCTAAACACCAATGTTGTGTGACACTTCCACTTAGAAATGAAGGTGAAACTCCTCTTTGCTTTGCCAAACTCACCTTGCATTTCTGCCTTAAAATAAACATAGCTTTCAGATCACTGCCTTCTGACTTCAGGATATTATACTTTGTGATTTCAGGATACTGGACTTCCTGGATTCAAGACATTGCTTTGGATTTTGCTTTCCATGGAATGCCTGTCTATAATCAGTTGTGCAGTAGCAGCGAGTAAAGGGATTTCCTATATGCTTACTGTTCTTTAATGACCTGTAATTTGCTTAAAATTAATTTTTATCAGAATAATGCCCTGCTGCATGGACCATGTCATTAGGACTGTTCATGTCAACCATGCTGTCCACAGTTCAGTCTCTGAACACCAAGAGAGCACCAAATCTGCAAAGTATCATACAAAAATGGAGAAAGACAAAAGCATCTCGCTCCCATTGAGGGAAAAATGAAATTATGGAAGCCTGAACTCAGGTTTGATGAAGTGAGCAAGGGAAAAATGGCTTTTTCAATATACCCATTTGTAGATCAAAAAGATTCTCAAGTTTCTCTTGGACAGATTCCAAGTTCTCCATTTGCCCAGCAGCTCAGAGGTCCTCAAGTGACTACCTTTAGGCTGACAGAAGCAGGCATGTACAGGCTTTTTCCACAGTGGTCTCCTATAAAACAAATTCTCACAATAAGCTTCCTATTAAACTCGTTAATTAACTTTGTTATCTCAGAAGTCATACAGAGTTGACATCATTCTAGACACCAGACGGATTACTGGTGATTGGGTGTGAGTAGGCAGGATGGGGACAAAACAGCTAGAATAAAACAGAATGAACTTTGCAAGTCAGACATATTTGGCAACTGTACCTTTGTGCTTTTAATATTTGTTAGGAACACAGTTCAGCCTTCTACTAAATGTTGGCAGTTTGGTATGTGGTGTCTCATAAAAGCTTTAGTCATGGCTCAACTGCTTTAGTCACGCAACAAGTTTAGATTCATGACTTCTGTTGCTCATTTTGTTTTGCTTTGACAGCAATATAAAGGAGGTATATAGCCCCAAAGATATCCTTCTCCTCTAACCGCCTCTGTAGCTTCCTTTGTCAGGAAAGCCCAAGAGCTGTTGTGATTCATCAGGTGTTGAGTGCTTTGTGCGTGTGTGTCCTTCAAATCATTGTTACATTTACACTTGGCAGGGAATTAGGTGGTACAATGGTGGCTGTTGGTTATAGGTCCTGTTACATTACAGGAATCCTTATCTGCTAAAATCCCTATTGACCAGCATCATTACCACTAGTAGTTCTTTTCCTCTGTACAAGTCCATTGTCTGCCATATATTTTTGCAACTTAGGATGTCATCAACATGATTCCAATTCTCTCTCTCAGAGTATAAGCAAGAAAGCCGTTTGGATGGACAATGGGAGGCAGACAAGCATTCCACTAAATCAAAGATGCCACCACTGCATAATGTTGAAAGGCAGAAACAGGTTAACTATGATCATATTTGCCCTGATGTGCAGAAGAATTATGATAATACAGGTAGAGAATTTCAGGACAAAGCTTACTTTTATGTCAGTATTTTAGAGAAGGGAAGTGAAGGAAAGGGAAGGAAGGGAAAGGAAGAGAAGAAAAAAGAAAAATAAGAGAAAACCCTTGGTCTTATATTATTCATTGAATGTAGGCGAATAAGTGTCTCAGTATAAGGCTGGATATTGCAAAACTAGATTATTCAAAACGAAAAACAAGCACTTTGTAGGAACAGTTCATGGAAGGAGTGTTTGATTTTATTTAAAAGGCATTAATGATAATTACTTCAGGCCTTCAGACCAGAATAAAGTAGTAAAATAGTCACCTAGTAAATTAAGAGGTAGCTTGATTTAATAACAAAGTATCAATAAAATACATAATTGATAATGGAGTCTGCAGACAAGATATAGTCAGTTGATTTTGAGAAAAGATGACCTTCCAAACGCAACCCAGTCAGCAAATGTCAACAAACTCTGGACTTCATGCCCCCACCCCTCAGCCCCACCACCATTTTCAGACTGAATCTAGCTGTGCAAAATGTGCTTAACACAGTAAAGTGGGGTGTTTGGAATTTGGTTGCCCCTCCTACCAATTGTTTTGGATTCTTTTTTTTTTTTGTGGGAAACCTACAACTGAGGCAATTATGACAGACATGCAAAATGCTGTGTCTGCAGGGCCAGTACCTGGCATTGAGCATGAACTGCCTCATCCAGAAGTTTTATGTCTGTGTCACTGCATGCTAGAGTGGAAAAGAAGGTCCTTTCAGTGGATGTTTACAGACTGCCTCCAAAACCAAAACTTTCTAGAGAAGAGACTGGACTCAGTCAAAGTTCAGGCATCTAGTGATGAAAGAAATTGCTTCCCAGGAAGATATCTGCCATACCTCCCAGAAGGAAAGATGGGATAGAAGTCGAGGATTTGCCCACCATGGGGCCTTCTAGTTCTTACAGGCCCCTGAGACAGACCTCTCCATCCCTGTGAGATGCTATACCCATCTGCTAGCAGTGACTGCAGTGCAGCAGGGAGATGACCTCAGAGTGGAGGTTGATAACCTGTTTTATCAGGTCTGTTTGAGAGAGACAGAGAGCAACCAGCTTCATGTAAAGCAGGCAAATGAGGCATGACCAAGTCCCAAGAAGGGCACACGACTAGAAATGCAAGGTTGAGTGGAACAAACGGCACTGGAATGGTGGAAACAACACTTGTGCACGGCTTGCAAACTCAAGTCCAGGCACAGGCAGCATTTGCTAAGGTAGTGTAGATACAGCTTCCAACACCATCTAGAGTTCACAGAGTACCCAACCCAAGTTATTTTTATTCCACCTCAATTTCATTCTACATTGGCATTACAATTTTTCAAAGCTGCAATTTTATGATTCATCTAGATTGAATGTTATAATAGCAAATCTTTTAAATTAGTACAGTTTGTTTGCACTAAAGAAGTGGGAACAGTCGTGTGAAGGAACCTACCAGCACAGTGTGGGATTTTTCCTACATTCATGCCAATTCAAACAGATGTATCAGTCCTGTGCTACCCATTAACATTTTAAGTGACAGAAGATATCATTTGCTGACATAGAGAGAATATATAATTAAACAGCTGGCTAGTAAAAGGAACAGCTCACTGAAGAACATGTTGAAAGTAAACTGCTAATAAATACATTTGGAAGCATACAGTAGTATATTAACTCATTTATGTGATCCAGAGGGAAGTATGATTTGCCATAATGAGATACCTTTGGGATTTTTTTGTTTGTTTTAATTTACCTGGAACACTAGTCCAATCAAATGGCATTAAGGAGGACTTCAGAATGTAAATTCCTGACTGATTAAATGATGTTTAAGTCATTAATTTAACCACAAGTTTATTAAAGTTCTGCCTGCATTGCCCCAGCACTGCAAGCTGGCAAGACAAAACCATATTCCCTTTTGTATGGTGTCTGCTGGGAGACTTTGAATATGATTATTAGGGGTTGGGGAGAGGCATGGGAGTTGATGCTATAATGAAATCCACCAATTTATTATGAGCAGAGAAATGAAGATCATTCATTAAATTTTTTTACACTGAGGAATAACTTCATGGAAATAGCTATTCCATTTGCAGTGTTTTCCATTAGAAAGTCAGCATTTACCCTCAGATATTTCACTACACCTGAAGGAGCTACTGTCAGATACTGTAAGAACAGAGGAGTATATGATATAGGTAAGCATGTTTTCATATTCTGGATAGCTGGAAAAAGTTGCTGTAGCATTTAATTCTGCAAAATATTAAGATCATATGCTTACATTTAAAATTCGCAAACATGCAAAATCCCCTCTGTTCAGCAATGTACTGATCCTTAAGTACTGTTGAAAGACTTTCATACACACAGTTGCTTTCCTACTTTGAACACTACATGTGGTATCCCGGAGTATGCCAGGTCCCACCTTACTGAAAGAGCAAATACACCCTGTCAATACAAACCAGCTTTGGTACTAAAGAGGAAAGTCCTCAATTGACAACCAAAATTAAACATTATTTCCTGCTACAAATGCAGAATACTAATTAAAATCATGGCTGATTGTTGCTGTAATTGACAACCAGGCAGAGCAGAGCAGCACGATGTACCTGAGGTAGCTACTGACACCATGAAACCGCTGATCATTTCTCAATGACCTTTCACCCAAAACTGATGAGAGTCAGACTGTGGGCACTTCCCTTTTCCCATATTTACATATCATGGAAATGCCTGCAATTTAAATAAAAATTTTACTAGTATATTTTTCCTGTGTTCAGTCTATGTTCAAGAATCTGCCCATGTCAGCTGGTATTTCTAAATCTTATTGATGTTTTCTAATATAGTTCCATTCATGAGGATTAACTGCAAAGTATCTTACAAGCATGTTACAGACATGAGCAGTAATTTACTGGTTAGAGGCAGGTATTTAGAAAGAATTATAAACAACAACAAGCAATGTATTGGATTTCATATGCTATCATGATATGAAATGTCACTGAAATCTCCTTGATATTTTCTCTTTCTTTGCTAGCTATAGATATTTAGGAGTATTCTCCTGTCTTTCCTTCATTTCCTTCTTGTTGTCACAGAATTAAATCCTTCAAACAAAAGCAGCATGACTTGTAAAACAATGATTATTATTCACAAGAAAATTGTCCCCTCACACAGCATGTATCCATTTTTGATGTGTAAATGGGGAGCTTCTGAGGTCTGAACATCACTGTAGAATTACAGGAACCTACATGTCTCTAAAATTCTGTCAGTGTATCCAAATTATCTGCAACTTTGCCCTTGCAGAAGTATTTCCACACGTTCAAACCAACAACAAACCTATTAAATCAGGCTTGCCCAGCACTCTCCAGGCAGAACTCTGAAGGGTGAGTTAGTGAATAACCATGCTGTACACATCTGCCACGTCAATACTGTGGCCTGCTGAAATAACCGTCTTTTGATGGGGTTAGAACAAGCCATAAAAGGTGAAATGTAGGAGAAAATGTCAGAAGCTTCAATGAAAAGCTAGACACAGAGAAGACTGCATATAAAAATGGCACTAATGAAAAACGAGATTCAAATATGCTCAGCATTGGAGGTCATTTGCAATCACTGTTGTGCTACAAAATACATGGCTCAGGTTCATCTTGCTTTGAAAAACAGCTTCTCTTGTGTTTTCCACCATTGCTGCAAATTTTATTGCTCACACAGCAGATTGTGTTGATCTGAAGATACCAGAAAGCATCTTGAAATAAGTGGTCATAGGAAAAGAAAGCTGTCACATGGAAGCAGTTATCAAAAAAGTATTTTAAGATACATTTTCTTTTCCCCTTTCCTGTGCAGTCTCAGCTAAAGTTACAACCATGAAAAGAAAGCAGGGGTAAGAGACAGCAGTATCAGTTTTCAGAAAAATCTGTTGGCTGCAAATCTGGAATCCTTTGTTCAGAGACAGAGAAAATTTAGGAACAGTCTAAGCATCACTGCAGCATTTATGCCAAACCATCCATCTGAAACGTGAAGCTCTATTATAAAGTACTGCAGAGAAATGGGGTTACTGCGGGAACAATGGCCACAGTGCTACTGTTCAGTGATGGATGGGGAACACAGCTCAAGAAGCTGTCAAAGACCTAGCTATTGCCATAGACAACTACTTGCTTCTTTTACCTGACAGATTAATTATTTTTCAAAAAGAAATTAGGGCAAAAAGGAACCTTGAAATACATACTGTGCATTTTTTTAAACTATTAGTTTTATCTAATTCTAGAATTGTTTTTATCAATAGAACAAACTGTTGGCTTAGGACCGCAACTGAAACAGCCTAGTAAAATATGTCTCCACTATCAACAAAGATCAGTGGTTAATAGGGCTGAGAAACTTCATTTTTCATCTGCTGCTTCTGGCTAGGAGAAAAGAAAAATGGGGCAAGAAACATCATAACCTCCTTTGTATCAAACTTCCATTAAAGTCACTGTTACCTGCCAGCAGATATTCAAGATTATTACACTGACATTTATCTTTAATGCTTTCTGCATTTCTGACATTGTTCCAGTCCTTCCTTTTTTCATATTTTTTAGTTATAGTCAGATGTTCCTTCTCAGCTAGAGCTCTGAGTTGAAAACTGCTGACTAGCTATGGGAGCAACATCAGATGAGAATGGTATTCTAAATAAATTCACATCTCATCATGTGCATACAATTTATAGACACATGCCCATTTCAGGATTGACATATATGAACACAAATAAGCAGACAAGCCAGAGAGTACTGCACTTTGGAGAGCAGAAGATCTTTTATTTCCAGTCTTCTGGAGAGTGAGAATTCTCGGTTTCTGCTTCAAACCCAGATGAAAAAGGCAGCTCACAGAAGGCTGTTTAAGATTTGACCACATGAACTGTTTGGCAGAAAACCTGAGCTTTGGGAAAATGCAGCATGTCTGCCCTGCATTTACCTTTTAATTTCATGGGGGTTTAAAATATTTGACATAAGACAGTAGCATCCCTTATCGATCTTAAGGGGGATTTTCTAGCCTCTTTAGATGTTGACATTTGAAATAGTTCCTAAAGGATAAAAATTAGCAGGGCTTATTAAACAGTTTCTGATCTCTCAGACTTGTTTGAACAATCTTGCCTGTTACAATTGTGTTCAATTTGGGACCTTGATGACAGAAAGACAGCAAGTAATGGTGGGTGAAGAAAGAAGATAAGTAACCTTCTCCTTTACCCAGTGAAGTGTTTGCACTGGGCAGCCTGTCCTTCCCTGCAACTAAATGCAAAATATCTTATGACAGGAAGTAACAGACCCGCTTCTCAGAAATAAAGCAAATTTTGACCTAAGCAGGTCAATACTAGAGGGGATTTCACTATCCTCTGTGGCAGTTTTTGGCTGTCTCCTCTGCTTCCTGCTCAGACCAAAATATCTATAGTTGCTGTAATGCCCTTCTAAATCAACTTTGTGTCAGCACACTGGTGGTCCGGAGCTGAGCTGGGATTATTTCTTCTCCATTCTGCAACAATACCCCTCTGTTCCACCGGAGGGGATGCACAAGCTGTTTTTTCTGGGTTGTGAACAGCATAGCATCATTTGAGAAGTGGAAAAAAAGGAGCTCATGTAAAAAGCAATAGGGTATGATCTCCACTTCTTTTTTTGGGGGAAGAAAAGAAACAGTACAAGCAACAAAGAACAAATTTTTTGAAGAAGGGAGAAAGAATCAGTATCCTACTTCTAGAAACTTGCCTTTCAAAGGTGAGTAAAATAGGCTTCATGAAAAAAACAGACACGTATCCATAAAAACTACACAAACTTCAGAGGCAGTTTTCAAGAAGTGTTATGTAACATCCACCACTTAAGACAGACACTACTTTACCGTATCACCTCAAAATAGAAATATAATATGGTGCTTTTGACACAGCTAAGATGTCATATATGACACAGAGGTGTATTAGCAAGGTAACCGCAGGAGCGTCTATACAATGCCGTTCCTGTTGGTTGAGTTAAACCAGCATAACCTGTATTTGAGTTCTTACGTCATACCAAAACTGGCTGTACCTGTTTGCCCTAAGCTTGCAAATTTATGAAAATATCAGCCACAATAACAAATCTGTGGCTTTGCGGGTATGCCAGGAACATGCTTATAACAGGACTTTTCAAATAAGTCTTTAGAATGCAGTTCAGCTGGAATTGAGCTAAGGGTACCATATTCCCACAGTCACTCAGGTTGAATTAAGTTGCCCAAAGTAATTTTAATTTAAATTTTATATGACTACTGTTTAAGTACTATGGATGCACTTCCGGGAAATTAAATACCAGCTTAGATGAATGGATGAATCATTATCTCCACAAAGTAATTAATTCCCCTCAGAATCTCCTTTTCCTGTCATTATTAAAAGCAGAATACACATTCATCAAGGTAAATATAGAAGTGAATCACCACTCAGTAAAGCCTTGGGGAGTGGGATTTTTTGTTTGTTTTTTGACTGTGGTCTTTCAAGCAGTGGTTTCATAAAAAAATTTGGTCAAAGTCATTGTTAGTTGGGTAGTATAATAGACATCTATGCAACTACTTGATGAAACTGGGGAGAAATGATGCCAGGGCCTGACTTTGGATACTTCTACATACACATTAATCCTCAAAAATCTATCCTAATTTAAATCCCTTTTCTGACAGCGATATACAGCATTCCAAATCAAAGCTTACTGAATAGTAAAAGCATGTTCACATCAGCTAAAATTCTTTTCCAGAGGTGAACCAGCTGAACATTTCTTAATCATCATCCAGTCAACCAATCCACCTAGACTTTTCTCATATTGTTCAAATTGGCAAGTCCACAGTTTAGAGCAAAAATTGTTCAAAAATTGTGTACTAAGTGCACAATCTGGCATTTTATGCAGGTGAGCGAGCCCCAATTAGAATTCCATCTAATTCTACTTATGCAGGAACTTGGTCCTTCCTTTGAGGCCAAAACCTACCTACCTACCTTCCTTCCTTCCTTCCTTCCTTCCTTCCTTCCTTCCTTCCTTCCTTCCTTCCTTCCTTCCTTCCTTCCTTCCTTCCTTCCTTCCTTCCTTCCTTCCTTCCTTCCTTCCTTCCTTCCTTCCTTCCTTCCTTCCTTCCTTCCTTCCTTCCTTCCTTCCTTCCTTCCTTCCTTCCTTCCTTCCTTCCTTCCTTCCTTCCTTCCTTCCTTCCTTCCTTCCTTCCTCCCTCCCTCCCTCCCTTCCTCCCTTCCTCCATTCCTCCCTCCCTTTCTTCTGTTGACCAGTGTGGTTCTAGCCAAATCATATACCTATCAAATTTTATTATTCTTGGTCCACCGTTCTTTCCTTTTTTTTTTTTTTAAAGAAGTAATTCTGTAAGTCTAAGAATCTCTTTCATAAGAACTTTGTCCATTTGGCTCTGGAAAGCCAAAGACACTTGGGACGTAGTCTTTCATTCTGGGGAGATAGATTCAAGTTCAAGGCTTCCCAGGGAAAAGTGATGAGTAATGGGTTTCAGAAAGTTCAGTATTCCCTCCAAAGAGGAAGCTTTGGGGGTATCTTGCCCTAGTTGTGTTCTTCCCCTTAAGAAGCATTATAAGAAAGTCTAGCATGAGTCAATCCTTCATGTCCCTACCCCTTTGGCTAACCACTGTAGTAGTTAGTCACATGTTTTTACTGTGAGTTTAGTGCAATTTTTCTTGTGCTTTGGTTTCAGTAGGCTGGCAGTTTGCATGCATCATTATGAAATAGTATTTGATGCTTTATAGTTGAGACTGAAGCTGGATAAATTTCATCTGCAGTTCTACCCCATTAGTTATCCAATCCAGAGAACAATGAGGCTGCACTTGCCACAGAAAGGCTCTCAGGTGAATGCAACAAACGACAGTGTAAATTAGAAGTGATTCCATAGCAGTGATCGTGGGAGGGTCCTTAGCTTCCCATTTCTTGCTTTTTTAACCTATTAAGGTTTGAGAGTAGAATGGAAGGGCTGTTATTTTCTTTGCCTCCACCTTCTAACTGAAGGACCCTTGATGGTGTGAGAAGAAAAGAAAAGCAAGGGATAGGCAGATACTGCTAGGCTTTGCAGATTAATAAAACATAGAATGGCCTCTCATTCTGCAAACTCTCCAAGGTAATGTTCAGGCTGGGAAACACAAAAGATATTTGGTATATCTCAGTAAATTTTAGTTTAATTACCAAATGTCAGTTTGGTAATTTTTAGGTGACAGAGGCAAAAAGAATATACCCTTGTACTGGAAGGACTTAACATCAAAACATGAAGAAAAAAGGTTCAAATTGCCCTATCTGTCTTCCAGAAACTGAAGAAGACTTCAGAGCTATTATGAAAAAAAAATTTATGGGAAGACTTGTGTTGTCTGTTTGATTTTCCCGCATCATGACATAGATTTACAGGTTTCACAACCTATGAAATTTTTGTTTCCCAGCAGAAATCCATCTTGGTATAGATCAGGTACCTTCTTGCCTAAACAGACTGTGCCTGTAATATGAAGTGATGCCCTGAATAGTATTAGTAGAAAAAAAAAGCTCTGGGGTCTGCACTTATTCTCCATCTGCTCTACACTTTTGACAGAAATTAGGAGCCCAGGTCACAGCTAGTGCTTTGTGTAGCACTTATCTAGCAGAATCCTGCTCCTAAAACAAATAATAAGTAGGAAATGCTACAGGATATATAGTACTGACAGACTTCTAAATGTCTGGACTTTTAGGCTGCTTTATAAACTAAGGCTTAATAAGACTCTTAGCTTAAGTTTTATCATCTCCTTTTGACCTGAGAGGAAGGGAAATGTTCACAAGGAAGAGGAAGCACTAGAAGTGAACTTTTCACCTACACATTGGAGAGGATCCCAGAATGAGACCTGACTAGATTAGGTAACCACAGATACAAAAATAAGCGGGAAGGTTAGAACTAGTTTGCTTATCAACACTTCAATATTTAATAACCTCCCCTTATACCTGTAACAATGAATCTCTCCATTAGTGGTCAGGTAATAAAGATGGGCAGTGCCAAGGCACAGCATTACTGTGGCCCTGGACTCCCACTCGGTCATGCTTGAGGCTCCTGCCCTTGCTACTTCTCAACTTAGCCCAACAGCTTGGGTGAGGTTCAGCATTGGTGGACAAGTATTAGCATTTCTCAATGTTGTAAAGCTTATAAGGATTCCAGCATGAAGATGCTTATCTTCATGTGTTAAGTGTGTACATGATACTACCTTGAGCACTTCTTTAATGCAATATTGACTTTACAGTATTTCAGTTCACCATTTTCAATGATTAACATTTTCCATAAATTTCTCATAAAATCAGTTTTATGAGATACTTGGGAGGAAAATGGACATAGACTCCTTTCGTTTTGGTCCCCGGCTCATATCTGGGATCAGCATAGTATGTCAACTTTGACAAGCAGAAGATGCTTGCAAGTGGGTTAATAACTGCCTGGGGACTAGGGAGAAGTAAAGATCTTTAAAGAAGCTGTTTAGCAGCCATGAGACAAAAAAAAAAACCTTGAATGTCACAGCTACAAACATGAATCTGAAACTATAGGCCCATAAATTCCTTTCAGCAGGTTATCTGAAGAAAATTGATGATATGTGGGTAACTTCAAGCATAAAAGTTTTTTTCTTAATTGGTTTAAACTAAGAACAAATCCAGATAGCATTTCCTTGCTTGTAACAATCATATTCAAGCATAATTCATCTGTCCTTGATTGAATTTTTAAAAGAGGTTGTTTCGGTACACAGATTTCCTCCATAATGGTTCCCTCTGCCAATATAGCAAGCGTTTATTACATTTCCACAGTTGTCTTGCGAGGATTTTGGAGGGGTTTTTCTCTTTTATGATACAACTGTACCTACTTCTAATAATTTGCAAAACAGCTAAACTCTATCTACACTAGAGTCACTTGTGTTTCTCCAAATTGCATCATAAAAAATGAAATCCTATTTTCTGTTTATGCAAAAATCTCTCTTGTATAAAAAAGGTGGAGACGAACAGTGTTTAGTAACCACAGGATTAACCATTTTCCTTAAAGGCATCTACATTCCTAATTGTATTTCAAAATATAAAAAATACGATGGGAGTTTTCTCTCCCAAATCCAAATATTCATCATGTTATGAAAAGTCCATTTGTTCTATATACACCTGTCTAGACTCCAGTTGTAATATCAACCCCAGTTTCAAAACAGGTGCTCATGACTTTCCTCTATCACCTCCATGTCCATGAAGGACCAACATGCAAGTATTTACCATTTCAAAAAGACCAGTTTTTATCTCTGTCCACAGCACTAGAACTCGAATCCCTCATAACTTCTAATCTCTTGTGCACAGGTCATTGCAGAACACAGTTAGGAAATCACCATCACCTCTGGAAAAAAAACACTCAACCAAAAACACCCACACCCTACAGTATGAGTCCTTCATATTGTCATATCTTCTCAGATGTCACCTTTTTAATCAGACAAAGTATAACTGTCTTGCAACCTTACCAGTTTTGTCCCTCCCCACTTATGTCATGTAGCATCCTACCCCAGATACAGGTGTCCTTCCCTCCTTCCTGCCACCACTGCCAGCTCATCGGTTTATCTGATTTTCCCACACCCATATGCCCTTTCTGCTCCACACCACCTATACACAGAAAACACTTGAGGACTGCGATAAAAGAGCCCCTGAATGTTGTGAGAAGGAAAAAAATAGTGAAAAGAGAGCAGGGAGAGGAATGTCTTTAATTCACAAAAGGGGAGCAAAAAAGCAATGAGCTGATCCTGCCCTTGTCCTCTTTCCTTCCCCTGGACTGGCAGACAGCCTTGTGTACCTTTGCAGGGGAGGAAAGGAGGGCAGGTAGTGCTGTCAGAGCTAAATACTGTGCAAGCAAATGAAGGTCTCCTCCTACCTGCCCCAGAGGAAGCGCCAGCGCTGAGCACTTGCAGCCGAGCCAGGAGGTGCACGGGCTGAAAAGGAAGCGTGGCTACAACTCTGCCCTTCCCAGCCCCGCCTAATTGCAGCGAGCCTGGTTCCCTGAGGTCAGGCAGCCCTGCCCTTCCTCCTCCGTTTGCACATGTGAGCAACATATTGGGGCTTCAAAGGTGTGCTCAGGCCTGCTGCAGCCATTCCTTGGTAAGTGAGAGCCTGGCTGCACACCCTGGTTTTGGAGAGCAGGTAGGGGAGCTGCCTGGTGTGAAACTTCACCACAGCTGGCAAGTGGAAGCCTGCCAAGCCAGCCTTGATGGGATGTGACATCTCAGGCAGTGGGTTCCGATCAGGACACCTACCTTTAGGTATCTACTGGAGCACTAAACATGTTATGGCCATTGGATACCCAGCAAGCACAAGCAATGGAGCAATTCATATCACCAACACCTAGGTAGACACCCATTGACTTCTCACCTCGGTACCCCCTGTAGCGTGGAACATGAGCTGGGTGTCTAAACTCTCACCTGATGAAGGCTTCTAATCACAGATGTGCCAAACTTGAAATGGATCCCCCACCTCACTTCCCCACATTTCAGCCCTCTTACACTCATATACCATCCGTCTCCTTGTAGTGTCTTACTATTCATAAGACCCTGATGGAAGTCAAAGGCATGAAAAAGTAAAACAAAGCAAGCTATGGCAAGGTAAGGAACTGCGCCCAGATTTACCCAGTGCCACCGTTAATGCATGGCTCTGAGGACTGTCATTCGACAACTTTCCAGGCTGGATTATGTTCAGAACAGGCAGCTCCGTCAGAGTTTGGGAAGATCTAACATAAACAGTGAAACCAGAAGTGTTAGATATTTGTGACATACCAGAGTGACTGAGGCTGAGATTTAAAGTACATTTTATAGTTCTGATATTATCTGGCTTCAGATGGGGACACAAGCAGAGAGAGCTTCCCACAGGGAAGACGATTTCCAGAAAGCAGCGTATTTATCTGCTTTCATAATTTGTTTCACTTCCCAGGGAACAAGCTGTATCTAACCATGATAAAATTTTGGCTGGGGGAAAATAAACATATGTACTAAAATTGATCCCATAGGTCATTAAAATAGAGAATAAGGGAAGTATCTTCATAACAAGCTTGTACAAGACACATGGTAATTTAGGCCCTCCTGAGCATATCTACACACACAGCTGCAGGAGCACAGCAGCAGTATCCTGCTGCTCTCACCTTGTAGCACAGTAACAATAGCAGAGACTGTACAGCTGCATGCACTCCCGCACAGCTTTGCATGCCAAGAAAAGCATAGATTTCCAGGGTTGGAGTCGTTCTCCTTCTTAGCACCGATCAGCTGGTGTATATACTTAGTCTTCTTGATCTGTAACAGCCCCCTCAGCCCCATTTTCTAGGTCTGCTCCTATTTACATGTGCAAGCTTTTATGAAGCTGCTACAGGGATGCCTAGCTGTCCTGAAATTGCTTCTGCTGTACTTTTTAGCACTAAAAGATTCACTATCACTCTGTTACCTTCCAAATTTCTAGCTCCTGCTGTTTGTGGCATCAGAGTCAAAATGTTTCTTTGTTAAATCTAGCAAGGAACTAATTTATTTTAAATTGTTTCTATTGTATTTTACACTACTGCCTTGAGCCATCTGGATGATAAGTAGTAATATAAATGATTGCTTCAATTATTAACACTGGTGACCTTTGCTAAAATGCAGCAAAGAGGAGAAAAGTATAGTCAGGCTGCTTTGCTAATAGTAATAATCAGCCAGGAGGTCTCAGTGGGAAAGGGAAAATGTGGAGCTATATTGTCTAGTAGCTTGAACAGGGAAGTGGAGGAGAAGCAGCAAGCAGGAGGAGGAAGATTTGGTGCATGTTCCACTCCTACCTCTGTATCTCATGGTACTGTCATGCAAAATATAACAGGGAGTTTAGTGAGACATAAGCCAAGATAGGCACCTGGTCTGGCCCAGCACAACAATATTCTTACTTGGTATGGTGAACTAAAACACATTTCTAAAATGCTCTAAGATCCTCAAATAGACAACTAGCTTCCCAGTAGCATTCTGCAGTATTTATTTTCCTTGGACTGAACCTCTGAGGACTGCATGCCATTACTAACCACTTGGGTCTTGCCAAGCTTATTTCAAATGTTTGGATTTACCACGATCCTCAGGCCAGGGACTGAAGAGGTAAGCAATCTTCAGCCCCTGGGGATGATGGCCTTAGTTTGTGCAATGTGCAGCACTCCCTCTTTTCTTCTTTTGACTGCAAACTCCATACTGAGTGGCTGGTGAGGGAGCTAGTGCAGAGGAGAGAACAGCAGGCTTCCCTCCCATATCCACCTACATTCACTCAACTTTGGGGGTGAATGTTGTAGCTCTTTCTTAATCTCAGTCAGGGAACAGCCTGAAAAACACCAGAGAGTGAATATTAGCAAAATAAGAGCCTTTTATGGCAGGCTGCTCAGGCAGAGAAGCTGCACAGCCCCTGGAGAACTTTGTAATTTATCATCCCAGTTGTTCTCCAGTCCTCAGTCAACTTCAGCCATGTGGTTTCCCCAAGGTCTATCACAGTGATTAATGCTGATTTTCTCAGGTGGAGACATTGCTGCAGTGTTATTGCTCAGTGGATGAAGTCCTGAGTGCGGCTGAGCAGTAGGGTGAAGGCACAGCTTTGCTTCCCTGTGGATGGATCCCTGGAAACTCTAGCACAGAACAATGTAAGACCACTGGGATTTCAACCTATCTCCAAAGACTTCTGGTACAGGTGCCCGACTAGCAGCATACTGGGTGCAATACAGTAAAGGGGTTACTGAGGTGTGAAAAATCTCTCTTCTCCTGTTGAGATGAATTGTGTTTTTTGCTACCAGTGACATCACTGCTGTACGTAGCTGTGCTGGAAACAGTTTAGACCAGGACATTTGAGCCTTTTACCACCCACAGCTAGAACCATCTCACATGCTCTGTTCCTTTCCCCGGCTCATCCGCTTCCATAGCACGCAGCTCTTCCTAACCCAGAAGGCAGGGAGATCCACTTCATGACCACTCCCCCCTTCCTCTCCAAACTGAATGACAAGCTCCCCAGCTAGACTGGAGTGTATCAGATCAGCCATCTAAGCTGACCCAGGCACAGTGACTTTGGGATGAGCAAATACAACAGCATACCCACAGCTTGTGTGGATGCTCTGCGCTGCTGTAGTGGGTCTGAGACACTTCATAGTAGTTGGATCTCCTCAGCTGAACGTTGTGGGTCAGGTTTCTCGGATGAGAGTTTTTATTAATTCAGTCTTCATAGTTTTTAGCAGGCAAAGCATGCAACTTGATTCAAAGTGCTAACCCTGCTCCCACTGTATTAGTTATCTTTGATGGGACAGCTTAAACCGCACAAGTCCCCTTGGCTGTGGGTCAAATACTTGACCGATTCTCATCAGTCACAAGTGAGTCTGCTCTCTGAAGGACTCCACCAAATGCCTGAGAAAGACTTTCACTCCTCTCCTGGAGTAGGAAACCTTGTCAATATAGCCTTGTGATACTTACGCTGTCCCTCTCACATGGACTTGTGAATTAAGGGGATGGTGACCATCAACAGTACAACAGGTTTTACCCACAAGGATGCCCACAAGTGTGTCCTGGCAGTCCTGCTTCCCCTTCTAAACCCAGCAGGGTCTCTGTCCACACATGAACCCCTGGGAGCAGGTGGAAGCTCTCCCCAGCTGCCCTTTATGTAGCACCAGGCACTGCAATTACCTGTGATGTAATTAGAAGTGAGGAGCAGAACATCCTTTGCAGAGATGGTTTGGGAGCCTGAGGCAAAAAGCTTTTGTTCACCAGCTTGTGGGCTAAGTAATTTAGAAATTCTTAAATAAGTGATGCTGAGCACTAGCAAGGCTTCAGATGATCAGAGAAGGAATTTCATCTCTGTCTCATCTGAGAAAACAAACAATAAAGGGAGGTAATAAGAAGCACCCAGTGGCTTCTTTTAGAAGAACTATATCACGAACAACATGAAACAACATCAAAAGCTTGTGTATGAAAATCCACACAATCCAACACATGTTGACTAGAGACTTCCCTCTGATAACAGGATACTGGAAAAGCTATGTTAAAAGGAGATAAGTACTCTAAAAGGTAAGACTCAAGGAACAATGGCTTCATTGCTGTGCTTCTGATGAGTCCAGACAATAGCTGCAATTTTCCCCACTCTGGAAAAAAGAGGTGTTTTTTAGTGACTAGAAGAGCATCCGATATCCTCTCCCTCCTTATTGTGGAATTCACGAAGACATAGCATGGAAAGGGCAGGTGTGGACGGCCTGTGGTGGGGAGGAGCCACCACCCAAAGAAAGGGCAGAGGAGGAACGCTGAGCAGACACCTCATGGCATGGCACAGCAGCCACCCAGGACCAAGGGTTGGCAATAAAGCTCAGAACCACCCCAGCACATGCATGAGCATATTCACGCAAAAATGATCATTTCATCTTGGTGAGTAGATTCTGCTTTCCTACCATGTGCTAGTTGTGTATTTACTGTACAGTGAAGGCTGAAACATATTAGAATAAGTAAGCAAAAGACCAAAGCATATGGTTTCCAATAGTCCTTTGAACTATCTGCAGGCTCATCAAGAATCACCCAACCATTTAGCTGAACACTGAGATCTCAAAGAGCCAGTGACACTTCTGCAGAGACAATTTAATCTCTCTTTCCCTTTCCTGTGCATCCCTTGAGCTTAGAAGGAAGCCAGCATTTATTTCTTCGGTGCTGGGGAATCTCCCGCTTCAGAGCCACAGCTAATCACTGCTGCAGAGCAGAGGGAGTATGAGGCAGCCACATACAGCACTAAGCAATAGAGGGCAGAGCAGGTTTGTTATCTCCTTGTTTGCCTAAAACCACTTTATCACAAAGTATCCAGCATACACAATAGCATTGCCAGAAAGGACAGCTGGTCCCAGGTTGTATGCCGGAGTCCACATTCGAATAGGACAGCTCATACCCTCTCTCCTGGCTTCTTACTAGCTTCAGACCTCACTTTCTGGATACTTTGGTCCCCGTGATTGACAGTCAGCACCTGCCAGGCACAGTGGCAGTATGTCCTTCTGGATGAAACAGCACAAGCCCCTTTTTGAAGTTAATCTTCAGTAAAAATGCATGAAGTCCCAAGAGGGGGAGGGAGACAGGCAGTATCGTGGGTCTGGTTGAAAGAGGCAGGTGTGAAAACCTCTGAACAACATATTTGAATTTGGGTCCTTTCATTATCCAAAGGCCTTTGTTGCCTTTATACCTGCTTAGGAGACAACTGAAAGGAGGTATTGTTGTCAAGCCATTCGGTGGCAGGCAGGAATCCACATTAATCACTCCATACTGGCTGCTGACAATCTCAGGAAAAAAGGGGCACATCCCACTTTGAACATGACAATTAGAAGCCACTTGTAAATTAATGCAGATAACCTCAGAAGACTATGGCTGGCTATCACGAATGTAGTGAGTGACTTGCAAAATGAAAAAAGAAAAGAAAAATATAATCAATAATTCAGAAGATTTCCTGAATGAGATATTATATGGTGCAGTGTGCTCCAAACCCTCAGCTATCATCTATTCTCTTTCTGCTTACAACTCACTGAAGCAAGTTAAACATTTTTTTCTCCCCTTTGATGCAGATATAAACAGATAATCTAATTGAAGTGGCATGGCATGATAACACATATTGATGACACTGGACATGCACAGCCCTATTTTATTTACCTATTAGCATTAGCAAGGGTCCTCAGAGATATATTGCTATATTGAAATAAAGTCCCCATCCTTGTCCAAGACACAACACTGTATACTTATACTGGCATGTCAATCCAGCAGTGTAATTTTGGATTTACACACCTAAGAGTACAGGAGCTAGTCTTTACACAGTACTCCAGGATCTCACTCCTTGAAAAGAAGAAAATTTGTTTCAAATATTTCATTCTATACATAGTACAAACTAGATATTGTCTGGGTCAGCAAGTGGAAACATAACTCTCTGATCTAAGGATCAGGCACACATGACACAGCAAGGAGATACACGTCCCCACTCCTGACCAGTCCCCATTCCTGACTAGCATCACACAGGCTCTGCCATGCTCCTTTGTCAGTGAAACATGAAAATGCAGCACATAAAGAAGTCTTTGAAAATGCTGCTTCAATGTCTTTGCAATTTATGGCTGTAAATCAGCATGTTTCCTGATGGGACTGAAGGGTGAATTTCCATTTCTCTGTTCCTCTTCTCCCACAGAAGTCCACAAGTCCCTACACTAAAATTAAGCAACTTATGTAAAAAGTAAAATTCCAAAGAGGTTTATTCCCCTTCTTACTCCACATTGTTCCTAAAGGACTGAAATGTCCTTTGATAACACTATGCCCAAGCCATTTCTTCAGTTTGAAACTGAACCAAACATTTACTGTATAGAAATTTCTAACTGGAACATAAATCAGAACTCTTTGGCAAAGCTTTCTGTTCCATGATTAATAGTCTACTGGATTCAGAAATGAAGGCTTTCAAAACACAGTCTGTTGGACCTGGGCAAAAATGCAATTCTCTTTTAATTTAAAATCTTTTAAGTTACAACACCTGCGATAGACCTTGAAAAGTTACAGGATGAGCCTTAAATTTTCCTCCTTGCAATTTTACAGGTGATGTGTGGCGTGTTCTATCCTCTTCATTTTAGAGAATGAGATTTCTGCACCTAGAAGGGACTAAATCAATGTATAAGTGACTCCATCTCACAAGCAGCTTACTCTGACAAGTTGCTATATAAAATTGGTAATGGAGCTTCACCACTTTGTAGTGTGTATTCAAAGCCATCGTAAAGTAGTGCCAAAACTAAATACCTTCTGCTTCTTATTGCTGTTAGCCCAGCATAATGAATATGGTCAAGTGAGAGGGAACTGGACTCAGGTTTTTTCTGTATTTTACTTGAACCTCACTAGGACCAATGGAGAGGCTCAGCCATCACAGGAGTTTCGGCTGGAAGAGGTAACGACTTCTAAAAGCTTATGAAGCTTTACAAAACAGACCTTCACTATGGCTATTGAAGTAAAGAAATGACTCTGTGTGATGCTCCAAGACTTCAAGATCCTGGTCTGCAACAGCCATATAAAACCAGTATTTTCTACAGGGTCACCAGAGGATGAATGGAGGCATTTTTTATTATAATTAAAACAAAACAAAAAAAAGAGGAAAACAAAAACATCAACAAAAGCAGAACTAATCACAGCCCATAAAAAAAAAAAGATGCACTAAAGAAACAAGTGTGGCCAAGCAGTAGATTTCCAGTTTCAAAGCAAAATGTTGCTTACTACTTAAAGTTTTTACTGCAGATTACAGAAATGCAAACCAAACCCAGTTCTCATTGAGATCCGTGATTGGAATTGATTTGGAAGAGAAAGATATCTTCCATGGGACCTCAATGCAATTTTTTTTCACTTTGTAGAATGAAACAGCATAAAAGCTATTGGGTTAAGTGCATCTGAGCTTACCAAACAACTACAGTAAAGGGAGAAAAAGAAAAGGAGACTGCTGGTCAAAGTAAAGCTGTTGCCATAAGAATGTATGAAGATGGCTAGGTCTATTTGATATGAGGGGCTTTCAGGAGACCTTTGAATATCAAGGTTAGAGGGAGGTGTACTACCCAGAAATCTCTAAACTGTGTATAAAAGGACAACATGGGAGACAAACATGAGGGTCCCACTTCCTGCAGGATTGTTCCATAAGCATTTGCTCAGGGCAGGAGAGCAGCAGCACTGAAGAGCCCTCTCCCTAGCTCCAGACTGACTGGCCAGATTGACTTGGGAGGGTACTTCTCATACCCTACTGTAATCCTTTCTTCTGCCAGAAGCTTATGTTCTTTCCCACTTGCCAGGGCAACTGACCATGAGAAATCAAGGTCTTATATCAAAACCAATAAATACCTCAACTTCTAAGTGTCAGATTTACTGGATGGCACAAGTTGAAAGGCTCACTTTCACTCTGCATTGGTAACATCTGATATTTGCAAAGACTGCACAAAATATTGCACTTGGCAGGACAAAAGAGAAAAAGTGTTGGCGAAAAAGAGACTGGACACTTTTGTAGTAAGACTCTCTAGAGAAGGGTCCTATTTCATGATCTCTCTTGCTAAGTACTCGCTTGCTTCTCAGTTACTTCATCACTTCTACTAGCCTTTGCAGGACACAAAGGGGTAGTCATGAAAAGATGGAAGTCTTTACAGAGGTGGAGACAGAATGTAAAAGAAACATGAGGGCTCAGTGCATTGACTGTGTAGGAGGGTGTTCAACAGGCAGTTCCAAAACTGAGCTATAATTTCCACCTTTAATCAAAGAGTAACTCAAAATCCATGAGCAACTTGTGAAACATTTCTGGGGAAAAAAAAAAAATTATGCTTCTTTCTAGTTGCAAAGCCAAAAAGAAAGTTCTGCTTGAAGAGAGAGGAGTGAAAACTGTGCCGTTTCTGAAGCTGATCTTCATGGCTGCATGTAGATGCTCATTTTAATGTCCTTTTAGACATTAAAACTCCGTGACTTCCTGAATACTTCAAATGGAAAGTCAGTACTTTTTTTTATTGAGCTTTTTGATTAACTTGCAAACATGATGGGCTTGTGGAGCTTTTGCATTCCATTAGTAATGCACTACCCACTGCAAATTTAAGATATTATACAAGGATTTAAATTGAGCTGCATGCACGAAGCATTTTCTGAGGCATCCATGGTCTTATCTATGTATGTGTCACTCTTCCCCCCAGCTTGAAAATAAAACATCTATATGCAGTCCAGCCAGGGCACAGAAAGACTGGATGCTCGTAATACATCACCAGAAGTTAGCTCTCATTCCAGGGAAATATTTGCATCATACTACTTTTTTCCAAGGGAGAGAGCAAAGCAATTTTGTAAACCCTCTGTGCTGTATTTCCTTCTTACAGACGATTAGCATCTTCAGGCACTGATATTCCTCTTGTCTCATTGCTCTGACGTGGGTCAAGGTGCTCAAGGCCTTTTTATCTTAAGTTCTTCTTGGAACTTGGAAAGGACTTCAGGACAAATCCAGTATCTCTCTTCAGTGTCTAAAAGGTTGGTGCTAGAATATTTAACAGTTTTGATGCCTAACCTAAAACTAGCTTCTATGTGGAATGAAGGAAAGGGTAAGTATCAAATCTCGTTCCTCAAGCATTTTGCTCAGAATTTGTAAAAACACTTGTGTCCTTTCAGGATGTGATTTGGACACCTTTCTCCTTCCTTCCACAAGCTGGAACATAGGAAGTTCCACCTAAACATGAGAAAAAACTTCTTTCCTGTGAGGGTGCCAGAGCAGGGGCACAGGCTGCCCAGGGAGGCTGTGGAGTCCCTTCCCTGGAGACATTCAGCACCCACCTGGATGCAGTCCTGTGCCCCCTGCTCTAGGTGTGCCTGCTCAAGCAGGGGGGTTGGACAAGGTGATCTCCAGAGGTCCCTTCCAACCCCTACCATTCTGTGATTCTGTGAAAAGTGGCCTGAGGTAAGGAACAGAAGAAAGCTTACTCTTAAAAGTAGGAAAAATTTGTATTGGAAGTATTGCTTCTCATTGAAATGGAAGAGAAAGGAACATGGCACAGTTTTCTCCAAAGTTTCAGAAGAGGTGCATCTTATTTGGGCCACACAATAGTCCTAGGGATGAATCAGCACTATGCAGTAAAAAGGACTATTGTCTTCAAAATCTCTGGTGCAGAAGCTAAAAGAAATCTCTTAGTTTAGGAAATTAAATGCCACAGTAGAAAACTGGATTCTTTTATCTCTGCTCGGAAATGCTGAACAAGTCACACAACCAGGTTTTTCTAAGGTGATCGGAATCTGTTTCATCCTCATTTGCTGGACACTTATATCTGGGGCTGATTTGCTAAACAGCTGGATCCTTATATCCCAAAGTCTGAAGTGCTACATAATACTACAGTAAAATCTCAGGTTCCCAACTCCTCAGGCTGAACCCAAGCATTAATGGGAAGACACCCTTTGTGCTTCATCCTACTCTCTGTTAGAGTGGAAGAATACCACTGCCTTACCTCCATGTAGCACCACAAAAAAGCAGTTAATACCTGTGAATCCTTCCAGATACACTAGTGATTAATGCTACCAAGAAGCCCATGAGAAAATATCGATCTACAGAGCATGGGTGGAACAGTTTACAGCAAATAAGACCAGGGTTTATACAGTGAATATGAAGGAAAAGCTAAAATACTTAATAACTGAGCACAGTGCAGAACACACGGCATGAGATGGAAACGCCATGACAAGTATGTGATGACATAAATCAAAGATTGTCTTACAAAGTAGATGTAAGAGGAATTAAGGTGCATGGGCGATCTTAATTCTGGCATTTCCTAGTTTTGTTAGTGCCTGACTACAAATTTAACAATGAATTTTAAAGAATAAGACATGGAATACTATCAAAGTTTAACCTAGCAGTTTATTCATAGGGAAAGTTGTGACTTTGAGAGAGTCGTGGTACAATCAAGAGAGGAAGGCTGGCCTGCTACTAAAGCATATAGTAGCAAGTCAGAGTTAAAACCCTGGCTTGGATGCAAGTTTCTGTGTAGCCTCAGATAGGTCATTTCCAAGGTATTTGTGACAAGAATTAATTTTTACTTCTTAGCACATGAGATCTGGCAAGAAAATGTTCCACTGAAAAAAAAAAAAAGAAAAAAACCAAAACTTAAATAAGTATTAATCATCATGTCACTAACAACACTACAATTTGTCCTACATTTCCCATTTTCCTGTCTTTTTGGTGCTTCATGGAAATTCTGTGACTATTGAAATACAATGCAGTACATTAAACATGAAGCTGAAACAAGTACCTCAAGGAAGAAAATATCCTCTGCCCAGAGCTGAAGTTAATACTCAGGTAGAATTTACTACACTACCAAAATAATTTATATTATTAAGATTTCATATGTGACGTTACCTTAGCATTGGCTGCTCACATGAAGATTGGATCATTAAACTCCTATTGGGATAAAGACTATGTTTCCCAAATGCTAGCTTGCCTTTTCTAGTGATTTTGCTACATACATACTGGTGAGAGATTTGGTGTACAACAGGAAAGAAGCAGCCTTCTCTTACTTGAACCATATGTGCCTCCTGCTGGCTAAACCATTTGACTGTTCTCATTTAGGTTGACAAACCAAGTTCAGTTGATTTCTTCCATCTGGAATAAAAAAAAAAGACAAAGTGTTTTTTCACCTTGTAAGCCAATCTTTTTTCATTGGAAGCTCCTTTAACTTTCAGGGAAAAGTTCGTTTTCAATGGAAATGTGCCATTTTGATTCAGGTTGAAATGCAAATTGGATTTGGCTGAACTTTCTTTACTGCTTTTGTATTTCATTGAGAAGATAATGCTTCATTTTGGTTTGACCCCCAAATTACTTTTTTGTCTTACAGAGTTTATCTCTGAACCTAAATATCAGTAATTCAGAGCTCCAATTTACCAAGATTTAATTCATTTTCCAGACTGTTCTTAGCCCAGGGACTAAGGTTTTTCTGTAGTATTTTGCTAGCCTTGTGCAATTTTGCACCTAATGCTGGATCATACCCCTGTTTAAAATCTGATCCAAATATAGTATCCTTTCATCCAATCCACTCCCATTTTTCTTTCCTAAAATTGGAAAAAGAGAAAAAAATCAACTTATTCTTTAGCAGAGTTTTCCTCTCTGGAAAACTATTCCTACTACTTGTCAAGATCTCAGAGATTTTTTTGTTGTGGGGGCGGGGGGACGGACGGACGACGACGGACGGACAACGGGACACACACCCAAACCCAAAAATAACCAAAAAAACAAAACCAGTGAGACTTTGGTTTTTATGGTCATTAAAATACTTAGAAACAGATTATTTCTGCTAAGTGGACCAGAGATGCCAAAGAAGGCCCACACACACAGTATAAGAAGAAAAGCCACATCTGTCTACTCTGCACTCTTCCTCACTGAATACTGGCACTGCAGTGTCCTAACATCTGGCCGTTTCATAGCCAGTAACATTTTGAAATCTTTGCCTGGCCAAGGGACACTGACACATCCAAGGTTACTGCTTGACAGGTTGACATTTCAACCAATGTTTTCTGCCCTTCTGCACTCCGGATGCATATTGATTGCAACACAAGCTATTAATAATCACATTAATGGACACAGTAACCTCCTCCAACACTCTGCAGGTTCTCTCTAGAAGCCTATTTTTTCTTTCCAAAGCTCACATGGCTGTTAAACAAAGCTCTTTTTCTGGGTCCATGAGCACCTTTGTGTCTCCTTTTAATTCTTAGTACAAACTGACCAGTAAACTGCCTAAATATCTACGCAATACCAGTGCACACAGAAAGGAAGAGACTTAACTATTTCCTCTTACTGAGCTACATTTTTGGACATATAACACTATATTTCTTTGAAACTTTTTTCAGAATCTGAGGGCATCCCCAGTGTACTCTTTTTCTTCATAATCTGGATGCTTAAGGGGAATTTACTATACATGTCAACAACAGGTAAGTCTGTCTAGACCAATATGCTGAGATGGTCATTGCTTAAAACAAACAGCCTCAGGACCACAAATACAATAGTCACCATCGAATTTATAGAAAGTACCTCAGTTTTCATGGCCTTCACAGCTTCCCTTCACACATGAAAAAAGATAAATCAACAACTACCTTGCAGAGATCTTAGATTAAATTTACTGTAGGTGGGCCGCTTGCTAGGGGTGTTAATGAGGAGCAGGCAAGCAGGAACAGGAAGCCTAGGGAGGGAGGTGTGACCAGTGATGGGCAAGAGAAATTGCCAAGCACAGCCTGAATCTGTTTTGCTGTTACATTAAATTGGCTTGTTTGGGAACTGCCAAATAAAATCTAATGAGATCAGATTGCTTCATGCAGGATTGCAAGTGGGCATGGATAATAATTTATTAGTGCTCAGCCTGAGTGAGGGAGATCAGTCTACAGAGCCTATTTTAATAGGTCAGAGCAGACTTAGCAGGGCAGGAAACTTAAGCAATGAAAAGCAGAAATGAAATTATTCATTTAAAGCTCTCGTTAAGCTGTAAAAGATAAAACAACTTCCTGCTAAAAAGGAATTAATATTTGTAGGGTGAGATAGTAAAAATTTTATTTACCAGTTTATTTTAAGACAAGCCCAGACTTCAGGGGGATTCCTCCTCTTTTCCTTCCCATGAAAAATCCAGTCATACACCTTTCCTCAAACAGCAAGACTCTGCTTTGTTATAAATCATTCTCAGCAGGCAGCTGTGCAGAAGGGATTCAAGGGAAAAAGGTGACAACTGCAGCCCATAATGGGGGTTGTTTTGGGGTTTGTTGGTTTGTTTTGTTTTGTTTTGCTTTTTTTAAACCTGACAAACTATGTTTAGTTTACCAAATTGAGCTACATTAGAATGAGAAATGGAGATAAAATAATGTAATTGGCTTCACAGCACAGCATGCATTCCTCTCAAGGTGGACCTGCTCTAGGAAAGGGTCTGGCTGAACAGTTGAGTATGCTGTTGTCTTTGAGAAGCACCCCAGCTGGAGGATTAAACACTTCAGTGTAAATCTGACAGCACAACTTGTATCTTTGTGCACCCAAGGCTCACTGGAAATCCCGTTGTTCCTCAGATAGTGCTATTCCCTTGTAACAAAACGCGTAGACATCATTTGTTTGTGCTTAATGCCTCAAGCCTGCTGCTGTATTCACACTGTGGAGGAGTATCACTTCGCTTGGCTCCAACCTCTCAACACACTTTAACAGATGTGACAATGATTGCCGGAACTCTTGTTTTTCCTGCTGCAACATCTTAAAGTCATCCCCATGTCTGTAATGTGACATAAAAATGACCTCATGAGGTTCCTGTCTGTGTTTAATGATTCTTTGCAAAACAGCCTCAGTTTACGTGCTGTTTTGTTTCTTTTCCAATCCTTCCATTCCCAGCTTCTGCTCTGGAACATGCTGGGTACTTTTTTTCCCACAAACCCCCGTAGGAAGAAGAGATCTGCAGGTCAAACTCTGTCCTTTGTGGAATTTTCTGTGTCTCTTATTCTGCCCAGATAGTCATGCAAGGGAAAGCAATTAACTTGCAATTGTTAGATCAGTACGTAGTGCACACAAGGGATTAATAGCCAGCTGACTTTCTCCTTGCTGGATTAGCTCTGGAAGGTTAACAAGAGCAAAATGCAGTGTGTGTGTCTTTATTTTCATTGATGACACCTGCAAAAGCATGAAATGCGCAGAAGTCCAGATATGTTCAGTGAGATAGTGGCTTAGGGAAAAGGTTTTGGTGCGGAGTTTTTTGTTGCTTGTTTGTTTGTTTTTCTTCCCTTCTTCCCCCCCTCCAGAAATACAATATTGTTTTTCCTGCTTTTGGCTGAACATGAAAGTCAATTGTCCACCCTAAGAAATATTCAGATTTCTGCTTAAAAGTAGGACTATGTTGCTCATTTTACACTCTTCTTTTTTAAAGTGACTCTCATGGTTCTAAGTGAGAGAGAAGGACTGCAGTTTTGGACCCCCACCAGTTAACCTATATGGCACATTGTGGTTCAGTTTAATAGCGTGGATATCATAAATAAGGTCTTTATGTGCACGACCAAGACTCAGAGTCCCAACGTGCTCAGGAACATAATGCAACCTTATTTTACTGCTTTATTCTTCCCAGTCATATGATAATACTTTGAAGGAAATAGTGGCACAGGTCCATTTAGCTAACGGCTTCAAGTCAAAGCTATGGTGTCCATCTATCCTGCTTAAATTTGGTTCAGTAATGACATTTTCCCAAAAGCGAGCCCAAGAAATGGCACCATCAAGGAAAACATCAGCACCTTGTGCAAGAAGGTAAGGATGACCCAGAGGCAGTCTCCTACACTGGGGAAAGTCTCCAACATCCTCCGTGGAAATGATCTAAAGCTTTGCCAGAAAGCAGCTTGTCACCTGCCAGCCCAAGCAACGTGCTGTGAAATCTGTGTGGGATCCTCCTTCCTGCACTATTCAGTTTTAGTATGCTAGTTCTAAATTTATTATTTTTTAATGCAACCTTAATTTTTTTTCTGCTGTGTAACAACTTGTTTCAAAAATAGTTGGTGTTATGCAAAATGGCAAATTGTACTGAGAAAATCATGTTTCAGCAAGAATCTTAGTGCAAACCTCAGCATCCTGCATAGAGATATTGGGCTGGAAAGAAAGTATTTCACAACTTGTCACACGTCCACCCTCTTGCTTTTTTTTTCATTGTCTTTCCCAATCACCTCTAGAAACAATTGCTTGGGTCAGCTGGCTAGATAAATCTGTATATCCCAGGCAATAGTCACAAAGTCAGAGCAAACAGCTGTAGCTAGATAAGGTCATGCCCTGGAAGTAGAAATCAAGTGAACAAGCAGAATGAGAATGTGCATAATCTAGAAAATGCAAATAACCATTTTTACAAGAAAAAACGAGTGATACAGAGTAGCCAAAGCAGGTCCGATTAAGAGACACATGCTTTTCAGGGAGGAGAGATAATTTGAAACTAGGAGGTGCTCTTTGGAGAAATATGTATTAACTTACACAATTAATATGCAAGTAACAAGAACCAGTATGGACTCTGTAGCACAAATAGCATATAAAGAGTGGCATAAAAACAGGGGAGGTTTTTTTTTCCTCACTCCAGTGAATACTTTTTTCTTTTTTTTCTTCAAAGGCAAGGGAAGGATCAGCCATGAGAGATCTTTGCATACACTATACTGAAATATCAACCGCACTGGCAGGAATGTTTTTGTCACCCCCGTTTGCTGACAAAGGAATGGCGGTTCAAAAGTTTGCATCCTTTGTGAATGCACTATGACTGGCCTGTGTTGCAGTTTCCCAAGCTGATGAAAAAACAAGGCAGCAGGGGAAACTGAGGCCTCACATAGAAGGTAGCCAACATGAAGACACCAAAAAGCTGAAAAAAAAACACCAAAAAAAAAATCACAGTAAAAGACAACCTCAACATTGTCTATGCTTCCCAAGGTCAAAAAACTTCACCTCCTCCTTCCTCATCATTAGTAACTTCTTCCAGACATCCTGGCAAATAATTTCAATGGAGAGAGACTAGGAAAGAGCGATGGAGCCTCCTCAAAGCTCTGCTTCTTGTTTCCCTACTGACTGGTCACCAGGTGCAGAAACATGGCTCAGTACAAGTAGAGGTATGGCTGGAAGTTTCTATTTTTCTTTTGAAACCAGCCCAGCACCAATGCTTCCCAAATTAGAAAGCCAGAAACACTGCAATCTGGATTGTCAACCAAACAGAAAAGGTAGGAGGGGCAAAACCAAGCACAAAGATCCGGCAACAATGAGATTACCAGCAATGCACTGTTTTCCACAGGGATATGGAAAAGGGAAGATTAGTTACAGCTCCTCTGCCTTTGCTGGGTAATAGGACAACAGAGAGAGAAAAAAACAACAGGAAAAGCATTTTCATCATCCAGAAGGTCTTTGTTGCAATTTTTTTTCCATCTTTGTAAAACATTACATCATAAAATAAAGACAATAGCAGCAAAACTTATCAGGATGGTACAAGAACATTCTGCTCTGTACCCTGGTAATGACATCTATGAAATTGTCCCTTTTCTGAAAATGCCTTTCTAAAGCACCATAAAATCTTACAGAGAGAGAGAGAGAAAGAGGGACAGAGACAAGAGAGAGAATAGAACATCCTTCCAAGTGGATTTACTGATTGTTTATACTACAATTTGATCAGGAAAAATAGTAGATCAGCATCCCACCAAAATGTTTCCTCATATTTTCAGAAAGTTCTTTGTCAAACGCAAGGCTGAAAATGACTAATGGTGGTTTCTCAGCCTGTCCACAAGGTCCAGATTGAATTTTATCAGAACTTGGAAAAAAAAAACAGTCTAAAACTACATTTAAACAGTGGCCTGAATAAATTTAAATTGCTGGAAAGCTGTGATCCAGATATAAATCCTGCCTTTTTCTAATTATAGCTACTACATGACTCCAGGATCTGAGAAACTGCTAAATGGTAGGCTGAAAGCTGGTATGTTTGGCTTATATCTCACAATAGGCACTGTAAGCTTTCCTCTTTAAGCACCCAGCTCTCAGAAGGAAAAAAAGAGTGTGTAGGTGGAATATATTTGGGAGACTAACATATTCTTTCTCACATGCCAAATATCACCTGCCTGTGATTTGCTCTCAAGGAGTTCCGCCAAGGAAAGCAGATCCTATTTGCCTCAAAAGGCCACCTGCTACAGAAATGTCCACTTTCCCCCAAAAGCAGCAGCACTGGTATTTCCTCAGCTCAGATGTGACCTGTAACCAGAGCTGAGGGAGCACAGAAGCTCACATCCACCTGCATGGAGTGGGGAGGCATCACCATTAAGTCTGTGTGCAAGGACCAATTACATGTGCCGTGTGGAGGGTGGGCATGTGCTCATGTTCACGTGGAGCCTTTTTCCAATCAGTTCATGAGAACTCACCAGCGTTGTGGATGAGACTTGCCTTTAGAGTGACCTTCTCACCCCAGCGTGATCCAGCTCACGGAGCCTGTGCTGGCTACATCAGGAGACTCCCAAATTAGCTTTCACAACTGCTTCCTCTGATTTCAACAGCATGAGTGAACAGGGTCTAACATCATTATGCACTTCAGCTGCAGTGGCAAGAGGAAGAAAATATGGTCCAGCTCAGCAATGGTATTAAGGAGAGTAACTGCTACTGGTAGTAAAGGAGATGGGGTCCTTGGGAAGAATTAGGCAACCTAACAGAATTTTCAGATCTGCATTTTTTTTTTTCTGACATATTGCAGGCAACTAGTGTCATACATTAATCTACAAGCCCTTATTTGAGTTTCATAGATTTGTGTTGATTTGCTTTATGTTTTCATTGGTATTTAATTGCCTAGGAAACTGATTCTGAAGCTGGGCTTATTTGTATTCAGTACTGATATAATGCTATCCCAGTAAGTGTAAATGGCACAGACACAGCTCTAAAAAGCTTAAAAAAACCAAGCTAACTCCACTTCACTGACTTGGTGGGGTCAGATTTTGGCCTTATGTTAGATGAAACATAGGTCAGAATAAATAAATGTACAGGAAGGACTGAAGCAGTTCGCAGTCACCTTTCAAATTCATGTCTGTGTAATAGAAGACTTCTTGTTCTAGGTTAGTACACAACATAACATAAAGCTTGGTCTTTGCCTGTTATTTATTTTTAGTGGATGGTGGGAAAAGTGAGACTAGCAGACATCATGCAACCTGACGACACAAATAAGCCCCTGAGAAAACCAAAGCTGGCAAACAAACAGCCCATGTACAGCATAAACACAAATTCTTCAGGAAAACGCAAGTTTTTAAAAGACAGGGTTTTCAACACCCTGAGCTCACAGACATACTTTCATTCATTGTGGGTTAAAGAATTTTGCAGAAAGTCTCTGGCATAGCCCATTAATGGCTTTGGAAGAAGCAGACTTGTGCTAGAGACATCATAAAGCCAGACAGCAGAAGCTCAGATGATTTATAATTTCACAGCAACAACCAAAACCAGATTTCATTAATATAAATCACTGGTCTTTTTATTTATTATTATTTCTAATAGCATTTATTAGAAATAATGTTCCCTATTAAAGGATAATGAAATTCACAGACTGCCACATGGATGAAGTTACAAATCTTTTCAAAACCACTCATGCAAAATCTGCACAAGTTCAATGATGGTTAGTGGTTCAGGAAGATCCCCAAAGGAGCATACCAGAATTCTGCACAAGACAGGACTGCAGAACTGAAAGCTGTAGGAAAACAGAAACTGAGTTGTCCTCTGTGTGAGGGCTGCAGCTACAGAAAATCCATGTTTCGTTTGTTCTTTCAGGTCCCAATTCCCATGCGAAGTCATGTTGTGCTCAGGGCAGGATCTGAGAGCTAAAGTCAGTAAGTCTTGCTTTTGTTTGACTTTTTATTTTCAGGCTGCTGTGCAAGGGTGTAATTTAGAGCAAAGAGTTTTGGATATGGTTCAGACTACCTTTTGCTAAAACTTTCAATAATGGTGGAACAGCCTCTCTAGAAATAACATAAGAAGTTTTTTATAAGTATTATTAAATGCCAAAGGAGGAGAATTTTAGCCATGAAAACACTTGATATTTGAACTGAGATTCTCTCCCAAGCTGTTGCATAGAACTAAAACCAAGAAATGGCCTTTACAAGGGGAGAAGAAATTTAGGACATTAAAATGTCATTTTAGTTGTCAGACATTTCTGTCTGGTCCCCTATGCAATACACCATTTGCACTTCCCATATTATAATAAAAATAATGTATGCTGAGGTATTTAGTAGGCAATCCTATAGGAGAAAATATTTACTCCAGTAGCAGTCTGGCAGCTTTCTCAGCAAGCTTCACAGACACAGAAATGGAGAGGAATGAAAAAGAGCATTTTGCTTGTAAAAGGTCATCAAATGCTCAGTTCATAATCTCACTGGGAGTTTATTTAACATTGTCCTTTTTCCCTCAAACTATCATATCCCAAACCAGGAGTTGCTGAAGACACACTGCTGATAAAATCTCAGCCAGGGACTCCGGCATGGCATGGCCAGGCAGAAACTAGAGTAAGACACACACGCCATCAGCTAGAATCAGGACGGGGGACAGACTGAGAACTCAGGAAATTTAAAGATTAAAAATAGGCCAAGATTTCATTGTCCTTCTATCCCATCAGAGCAAATAGTTCTGAATTTGGCCACCAAACTTTCCCTTCTCATTCACTTTGTCCATGTTGACCTGTTTTCCATTATTTGCCCACTGTCCAGTTCCCGGCTCACACAGACAAGTCCTACGAGACAGACTTTTGCTTTCCCTGACTCTAATCAGCAGAAATGCTCTGGCTATGACTAAGCCTTATATTTCACATACAGGAAATGCATCTCCTTACAGCTGCCTGTGCATCTGTGCAGGACTTTTCCATTACAGGCAAGCATTTCTTGCGAGAACTCAGCTGAGTAACAAATAACATTGCATGCATGATGCTGGTTTCAGCATTTGGTAACCAAGGAGAATTGTTAGCACACTTTCATGCTTTCATTGTTAGCATGCTTTCAGAGTCAGATGAGATGCTTTTGTGTGCCTGATCCTTCACACAAGCAAAGCACAGGATGGTGTAACCAGGCAGTACTTTAATTCCCAGCACACAAATTGCATGTCTGAGCACCTCTGAACCTTTTCTGGAATTCAAATGCAAATCTAAATTGTAGCTTTCACTCCTAACTTCCCACCAGGCCACAGTAAAACCCCAGATCTGAACAACATAAAACTTTACTACATCCAGGTATGCTTCATCCATCCTGGCACTACAGAATTAGCACAACATGATTCACTGTATCTCTGAGTCAGAAAGCTTAAGAAGATTTGCTCATGTGTGGCACTCAAAGCTGAACTTCATCCCAGGCTTGGCCAAAACCAGGAGCACCAGGAAGGCTAAAGAACTCCAAGGCTTGAACAGACCTGCATCTTGTTGGTGTCTGCCTGTGGCTTGAGGAGGATGGGATCGGAGGATGGCCACAAGTAACCATCTGCATCATTGTGAAGCAGAGCACAGGGCTGCGTGGCACAGAAGCCTCCAAAGCCACAGCAGCTCTTGAGGCAGATGAAACCTTCCCTGGCGACTGGGCTTACTGCCCTACCTCCAGTAAGCTAAAGCCAGAGTGCAGCCCTGCACCTTGAGAGATTAATTGGCAAACTAAGCAGAATTCAATTTCTATTGGATCTTATTGAGTTAAAGCAATCCCAAATGACCTGAAATTTTTCAAACATTGTTTTTTCATCCTTAATTTTCAGACAGATAACAAAATTATAAAGATGATATGATATGTCAAAGGAAGCGAACTAGGAGATAGAACATACTAACAAGGTCTTTCTTCCAATGCACTAGTAGAATTTGGCTCACTCCTGCAAATTGTGCAGTCAATTAGATAGGCAAATATGCATGCTCAAAATTTGCATTTGCATTGCCATGCTTCTATTCATAGCCATGGCAATCATGTATTCTGGTGACCAGTTAGATTTTGATTTGGCTCATTGTGCATAATATCTCAGAAACGGTCACAGAAAATGAAGCATGCATTTGTGTGTATGTAGACATGGGCACGCAGATCCAAAAGTCTGTCTGTCTGACCTGCGAGTGTCCATGTGTTTCACTAGCTTGTAAGACTCGGTATGTCTCTGCCATCTATATCTGTGCTTACTTTCCCTATAAGCCTACAGTCTGAATTGCAGGAATATTTAAGGTTTTGTGAAGGCGCAGGAAAGCATTGCTGGTGCGATCATGTGAATCTTGTTTCCAGCATGCACAATCTTCTATCTGCAATAGCAAACACAGTAGCCCACAGGCTGAGGCTACAGAAATTTAGTGTGTTTTGCAATTCCCATTATTTTGCAGCCTTTTCTTTGAATATTTACTGTGAAGTCTAGGGACATTTGTATTTCTTATACCCATATGTCCAGACACCACAAAAGATTGGTTAGATTTCACTTTAGTCTAGAAATACAGAGAGCTCATGTTTAGATTTTATCAAGAAAAGAGATAGCAAATGTCAAACAGAGATAGTACCTGAAAGGAAATAAAACAAATAATTCAAAATACTTGTTTAAAAAGTTACAAAATATGACAGCATTAATGGCACTTAAAGCTATAAGCACTTAAAAGATTACCACCATATTTTTCTCAACTTCTTTTCCTAAATTTCTTTTTCCTGTTTTTTTTTTCTGAGCTTATGACCGCAGCTTATGTCTAAACCCAAACCCAGCAAAAGGGGCAGAGAGCCCTGAGATTCTATAGTTGCCCTGGCCCTCATTTCAATACTGTATATGCTCTTATGTCTATTTTTAAAAGTTCAGATTCAGCTACAGAGAACAGCAGTTTGCTGACATGCAAAAGCTATAGCTTTCCTTCTGTCTTCATAGTCTTACAGCATTAAAACTGAAGGTTTTTTTCAGTGGTAGAAAGTGTGAATGAGAAATTCTTTATAAAAACCCAGTTGGCCCACTGTTTTATACATATAGCCAAATATCATTAAATTAGTGTTTCTCTTCTTTTAAACAACATAGCACAAGATGTTGCATTTTTCTTCATATGCGCTTTCTTGCTGTGACTTTATATTTAATATTTCCTACACAAGAAAAAAAATCCATTTATTTCTTTTCCTTTTTTTGTCAGTGGTTAAGATAAATACGTGCAGAGTTTTTTTCTTTTTCTTTTTTTTTTTGTTTGTTTTGTTTTGTTAATCAAAAGAGCAATCCGACCCTTAAATATGTCTGTGTTGATTTTTCAAACCAGCACCCAGCTGGTAGCTCTGTCCATGGACATTCTTCTGGAGTTTAGAAAGATAATGCATCTGATTCAAAAATGGAAAAAAAAAAATCTAGCCTGGATCACGTGCCAAAACGTAAACTAAGCCTTACTGAAAGTTTCTAGTTCACTCCAATCGTTTCTCCTCTTTTTAATCACCAGGGGAAGGCTTTATGGATGCATACTCCATTACAAAGATAAACTCTTTTTCCTCCCTTTCAAAGGCTCTTCTTACATAGCTGCCCTTTGTCTAATATTAGGCCATGACAGGAGCACTCTGGTGATATTGCCGTGGTTCAATCTCTTCGTGTCTTGCCCTGGTAATCTTATACAGGCTGAAATTTCCATGTGTGTGGCTTTCTGTTGCCATTCTGCAGTGCTGTGTTCCTGATTTGTTTTGGCAGAGCAAACTTGAGTCTTTATGGCACAGTGAAATATTCTTCGATGCTATATAATTCAGACTGAATAAGGAGTCTGTATAAGGCACGTGTCTCAATATATATAAGTATATAAAAACACTAACATTGTTAATTCAAGTCAAGCATCCTTTACATTTAATTTCTGTCTTCAAGTAACGCTTTATTTTCATGTTCCCTTTCTTTGGTTTCATTGGGGATCACTCCATTCGCCAAGTCTGAGTGCTGCTGGATATAGTTGGTCAGGACTGCAGTGCTAGAAGAGTTCTCAGAATTACACATCTTCTCCATCTCCTCTTCCTTTTTTTCTTCATCCAAGGAGTAGTTTCGGAAGGTCTCGTAAATTTTACGCACATCCTCGGGGATGGTCTTTTTGAGGTCTTTGTTTTTCCTTTTGGTCATCTTAGCAGACGATCCAAACTTGTTAATGATGTTGTCCTCGGATGCTCCCTGCCCGTGCTTGTTGAGTTGATCAGACCCTTTAAGGCGCAGGTTGTTAGGCCTATTGTTGATGCTTTCCTGAGATGAGGCCTTGAAGCGTCCTGTTTCCAAGGCAGTAAAGACAGAGCGCTTCTCTGGAGAGAGCATGTCTAAGGAGTGGGCTCGCTGGTCCAGGCCCAGGCGCCTGCGCTCCATGCTCCGAATGGTGGCTGCCCGCTGAAGTTTGTCGTGGATCTCCACGCTGAGCCGCCTCCGTGTCTCTCTGAACTCAGCTGTCACATTCGCTTTCCACTCCGCTGCATGAGCTTTTATTTCTCCAACCTTTACAACAACAAGAAAGAGAAATGAACAAAAAAAAAAAAAGAAAAAGAAAAAGAAAAATTAAGTGACAGTGTTTGCTATAGAACAGCAGCACAAACACTTTCTTCTCTGGCATAAAATCAGACACCGGTCCCAGCTCCAGTGCATCTATCTGGACCAAGACTTCAGCAGCAAAGTGGTTATACTGGGCAAGCTCTAAATACACCAACTAATGACTAGCTCATGGCTTATGTGGCATATAACTTGCCTGCCTGTTTTCACATTTTACCACCCCACACATTTTACAGCTGTGTTACATGATGGGAGGTGTTCATGCTAATCCCTCCTTGGTTAAGAACAAAATTTGTGACTTATAATGTCAGTAGTAGATGGTCAGGAGTGGGCAAAATTAATCACATGTGGTTATACCAGTATGCTTCAGAACAGCACAACAACCAGTGTAGCAATACAGTAATGTATTTTCCCATATGGCTGATGGATGGAGCTGTTCAGTCTCACTGAAGGTTCTGTTCAGTGCCACAGAGCCACAGAGCGACTAATGTTGGAAACATCAATTAGATAACTTCAAGTGAATTTCTGACTGATCCAGTCCAGAGTTCATTCCCAGGGACAAGTGTAGCTGTTTTTAATGGAGGTTTCCATTGCATGACTGTCCAAATATCACCCTCAAGCCAGCTGGAGGAGATTTCAACACATATTCTGTGTGGGCACCATAAGTGTGTCCTTAAATGTCCCACTGCTTTTCTCTGGTTTACTCCTTTGCACCTAATGGCTAAGAATAAAGCACCTACATGGCTGCTGTATTGAATAAATATTTCTTCCAAAATGAGAAAAAAGAAAATAAATGACCAAGCAATATCTCAGTCAACACAGGCCTTTTCCAAAGTTCAGCTAAAGAACAGATTCAGGAGTACGATGTCCGCAGGAGCCCACCAAAGTCAATGCTTTGCTTGGGCTGCTGTAGCAGAACTCAGTTTCTGCATTCAGTGATCCACAAGGGAAGTAATCTTTGGTTCCTCATACCAGGTGAGCAGGTGACCATTTAGAACCATATTACTTGTGGCAGCAGGCATCTCGCATCCACTGTCAGAGATCAGATTCCCACCTATAGGTGCCTGCTGATGATCAGCCTGACAGCCAAACTCTCTGTGAAGCCCCCTTCATTAATGGAGATGCACAGGGGATGCACGGGGCCTCGGGTAACACAGATGCCTTCATAAATGATAAACAGCACTATCCCTCTGCTGAACTTTGTCTACACCTGCTCTTTGGCTAACCCTGCCAGGTTAGCTTTGCTAGTAATGCAGGAGGAGATTGCCTTAAATATTGAAATTATATTATTAACGTCCTCCACAATAGACTTCAGCTCTAAAGCTGGCATAGGGAGAAGTAGGAAAAGCCAGTATAAAACCCTGGTTTAAAGGCAGATTCTTGTTTCATAATGAAGAGAGCCAACTAATGTCTTCAAAACCCATGCATCTCTGTTTCTAAAGACAGAACACTGAAATTTTTATCACAATTTTGTAGCTAGTTTCAGAGTGAAGTCTGGCCTCTCTTATTCCATAATTGCAATCCTACTGATGTGTTCTGTGTATTTGGTAGTACTGATAGAGGTGTAACCTAGGTTGCTTCCGTTGCTTTTTTTCCTCCCTTTGTACAGGAGATAAAGATCAGAACTAACTGGATACCAAAGCCAGCAAGTGGAGTAAATCATGGGGAATATTGAGCATTGGTCATGCAGAGGAGCATCCTTCTGGATGCAGGAATCAGGCACTTAAAGCTCTCTTATAAAATGTCAAAGCACTGATAAATTAGTAGGCATACCTCTTCTTTTGTCTTCTTGGATAGGACTCTTAACCAGTCTCCAATCATGCTCAGGACAGCAGCGAAATAGGCAAGGCCAACAAGGATCCAGAACCACACTAAGGGTTTATACCACTCCCGGTAATGAATGTCAGCATTTCCTCCTGAAATAAGCATATACTTATGCTTAGGAATCATGAGATGCCAAAATTATGACAAAATATCTGCAATTCTAAGAAATCCCTTAAAGTATTCCTTGACTCTTGCCAATTTCACTGTAGTTCTAATAATAGACGAGAGGCCTGTCAGATGGAGGAGCAGTCTGTCTTAACTGAAGACTTCAAAAGTACCTATTGTTATTCTGCTATGTGACCTGCCAGAGCACCTAGTAAACACTTTTCTTTATATTGCTCATACTCTGAAGCAAGTCTGAAATTCCTGCTTTGACAGTACTTGCAACAGCATGAACACCTTTCCAAAAGAAAAGTTTAATACAGCTAGCCCTCCTTATTCTGAACTGCCTGCAGCCTGGTGGTTGAGAAACTTTACAGTTCAACCCCCTCAGGTTATATTTTCCAGATTTTTGGGGGTTTAGCTGCAGGATTGAGAGACCTAAGTGCAGGAGAAAGAAAGGTAGCTTTGTCTTCCCCTCCAAATCAGGATATCTGACAGGAAGCCAACTGTGCATCAGCCCTGATAACAAAGATACACTGTCTGCTTGGGTATCGTTATAGGGGTGCATTCTCTGGCCAGTGACTTGAGAGAGATGGATCAAGTGAAGCAACAAATATCCTATATGGTCTTCATGCAAGGATGCTTCCTCATACTAGGATGATCTGGTAAAACAAGTATGCGAGACATTTAGCAAATCTAATGGACTACAAAAGAGCCTAACATAAATGCAGTAGCAGCCAAGCTACTGCCTACCACAGAACAGAATTATCTTTTCCAAAAGAAAGCAACGATAACCTCACTTTTGAGACTCCCAGTCCTGTCACAGTGCTATGTGCGCTGCAAGAATGGGAGCCAGTGAGAGGCAGGCACAGCCATGAGCTGAAGAGAGCAAGCGGCAGAGTCTGCACAGCCCCATGGGCACAGCCATGTCCCTCAATGCACGTGAACAGCCACCACCTTGGAGGTACCTGTGTAAACCTCTGCCTGAAGAGCAAGGCTACTAGGGGACTTGGGCAGAGGACTGCATGTTTCCTGGACTCCAGCCTTGGTTAGACAAGAGCTAGACACCAACCTGTACCTCTGTATAACTACAGATAGATTTTAGGATTTTCCCCCACTAAAATCACCAGACAACACAGTTCAGTATTTCTGCCTGAGCTTTTTGCAATCTGAGACATTCCTATCACTCTCTAATTTTATCCAGACTCAGTATGAGTGTATGTACAGTGTTTGAACATCCCCATGGAAAGTCAGATATTTGAGAATTGGCAGGGACCCAAATATTGTTTTTGCTGTTAATCGCTCCCCATAGACTGTATGAATCAGTCTCTTTTTTCCAGTCTTTAAGTGTGAAACAATGGGAGGTGGGCGCTGCTGTTGCTACAGTACAACAAGGCTCTTCTGATCATACGTGTCCCTGAGGAAGCTTGCTATGAAAGAGATTATCTAGGTCTATCTCATGGAGTAATCAGATGACTGAGAAAGTATGAGACCACTTTTTTCAGCCTATCAGATATTCTGTTTCTTCAGGCTCCATCCACAATTTAATCTCCAACAGTATTACAAAACTTTCCCAATTTGCCAAGAGCTGGGACACATTCTAGGTGGAATAAATCAGCACAGCTCCATTGATGCTGTTTTACCCAACACAATGTAGTGTTTTTGATTTGATATTGAAGGGACAGAGACACTGAGAGATTAAAGTGACAGAAAATAAAAGTGACAAAAAATCTGTCTCAAAACCAGCAATAAAACCCATATCTCCTGGTGATCACCTGCCTTAAACTCTTATCATGAGATTTCCTCTGAAGTTTTGTCATTCAGGGTCCGCCATTTGATTTTTGAAAAATCCTGGTTGTTAGGAGCCACCCAGCTGTGGATTATATTCTCCTAATCATGTTGGATATAGAACAATTTAATTTAATATTCAGAGCTTCTTTACTATTATATTATTAAATAAAACAATCTGAAGTGTGATATGCTTAAGAAAATTATTGTGAATTATTTTTATCTCACACTGTTATACCACAAAGACAAAATATCAGTGAGCTTCTCTTCACATTTAAGTGGTTAAAATGGACCAAGCTCATACAATCACATCTATATCCGAATGCTCATAAAACACTTCTTTTTTATATCTGGGGCTTTGTTCAGTGTCCTTTTTTCCTCAATAATTCATGTCTTCTGTGCCATTATGTCATAAAAAAAAGGAGGAATAGAGTCTTCTGCACAAAAAAGGCTTGTCTGCGGCTCTTCAGCAAAGAAAACTTTATATATCTCTGTAGTTTCATTTGATGTTTTTAACTCATTCATATTTCACTAATTTATAGGAAGTAACAAAACAGTAGCATAATATGGCTGTTTGTAACACACGCATCTTAATGCCTTTAATTAGGACCACTAACGGGAATGAGGAGTAGAGGTCATGCACTAATGGGAAAAAAAATCCACTTATTTTAACCACCTTTTAGCTAGTAAAGCAGTTGTGTAGGGAAAAAAAAAATCTCTTTTATCTCTCCAGCCAACAATCTTGACTCCCTTTTTAGAAATTGATAAATATGGATATTTATAGCTCCTGCTAGTACTGTATTAATCTTGGAGAGTATTCTACTACTGAGATGCATACCCCATTAGTCCTTCTCTTCTTCCATGAGTTTTCCTTAACAGGGCAACTGCAATGTCAAAATTTCTGCCAAGGTTAGAGAACAAAATACAGTTTCTGAAAAGCTGCAGCTCCTGTAGTAGCAGCCCACTACTGCAGTCAACCAGAGATTTCTCCAGCCCTGTGGTTCAGCCCTACTTCATGCATTCATCATTTTGGCTACTTGCTTCTGCAATCAGCCTCAGATTGAGCCCTAATAGACTAATACAAACCTTGAATTCAATAGGAAAGTCATTTGACTTGTGCATAATACATTGCATGATAAAGGATAATCAGGACTTCCCAGGCTCCCATTATCTATGCTGCTGCAAGCTTGTAACCTGCAGATGGCAAGGCACCTGGATCTTAAATCAACCTGCTGTCCTATTGCACAGAAACCCCAACAGAAACACCTGGCATTATTTCACTGGAATATAATACATTGTGAAAAGCCACCTCTCTACACCAGAAAACAAATTCTAAGAGCCAAGGTCCCCATGCACAGCACCTAGGCTCAAAGCTGCTCACCTGCTACAAAGTCACCAAAGCCAACAGTAGTCAGAGTGACAACCACAAAGTAGATGGACTCCAAGGCTGTCCATCCCTCGATGTGTTTGAAGATCACTGCAGGAATGGTCACAAAGACAATGCAGCCTGCCAGGATGAAGAGGATGGTAGAGATCACCCGGATCTTTGTTTGACTCACTTGCTTTTTCTAGAAAGATGAAATAACAAAAGAAAAAAAAAATATTTTAAAGTGGATTTCTGGGACTGTATACCTTGTGAATAGCACACTGATCGTGCTGGTGTCACCTGGTATGTCTCCCGCCTTTTGTGAGCTCGTTAGGTGGAACACCACCCTCCCTCCCCATTAGTGAGTCACCTGCCCAGGTAATAGTGAACCCCTATATCTGGGCCCAGAAAACTGTGATTCCCATTTTCCATGCACTAAGCAGTTACTAACCTACCAGAAACACAGCCTGGAGAAAGTCCTGAGCTTCAAAAAGGCTCCAGTACTCTCCAGTTCAGGTTCAATGCATAAGAAAAAGTGCACATTCACACCTCATACATGTATGTGTACACCCACATCGCTTCACCAGCACCAAGCATTCAACAAGCAAGACCAAGACTAGAACGAAAATAAACTTTTTCCTCTAAAACACTGAGATATTATGTAGAAATATTTCATGCTTTTAGTTTTCTAGACTCAAGATTTCCAGCTTTCATTCACAAATATGAAGGTTAAATCTGCTTTTCAAAAATAGATAGCTATATTATTGCTTTACTCCACAAATAAAGAATTTATGTCAAATAGCAAATAACCTGAGATAAAAGGACCTACGTAAAGCCACACTGGAAAGCTCTTGAACAAAGAATATGTGTATTACTGATTGCTGTGAACTGAATACAAATATGAGCAGTGTAATTGCAATGTTTTACACTCCCAGATCATATATACTCTCAATTCATTTAATATAAACTTAGATTTTGTTTCCAGTAATATTGATGCAAGCCTGGATTAACACAACTGATTCTGGCAGATTTATTTCAGATTTTCTCTACTGTAAATAAACTCAAAATTCAATAGAGTTTCACAAGAAACCTGGAAATTACTAGAAATCTTATTGTGGATTAATTACAATGGCAGTGTAAATTCTGTATTTATCCTGATCCTGGAAAAGGAATGTGGAGGTCACTGTAAATCACAAAGCTCCAAATTAGTTTTCGAAATCAAGCATCTCCCTTAACCCAGAAATGAGATCTCATTTCAGATTAGGATATTGCCTAGGCAGGAAATAATGTCTCAGAAGTTATCTTTATAATTTACAAAAAGGGATATTGCCTGAACTAGTTAATATCTAACCAGCTTGTGAGCAGTACCACTGCTAAAGCATGAACATTTGTTTTGGAGGTGCAATGTCAGACCATTATTAGGCACTCATCTGATCTGGGATGCTCTGCATTTAGAACCCAGGTAGCAGCATAGATATGCCATATTTCATAAATACTTTTAGTTCTGAAACTGTGAGGTGATCCCTACACTTAATTTATGCATGTGCACGTTGTTTTCTGTGTCTGGCTAAACAGAAATGGTTAAGTAAGATTATTAATATAATGCCCTAAATAAGATTAATCAAATACAAGATATGGAAAAAACTGCCACTGAAGTACCACAGAGAAAAACAGCACAAGAATATAAAACCTGACTTGACTTCTTATTTCCTCTTTTTCTGGAGAGTCATTCTGAGCAATTTGCTAAAATCTAAAGGATGATCTATCTTCTTTAAGGGGTATGGACACACATTCACAGTGGCAGGGTTTCAGACTTACTGTACATGTGGTGAAGAGAAAGCAACGGATCATACAGATTTTTACATGGTGTCTTAGATTGGCATACTTGCTTTTTGTCATGGAGGCTGAGGATTTAACCAAGTTGTAGTTTATTTACTAGTATGGCCAAGGCGACTTGTCCACTTTTACTAAATGCTTCACTTTCCTGATACATAAAAATGAAATGGCTGACACCTTGCTAAAGTGGAATTTAGGAGGCACATGCAGTGCTGTATAGTACTGGGAATCCTCGGACAAAAAGTACTTTGGAGCTGCCAAGCAGTACTAGTAAAGCAAAGTTACGCATAGTAATCCTTCCTCCGGTCCCCACATAGCAATATTAAAATGCATTTCAATATGTGTCAGGATTGTCTTGTCTCATGGTGGAAGCAGGAGTGGAAATAATGGCCTGCAAATCAGTACCAAATGTTCAGGACATCACTTGTTCATGAGCGATAAATTCAGCTGAAGGTGGTTGGGTTTTTTAAGTAAAAATGGTAACTATGTTAATGAGAGGATCTGCAGAAAGGCCTGACTCATGGTTATTGTGCACCTCACTCACCCACACAAAAGCGGAGCAGCTGAGGGTCTATTTTTTTCTTACTCTTCCACTGGTATAAATAAAGTCAGAAAGCAATGGTGAATCAGGCACAGCATTTTTAGTGCTACTGAAAAGAGCACAAAAGCAAGACTCTGAAGTAGGATTACTTAATGGACAATAACACATGAAATTCAGGGTAAAAGTGAAAAGGGGCATCTTTTTACAGTAAGATGTGCATTCAGAGGACATTCATAGTAGAGTATAACTGCTATAGATCCAAAAAGCGTTACGGCATACATGTTGTTATTCATGGAATATGTACATTGTAGTAATCACACATTACAAAAAGGTTGGTTTGTATGGGCTTTTTTTGCAGATGGAGCTGGCCTTACCATTTTACTACAAAGAACATAACTTCGCGCTGCCCAGGTTCTCAGGAATAAGGAAATGCAGCCTTTACATTCCAGTTTTGGCACAGTTGTATCAAGACAAGGCTAGATTAGCCTAAGCTACTGCAGTATTACACTGTACCAACTCATTATTAAAAGAGAGATATATATATATAACACTAAAGGTTGAGAAATCTGAAAAGGGTCATACAAACTTCTCTTTTAAATAGTATTTGCGAGCCAAACACTGGCAAATAGCTGAGCAACTCCAGCCAGGCTAACACATCTTCTGAGCCCATTTTGTGGCAAAATATAGAATTTTCTATAGATGTCAAAATCAAACAGTAAGAGAGGCCTCTCTCCAGGAAAAGTAGTTAATCTCATAGTGATTTAAGTAAAATTAAAACTCTCCACATTGATGAAGCAGATAATTTGTAAGACATTAATCAAATATAAATAAATTAGTGCCTGCTAATGAGAGAGACTTCAATTTAAATCCACCTACAGCTAATCTGGAAAAGATTAAAGGGGGAATCTAAGAAGAAAACAATAGTTTTCTGTGATATAATCACTGATGAGGGACTATTTCGATTTACTAATGAAGGTGCTGATTTTACTCTTAAGGTGGCTAAGTGCTAAACAGGCAGCATCACCGACATCATCTTGCTCATAGTAATTCAAACAACCTACTGTCAACCTGCTCTAATGCCAGGAGGGTGAGGACGGACATTCACATGAAAACACCCTTATGAGTGGAATTTAGTTCTTTTGCATCTTTTCCAACAATAATTGTGACCTCACTTTTTCCTTATTTTCTATTACATACATGGGGGGTCTTATCAGTTTTGATCTTATCCAATAATTTCAGGAGTTAAGAGAAATCCTTTCTTTTTTTTTCCCCGCTTTTCTCTCTCTTTGGTCCTACAGATCAAAGTTGATGAACTGGATTCTTCTATGGCCCCTGCCCTTTTCAGGTGAATTAATTCAGGCACAATTTTCCTGATCTGACTGTTGACAACAAAAGGACCACACAAGGTTCTTATGTTCCCAAGCTGAGACCTCAGGGACGATACATATTCCTTCAAAAAAAGAGTAGGACACATTAATTGGATCAAAGGATGCTGCAGCCATTTATCAGACTAGATTAAATGCTAAATATACGGAACATATATATTTCCACGAGCAGAATATTTCATATATGCTTATTCCAAGATTTTCTAGCATCACCTCCCATTTCACAGAAACACCCCAATATACAGTACTACTCAACAAAAATAGCACTGGAACATTTGCTTCTTCACAGGGAGCTCAGATGGCTCCTCCATCTTTCAAATATTTTCTTTTCTGAATTCCTGACTAATATCCCCAAGACTCCAAGCAAGTTGTTTACCTTTTTGTCTAGATGACCAATGTCATATTTTTAGTGCTAGTATAATGTGCCTACACGGAACATGCTGTCCTCACCTCTCCACAATGCTCTGTATTTTGGGGCACTCCTCCAAAGAAATGTATATCTTTAACATTTCTTTTGTCCCCTTCACCTGCTCTTAACTCTATGCCCTCTCCTATGCTGCAAACTGTTCTTGGAACACATTGCCTCTGCCCATGCATTAATTAAACAGCTTGCTTTCTAAATCACCTTCTCCAGATCAAATATATTAACAAGAGGAAAGCCAGTCTTTGTACGCAAAGCATAAAACAGAATATCACACATATTGGTTCTATTTTTTTTCTCTGCCACAAACGCTGGGTATGTCCTTAGTCAAAACATTTTTGCTAGGCTAGTATAGACAGTGCAGATAGTCATAGCTTCACACTGCTTGCCTTTCAGCTCAGTCAAATGTAAGCCAGCCATGATCCAGAGCCTGGCACATACTTCAGTAAGGTGCGATGCCCATCTCAACAGGCTGTACAGAAAGACTGTCACAGCACTGGGCTCACAGAGCACCTTGGTGATGAGCGGTATGATCGCATCAATCTCACTTCTGCCATTACCTCTCACCGTGGATTTCCTTCTAACTTGTCCTGGCTCTTTCACATCCAAAGTGAGACTGAAACTAAATGTATTTTAAATATCACTAGTTTATAGAGAACATCTAAGAACCATATAATAATCTTTTGTTCTTCTGTGTTCTCTGAACACTGCTGGTTCCATCTGGCTCCAACAGACCCACAACAGAACACTGCTGAACCCCTCGGACAAGATGGTGGTACCTATGGGAAAGTGCAGAAAGGGCAGAAATGCTGGACAGACAGAAGAGGAGGTAACAGAGGAGGGAATGAGGGAATAACAAGGTCGGGGGAGATGCTCCATGGTAGAACAGGTACTACTCGGGAGGGACTGCAGCCCATGGAGAACCAGTGATGGACCAGAGGAAAAGGGTTGAGAAAGGAGCAGCAGAGAGAAGCCACTGAGTCCTGACCCCAACCCCTGTGCCACTTGCTGCTGCAGTGGAGGGACTGAGTGTGCCCTGTGGCAATAACATGGGTGGAAGAGAGGTGTCTGGAGTGGAATGATCCTGGGAATGAAGCTGAGCCTGGAAAAGGGGGACGAAAGGTATTCTCGATGTTTGTGTTTTTTTCGTTTCCAAACACCCAACTCAGTAATTAAATATTTATGCTAATTGGCAATAAATTAAGTTAAATTCCACAAGTCAAGTCTATTTTGCCCGTGACAGTACTTGGTAAGTGATTTTGCTGTCTTTATTTTGACCCATGAATTTTCTCACTCTTGTTCTTCCTATTTTCTCCCCATGCCACTGCGGGGAGGGGAGCGAGCAAGCAGCTGTGTGGGTGCTTGCTGCCAGCCAGGGCCTACTCACCACATCAATGAAGAAGGCAACATCCCTTAAAAGCATAGCAGCAGAATTCTAAGTAATATATTTTAAAATATAGACAACATTTAAGACACTGTGGGTTAAGAACAGTGGTTTGAACCATTCCACTACAGACAGGCTTTCCCTGCTGTCTAACCAGCTCTCTTAGTGCCTCGGTGCTATTTTAATTTTCATGTTGTATAAAGAATGCTACTATTGCTGCACAAGAAGATGCAAAATCCATCCCGTTTCTTAACTGTAGGAAGTACCATAGGGAAGACAGATATAAAAAGCTGTAAGCACTCATATTTGTTACTAAGCTTTGGAGAGACAATCCAGGGCCTAGGTCAGAGTAAAGAGGGATTTATTTTTTTTTACATTCCTATTTTTCCCTTTAAAACCACACTTCTGTGGGGTGTTTGTTTAAACCCAGATGGAACATGCAGCAAGCTTCTCACAGAGCAGCAGCTTTCTCTAATGATATTTTTGTAAATCCCTAGGCATGGATCTTACTGCAGTCATAATGTGAGTACTGATACTGTGTTATGAAAACACAGAAACCCTGGCTTAGAAATTTTCTAGCCTTGATATACACCTTTCTGATTGTCCTCATTTTGTCTGATATAAAGTTAATTTTCCTCCTAGTAGCTGGTATAGTGCTGTGTTTTGGATTTAGTCTGAGAATAATGTTGATAATACACTGATGTTTTAGTTATTGCTGAGCAGTGCTTACAGTAGTCAGGGACTTTTCAACTTCCCATGGTCTGCCAGGTGCATAAAAAGCTGGGAGGGGACACAGCCAAGAGAGTTGACCCAAACTGGCCAAAGGGATATTGCATACCATATGACATCATGCTCAATCTATAAGCTGGGGAGAGTTGGCCTGGGACAGGGACTGCTGCTTGGGGGTGGGCTGGGCATCGTTTGGCAGGTGGTAAGCAATCGTATCATGCATCACTTGCTTTGTATATTATTATTATTATTATTACTACTACTACTACTTCTTATATTTTACCTCATTTTATTTCAATTATTAAACTGTTCTTATCTCACCCCACGAGTTTTCTCACTTTTACTCTTCCAGTTCTCCCATTCCACCGGAGGGCAGTGAGTGAGCGGCTGGGTGGTGCTGAGTTGCCAGATGAGGTTAAACCATGACACCAATCTTCTTCCTCTCTCTAGAAACTACACATAGGGCTTTCTGATACGCATTAACTAATTTTTGCATGTTGCTTATTATGCTGCTGAAGAAACAGAAATAACAATAATGAGCCAAACCTCTGTTCTGGCTGAGCTGTATTCAGTCCAAGAGAAAATACATGTTGAGTAAGGGGTACTTTTCTCAGACATTGGAGCAAAGGACAACAGAGGTTCATGGCACAGCCTTAATCAATTTCGCTTGCAGAGGATGATTTTGGAATGTATGCTTCTTCCTTCCTTCCTGCAACTCCCTTTTGAGTTACACCTATATCTGCCTCTCCCAGGGAGCGCAAGAATGGGTTAATAGTTGTTGTTCCACATCATTTCCCTGTACCTGAATGGATTTTACCTTACCATTCCTAGTAACCCTGATTTTGATCAGTGCTGAGTCAATGCTTTCATTTTGTTCATCTGTGCAATTCGGGGGAAAAAATAAAATGCATTTATGATGGTGCAAAGAAAAGTGCCACATAGAAGCAAGACTAGATTTATGAGTATATGCTCAGCATCTAATTAAGAAATGCACTGAAACAGAGAAAGACAATTAGTGTAGCTAGATCAATGAGAGGTCTAGTTAGCTACTGCATGACATGACCACTTTCAAAGACAGCAAGAAAAAGAAAATTGAACTTCATGTTAGAAATATCTCCTCTTAGAAGGGAGGAGAAATTCAATATTCCTTTTTTTAGCTGTTTGGGCTTTTTTTTTTTTTGTTATTTTTATTTTGTTTTGTTTTCTTCCTCTACAGTGGAATAAAGCATCCAGATTCCTTCATACTGTTGAGTTTTCAGAACATTTCTCTAGTAATTAGGAATGTAAAAACATCAGCATTTGTAATGCTAGCATGCATACTTTGTTGGACTAGTTATTGGAAGGTTGAACAGTGACCTTTTGAAACAGGGAGTAGATCTTAAGGCTAGACTTCTTGTATCTGTTTCTAGAGTGCAGTTTTCAGTTTCAGCTTAGTTTGGAATAACTGGCTAAGCAGCCTTTCCTTGCCCTTCTCAGGTACACTAGCATACATCATTCTCCACAAGAAATTATTGCAGAAGCCTCCAAAGAATATTTGTATTTACCACGAGATTTCTTATAGACGTTAACACTATAAAGATTGCAATATTGCAGTCTTTCTAGAGAAAAAAACACTATTTGTGCCTAGCCAAGTAACCAAAGAGTGAATTTTACTGTAGGTGGGATACAGATCCCAGAGGTGTGGAAGGAAAGTAAAAGGAGGAAAAGAGAGCAGCTCCCCCCAGGCACAAACACGGAAAGACTGGAAAATATCTCACCCCTGGAAGTGTCTCTCCATGCCACAATTCTCCCCCTGCTCCTCCCAGCCTTCTCCAACATTTTGCAGGAGCTGCCACTGCTTATCTGCAAAGGTAAAAGGAGGGCAGGGAGCACCTTCAAAAGGTAAGGTCTGGCATAGGGTGAAGGGTGCATCAAGTACTTTGTCCCGTGGCTCAAAACAGTTCTTATTGCCACAATGACGTGTGCATGTGCCGAGGGAAAATATGGACATGTGTATTACATTAGAGCGTTTAAAACTGTGGTTTGACAGTCCTAAAAGGTGAAGGTTGAATACATAAAGCAACATAACACTGAATTTGCCACCTCCATCCAGCCTGTTTGTAACCTGGAAGTAGCATCTCTTAAGTGAAAAAGTAGCACAGCCCTCATGCCTGGGATGAGGCACCACGTACAGGTACCCTCATGAAGCAATTTCTATCTGTTGCCTTTAAAGATCCATCACCCCCCTCACAATCAGTCTCTGATCCTTCCCCCAAGGTTGCCCATGGGATTTTTGGAGGATATTCTGAAGAACACTGTCATGGTTTTAGCTGGGATAGAGTTAATTTTCTTCACTGTAGCTGGTATAGTGCTGTGGTTTGGGCTTAGTATGAAATAATGTTGATATTATTATTATTATCATCATCATCATTATTAGTATTATTGTCCCTTTCTTTTCTGTTCTATTAAATTGTCTTTAGCTCAATCCATGAGATTTGCCTTTGGTTTTTTTGATTCTCTCTGCCATCCCACTGCAGGGGCGTGAGCGAACGGCTGTGTGGCATTTAGCTGCTTGCCAAGTTAAACCACGACAGATATAAATCAGGTTTTCAGAGATGGCTACACCTGCGTCAAAACCCTGGGACATAGGATTTGGTATTTCAGCACTGCACTGCCAGGAAAACAGAGAAGTTTCCACAGCAATATGACCAAAACTTAAGGCACTAACAAAAGGAGGATATTTGCTATTAGTGCTTTGGAAAGAGTTTCGCTTTCAGGCTGATGGTTGAAAAATTCACATTCTTTGACATTAATCAGCAGCTTCCACTGAAGTATCTTATTTTTTAAGCTTCATACAGATTATCTAAGAAACTCTAGCTGCTCAGTAAACTCTTAATCATGCTTTCAGCTCCTGTTTGTCTTGTGTTTCATGAGAGACAATTCCTTGAGACTCAAAGGATTTCTTTCCGGTGCACTTCACTGCAATTAAAAGTTATGTGACTAATACGGTTTTTAGCAAGAGGCAGGGAGGTATAGTTTTACCATTTGCAATAGTGGTTCCTGAGCATTTCAAACTATAAAGAAGGATTGTTTAACTCACTTCCTTAATAGGAAATCTGGGATACAGGCTTTGCATGGAAAAACAACTTGCCATTGCTTATACTGAGGTCATTCTGAATATTAACCTGGTTTGAAACCAAATAAGAGGTGCAAAGATTGGGCTTTGATACTGAGAAAGAAATAATGTTCATCTTTTTTTCACAATAGAAAACAGAAAAAAAACAGATAGTGGGAACAATAGGGAACAAAAGGACAGATCATATTGCAGAAATAATCCCTGATGTACATAAAAAATAGCCTGAGTATGTTCAAATTAACTGTGGAAGAAAACCCCTTCCTGAAAACTTACTTCATCATTAATCAATTGGTTTTGTGTTCTTTAAGGATGATAAAACATCCATAGACTGATCCATGATCCATAGAAGGGTTTGGAAACCCTTCTGCTCAGTGTCAACTGCCAACTACTCTCTTATCTTGCACTTAAATCAGCTTTTTAGCCACTAATTGCCTACTACACCTGTCTTTGTTTTATTAATTAATTCTGTGGAAACATTCAGAGATGCTAAAATATTAGGCAGCCTACAAAAAAAAAAGCTAAAGTAAATGAAGAAAATAACAGAGGATCTTGGGTTCATAAACTTCAATAGCTGCAGTCTATCCACAATCAGAAAGCAATGTAATGAAAATTGCTTCCCAATTGAAAAATTAACTATTACAATTTACTTTAATACAGATAGCTACCTGAACATTGATAAATAAAGCCTTTGTATTAATCATGTATTCCTGACTAGTTTTTGTACAATATTCTGTTTTTAAGAGCTGTAAGATATTATGAGCACTGCAGTTCAGTGACAAGGGTATGACTCTAGTAAGAAGAATTATTCAAGGTTTGAACCTCTAGTAATATTAAATAATGAAGAAAAAAAAAGAAAATATATTAAAAGGCCTCACATAAGCATGCAAAACAGTACAAGATTTCCTCTGAAGTGCCCTGTAGTCAACAGCTGCACTGTGCGGTGCCTAACACTCACAGAAAGAGGTATTGCATTAATATCAGTGATCATTACTTTGGGGGATGGACATCAATGCATATTGGGTTTCAGTTTTGGTGCACTGGAGCTGACTATACACTGAGTGATAACACTATATAGTCTGGATTTAAGCTAGTTTTAAAGCCTCGTTTCAAAATAGTCTTTTCTCCTCTGTTTATTATCTTTTTAGCGAGACTGATTTGACTCTAAAATTGGAGCAATTATTATCTCTTCCAGTTGTGGGCATGTTGTCCCTTCTTAGACCTGCTGCCTTCTCTTTCTAGCAACCCCAGGAATGCCCTTTCAACTACCACCAGGCTCAACACCTCCTGGGGCTTTCTTTAGAGATAGACTTACTTCAAGACCTTCATGATCCTCTCTTTGAAGTCACCTCAGGCTGATGCTATACTTCTCACAAGCCCTTACAGGCCTAACAGATGCTGTTGATAAAACCAAAAAGTTTAAAAGATCTTTCAGAGATGTCAAGATCTGAATTTAACTGTTCAGGTTAATATTAACCCTTAAATTATATGCCAATTTGCAAGAGGTTGTTGACTTGCAGGATTAAAGAAAGATGTGCTCCACAGCCAGCCCACATAAGCTTTAGACTCTAAACTTATACTCAGCATCAAAGACCAGTGGATAAGAACAAAACAGCAAAAGGTTTGCTGCACTTAGGTTATTTTCCCTGAAGCAGATTAGCTGTAAGCATCACTAACTGAATTAAATACACAGTTAGATGAAATAATATGCCAAAACTGGGATCCGCAGGTGTTGTCATGAATTTTTAGTACTAGCATACTACCTCAGCACTGTGCAAAAAAAGATACTTTCCTGCAGCTCTAACACAATAGAGGGGGGAAAGTGATCCAAAGAGTAAAACCAACATATTCAAGACCATAACACAAACCAGTGGTTGAACCTAAAATAGAATTCAGGCACAAATTTGGCTGTGGTGGATGAAGAGTCAGTATATGTAATGAAGTCACAGCCCGCACCGTTAGTTGTTTAGTTCACCCATAGGACTACCATTTGCCTGTATCTTCCTTTGGCACTGGAGCATGAGGGCTACTAAAGCAGGTCATCATCAAAAGAAAAAAAAAACACAAACAAACAACAAAAACTTCTTGCTATCTTTCCATCACCATAATTAAAGCACTGATTAGAAACATGAAAAAAGATGTAGCCGGCAGTATCTCAAAGAGAAAAGTATTTCAGAGGCAGGTATTGTAAATGTACCTCTCCTGCCTTTCATCCTCCAGTTCAACTTTGCAAAAATCTACAGTCACACTTCTGCCATTGCTAGACATACTACAGAGAAGAGCCCAGATGGCCCTGGGTCTGGACTGCTTTACATCCAAGAAAAGCAATTTGAACAACTCTCGTTAAGAAGGACATTGAAGGAGCCCAGGCAGGAAGGAGCAGAGAGAGGAATACATTTGTAGAGTACAGAGAGACTAAACAGTGTTCTTTGTAACAGATATGTTACTGATGGACTAGAGGAGAAGGCACCCAGAGTTTTCCAACCTGGAGCATGCATCTTGACAATGAAGTCCTGCATTTCAGGAGCGCTCATGGATTTTGATTTAAACAACTGCCAGACAACATTTTTGAAAGGATTGAAACACAGTTCCTCACCATGCTCTATTGTTTTCTGCATAGTTAAACTCCTTTTCAAGAGGATGGGGGGAGGAGTGCACCCATCAGAAATGGTTCACAACCCACTCCAGTGTGGTGGGAGATACACTGCTTGAATTGCTGTATGCTTGAAAAGTCACTGTGCTGAAGTCTTATTTTCCTGAGGAGAGCATATCAGCCTTAAATCGCTAGAGACAAATGATTCCAAAGAGTCTAACATCTCAGCACTGACTGTGTTTTTAAAGACAGTTACTTTTGGTCTAAAATAAAGTTTGAGGGAGACAATCTGAATTAAACAGGGGCTGTGCATTTGCTGACTCTGGTGCATCCATGCTCCGTATATTGCTCTTCCTAGCTGCTTTCTGCCACACTCTTTATAAAAAGCCTATGCAGGTGATGCAATTTCTGGATTCTTACAGTGCCTGCATTCCCTAATTTCACTTGTATCATCAGCTAATTTACAAAAAGCATGTCCTTAGATTTAAAACAGAGGAACTGAAAATGGAATTAAAATACTTACCAAGTTCATAAGGCACTCTGGATGTATTGCTGGCAAGTACTAGAGTGTATCTAGATTTTTAAATTATTCTTATGTTGTAAAGTCCATTTTCAATGAAATATGCTTTATGAGGATTATGAAGAACAACATGTTGCCTTCAGACCTCTTCTGTTAGTATTTGGCTATGCATGTATCCATAAACTTAGTGTTAACTAGCTGCAAAATTCAGATCTGGGTCTAGGATTTGTTTTAAATCACCCATAAATTTCAGGATGCTCAGATTTGAAACGCACATTCAGGTGCTTACCTACTTGGAATAAACACCACGTAAGTATCTACATATGTAAACCAATCCTTTGCTGACTTACCAGCACCCCTTTTTTAACCTTGCTCAGGGAACTGTGACTCGCAGATGGACCTTTAAGGTGTTACAGGCTAAAGAACAGATAGTGAGCTGAGATTGTTTACACCCATTTGTTCCGTGTTTGTAAATCAGTGTTCAAACACACTTATTTTTATCTATACAAGCTTTCACCACATGGGCTTTTTTTTTTTCTGAGCAAGTTATTCTGCTGTGTGGGGAGCAAAATGGAAACAGCATCAAAGAACCAAATTCCCAATTAGTGAGAGAGGCAGAGAATCACAGGAATGAAATTAAAAGTCTTTCAAGTCAGCATACTCTATACTCTGCATATTTCTCTCCAAAGCTACATCAATGTTGGCCTTTTCATAACAAAGTGATCGCCTGTATGAGGAAAATGTTGCATAATTTCTTCCTCAAAATTTTCCTGCAGGTAACTTACCAAGTCCATATGAAACATTATTTTTGCTGGTAAAAGGGAATTCTGGGAATTCTGAGGGAAAATTTCCTCTTCCGTTGTGTCATAAAATAATTTAGGTTCGAAAAGACCATGTCTACATATCTTTTACATACCTCCAGGAATGGTGACTCCACCACTTCCCTGGGCAGTCTGTTCCACCGCTAGACAAGCCTTTCAGTGAAGAAATTTTTCCTAATATCTCATTGAAACCTCCCCTGGCACAACTTGAGGCCATTTCCTCTTGTCCTATCACTTGTTACTTGGGAGGAGAGACCAACCCCCACATCGATACAACCTCCTTTCAGGTTGTCCTAGAAAGCAATAAGGCCTCCTTTTCTCCAAGCTAAACAAACCCAGTTCCCTCAGCTGCCCCTCACATAAGACCTGCTCTCCAGACCCTTCACCAGCTTCATTGCTCTTCTCTGGACACGCTCCAGCACCTCAATGTCTTTCTTGTACTGAAGGGCCCAAAACTGAACACAGTACTCGAGGTGCGGCCTCACCAGTGCCGAGTACAGGGGCACGATCACCTCCCTGCTCCTGCTGGCCACGCTATTCCTGAAACAAGCCAGGATGCCATTGGCCTTCTTGGTTGCTTGAGCACACTGCCGGCTCATGTTCAGCCACCTGTCAACCAACACCCACAGTTCCTTCTCTGCCACGCGGCTTTCCGGCCACTCTTCCCCAAGCCTGTAGCGTTGCATGGGGTTGTTGTGACCAAAGGGCAGGACCCAGCACTTGGCCTTGTTAAACCTCACAGAATTGGCCTCAGCCTATCGATCCAGCCTGTCCAGGTCCCCCTGTAGAGCCTTCCTACCCTCACGCAGATCAACACTCCCACCCAAATTGGTGTCATCTGCAAACTTACTGAGGGTGCACTTGATCCCCTCATCCAGATCATTGATAAAGATATTAAACAAAACTGTCCCCAACACTGAGCCCTGGGGAACCCTGCTTGTGACTGGCTGCCAACTGGATCTAGCTCCATTCACCACCATTCTTTGGGCCCACCCATCAGCCAGTTTTTTACCCAGCGAAGAGTACACCCATCCAAGCCATGAGCAGCCAGCTTCTCTAGGAGAATGCTGTGGGAAATGGTGTCAAAGGCTTTACTGAAGTCTAGGCAGACAACATCCACAGCCTTTCCCTCATCCACCGGGTGGGTCACCTTATCATAGAAGGAGATCAGGTTGGTCAGGCAGGACCTGCCTTCCATAAACCCATCCTGACTGGGCTTGATCACCTGGTTGTCCTGTACGTGCCCTGGAATGGCACTCAAGATGATCTGCTCCATAACCTTCCACAGCACCAAGGTCAGACTGATAGGCCTGTGGTTCCCAGAATCTTCCTTCTGGCCCTTCTTGTAGATTTGCTAACCTCTAATTACCTGGGACCTCCCCAGTCAGTCAGGACTGCTAATAACTGATTGAAAGTGGCTTGGTGGGCACTTCCAGCAACTCCAGTATGTCCACTCCCTCAGTACCCTTGGGTGGACCCCATCCGGCTCCATAGACTTGTGGGTGTCTAAGTGGTATAGCAGGTCACTAAACATTTCCCGTTGGATTATGGGGGCTTCGTTCTGCTCCCTGTCCACAGTCTTCTAGCTCAGGAGCCTGGGTACCTGGAAAACAACTGGTCTTTCTTACTATTAAAGGCTGAGGCAAAAAAGGCATTAAGTACCTTGGCCTTTTCCTCATCCTTTGTCACTATGCTTCCCCCCACATCCAATAAAGGATGGAGATTCTTCTTAGCCCTCCTTTGGTTGCTAATGTATTTACGGAAACATCTTTTATTGCCTTTTACAGCAGTAGCCAGATTAAGTTCTACCTGGACTTTGGCCCTTCTAAGTTTCTCCCTTGCTACTACTGCATCCTTTTCTTTGCCTATATATTTTCCTGACCATTTAAAAACACTGTTTACAAAACAGTGTTTCCACAGTCTTAGTACACTGAGGCACTGTTACTGGCTGAATTCTGTGGTATCAAAGTGATAATAACCAATAACAGAATGCAATTAGATCTATTGCAACAATAAGAAATTCTTACTAGATTATGGAAATGTAGAACTTCTTTCTGGTGACTGACTTTTTTATATTTCTCAGGCATTTTGTTTTGGTGGAAATGACCTAGTAAATTGTTAGGCTAAGCTCTAAACACTGAAATTTCAGCTCATAAATCTTGTATCATTTTGAAATAATACTGTGTACATGCACCAGTAGGTTGAATTTCACACCCCATCCTGAGATCTCTGTCCAGTGATAGGATGCCAGCAGATGGCAGATTGATCTTTGTGCTGGACTGTTCCCCTGTGGAAGTTCTTGAGTGAATTAAAAAAAAAAAAGAATTGTAGCTTTTTTCCTTACAGAAAATCACAATGAATAACACTATATTAAAAAAGAAAAGATAGGGTGTTAATATCCTTGGTGGGTTTTTAGCAGATGATGTAATAACAGACTGATGCTGTCTAGTAATGAAATGCAATAAAACAAAGTAAAAGAGATTGTGTTGATTTCTCGTGTATTTTGATTAGATGACAGGAAGTGGAGAGGAAACTTCCACCACTCTTTCATTAACTTAATCTGCTCAGAAATGCAGGTGTCAGGCCATATATTCAGAACTACAGATAGGATCTTACTAGCTAACATATCACTTAGGTTACAATACCTTTTTCTATTAACCATGTCCCAAGCTTTGAATTCAGTAACAAAAGTGCAAATCAGAATGATTTCACTGGTTTGCCTAAGCAGTGATCTGGATTTGCATTTCTGGTTTTGGGAACAATCTCATCTGAAAGTTTGATTCAGCTGCCAAAAAATGAGAAGAATCAATGCTGACATGGGGACTGGAAGAGAAAGCACAGGGTGGTGTCTGCCTGGCAGGAAGCAGACACGGTTCCTGGGCTATGGTCCTACTCTAGGGGAGAAAAGATAAATGGAATGGTTCAAGGAAACCTTGAGCAACTTCTCTGAACAGCAAACTTTGCTGAGAACTCACTCATCAGTCCCACACTGCAACTGGTTTGATGTGAGCCAAGGGAAAGAAGAGGAGAGAGACCAAGGGGAGAGATAATAGATCAAATGAAGGGACAGAGCAGAGACAAAGAAAAAAACCTGTATTTTTAAGTGTTCCTCCTCTGCGTGGTTACTCTCTTGTAGAAAGGTTTTTCCCAGGATCTGTTTTCCATTTAGGTTTAGATAAGGAATTTATAAAGGCAATTCCTGTCACTTGTACAGTAACAAAAGAGATCAGAGAAGCCAAAAATCTCTAAAAAGAAGTTGAATGTCTAAAAGAAAGCATAGCTAGGGTAGATCTGATGTATTCAGAAACACAAACAACAAAGTTTAGGAAAAGTAGAGCTTTGGCAGTTGCTAAAATAAGGTGTTCCATAAGCTCAGTGGGACTTCTCTTACTCCTGCCCCAGCCCCATCTTCCAACTAAGAACTACTTTTCCTAGGACTGTTTCAAGTTTAAGGTAATGCCTACTGCTGTCTTTCAGAAAAAGAAAAAAGGGTGTATATCATTTTCATAACACTTACATGTCTCTTAAATCTAGAGCAAACCGTTCCTCAAGAGATCAATGAGTGAACAGGTTCTCCAAGCTGAAAACCTGAAAGACGGGTTGCAGATGTGTCTGTTCTGGCAAGTCCGTGGTTCAGTGAAGTGTGAGCTGTTTACAGAGACATTGTGTTTCTGCACAAAGTAGTATATTTTCTTGAGGTGTGAGCTCCAGGGGTGCAGCCTTGCCACGATCCATGTCTCTGGCTTCTCACTCACACCCCTGTATTGCAGTTCACACCGTAACAGCTGTTCTGCCAGACCTGCCCTCAGCATCATGCTGTAAGCCAGAGGAGTGAAAGCAGTAACCAAGTCCAGGAACTGCTCACAGTGGTTTCACATTAGAAGCTGGAAAATCCTGGCGTGCTCATGTGCCCAAGCTGAGTGCTTGCATCTGTACTGAACTGCAAGATGAGGGAAGATCTGTCAGGTTATGCTCATCCCATCTACTTTCAGTGAGACTCTAAACACTTGTTACAAGTTTTGAATAAAGACTATCTGAATTTAGCCTATATTTAACTCATGATAATGACAGCTGCTGTGTTCTGTAACTGTGCACTCTGCCTATGGAGTGCCTTCCTTTCTATCTTTAGGAGTTTGCAGCCTCTGTATGTACAGAGCAAGCCAAAGGAATGGGGTTTGATCTGCTGTTTATTATAGAAACAGTCTCAGGTCATAAGATCCCTCACATATGTAAGATAACAATACTACTTTTATGGTTTTATGTCACCTTGGAATGCATATTTAATTTCTGTGGTGTCTAGAAAGCTTTGCCAGGTAAAAACTATTTATAAGCATTATCAACTTTTTAATTAGATTTTGAGTGTGTACATGGTTTTCTCAGATGGGCCGGGAGAACTGATTCATCACTGAACCCAGATATTGAATGCTTGTGACCAGTGCATATAGTGAATCTGGTAACCCTGTACACATATCCATTTTCTGCAGAATCACACTTGTATGCATGTGAGAACAGACTAGTAACCAGGCTCTGCCCCAGATTGTTGAAGATGGGACATATAGGAATAATCAGTAGCTGAGTAGGTAGGGCTTGCGTGGGGGATGCTTCAGTTTACGTCTCTGGCCTGGTTGGTGTTTACTTACTTGTACCAAACACGATTACTCCAGTAGGACAGACGGCAGACTAGCCAATGTACGGTGTTTGGGACACCTCTTTGTATCCCAGGCAGCGTCACTCTGCCAGTGCCTTCCTTTCCTAAAATGGTCATGAAAAGCTCCTGGTTTTACAAAGCATTATTTTGCAATGAAATACTTCCAGCCCTACTTAGTCACAAATGAATAGTTGTTTTCCTGGTTATCTACACACCAAAATAGTGGCCACATTTTGGATTACAGGACGAGCATGGCATGTGTCCAGCTCCTCTGCTGAAATATTCTGTCAATAATGTGGGGATAGTGTGTATTTGATAAGTGCAGATCTCTCTCCCCCTTTATGAAGTTCAAATTGTTCTTAAAATTCCCACAGAGCGTGTAGGCTGATCACTGCAATAGCTAAATGTGGCTCTAATTTGTGCTTCTAATTACTGTAGGTTTGGTGGGGCTCTGCACAGGTCATGTCAGAGGCAGCAGAAGTGCACTAGCACAACTCCTCCGGGAGGAATCCTCCTTTCATCCTTCCAGCTATGCCAGGAGATGCCAGGGGCAAGCTGTCCCTTGCGTGGCATGGGCTCCATGCTCAGTTACGCTGTTGGATGGAGCGAGAGACCTGTTAAGGAAATGTGTCGGGTGAAAAGACTGCTGTGCCAGCAGAGAAACCTTCCTCTCCTTCCCACCTGCCAGTGTGGGCAGTAAGAGCCACTGCCTCTTATCTAACTTCAGAAACAATCCTAACCACAATGCAAGATCAAGTTGCCTTCAAATACCATCTACCTGTACAGACAATGACAAAGTTGCAAGGATTTCAGAAGCTCTTGCCTTCCCTGACACCAGCTGCGTAACATCCCTAAGGGTGAATGGGATAAACAGAGGCATGGGAGACATACAGAAGCAGAGACATATGCACATGGAGACTTGATATATTATAATGCCCAGGAAACATGCAAAGTTTCTTCCCATTCCCTTCCCCAAGGGTACAAGCTGGACTGTCCCATATTGCCCTGAGGATCCACCAGAAGGCAAATAATACAGGCAGCTAGTGAATGCCATCTTAGAGACTCAGCTACAAGGCCTTTGGGGACAGACCGAGCACTGATTTTCATTTCTGTTAACTGCTTTTCAAAATGGGATGATTAGAACTGTATGTGATATTCATGGTGCAAGCGCACCATGGATTTGTGCAGTGGTAGAATGGTCTTTTGGTTTTGACCTTTGCTGACACTTTTTTCCCTTTTTAACTGCTGCTAAGTTTTGCAGTGTTATTTTCAGACAACCATCCACAGAAATCCCAGGTTCCATTTGGAAAAGTGAATTTTGATACTATTCCTGTATGTATATATTGGGATTTCTTTTCTTAAAATTAATATGCATTATTTTATATCACCACACTGGGTTCCATTTATCCTCTTACCATCCTTTTGCAGCTTCCATTTTAGCTATCCTGAAACATCTAGAGATGTAATTTGCAGACACTGCCACCTCCATATTCATCTTCTTGCCTGAACCATTCCAGACCATCTCTGTTAAAACAGTAAGATCCCAGCAAGGACTCCAGCAGAATCACATCAATAATGCTACCATCTATTCCTAATCTCCATTTACCCTTTAAACATGTACTGACATGTGAGACCTTCTCTCTTACCTCATCACAGCTTCATTTCCTTATAGTCTTTGATGAGAAAACTGGTCAAAATCTTTCTGGAAATTCAATTTGTTATATCACTATATCATTGATGCACACTCAGTCACCCCTCAGATAGCCCCAAAAGATTTGCGAGGCACACCACCCAACATTCTACTACATTTTTCAGTGTCTTTTTAACCTATGCTTGATCCTTTTAGTTTCCTCCTAACTATTCCCCTAAGTTTTATGTCCTCTCTTTAAAGGTTGGAGCAGGTTGCTTTACACCCACAAACATGCTGAATTTGCGTTCATTACAGAGACAGTTACAAACTAAGAAACAGAAGTTACACATTCAACTAAATTTTGTTCCCTGCTCAGGATTAAATCAAGAACTGTTACTCCACTTGTGGATTCATCTGATTAGGTCCAAATATTTATGGAGTCTAACAATGTAAACACAATGTGATAATAAATTACATAATTACTAAAATTATAATTATTATTATATTTTGCATTAGCTAACAATATAAAGTATATAACATGTATAATATACTAATGATCATATATAATATGTCAAATGTCATCTAAATAATCATATAAAGTGAAACCACTGATATTAAGACTGGTTACCAACATACATATAACTTGTAAACTATATCAGGAATATTTAATGTAGCTGAACCTCATTGCTAGGAATATTGAAAGAAATTATGATAACCCTGTCCACCAAATCACAAAAGAACAGATAAAATGGATTTATGAGAATCAAACTAAAAGGTATAGACATACATCTTGGCTAAACAAGGGGACCACAGATCTCTAAATTGCTTTGGAAGCTGACAAAATACCAAGGAGGAAAAGAAATTGTTTAGATTGTTATACACAACAAGCAACTGCATTAACTCAAAAAAAGGATAGAGCACTTTGAATACCAAAAGAGCTCCCATTATGTGCCAAAGGACTATATTCTGTGTGAAACATGACTATCAACATTCATCTGCGAATCTTGAAATACTTCAAGTAGAGCATGTATTATTTCATTCATAAACTATCATGCTGACAGTTTAATGGTCTTTGTCCACGTCACAGAGGAAGACAATATTACAGCTGACAATTAATCAAAGACTTTCTAACTCAATTCATATCATGAGTTCGAGATTGTAGCTTTAATACAGAAGAAGCAGGCTGGAAGGTTCAGAGATTCCTTCGAAGTGAAGCAGGTATAATAAGAGGCTACGTAAAAAAGAAATTAGGGATCTTAGCTACTTCTGGGTTTACAGACCCAACCTCAGCCACTTTTCAATGACCTTATTCTCTTTTCCTGAAAATGTAGGCCATTTTCAAGTGCTCTCCAGTCAGGCATGTACATGCTTACTCACCCATAACCACTAGTCACCTTTTTCCACATTTAGTCTGAGAGATACTCTTATGGCTGGTCTGGGACACTTCACAGTAATTTAATCAAAAGGGAAATTGCCCATACTCTAGTCTAATACACAATTACTTACTTTCAAAACCAGTTACAAGTAATTTGCTCTCATCTGTGGGAATGTTTTAGAAATAGGTGTCTATTAAACTAACCAGCTTGGACAGCTTCTCATCCACTTCGTCCCTGGAAAGACTTACCTCCAGTTATGCTGCCTCCAAGGGAAGCATCACACACGTCACTTCTAGAAGTTCTGCTTCAAAGAGAGAATCCCTGAAGTGAACCATTGGCAAATTAGCAAAACACCATTTGCCAGGTCTGTGGCACTGCTTGCAAAAGAACTGTTTATGGTGATACAGACTCAAAAATAGAGGGTACTGTCAACATGAAGGGAAATTATATATAAGAAAGTCTATACAGAAATCTAATATAGGATATACCCATGGTAGCCAGGGCAGGTAAATACCATGAAGCCGATTCCAGTTAGTGGCATTATGCCAGTTTTTGTAGCTGCAGGTCTACTCCAGCACATCTGTCCTCTTGCAGTGAAAGCATATCACTCAGCCATCTCTCTTCCTAAATTTGCATTCACTCCAGTAACCCTGCTTTCCAAGTCTTTTAGGCTTTATTAGTAATACAGTCAGAACTTACTCTGCATCCTGGTTCCTCCAGAAGTTAACACTACCTTCTCTCTGTTTTCAGTGAATGGACACACATGTCCAAAGCAACTTGTGGTGTTTTGAAGGCTGTTTTACAACCAGTCCTTGTAAGGAACCTAGCTTAGGAGATACACTCCCCAGAGACAGCCTCAAGAAGGAAACTGAAAGCCTGATCTATAACCTCTGCATCACCATCTAGAGAAGTCCTTTTCTCTCCACCAACTACAGTTGCCCCTAAGGACATTAAGCATCATCTCAACTAGACATATAAATATTTAATGGTGCCCAACATGTAAATATTTAATGGTGCCCAACATGTAAAAAGGACTGCAGGTAATAGCAACACAATTAAAAGCAAGTTATACAGCACAAGCAGAAAACTGACAGTGAACTTACTCTGAAAACTTTTTCCACCCTTGCAATACCCTTCCCAAAGATGGTTCCAAGTTGGTCTCCAATCCCAGCCAGCAAGAAGCCAAACAGTGGAATCCCAAAGATGGCATACAAGATGCAGAAAACCTTGCCTCCAACAGTGCTTGGGGCAATGTTCCCATACCCTGAGGAGAAAAACAATTGTCAGACTCTCAGAACTTGGCTTTTTACATGCCTTTTTAGAAAACCTAATGAGTTTAAAAAACTGCTGTTCCTGCAGATATACCTTTGTTCCACAATGTAATTCCTATTTACAGACTTTCTATGGCATGAATTAATTTCCCAGGCAAGCTACTGCCTGTGATTCAGTTCTTCTTGTAGCCTCAGTAATCCATATTTTCTATAGATTCATGTCCTATCTAAAGTTGTGGTTTGATTAATTCATCTAGCTTGACTTATCATGGCACAAAAATCTCTCCATGCTGGCCTGGTGCCTGCACACTGCTGCTTCTCTTGGCCCGCACCATCCATGTGAATTTAACCTTAGGAAGCTACATAGGGCATTACAACTCCAGTAGCCATGATATTTCTGTTAAAATGTTAATGTTAAAGAGAAAAAAACAAGAACTGTGGCAGTAATATTTTCACCTTTTTATTTAAGATCAGGTATCTTTATTGAAATGTTGTAGAGATTTGTATTCTGACTAAACATAATTATTTGAATATTAAAATGATCAAACAATCACAAATCACTGATGAAATAAAGTGGAAACACAGAGCATCCAGAGAGATGGAGATCTAAGAGAGTATCTGCTTCAGCTACAGCAATTGCTCCTGGGCCTTGGGAATTAAGGCTGGGCTCCCAGGTCCTAATCGTTTTAGGTGTGTGACACTGGCACTGGCTACACCTCTCTGTCATGGGATGGTGAAAGGACTATGCTGACATACAACACTGCCTCTCCCCCAACCCACAGTCCTTTTCATGGCTACATCTGTGATCCCACATTTCTCCTAAAAGTCCAAGAAAATCCAGGCTCCACAGGCCAGTGGACTGAGGTTGATCAGGTAGTCTGCTGAGTCTCTGCTGAAGAGGAGCTCTAACAGGGCCCTGGTGGATAAAATAAAACCATTTTCATGCCCAGACACAATACATAGACTTTATGCAGCCTATAAAAATCTCATTCATGGAGAATTTAAAGTAAACATGGGCAAAAATCCAAGCTCTTTTCAATAAGTTATTTAAATAGCAGATGTCAATGGATATGCCTACATAAACTACACCTACATAGTGGCATTTATTTTAATGAGTAACTTAAAAGGTTGTCATTTGGGTCTATTGAGTAAACAAATATTAAGGGAGGGGTTTCTTATATTTGATTCAGAAATATTTTCTTTCTCGCCACCTGCTGGGTTTATGCTACCATTAAAAATACATGGTAGTGTGTATACAGAGGAACATAGGGAGGAGTACAAGTACACGCTATACAATATCGCTTTCACCCTCTCTCTGACAACAAAGAAAAGGCAAAGCCAAAAGCACAGACTCCACTGTTTGCCACAATCGCCACAGCAAGCCTTGTAACTGCCACAGGATATATTTTTGTTGTATTACCTGCATAAAGAACTTGCAGAATTCAGACAGATTCTCACACTTCAGTGGAGGGGTATGTGATTGTCAGATTATTTGTCTATACAGTCACCAGTGTGTGCATCACAGTTGTGATACGGAGCAGCACTTTATCCAATATGTAAATCAGAATAATACTCAAAGGCAATGCAAATAAAAAGCAACAATTTGCCAGTGATTTCCCAATAATCAGATCTCTTGGCCTCTAACCATGACAGCACTGAAATCAAGCTTAAAATTATAAAACCATTGTATAATTGTCAGCAGATTAACTTTATCATCAGTGTTATCAGTTTATAATTTTCTTCCTTCAGACTATCTTTTGAAATCCCAGCTGCTTGAACAATCTTCAAGAGAGGAATTGGCTCACAGAGGAGAGGATAAAAGCCTTAGTATTTCTAAGGCCAGCATTCAGAGATCAAGAGACTGAATATATTGGATACAATGTATACAGGGGACAGATGATGATGGCCTGAAAATGAACTTACTAAAATTACTGGTTCAAGAAAAGTAAATGGAGCATTTCAGTATACCCTTCATCGAATACAGAGAAATGTGTCAATATTTCAAGGCCATGACTTCTAGAATGGAAAAAAAAGTTGTTTTTTTTTACACAATGTACAATTCGTGGACTTCCTTCCAATTATTAGTATGAAAGTGAGGAAGGATTTTAAAAAGACTGTGATATTTATGTGAATACACTTCCAGTTACAAGGTGTAGGGTACGAGAAGAATTACTTACATCAAACTTCAGAGCATAAGCCAAAATTAATTGATGTACTTAGGAAGAAAATTACCCTTATGGGTAAATTAATCTATAATATTAAAATCCAAATTCCCAACAACCATAGCATAATTATTTCATTGGGCACTGGTTCTTGATATTTTTCATTAAAATTAAGACCACCTGCATCTACATCAAGAACAGGGTTATAAAGCCTTAGCTACCTCAGCGCTACTGGTTTTCAGTTCAGCATTTGTATTCTACCCTAACTGTGTAAACAGCTTCTGATATTTACCCAGCAGCTCAATGCCTTTGACACATACCAGAGGCATGCCTTCTGACAACTAAGAGAAATACAGTTCAACCACTTTATTTCTTTGTGATCTGCCTTCCTCAAATTTATTTCATTATCCAGGTTGCAGTGTGACTATGTATTTTAAAAGATAAATGATAAGCATACCGATTGTTGTGATGACTGTTCCAGCAAAGAAAAAGGCACTTCCGAGGTCCCAATGACTGCTGTTGTTAGACGAATTTCCTATGGGACTGACTCCTGCATTATCAGCATCAATAGCATGCTGCAAAGAAAGAGACAACAAATCACCCCTATGCATGCCTTACCATATCCTGTGCAAGTTGATATAGGCTCCAGGGGTAAATTTCTAGGACCATGGGAACACCTTAGATTTAAACTTTTTAATACCTGCTCAAAGTATAGTAGCATCCTCTGTACACAAGAGCTGAATATATGACTGAAGTAAGTAGGTATTAAGGAGGAAGGAAGACACAATGCATGGGCAAATGACAAAAGACACAAAGCAATTGAGAAGTAGAGGACTGACACCACAAAGAGATGCATAAACATCCTTCTTGTAGTGATAGCTGCCAAAAGAAAAACTCCCAATGGGAACAGCTGTTGTTAGAAGCAGCAAAAAGGGTGGTACATACAAATAATGTCTGTGAAGTCAACTGAAGCTAGTCAGCCAAGGATTTTAATTCCCAGAGAATTAATAATTCCTTAAGTTATTTATATTTTATGCTAACAAAAGAAAAAATAGGATAAAATAGAATCATAGAATCATAGAATCATTAAGGTTGGAAAAGACCTCTAGGATCATCAAGTCCAACCGTCAGCCCAACACTACCATGCTCCTAAACCATGCCCTGAAGTCTACATGTCTTTTAAATACCTCCAGGGATGCTGACTCCATCACCTCCCCGGGCAACCTATTCCAATGCCTGACCACTCTCTCAGTAAAGACATTTTTCCTATTATCCAAACTAACCCTCCCTTGACACAGCTTGAGGCTGTTGTAGAGAGCCAGACTACACAGACTAAACAACCCAGTACACTGAGGCGCTCCACATAAGACTTGCTTTCTAGACCCCTCATCAGCTTCATTGCCCTTCTTTGGACACACTCCAGCACCTCGATGTCTTTCTTGTACTGAAGGGCCCAAAACTGAACACAGTATTCAAGGTGCGGCCTCACCAGTGCCGAGTACAGGGGCACGATCACCTCCCTGCTCCTGCTGGCCACGCTATTCCTGATACAAGCCAGGGTGCCATTGGCCTTCTTGGTTGCTTGAGCACACTGCCGGCTCATGTTCAGCCACCTGTCAACCAACACCCACAGTTCCTTCTCTGCCACGTGGCTTTCCGGCCACTCTTCCCCAAGCCTGTAGCGTTGCATGGGGTTGTTGTGACCAAAGGGCAGGACCCAGCACTTGGCCTTGTTAAACCTCACAGAATTGGCCTCAGCCTATCGATCCAGCCTGTCCAGGTCCCCCTGTAGAGCCTTCCTACCCTCACGCAGATCAACACTCCCACCCAAATTGGTGTCATCTGCAAACTTACTGAGGGTGCACTTGATCCCCTCATCCAGATCATTGATAAAGATATTAAACAAAACTGTCCCCAACACTGAGCCCTGGGGAACCCTGCTTGTGACTGGCTGCCAACTGGATCTAGCTCCATTCACCACCATTCTTTGGGCCCACCCATCAGCCAGTTTTTTACCCAGCGAAGAGTACACCCATCCAAGCCATGAGCAGCCAGCTTCTCTAGGAGAATGCTGTGGGAAATGGTGTCAAAGGCTTTACTGAAGTCTAGGCAGACAACATCCACAGCCTTTCCCTCATCCACCGGGTGGGTCACCTTATCATAGAAGGAGATCAGGTTGGTCAGGCAGGACCTGCCTTCCATAAACCCATCCTGACTGGGCTTGATCACCTGGTTGTCCTGTACGTGCCCTGGAATGGCACTCAAGATGATCTGCTCCATAACCTTCCCCAGTCCTGAGGCCAGGCTGACAGGCCTGTAGTTATACACATATACATATATACATATATGTAAATATATCCCATTTGAAATGAACAAATAGGCTAGCTATGAAAACATGATGAAACAACTTTGTGATCAGCTCGGACTTCACAGTTATCACACCGGACATAATCGCTTGTCCACAAATACAGCACAGTACAGAGACTCCCAGCTAGTGCTTGAATGAACTAAATCCAGAGCAGAAGCTGAGGTAGCTATACTGCTTCCAGGTCACTGTCTTATGACTGACACAGCGCTGAATCAAACCAGACAGACATGTCAGCCTGCTGAATGTTTGCTTGGGAAGTTCTAAAAATGCACTATATTGTATCATGGGGACATACACATTTGCCTTTCATGGCAGCCTCACAGTCCAAAGGAAGATAGAGCTAAATACATCAGCCTCTGTGATGGCTTTGGCTGGGGTAGAGTTAATTTTCCTCACAGCAGCTAGCATGGGGCTATGTTTTGGATTTGTGCTGAAAACAGTGTTGATAATACAGGGATATTTTAGTTACTGCTGAGCAGCGCTGACACAGAGTCAAGACCCTTTCTGCTTCTCACCCCACCCCACCAGTGAGTGGGCTGGGGGTGCACAAGGAGTTGGGAGGGGACACAGCCGGGACAGCTGACCCCAACTGACCAAAGGGATATTCCATACCATGTGACGTCACATTCACCATATAAAGCTGGGGGAAGAAGAAGGAAGGGGGGACGCTCGGAGTTACGGTGTTTGTCTTCCCAAGTAACCGTTATGCGTGATGGAGCCCTGCTTTCCTGGAGATGGATGAACACCTGCCTGCCCATGGGAAGGAGTGAATGAATTCTTTGTTGTGCTTTGCTTGTGTGCGTGGCTTTTGCTTTCCCTGTTAAACTGTCTTTACCTCAACCCATGAGTTTTCTCACTTTTACTCTTCTGATTCTCTCCCCCATCCTACTGTGAGGGAGTAAGTAAGTGGCTGTGTGGTGCTGAGTTGCTGACTGGGCTTAAACCACAACAGTGTCCAAAGCACAGAAATAAATCTCTCATCAGCATCTGGCATATTCAGCTGATTTGCTCTAAGTTCACTTCTGAGATGCTGTTTGGTACATACTCTCTAGTTGCTTGCAGATCTCATGAAATGTGTTGCCTGTCATAGAGAAATTCAGACCTCACTCTAGAACAGCAGCTAAAATGACTGCCTTTCAAAGTAACCCTCTCCTTCCCAAATGTTCTCAGCTGAGATTAATTTCCATAAAAGCAATGCAAAGGAACCAAGCTTCTCTCTTTCTGCCTCGTACCGTTTCCAGGTCTTTGCCTTTCTCCCATTCTGTTCCAACCTCGCTTCATGTTGCTGTTATCACACTACTCATGCTACTGCCAGATCTTTCCCTTCTCTCTCACTCTGATATTTGCTCCTCCTCCTAAATGTTGCCACCAGCTGTTAGCTTTGGTTATTTCAGTGAACTTGTTGCTGGGCTCAACAGGAATGGCAAAGTGCTGTCTCTTGCATCCTCTTTCTTTTATTTTTTTCAGCACAGAATTCCCACCTATCAATACAAAGTTCTTTTGACTTTTCGTATTCCATTTCTTTAACCACTTCTCTTTTCCCTCTGACCTATGATCTATGAATTGTCACTGTGATTTTATTTCACCTTTTTCTCTACAGTCCATGTGCAAAGCAAGGTTAACCATTCTATTTTACCATTGCCCCACTTCACATCTGTTCATGTCAATATTTCTCTCCTGATCTTCTGTATAACCTTATATTATCTTCTGCTTTTAGCACTGACTTTTAAATACAACCATTTAACACCTCTTCTATCCTTAGCTTACATGATACACTTTTCTCATCATTCACCTCTTCACTCTGATGGCTCATTTATTGCATTTTTTCTTTTCTTCCCCTTCCATTTTGCACGTTTCCGCACTCATTTTTTGCCTATATTTCTAATTGACTTTATCATCACAAACGTTCCTCTACCACATTTTTTTCCTTGGGGTGGTTTCAGCTGATCTGCTCCCCAGTTTTTAGCTATTCATCACATTGCCCCACAAAAAGGGAAAGGAGTGGGAGAAGAGGTGCATGGGCAAGACCACAGGCCAGGTATATCTAAAGAGATCAGTAAGGGCCAGCCTTTTTTAACAGTAGAGCTGCTACATGCCAGGCCAAGCTGCTGGTGAAATTACAGCATGAGCAAGCTCCAGACTGAACTGGTTGCATTTCACATGGGCAGAAAGCCAGGTTCCTCAGCACCTGTCCATACCTCAAGAAACAGGGATAGGGAGAAAGGAAGTGCTTAGGACCAAACCCTTTGAAAGGGCTTCTGCACCAGTTGCTGGCATATTGCAGGTGGTGTGAAAGTGGAGACTGTTTGTTTGTTTACCCAGAAGAGCGTAAATCAGCATAACAGACAGGTTGCCTGTTTAAATAGGCCATGACACACTGTCAGCTACCCTGGCATGTTACTTCTGCCAAGGAATGCCACTTGCCTTCCCCTTGAGTGTGTGAATGTCAGCAAGCTAATTACAACACTTTAATCACATTTGAGTTTACACAGTTTAGCAAGTCTATTAGGGCCAAGCACTAAACCCTGAAGTGAGGGAGCATCCCATTGCCTTAGGTAGCCTTGAGCTTCTCAGGCTCCCTTCTCATCCAAAACAAATTAATTTTTTCCTTTAAAGTTTGACTGACATAATTCATTTATAAATATCCAACTATCCCAATGCTATCTCTTAATACATAGTATTTTGCATGCAGCAGTGGAGGACAGAAAGGGAGCAGTAAGAATAGAGCAGCCCTGCAGTTTAGCAGCACTTAAATATGTGATTTCAGGTCATACAAAAAGTAAAAGATGCCTTACTACCACCACCACAAGCCCACCTCCGCAGAAGTATCCTGCTAGACAAAGACTGACACAAAACTCAAACAAGGACACTATCACTGGCAAGACTTGCCCAGTTGTGCTGGTTCGGGCTAGGATAGGGTTAATTTTCCTCACAGCAGCTAGCATGGGGCTATGTTTTGGATTTGTGCTGAAAACAGTGTTGATAATACAGGGATATTTTAGTTACTGCTGAGCAGCGCTGACACAGAATCAAGACCCTTTCTGCTTCTCACCCCACCCCACCAGTGAGTGGGCTGGGGGTGCACAAGGAGTTGGGAGGGGACACAGCCGGGACAGCTGACCCCAACTGTGAGGGGAGTGAGTGAGTGGCTGGGTAGTGCTTGGCTGCCAGCTGGAGTTAAACTGTGACACCAGTTCACACAGAAATTGAGATTTTACAAGTTTCCCATCTGTGAAGGTTCAGGTAGGCTTTGCAGCATGACCTGAAGAGCTGCATCCTCACATTATGTTGGAGTAGGGAAAGAACCAATTTCCAGAGCACTAACCACGGTTGGCAAACCTTTCATATTTAAGACATTCTAAACTAGTAGTTTCAGGAATTTTTATAGTTGAAGTATCTTGAAAAGTAACAAGTCATCAAAGTATCCATAGCTGGTTCACACTTCCTTCCTTCCCTGATCCCTTCTTCCTTCTCAAGAGGACTTACATGCACAGTGCACAACATTTTTTCAATATTTTTCATGAATTCAGAAAACACTCTTCTTTACCGAATACTTATTAATCTATGGTAATTTATCTTTTGAAATGCCACACATTCAGGGAAGGCAATAACTTGAAATACTTCAAAGGGCTAAAATTGTTTTTCTTGCTGTTCAAGTAATGGATGTGTCCTAAAGCCAATAGGCAGATAGGAGTGAGGGAAATGACAAAAGTACCGAAGTAAATCCACGTACTCAATGCTATTTAAAAAAAATATATATTTCAATCACAATTTTCAGTTTGGTTCCCTATCATTGTATAGATATGTATTTCACTCTCGGGCCCTTTGGTATCAGCTCACTACAGTCACTCTGTAACCAAAACGCATGGCCTGGTGAAACTGCATGGGACTGAAGGCAAACCCCACAGTGAAAGCCCAGCATATGTGGTGATACTGGGATGACTGAATCCTCTGTTCTCAAAGAGAGTACAATCCAGACTCCATCTCAGTCTGGAATAGGTTTTATCAGTTCCACCTGTTGATATTCAGGCAGCAATATTTAAAGGCTATGAGGCACGGGCCCACCCTGGGCTGCCTTGCTGTTAACATATAGGACTCAAAGTCCAAAGAAAGGCATAGTGAACACTAACTTGTCTCACCAGGTGTCAAGAGTTTCCCTCCACAATATACGATCAAAATAGTATCTCTTCTTCATGGATTAAATCAATTATATTCTCCTTATATGAAACAGAAACTACTGGGGTTTTACCATCTCAATCCCTGCCCCAGTGATGCTGTACAGGTGTTGGGCTCCAGCTCCCCGCAGCCCTGCCCTGCATAGCCACAGGCTCTGCCAAGCTGGGACCTGCCCCATGGGCTGATGTCCCAGCCCAGCCTCAGCCTGTCCCCAGGGAGGTCCCTGATAGTCAGGGTTGGAGGATGTCCCCGGCTGCCCCTGGCCAGCCATGCTCCCTGGCTGGCAGCAGTGGGGTCCACAGCTGCCAGCTCCTTGGCCCCTGGGGTGCAGGTGGTTCTCACTGTGCCTGGATACTCACATATCTGATCCTCCTTGGTGTGTTAGTGAGTACACGCCAGCCTTCACTAATGTATTAGGTATCTTTATCACTAATTAAGACAACTAAATCAAGAAAAATTCTAGTCATGCCCAAAGGCAACAAGATAGCTGGGAGCTAGTGCAGCTGATGAGGAGACAGGAACCAAACAGACTGTTTCTGGTTTCTCTGGGAAGAAAGGCTTTTATCGGGTTCACTTGTTCAGTTTCTTTAATTTCTCCAGTAAGATCCTAAGCATGAAGAAGATAAATCTTTTCCAAGGACAAGCATAATACCCTTCTTGAGTACTGAGCCACTCAAAGGATGGTACCCTATGTGTAACCAAGGATAGGAATTTGGTAAGAAAAGAAAAAAAAACTTGTCTTTTTTCTGGTTCCATTAATCCCTCTCCACAGATCATGCTAATCCAATAATTATTATCTCCCACTACAATTCTTTTCCAAGCAGATTCCTATCAAGCATACAAAAAGTTGTTTCAATTGCCTTTCATGCTCTGATGTTTCTCTGTTATGATTATTAGGATGCTTCTCATTAGCAAGCAGCTTTTAAAGACTAATTCCTTAATAACTTTTCCCTGTACTCCCTGCCTCTTGACTTATTCTCACCACCCCTCACACAATGATTAAGGTATCCTCATTATAAATTCCCATTTATGCACTTTTCCACAACAGCATTTTCGAAGGCCAGCAGATTTTCTTCAGGTATAATCAAAAGTAATAAGCTTTGAAAGCCCATCCCTTAAATATTTCTGCCTATCCATAAAGGTCTTTAGGTGGCAATCAGCCAGACAGTAATCTACCGACACTTACAGTGATTTGATTGTCTTGCATGCACTATGTCTGAGGGCAGACTTACAGCATTCAACAAGGGACATGCACAGAGATCTAAGTCCAAAGGGCTTAGCTCCCTGCAAACTTCTTAGCCAAGTTCTGGAAGCAATGTAGCTACAGGACAGCTTTGACTTCTGCAGCATCCTAGGCTCAGCCTGTCTCCTATACAGCTGGAGTATCTCTGGACTGAAGTTACAAGCTAGGGTGCCTGCACCATCTTAGACAGGACCCAAGAGATATGAGTTCTTTCTTCATATGCTTTTAGGGGGAATAAGGTAAAACATAGATCAGGGGCAGAAAAGAAGTTGGGACATATAGAAGACAACCTCCAGAAGCACAGGCAGAAGGTTCAATAATCAGATATTTACCATTATTTTTCTTCACAGTTCAAATAGTCTTTTCCTGTCTTCAGCAACCAGCAAGTCTTCCCCACAGTTAACTCAAAATACATTTTCTCCCTGCTCCACCTAGAGCTTTGTTCTAGCACATGAAAGCAATCCAAGTTCTCTTCATTTTACAAGGAAACACCCTGAAAAGACAAACTGGCTTATGACACTAGTGAACCCGTCAAGCAGTTGAAAACTGAAACATCTTTAGAGGATGTTCCCTTTCTTGCTTACCTTCAGGGCAAAAGTAGCTCAGAACACTAATCAAAAGTGCCTATACAAAATATGAACTCTTACTAACATAATGAGCCAGTAAAGTCTGACTAGCTTATTTCCAGCCTTGTTTCCTTTTCAGCTTACAGGCTAAGTCTAATGAGTTGCTGTAGTCATTAGTGGACATTGATAATATGAATTAGTTCCCAGGTGGGTGGGGTTTTTTTAATGCTATAATCACCCACAGTCCTAAATTAAACCCTAAAGGAAAAGGAAGAAGAAAGCAGCCCGCCAATAACCTAAGTAACTTCTTACAGTAGCAAGCCACTCTATCTTATGTCATTGTGCAGGGCTCATTATGAAAGCAGGGCTCATTACAAAAGTTTTTACTCATACATGGTGCACAGGCTACATATAAAAAGAATACAAATACCCTTACCAGGTCCATATGAATTATGTTGCCAAAACACATTGATAGTCTTCCTGCCTGCCTCTCTTAATGGTAGATAACGTTTGATCTTTCTGAGATGCATAAACTCCCCATTATATACTCTGTGTGTTATTACAAAGGTAAGATGACTTCTTTTTGACCCCAGCTACTACTAAGCTTATGCCATGACATATAAGAACAAAAAAAAATGTTTTGTAATATGTTAGGAGGTGTAACTACCAATGTTACTTTTCTTTTCAACTGTATGTCCAGTCACTTGAGTCCTGCTGCCTTCTGCTATTTGTACAACACAGCTTAATGTACTTGAAGCACAATGAAACTTGAAGTTTCATTGTCTTTTATCATATTCTAGATTTCACTTCTCTCTAACTCTTAAAAATTGGAACTGTTGAGATAGAGCACACTATTTTGTAATTTTCTTATTCTGGTATTCACCATTGTGTCAAGTCATAGATCACATAAGGCATTAAATAATGAACTTGCTTCACTGCAACAAATGTCTTCAGAAGCAAAAATTGAGTTTAAAAATGTACAGGTAAGAACTTCCACTTCAGGTGACTTTGGACAATACCAACTGCACTGTGAAATACTTGCTATTGTTAAGAAAAAATTATCTGCCATTGTGTTAGTATTAGACAGACCTGAACCAAAACCCAAGAGATAAATACAAATTTAAAATACTTTGAATCTTCCTAGGGATTTGCACTGCTTTCATCACTATATTATTTCTGAAGTCTGTGAATGAACTTCACAGTCTGGACTCAGCAATTCACTTTGTGCTACCAGTGCTAATATTTGTGACGGGTTATTGGAGATCAAGTTGAGAAGGATGTCTCATCCACACTACATTTTAACAGCTGCCTCATACAGTGCCATACATCTTCCTTATAGGTTTTCCAAAGGATAACCCTTTGAAAGATTGAAATTTAGGCAAAAGGGATAAATTTTTCCATCATTAGCCTTGTTAGGATCATGACACTCCTTTCCTCTTCTTAAAAGATTGTTCCAGAGCCACCCCCCACAGTTAAAGGATACAAGCCAGTTCTAAGGTCTCTCTTTTTTTATTTTTTCCATATTCTCCAAGGCACAGAGGTGAATCAACACAGTCATTCTGGAGAGCATGGTCTGTGTTCATCTAAAGGCTTTCAGGTAGTCAAATAACATTAATTATAAATAGCTCCCTTAGTGGTAGGCAGGTGCTGACTGCACACAGCACAGCAGCCAGGACCCATGGAGGTTGCCACGTCAGTCTGAAATCACAGTTGTAAAGGCAGATGCAGCATTTGGTGCAATGCAGAAATGCATTGTGCCAGCCAGGAAGATGTCACTTTTGAGATCATTGACATGAAAGTATGAAAGCACAACATTAACCCCCTGACATTATCTTCAAGCAACGGTTCACTGTTCTTCTGTGCAAGTCAGTTACAATCAGAGTTTTCTGTATCAGCATACCCAACTACATCCCTGGAAAGTTTCACCCCCAGACGTACAGAAGAATCCAAAGGGACTTGCTCTCTATTGACAAATCTGTTTCAATATTTCACATTGCTTGTCCTTAAGACATTCACATGCTAAGATGCCAAACCCGTTTAATTTACCTTTGCAAAATTATTTCCAGTTACACAGCGTAATGCCTGGGCATACTGAAATCTCAGGAGATAATAAGGTTTGTCCAGAAGATCTGTCTTCTAATGACACAGTATGCTTGTTTTTTATTTTAATGTCACCACGTTTGATGTGCAAGAAGGAAAAATATTGTGTAATACGAAGACTTAAAGCTGGTACCTTGCTTAGGTTAGACTATAGGGACTATTTAGAAATCTTTGTACTGCAGTCAGTATGCAGGAATTTACCATCCTCTTGAGGTGCTTTGCTTGTTGCACCTATTACATGTTCTGCTTTCTGCTAGAAAAAAAAGAATTTTGCATATATTTTAATAGTGACATTCCCATCAAGGGAATACAAACTTTTTGTTTTCAGTATTTAAAAAAAATCCTTTAATGAGTCAGCACACATTATACCTAAGGAGTTGAGGGAAAAATAGATCTCTGCAACACTACCATGAGAAACACATTTGAACCAATATCCCTGAAGAGAATTCACCCTGCCAACCAAACATGTTCACCTGTCTTTTGCAGACAGACGAAGGATGTGATCCAAGTCAGCCCTGATCCAAAAGCTGTATAGTCACATCAGCACAACACCGCTTCCCGCTGAAGCAGGTTTGGCTTCTTAGCTACAGTACCAGGCTGCCCAAAGGTACAGGCACACAGCTTCTGACTCAGAACTGACCTGTCTTCTGTGAACAGAGAGCACAAGCAGGGAGACCCCACATCTATCTGCAAAGAAAGAGAAAGAATTTGTTTTCCTTAGGAGAAGCAGAAGATCGTTGCTGTCTACATGTGTGGGCAGGGGAGAGAAATCAGTTTAGCAATCGGACGTTGTCTGTAGAAGACCAGCTACAAGGAAACTGAACAAGTTTAGGCTGAAAAGCAGGAAAATGCTTTTTCCATCCCAGCAATGAGATATTGGAACAGCTTCTTAAAAAGAAATACTAAACTTATAAATTTGATTCACTTACAGAAAGGTTGTATAACACAGTTGGGTGGAAGGACACAGAATCCAGGAGACAGCTCTGTGTTCTTTCAAACAGCCTGAAATCACAACGGAGCCCTGGTGCAACAGCCCACAGGGAAATACATTGTGCTCTTGGAAGGCTCAGACACAAATTCAGGTCTGAAATATGAGGCTGAAGTTCAACTTTGGAATATATTCCTTAGGTATCTCACATTTCTTATCTAATCTCTATTTTCTCCAGGCTAACTGATAGGTTTATACGTGGGATCCTAGAAGATACTCTACTGAAGTCTTGTAAGACCCATAATACTTTTCTTGTCTAGAGTTTTCATCATTTCAAGATAACTCTATTCTTGATAGATCTTTCTTGCATGTTAATCCATTTTCCACTTATCCCTACATACTTGATATTTATTTCATTAAAATTGATTATAAAGCTTTCCATACTAGACCAGACTACAAATTCTGTAGCTATTAAATGCCAATTATTTTGTGTTTTTAATTGTACACTTCATCATCATTCATTTACCTCAAATTTGCAATAGTAAACCTGTAAATTAGGGTACTAGTAAGTTCTGAATTCTTGGCTGAATATTTATTTCAAAACTCCCATCTGTCATTTTCTGTTTGCTCTCCTGGTTTAATTTTGGAGGAAGGATTAAGAACTTAATATCATTTGAAAATTTAGAGAATATGGGCAAAAGTCTTGCAAATCTGTCACCTCTCACATAAATTTCTTCCAGATATTAAGTTCTGATTTTCTTTGCACACATTTTTCATTATTCTAGCAAATACATTTGATCTCTATTTACAATGTTTTGGAGACAAAGTTTCTCTTTCACAGACTTTAACTGTGAAAGCCTGCCCTTCACACTGCCCATTGCTAGGGCTCTGTGAACAATTTTGTCCCCTATCAACTCAGCTGATCAATGAACCACCAAGCTGTTTATCCTAACTCCCAAGAATTACTGTCTTCTTCACATGGCCTACCTGAATCAGCGTCTCCAGCTCCAGCTGGGTTACACAAACATGCTCCCGAAGAAAGTCAGCCTTCTCGAGTGCGATTGTGTTCTTCTGCCTGCTTTCGAAGGGCTGCTCCAGGGCACGGAAGACAAGTCCTCCTGTCACCAGGTAAACTACCACCACAACAAAGATGGCCACCACTGTTTTCCACTTCATGACTGTCTGCAGGCCTTGAGAAGGGGCTTCCATGGTAGCAACGACAGTGGCTCGAGAGGAAACGGAGAGTCGTGGAGCTGAGTAATGCCCGTTAGTTTTGGGCTCGGGTTCACAAGCTGGAACTGGTGAGGGAACAGCCACTAAAACACAAAGTTAAAAAATCTTATTCAAAATCAAATCCCTAAGGCTATGACCTTGATCTTCATACACAACTTTCCTAAATACTATTTTCAAGACTCTCACATAAACCATGTTATTCATATAGATGTGACTCTCTTCATCTGGAAGACTCCAAGTGTGTTTTGCCCATCCATACACAAGCCACCTCAAGGGTTTGCTTCACCTGTTACCTCTAGAACTGGATGGGCCAGTTGCATACGCAAAAGTTTCAGAAGGGTGCAGAAAACCATTTATCCAATAAGAACATGAAGATTTTTACTAGTTAGGATATAAATTACAGAAGGTGGTGTTTGGTGAGGGACCCTGGCAGTGATTTATGTCCTTAAATTATAATACTAATACTATTAATAGTGCTAGGAAACTGAACTGTTAACGATCGGTGATCACTACCTGGCCTGGTATTGACAGAAACAGAAAATGTTTTGCAAACCACCAACATAAGCAGGCCCATGTTATTTACACAGTTTCATAAAACCACCACTTCCAAAAATGTTCTTAAAGCCTGGAAGACTCACAAATTTTAGCATAATCGTTCTTCAGCCAAAGCATAGTAGATATCTGAGGTCAAAGTCGCCCACACGCCAAGCACAACAATGGATGTCCCAGCTTGGGCCTGAGACACTGCATAGCCCCCATGACCTTAGCAGTACCTCAGTGCTAATCAGCCCTGGCTTCCAGCCAGACTTTTTAGCCTGACCACTGTGTCAAGCTACCAAGGCATCCAAATCAAAGCTGGCTCTCCTCCAAATCATCCAGGTGTCTCAGCATCATACTTCCCCGCCCTCTGCTGCTAGTGTTAGCAATGGCAGGATGACGCCAGGTTCCTCAGCATCCACTGCTATGATGATACCACATGCAGGCTTTAAAGATGCTGGATTCATTTTAAACGAAATCCCTGCTGCAATCTTACCACGGTGCAGCTGTCACTGGCCTGTAATTTCTTTGAAACTGTATTGATTTATTTCATATCAGACCTAAATCAGATTACAGTTAAAATACAGTCAGTTTAGTTGCATTCTCTGCACTTATTGCCAAAGTGTCTTTGCTGTTTTGCTAGGAAATTAAAGCAGAAGGATTTACCACCTCTGATCAGAGTGTCACCATAAACTGATTCTATACAATTTGAACATACAATGTGATTACTCCTTGACTTTGAAGCGGGCTACAACTCTTCCCCGATAGAAACTGTTTTATGACACTGAGTAATTTAAGAACTCAGCTGTTTACTATAGTCACGTCTTCCTAGAAGCAATACATCTCGAAGAACTGCATTGAGGATAGAGCTTCCAGCTTACTTGCTAACCAATAAACTACAGATATCTATAGTTGCTTTACACTTAGAGTTAATATTTCTTTTCATATGTGACTTGGAGGCTCCAGATACTAAATAGATTAGAAAGGATCCAAGATCAGAGGAAAAGCTTCTGTAGCTGATCCCCTTGGTGTGTATCTCAGTTTTGCAACACCCTGTGGCACAGCTACTCAGTTTGACCATCAGAAATTCATTATGGTTCCCAACACTTATCAGCCAGGATGGAGTGACATCAAACTTAAAAGGACACTTTCTCTTACCTCCACATATATTTCACATAAGTTCTAAGAACCTGAAGTGACAACAGGGAGAAGAGTGACAGTATTAGAAGTCAGTCACATTTTTTGTAAAACAGAACAATTATCCCATTCTTTAAATCTCCTGAAAGGATTATTGTAATAGATACAGTGAGCTTCAGCAGGAAATATTAGAAAAGTATTCAGAAGAAACATAAAATGGAGAGGTTGTGTGAAGCAATTAGAACTTCCCTTCCTCCGTAGGCAAATATGTTAAATCTGATGCACAACATCTCCGTACTGAACTAAATAAATTTGAGTATTCCCAAAAGTGTCTCAGCTGATGTAAATCAGCATAACATAACTTCTGTGGATTCCATGGAATTCAATCAATTTACATCAGTTAGAGATCATAACTACCGTGTATATTGTGAATCAACACAAGATCTACAACCCTCAGGGCTGATTTTTCACACTTGAGATTACTCAGCAAAACAGTCTCAGGATCTGAGGCTCATATGGTAAGAAGAGAGCAGAACCCATATGACAGAAACAACATGCTACTATTTTTTGAAACAGCTATCCACCTTACCATGACTGGCATAGTCCCGTGTAGGATGGACGAGCCATTCAGTGGAAAGAGATGCCTGACTTATGATATCCCACAAATTATAAGTCAAGAGGAAGGAAGTTAAGAGCTGGTAGAGTTAAAACAGCTTTTGTGAGTTTTCTTTTCCTCTCTGCTAGTATAAATGTTGTTCCTTATTCAAATCATATTTCTGGCAAAGAGTTAATAACAGCTTAACAGTAAAATCATGGCCTGTTTGATTCTGTCTTCAAAGGAAAATGTGTTGTACTGATTTAAGAGCAAGACGGGAAGTTCAGGGTAGGGAACATAATACGTTCTTATAAATATTTTGTCACTCAAACAGCACAATGGATTACTGTGCTCTGCTTGCTTATATCTGAAATAAAAGATAACTTTTTTCTTAAGAAGAACTGTGTTAAAGTCTTTCATTTTCCGCTATTAGTAATAGCTACCCTAAGTGTTTGTAGAAATGTTGATCCTAAAGTATTTTATATGATATAAATTAATACACAGGAAAACTCTACTAAAGCACCTAGTTGAGCAACTGATGTATAACAGAGACAGCCTTTTTATAAAGCTGATGCAGAAGGCACAACTGCAGTCAATACCGCAGAGGTGTTTCAGGGTAGATTTTTAGCAGCAGTTAGGTATTGGAAAACCAGTGTAGATACTCCATCTAGCAGCTATCTCACTCTTCATGACAAGAGAGTAGGGTTAGGGACTTGAGCACATGGTAAGAAGTCAGAAGTCCCGATTTCTACTTGGAACTCTGCCTCCATAAACCTGTGCTCTCAGAAAAGTGCTACCATTCCCTTTAAACGATGGTTTCACCCATTAGAACAAGATAAAATAGTGCTTACTTTTCTAACATGAGAGTCCTGTAAGAATCCATGTCTGTAAAATTTTTGAACAAACATATGAACATAAAAGCTATATAAACTTCCAGAAGTTGTAACAAGTAGTTTTACTAAAATCAAAAGATGGACTACATGGCAATTCAGTGATGTGCTGTGGTATACAAATAGTTTAAGAAAATGAAGGACTACATAAATTATTGGATTTGTAGAGTTAGTTTAGACTATAGTTTAGGACAAACGTAGAACAAAAGAGAAGAGAATATGTTTACAATAAATGCAGAATAATCCCTGCTTTATTTATCCATGTTTTTTCAAAACAGGCTGCTGTCAGAACAGGCTTTTCCCAGAACAGAGTCTCTTCTATGTGTCTTTGTTAAATCATATCAAAGAAGACTTAATCTGCCTCACTGAAAGCGATGATGAATCTCCATTCACATGCACGCACTAAATTAGCAGACAGGTAGCCTCAAAGGAACACACCAGTTTCGACCAGGCCTTACCCCAGTAAGCAGATGACAGTGGGGAAAGAAAGGTGAGATCCTGTTTGTTTGGATAAGCTTCAAAATAAAGCAAATGAACATATTGATGTTACAAGTCAAATTAAAATGTTAGGATCTGTACAGTTGTTCACCTCCAAGAGTACCGTACTTGTTGCACTTGATATACGGATGAGCAGTATAGCCAGACCTCCTGTTGATATGTGAGCAGCTTAAATACCTGAGATTTCTGCTAATATTGATGAGAATTAAGGAATCAAAACTCAATCACTGACCATCACAAAGACTGGGGCAAAGCTTAACCCAACTTAAGCAGTTGGCAGTTGGACTAGGTGACCATTGTAGGTTCCTTTCAACTGAAATATTCTCTTCTAAAGCAAAATGCTGTAATGCAAAACATTGGAGCTATTGAAACAATGCACCATAAGACATTGTTTCAGGGTAAAAATTGTCTTTCATTACTGCAGGTACGCTTTGCTTTAGGAGCCTGATATTTCTAAGAACAGGTTAGACTAATTTCTGCCAGAAATGTTTAGGTATAGTTGGCCCTGCTTTACAGCAGCAGGCTGAGGTGGATAACCTGTTATGACCTGTGAAAATAGTTCTAATTTAAAGGGAAAATCTCTAGACAGAGAGGTTCAAAATACAGCCACTTCAGACGGACAGATTCGAATAAGAGCCAAAATGCTGAGAGGATGTTCAACTGGCTTTTGGCTATGAAAACACTAAGCATGACTTTCCCACTCTGACCTATGCTCTGACAACTATGTTACTCAATATGCCAAGAACATAGGAGTTACCAAAGAAACCTGGTTTTAAAGGAGACATTCTCAACTGGTTTAAACCAAATACATTTTTTTTTAAATTAACATACCCTCCTTTGTGGTATTGCTGTCACAATTTTTATCTGTGAAAAAATATAAGTCAGGTTTAACAGAATGTCTTATTTAGTACTTTATTTTCTTCCATTTTCCTGTGTTACATGAGTACATGTACATTTTAATGAGAGTGTAATAGAGTATACTTGACACATCTGATGCTTTCACAGGATTCAGCACAGAATTTGATTGAGGCCATATATACTTATGCATTCATAAACCCAGCAGTTGGCATTAAGTTTAATACATGAGTTAGTCAAAAATGAAACTGGGCATTTCATCTCTCATTTTAATGGGTCTATCCAAGGAAGACAACAAAGCATTTTCAGCTCAAGTAAAAAGGTTCTTTGATGTACATCTGAAGATAAGTACCAATATATTTCCCCAAAATCCTCATAATATGATGGGAGATTTTTTTAAAGAAAGGAAATTATGCTTTCTTCAAACATTTACATAGTCAAGCACTGAAAATTTCCCATGGAGTCTTCCTTATCTTTGTCTTAAAACTAGAAGTTTACTTCGGATTATAAAGAAATCTTATCATGCAGTCCAGTTCCACTGAGAAAATTCATGAGCAAATCATTCTCCCTACAGCTTTCACAAGATCTTACACTGGTTTATCAGCACTTGTACATCCTTCCTGTAGCACTACTTAATAAACCAGCATTCCCTCCTGAAGTAATTTAGACATACGGGATTTTGTCAAGTGTATGAAGTTGCAGAACAGAGACCTGGAGCACAAAGGCTCAGAAATGCCTTTGGGGTGCCAGCCAAGCCTACTACAGCTTCCTGGAACCAGCCAATAAAAGTAGGTGGATCTACCTTCTCTAAAATGGATCATAAAGGACTGGGGGATGAAGAGACTTCACTGGCCATTCGCGTCCTAGCAGGAGCCTCATTTATTTCATTTTCACTGGTCAGAGTATTCTAGTTGTTTGGGTTCCCGCCTAACCCTCTTCTGAAATGGCCACACGCTAAAGTTAGCATCAAAATGTTTCTTGATTGAACAGTGTGGAAAAGCAGGAAGATGAGCAGTCCACCAGTGGACTCTGGCTCTGGCTCATCTCCAAACAGAGGTTCCTGGGGGATATGGGTACCTAGCATTTGCTTCCAATCTCACAACCTTCCCACAGACTCCCCAAAATTATTTCAGCTACTGGCTGCTTGGGTCAAGATAGCAGGGCTGTGCCTGGAAGCCAGAGCAAGGATATGAGGTATATTAGAGGAAGAGCTGAAGCAATCAGTGTATTAAGCTATCAACCATAGGAACTTCTCATATATATGTCACAAACAGAAGCAGCACACAGGTTTAAGGATGAAGGGAATTTGTACATCCAACAGGAGGCGGGTGGATGCTATATGCATGACGGAAGTAATGAAACGTGGAAGTTTCTGTCCATGTGTAACCAAAAAATCATTAAGCCATTAAAATTTTGTGTTATGAGGACATGGCTAATAATTTCCACCACCTGCTTTGCTTGCTTTTCCAGCCCCCTCTCCACCCCCATTCTTCCTCTCTGTCTGTTGTGGTTTTTTAACAGCTTTTGTGAAGTAGAGAGCATCCATTTAACCAACACAATGAATGCTGGATTTTTACACACTGGGCACTCAAAAATCTGATGCTGGTTTAGAAAGTCTGGCTTTTAGAGCAAAAATCCCAGTAGACAATGATTGTGTCTGCCTTTGTGTTTGTGCAGCATCTTTGCATGATGTGGGCTAATTAACAGGTAACATTCCAGCTGTGATCAAAAAATGGGAGACAAAATCCTGCCTGCAGGCTATGATTACATATGGGGCAGAACACTAGTATCCCTGTGGCTGTTGTTCTGGACTGAGGCATAATAATAAGCGCTGCTGTCTGGGGACCACAGGATCCATAGAGCCATGGATCAAGAAAACTGCTCTCAGCGCTGACACGTTTTGCACCGGTTTGGCCCTGGTCCCTCTGCATATCCCCAAGGTATTCAACCACACGACTTGAGCAGTGAAAGTCATTGAGAGCCTGCCACACAAGGTGAATCTCACCCTACTGTTTGTACAGCATTTTGCTGCAAACTGCCATTGAAGTGAGAAGCATTACTATTAAATTTACTGTTCATGAAAACAAAGCTTGAAGTATCGTTTGTTTGGAAAATGCACAGAGTGCCTCCGAGTATATGGCTTTTCACTGCAGCAGTACCCCACTGGTTAAATCTAACATTGTTTTCCCTGAAGTGGATTCTCTAATGCAGTATTAGTGCTGCTGACTTCAGCAACATCTCAGCAATCTGCTGCAAATGCAGTCGTCAGTGGCAAGGCATTCAACAAAGTACAGAGAGACAGGTAAAGGCAGAAAGGTCAACATACATTAAACCAAAAAGATTGAATGTGCTGTTAGAAAGAAAGTAGTACTGATTGCTCCCAATTGCTCCTTTCCCAGAGTGGGGTGGGGAGAAGGGAGGAATATGTTAGGTTACAAAACTGCATACGGAATAAAGTCACCATTTGCTTCCTATTAGAGGATAATGCTAGAGAAACAGAGTAAAAGTTCATATATTAGTTCTCTCTGTTGGTGGGGAGAGAAATGTCAGTAATATGTACCAGAGGGAATTATGTCTAACCATTGCTTTGCCATCCCTGGCAGCAGCTTTGGAGAAAATGTCATATAAAAAAGCTTCTGCAATTTTTTTATCATTTGTCATATATTCCCAGCTAGTGCTCAAAATTATGATTCTCTGTAAGTTTCAAAAAAAAAACCTACATAATTCTGCTTCATCAGTTACACTTGAAACATACTAATTAATAGCTCTTGGAATACCCAACTGCTTAGTTGATTTGGAATGCAGTTTTTATGAGAAAACAAAAAAAACCACCACTGTTTTATAATGTGGTTTTCATTCTTCTTCACCAAAAAACTGTAGTATAGGCAAAAATAAAAAAACTTAAACAGCCTAAAATGGAACATGGTAGAAATTAAGAAGTCACTGTGGTGTGAGTTAAGGTCTCTCTTTCTGTAGAGAGAGCTTCCCAACTACAAGAGTCTTCCCAGAGTGGTGATGCTGGTGCACAGGAGATCAGAACTAAGGAGAACTTAAGCCTCTTTGTTCCTGGAGAGCTTCTTTGGTGGCAGACAAGAAACTTAGCTATGCAGTAAGTCATCAGAATGAATCTTGCCTTCCAATGAAGGCCACTGTCGCTCTTATTTGGTAGCAGTTTCTCCCAGGGGACAAATCTTGTGGGAATCTTCTCCAATTTCCACTGCCCGTACTACCAGAGTGTCACTGCTTTAGTTGTGCATCAGGTGCCTGACTGAAACCAAGTACCTGCCTACCTTGTCTCCATAACAGTGTATTGGTTTTTGGTGGCAAGTGTTGGTAGTGGGTGGCTACAGTGGTGGTCTCTGTGGGAGAAGGCCAGGGGCTGCCCCATCCCAGACACAGCCAGTTCCTGCTGACTGGAACAAACCCACCGCAGAACACAGCTGAGCCCAGCAGTGAAGCTGACAGCAGCTCTGAGAAAACGTAGTTAAGAAAGGGGAAAATGTCGTACAGGCAGTGAGGAATGAGGAATGACAGTTGGGCTTGATGATTTTAGAGGTCTTTTCCAACCTTAATGATTCTATGAGTCTCTGAATTTTCCCCAAGTCGAGTCTGGTTTGCCCATTATGGTAGTTACTAAGTGATCCCCCTGTCTTTATCTCGACCCACAAACATTTGAGACTTATTTTCTCCCCCTCTCCTGTTGAGGAGGAGGAGTGAGGGAGCAGTTGGGTGGGCATCTGGCAGCCAGCCAAGGTCAACCCACCACAGACTGTTTGCACAGGGGCAATAAAGGTGAGTACACAACTCAGACTGTTCAGCGCTGGTTTTCCTCTGAGTCTCAGCAGTCATGGGGTACATATGGATTTTGGCAAAAAAGTCACCAGTCCATTACAATTATGCCCTAAGAATATCGATGTATAGATCAGGACTTAAACTACAGTGATGAACATGAGTTAGCTACAGAGAGATCAAGCAGCCTTCCAACAATAATGTCTTTTTCTCATTCTCTACTGGAGCTGGGTCAACATGGAACAAAAACATTTGTCTTGTTGAGTGGATTTGATTTTTTCACTTTTTATCATCTTTCATTCTCATTTTTCCTTCACACACATAAGCATTTTATTTCACTCATTTTCTATACACATTTAAGAAAATGGATGCTAGCTGCATACGTTTTCACATAAAGCTAAATGTCAAATTCATTAAATATTTCATGCTGGCAGGAAGTGCATATACTCTTAACCAATTCAGGAAAAGTATCAATACAATGTGATATCTCTGACTGACAATTTTTAAAAATATAAGAAAATCACAATCTGCTTGCAGCTGTTAAATAGCTAGAAACTGGGTTCTGGGTAAACTTGACTAGCTGGATTACTTATTAATCTAGTTGTGATTAGTTTAACAAGTGTGCAAAAGGTTAAAAAGTCTATGCAGTTACCATCCCCCCGAGCTATGGCATGTCCCTTTTCTTTGTTTTCAATGGATTTTGTGAGGCTGTTGAAAGACACTCTGGTATTCTATCATTTCACTTTAGCAATTCTGAACCTAGTCTCCCCAAAGAGATAGAAAAGAAGTATGTAAAAGCTAGTTTAATTTTAGTCAAGAAGGTATAGTGAGAGAGGGAGGAGGGTCTGAATACCATTTTTGTACTTAGTGTATTTCTAAAAGGTGCTGCCATTTCTAACTGTAAATTCTTTGAAGCACAGAAGAATGGCAGTTCAAGCATCCATCTCACAAGGAGCTCTCAAAGCAGGGAATGGAAAAACTCACAATGGCTGCTTAGGAAAATAAAAAGTCTGCAGGACTAAAGTCTCAGTGCCCTTAACCATATAAAAAACAGAAAATCTCACTATGCCAACAAATCCAACCCTAATTCAGTTTCTGTGTATGTCCTTATTACTAGTTACATATTATAATTCTTTATTTCATAAAGAATAAACTCTTCAGAACAGGAGCCCTAACATCAGCAGTGTTTAGAACAGGGGTGTCCCTGCCTTTAATATATTACAAATAGCAATAATTACCATATATCACTGTCTTTTAAGTCATTCTGGAAAAATCTGATGCTGGACAAGAATAATTTTCTTTTATCTTTCATGTGAGGTGTTCAAAGTAGTTTTAGGCTCCTTCTTGCAGACTGATCCAACTTTCATTAAGGTTTGCACAGAAACCAGGTTCAAGCCAAGAAAAGCTGGATAGTTTTGTTAGCATAGTGCTGAGCTTCTGTTTACAGGCCTAGCCACTTAGCAGGACATACTTGGTTCAAAATAGTGCTGTACTGGATAGATTCAAGTCCACAGTTTCTTTGGGCTGGCCTAGCTCAGACAGCCGCATGTAACTCTCACTGAATACAACTGTAAGTATAGCAGAAGTAAGCAAAGAAATTGCTTAACCAAGATCACACAACAAATAAGGCTGGAGTAGAAATCCACTCTCCTGCTCCCAGACTTACATGTGTTCTAAGACCTACCCAAAAAAAGCCACTCCTATTTTGGACATCTGTTCTTTATTCCTTTAACTTTGTGTTCATTTTTGGTTTCCGCACAACCTTTCATATGGCTGCATATAGTTAGCAACCAGTGAAGATGAAGATATTATTAACAACACAGTCATCTTTTCAACATCCCAGTTCAATTTTCATTGCAACTTTACGAAGTATTATCTTAATATAAATGAAAATGCTTTTTGGACTAAGTGCAAAAATGTGAAATGTAGTCTCACAAATGTAAATAAGACACTGACTAACTGAAGACAGTGATTAATTCCTTCCTAGATCCCTTAAGAATAAGGCATGAAATAACTGATTAATCTGTACCAAGAAAGTAGGGGATTATTTATTAGGAAAAATTCTAGCTACAAGGACAGCTAAGCATGGGAACAGCCACTAAAATATTGAAGTCTCCTTATTGGAAATATGTAAGAACAGGGCATAAAATCATCTGCCAGAAATCATTTAGGTCAGTGTTTTCAGTCTGTGCCCTGCATACCACTATGGACACAAGAAGAAAAGCTATCAGTGAAGGGTAACAAACAGCCTAATGTTGTAGGCTTTTATTCATCACACAGGATCTGTAAACAAACTGGTGAAATGTTAAGGGTATTAAAAAAAATTCAAAATCATTAATCTTTATATTCTAGTCCTGACTCACAGTAGGAGAATGCTCTTGAAATTCTTTCCCTCCCCTTCTGTGTAAGATAGTCAAACACATCTCAACAGTCCTCTTTGCATTAGTTGTGCCAAGTCTGTAATAATCTTTCATGATTATCTAAATATCTCAAAGCATTTTACAGATAATAGGTAAACCCCTGTTTACACTGAGGAAAAACAATACTGTATGTGATCACAGTTCATCACATGTAAACGTTGCCACAGAGATGTTAGCAAATTAATTAAATTCCAGAGTAGTTTTGAAAGTTGATTAAAACAAGGTCTTTGTCATATGTGCATCAAGCAGATACAATGATCTGTCATCAATGTATTAGCAAATCTTCAAGTTCTTTTAGGGGACATGCCCTTTTCCACTTCACATGACAAAATGGTGGTCTGCCTATTACAAAATTAGTAGACAGCCATAAATCAGACTCCTTTCTTTTGTTGGTTATAAAGCAAATATGATACCCATGTGTAAGCTGCTCTTGCTATTATTTACAAGAACTTCCAGATTCTGACCCAGCCTCTCTGCAAATGTCAGAACCACAGTCAGAGCCTGCCCACGAACCTAAAATGGACTGCTCAAGAGTTACTCTTTTGCAAACACAGCCGTAGAGCTCCTGCCTACTGAGACTATGTAAATGGCAGGGAAACAACAGGAAGCCCAACGCTGGCTTGCGCAGGTATCAGCCAGAACTTATCCACTGACATTAAAAAACCTCTGCAAAAGTCACGGTCATGGGATGCTGGGATACTTTCCCCTCCCTCCTCCCTCTCCCAGGCACTGTACTTTTCGAAGGCATATGTGACAGCTAACTGGTCCAAAAAATGGATGTGCTAAGGCAGGACGTGAACTCCAGGAACAGCTGAAAGCATCTTCGGTTTATTCTTTCTGGTTTGGCTTCAGGACAGCACTCCTCGGGGGGTTCCTAGCTAACGCTTATTGGCATTAACATGAAGATGCACTGCTACTGACACCATTTGTAGCACTACTTACAGAGCTGCCAAGTCCAGACGAATACTTGAGGGAGATTTGTCTTGTGCTGGAGTGAGATTGTACACTGCTGGAGGTCAGTTCGAATTTTGTTTCCCTTGCTTTGCTTTCTCTCTCTCCTGACCTCTCTTCCACCCTGCCCTCTTCCAAATCCATCCATCTGCTCTTGTCCCTCACTTCTCTCCAAACATGCTGGCAGCGTGGGAGGCAGCATACCCGTAACTCCCTGCTCAGTTCCTCTTCTCGGCACTCGGCACACAGCTACCCTCCCCATTGCCTCTGACACTTGAGCCCAGAGCAAGGAGCCAAGCACATGTTCACATGTGACAGGACTCATCAATGAACTTCAGGTACTGGCAAATGGAAAATAGAGTGGAGAAGCATTACAGTGAGGAGCAGGAAGAGTTGAGGGGAGATTAGAAGTGATTGACAGGGGCGAGTCCCAAATACGGAGCCCTCCTGCTTCAAGATTGGTGACTGTGTTTGTTCCAACACACTCATTGGCAGCAGGGCTATCATCAGATTTATGAAGCTATTTATAGAGAAACTGAATACAGAGAAACCCAAGAAAAATTCTCACCTTTCCCTTTCTGAAATAAGACTAAAACCAATAGATCGCTGCTAAAACCTGTTTCCCTAGTATTAGATCAATATTTGATCAGTATTTCTTGCCCTTGCTAAAACTGGGAGTTCTAGTTCATGCAGGGCTCTGCTCTGGCAAGAGCCAAATAGGAAGCAAGTGCTTTAGGCTCAAGATCTTGGGGTATAGGGATGACTTCGTGAAAAAGAGTTCCTGTCAGAAGAGATTAACATACCATTGTTTTTCCTTATTAGGTAATATATAGGAAAACTGCTTTCTTGTCAGTATCTCACAAGCCCCATGTACAAGCACCAAGGAATAGATACGTGCTCTATGAAGTCTGCAGACTTCACCCTTCGATGAACAACAGACAGGTTGAAGCAGTGATGCTGCTGTTTGTCCATAATCTTCTTTTTAAAGACAAATAAAAATAATTCCATTGCACCATGACTTGATGTTGGATGAAATGAGTTGAAGTGTCCCAGGATTCCAGTAACATTTAGGAAGAGTCTGAATCTCCCACCACCGGAGCTCAAGGTGTTCTGCTTCAAAGTGCTGATAGGACGATGTAGGGGCAGGGTTTTATCTGGTGTCCTTCTGCTAGAGCGGCTGGACTGGGATCTTCCAAATACCCTGTCTCAAGGATTCACAAAAGAAATTTAGCCAATGGCCTATGGTCAGACCAACCAGTGAAGGAAATCTAAGTCTGACAACTTAGCATATGAAGGCCTGTGTACAAAGGGAAGAACATTCTTATTGACAGAAAATTAGTGGTAAGACAAACAAGTGGAGGAGACAACAAAGCAAAGATTCATTATTAGCAGGAAGCTATCTAATCTACGTTTGAAATGTGATTGACGCTGGCTGTCTGCCAGGGGCACAACCTAACAGTGGAGTGAAGGAATCTCTTGATCACCTCAGTCGTTCAAAAAGGACTTTAGCAGCACCACTGATTATAGTGTAGACTGAAACTGTGAGATGCCAATATATAGCTCAGTTGGGGCAGTACAATATCTCCTGCAGGACTAGGTTAATAGCCAAGGAACAGATCCTTCACATATGAGTAAGGCCAGAAAAGCACATGTAATACTGCCTCTAACCCCAGAATAAGAATAGTGTCAGCACTAATTCTTCCCCTTCAAAGATTTCTTGGGGCATCCTTATGGATGTATCTGCCCATTACTGGCCAAACCTAAAGAGCTCATGCTGACACTCTTCTGTAAAAACAAGAAGTAAAAATTTCTGCATCAGTCTAGTTGTGTCTTCCCCAATCTGGCTAATGATTGGAATCTACAGAAAAATACTTTGAATCTGAGCAAATCTCATTAATGATCCACCACTTCAATCAAATGATAATTTCTCAAATTTTCTGGGCAACAGCAATAAAAGTGGATCGTTAATCATGTGGCAGTGGCAAGAAGTCTTGTAATAAGCACATCAACTGAGCTATCTTTTAGTTCACTGGAGCTATACTATTTGCATATCCTGAGGATCCAGTCTATTTAGCAGTCTTAAATTCCTATACACAGTAACAGCCTTAGTTAAAGTGAAGGAAGGCTTTTCAATATTTTGAAAGCCTGTTCCAGAACAGGACGAAGAATACATATAAGATAGCTATTATAAAATTACTCTGTGCAGAAAGGATCTTTCACAAGGAAGAGAAAGTTTCTCTTTGAAATGCACTTGTTCAGCATAGCTATTTTTATTTTCTCTTATTCTGAATTCTTTATAACATATACATATTTCTTTTACACTGTAGTGTATAAGTTGCACCAGTAAAGTTGCCACTCAGAATGATTTACCTGTCCAGTCTCCATGTAAGAAAATTATTAGAAAGTGACTGTGAGTCAAAGAGAGCTCAGGTAAGCAAAAGTAAGTTAAAGAGACTTCAGACAGATTATGCTGCTCACAGCAGTATGTAACAGGCAGAAGAGATGAACAGTGTCACTGGGAGACTGGTGAGGCACACAGAGCTCCAGGTCAATGCCAGGCTGACTCTGGCTGCACAAAGCTGGCTTCAGGTTTGCTATAGAGTACATGATTTCAGGTATCTTAGATGATAAGGAGTCTGGTACAACAACTGAATTACACAACTTTTCTTTTTTTATGCTCAGCTTCTATTCATATAATACTGTAGAAATGCAGTTGTAACCTGAACTATAATAAAACTTTATAGCTACACAAGGATGGCATTTGCTGATATGGAATGGCTTCTAACACCTCGCTTCAGTGTTGCCATACTGCATCATGAACACGTAGCTACATGCATTCACAGATCAGACTTAAGAAAAAGACAGTTGTGGCCCTCTAATCAGTTTTGGCCACAATTAAGCTTCACCAAAGCAAAAGTATGCCTGCACAGTGTATAGCAGGTGGATGCGTGCTCATTCTCCTGTGCTCAGAGCTGGTGAAAACAAATGAAATCACTGCTAATAATGCCAAGCTCAAAGTAGTATTTTTTAACTTTCAGTAGAGCTGCACTAATCATGATGGTGTAAATTCTTGTAACCCCAAAGCATGCACAAATTGAGAATTAATCCACCAGGAAAACATGGTCTATACCTGCCCTAAATCCTCCTAGTAAGAAGCTACCCAAAGCCATTTGAGCTGAAGTTCAAAATATGAGCAGGAACAACCCTTGTCCAATTTCTTTCCTTTGTGGTGACTTGGAATACATCCCATTAGAGTCAATACAGGTGTGGTCGAATTGGTCAGTGCAGCCTGGAGAGTGATTCTGCTGACCCTAAACTAGACATCTACTGCACGTTCTCCAGGCTCCACAAACTGTATTTGACTATATCTCCCGTAACCATAGCAGGTCCTTAGAAACTTAGAATACCTCTGCGTTTTAGATACCTACCTATATATGGGTGTTTTATTCTCCAACTAAGTCACACTCAAATGGTATAATTCAGTTGCCCATCCATATCATATAGTACCAAGTGAGGGGTCCTAGGATATTCTTATTGGCCTTAAGCTATTGCTCCAGAAGGGCAGAGGTCTCCCTTAGGTTCATTATCATATATACCAGGCCTATGCAAATGTCTCAGCTGCCTTACAGTCCCTTAAATGGCAGCAGATGCTTACTTTTAGAAAACTGAATCAACAAATAATGTCTGGTAGCAATGAGAAATTCTAGTCACAATGTTACATGTCAGTATATCATTGTAATCCAGTAATGAACTGCACTTCTCATGAAGGCAAATTAGTATGGTGGCTGTAGCATCGTGAAGAGGTGGCTCTGGTGTTGTTTCTGTAGCTGTCATGATTGCTGCTGCCCAAAGCCTCTCTGTGTGGCCCTTTCTTGTGTAATCCAAATTTAGCAGTCTTAACAGTTAAGCAATCAGTGATGGATCTGAGTTAACCTAGAGGAATGTCTGAGATGTGTGAAGTTGCTTCCTTCAATTCAGCAGGGAGTTTCTGCAGTACCATTTCTTTTATAATTCTTTCATAATTCTTTCATCATTCTTTCATCATTAAGGTTTTTCACACATAGTAGCTAGTGACTGCCTTTTGTTTCTTTAAAATGAAAAGCTGAAATTGAGGGGATAAAAGCCCTGGACAAGCTGTCAGTATGTATTTGCTGTTTTCAAATCATGCCAGTACTATTATATTACAGTATCGAGTAAGGGAGAAATAATCCAAGCACCCTTTAGCAGCACATCACTGAATGTTACAAATCTCAGTGGCACAAGTTTAAGGTGCCAAAATCCAAATCCTCATCCAGTAAAGTCAGTAACATGTTGTTTTTTCTTCCTAGGGAAGAAAAGATGAGTCAGTCCTGCTGAGATATGAACATATGGCTCTAAAAAATCTAGGTACTCAAAGCCCAATCCTTAAAGCAGTGTGATGATCCTGTAGGACAGTGATACCAAAATAACTTGTATTGCTTTGTAAGATGTGTTAACTTTTATTATCCCCTACTAGTTAAACTGTCTATCGTCTTTAGCAAACAATGGTCACACAGTCATGCATAATCTATGGGATATCAGAAAGACAGAGAACTGAAGCAATTTAAAAATTTGTTGAATGCATCTCTTTGGTGGCAGAATTGAGGAAAAAACAGAAGAAACATAAGTGTGTTTCTCCAATGAAGAACTAGCCAAATAAACAGATCATCATCTATTAAAGATACCTACTTAATGAGATGAAGATATTTGGTAATATGTCCATAACATTATTCATACTGTGCTTTAGTATTGCTCACAGAGGAGGACCCTGATACATGCCTGAGGAAGCAACAGAAAGCATAAAGAGACTTAATTTTTTTAAAATATGCCCTAGATTATGTGCTTACTTCTGAAAGGTAGAAGGAACATCATGTGCTTGAAAACAGTGAATTCTAGTTGGAGGCAGCCAAACTTGTCTTCATGTCCACCCATTTTTTTTTTCTGAGCATTTTCAGACTTACCACGGGTGCACTCTTTTCGTTCTGCATTTTCTGCACCGCCGGTAGCAGATCTGACCCTGTCATACTTTGAGTCCATTCTTTTGTAATCTACATTACCTGAAGCAGCTTTCCTTTGTCTCTCCTTGTTAAGTCTTTATTTCTTTTCAAATGTCCTCTAAAATTCAAATAGCCAACTCAAACAAAATGCTAGGCCTAACCATGTCTGGACTTCTAAAAAAATTGAACCTACACCCAGACTTTGCAGCTGAACACTGCCCCGAGTCAGGACTCCAGATCCTAGTGCAACAAGTTTTAATCCCCTTCATATATTTTATATGTCATGCCCCTTGTCACAACTCCAGCTTTCAGCAAGATATTTACCCTCCATTTTAAAACCAGAAAAAATAAAGTGAAGCCAGGCTTGTGTATTCTCTTCCACCCTTTTTTTCCCCTCTATACAGGTTTCAATAACAGATTCTATCACCTTACTGGCTTTCATTTCCACTTCCAACACCGAGATATACCCACACTGAAATTTCTACTCTAACATCAAAACCTTACCAATGATCTCCTATGCTTGTGTTTTGGGACACTTGAATAACACCTAATAATACACGCATTTGGGACTCTTTGCCAATAATAAGATTTGTAATAGCATAAGAATTGTATTAGCAGTTAAACAAAAAGATGAAATCTGAATTCTTGGGCTTGGCATTCCCAGACCAAGGAAATATCTCCTAAATTCTGTGGTTCGTTAACATGGTAAAAGATTCATAGTTCACTTTTGAAATATCATTTTGTTTAAACAATCTGAGCTAATGTTTGATTGTGCCTGTGAAAAGCAGCCCAGAAAGTATGTTGGGAGAATAATAATGATCCATGGACTAAAAGGGATTGGTACTACCACTCTGAAGTACAAGGGTATATGATATGTGCTGTTCTCACTTGTTTTATCTCATTGAGGTAACCAGTGAGAACTGCATGGCACGTTATTTATGAAAGTCAGCGGGTTCATCTTAGAGCACATTTTCCATTTCAGTTAAAATGTTTCTCATATACGTGCTTTATAGGCAAACAATAGAAGTATAACCAATGTCTCAGGAACTAGAATGTGAGCAGCTTCTGTCTGACAAAGTCTAGGTCCCAGGATGTTTTCAGTTTCTTACTTTCAGAAAACAAAAACCAGAGGGATTCCTATAAAAGGTATTTAAAAAGGTAGTATTTAGCCTTTTGCTGAATGTCACTTTTTTACATAAAAATTCTATTAAAAAACAGACAACTGTTCAGCATTTATATTATCTGCTTTGGCTTTTGCTATTATGCTGAGATTATTGCAAAATAAAGGTTAGGCATTCCTATTACACTGATCCTGTAATATCCTACCTGTTGAATGGTAGTGTGCTTGTTACCTGTTTTGTATCTTGACCTCCTCACTGCTCTCTCCCCATTTCACTCCAGGTACTTACCCTATTTACAGCACAACATCTAGGGTCCCTGTTCCCAGTGACTCCAAGCACTCCTTTACTTCTAACTCAGTAAAGCCTGGAGGGACAACACAGTTCTGATACTGTTAAAATGAAGAATCTCATATTGCTCACACTGAAGTGAGTGGTAAAATTCCTAGCTCTGGAATAAATCAAGAGAGTAAGAATTAAACTGTATCACCATATATATATGCACTCTTCTATCTGAAGCTGATATAGCCCACACACTAGCTACCTAAATCCACATAAACACCAAAAGCTGAACCAAAACCTACCCAATTACAACCGATGTAATACATCTTTCTCCCAAAAGCAAACTCCATCACTTCAGGTAGTGTCAGTATTCAAGAGTTGCCCCAGGGGCTTTTCAGTCCAAAAGCCTATTAATGGATTACTCTTGCATGTATGTGGCAAAACATAGCATTGGTGTTCTTCACTGAAATAATAATTCTGTCTTAACCCCTCCACTGCTGCCAATGCTACTGCTTTCCCTGTCTTAGACTTACAGCTTCACATTGCCTTTGATTCTTTTCATTCCCTTTTTCTCACAATACAGATGACATCTTAATGATACCCTACCCTTCATCTTTCTTACCTTGACTAGAGTTCAGTCCTTCCTCACTGTTACTAAGAAAGCTGCTGTCCAGCCTTTCACTCTGCCACTTTCTTATTATTAATTTTACTTTTCTGAATCCTTAGTTTTTACATTTCCAGGGCATCCTAAAGACAACAGTGATGAAACTAATAGCTATCTGCTGTCTTTCTTCCTCTCCTGCTAATTCAGTCACATCTTCCTATCTTTTACCACATTAAATCTGTCTCCCATGCAGGCACCACATAGCCTTTAGTAAAGTTCTGATTTCTTCCTTCTCATTTTTTTTGTTTTCCAAACTCTTCAACTTTTCCACCTTACTGTATTTGGCACTACTGTGCCTACACCATGCACTGCCAGGAGTGTCCTCCTGTTTATCCAATTCCTATTCTCCTTCAGATGTCTCTTTAAAATAAACTCATTACTGTTGTTCTGCAACCCATGCTCATTAGGCACAGCAGAATCCTGCTCTATCAGACGGGTCAGTAGCCATCAAGATTTTCTGATACAAATAGCACATGGTCAGTTCCCTGCTGACCATGCATCATTTGCTGGGATCAGAAATACTTTTTTACATATTATAGCTTTCCATAGCGGTCTTCTTATACTGAGCTACTAAGAACTGACTTACTAGTGCTGAAAGATATTGTCTAGCTCACAATTGCACTCCACTTCTTTTTATGTATCTTCTCAAAAACAGAGGACAGAAATGAACACCCTCATTCTACTCATCTATGCCTTTATAATCAACGCCTTCTGCACCAGTCTCTTTGAGACAAAGAGCAGATAAAGCAGGTACTGCAGCAGTTTGTAAGACTTTGCAGGCAGCGTCAATTTAATTTATACTGAGTAGCTGTTGCTGAAGATTTTTCCAACGAAGAGTCATCAAGATGCCTTCATCACCTACCTGAAGGCATTTGAGATTCAGCTCAGGTTTCCCACACATAGGTGTCCAGTGCTGCTTGAGGTGTCTCAGGTGAAGGGAGAAATCCCATGGCAAGTGGCACAGGACCTATGGAAGACTTGAGCTCCTCTGGAGTGGCAGCTGGGGAATATCAAAGGTCTTTAGATACCTCTAATAGGAAACTCAATTGAGTCTTCAGTGTCTGTAAAGAAGCACACGTAATACTAGTTTCCTGTAGTTGTAAAGTACAGAGATAACCTTATTTCTTAATTGATGTGATCTGTGTATGATGACAGGCTGTTTTGCTCCCTCCTAATTGTTTTAGTATTTGATTGCAATATGTATGCTCTACTTTCGATAGCAGATCTTAGATTGCTTTAAACAAGGTAATTATATTTCACAACACCCTTGTGCATTAGGTAAGTATTAATATTCCCTTTTTGCAGTCAAGGAAAAAGGGATGAAAAGAAAGGGTAAGTGGCTTACTGAACAGTAAGTCAGTAAGTTAAACAGTAAGTCAGTGGCAAAATCTGAAGAGGAGCTCTAGACTCCTAACCACAGACTGAATTCCCCCCCAGCCACTAACTCCCACACTAAATGTAAGGATGAAAACAAATGCACGATTTTAGAGTTCCAAACTGCAGAAAGCCATCCTACACAAACAATGTATTTGTGAAAGGATGCAGGAACCTGTATGAAAACTTCAGAGTTCCAAAAGGTCAATGTAGAGATAAACATATACCTGGAAAAGCAAAAGGCTTTGACAATCCATATCACTGCAATGACAGCAAAAAGCTTCTGGCACAAAGGATGGCATAAGACTGAACTCGATTGTCTGCCTACTAAGAGCATCACCAAGACAGACATCCTTCCTTCGGAAAAAACATCTCACCATCACCCTGCAAGACAGTCATGCTTGGGGATAATTTCTGAGCATATTGGAAACAGTCTCATCTACCCTTTTCTACAAAGAAACAGCAATTTTAAGCAGATAATTCATATTTTAAAAATTTATATTGCTGTAACATCCAGGTTTCTCAGTCAGGATGAGGAACCCATTGTGTTTTAGGTGCTGTATAAAAATACATGTGCAAAGAGATTATAAACCAATTTAAGCACAGACAACAGATAGGTGTAACAAACAGCAAGAGGAAAGCAGGGAAGAGGTGAGATTAGAACAGCAATTCCAATAATGTCTTCATATGCTGTTACAAACCCAATCTTATGTTCTGAAAAGTATAGCTGGGAAGTTGTATGAGGTGTGAGACTAAAAATCTGGTCCTTCACTAATTTCAGTTATTATTGCTTTACCTGAAGTGCACCAAATGCGACAAGCAAAAATCAGTGATAGGCAGATCAAATGTTTTATTGTTGTGTATATCCAAGCTGATTCCACCAGTAACACAATGGCAGGCTTGTTTTTTAAAATGTAGGCCCAGTGGTGTGAGATCCTGTACCCCTACTCAGTGTGTCCAGTTCTTCCTAAACCATTCTTGAGGTGCCTTCTTGGGTCTTACTCATTTCTTACCCAGTTCACTCACTGTATGTGAATAGTCTTGTTTTTAATCTGTGTATATGAGATTCTAGGACATATTTCACATTGCATTGTTAGGGGCAAGTCCCAATGACTTTTGGGATGGAGTTTGATCTGTTTGATAAAGGGTTTATATAGTTTGATTGCCTGGGATGGTAGGGGACTTCACTGTAGGAATCTGGACCTGGTATACTTCTAGGTTTATGAAATATTTGGTTTATCTAGAAAGCACACTCAGCACTTACAGGGAACACACAGATAGACTCTATACCCAAGATAAGTGAAGATACTACACAACAGGATAAAAGCACAGTTCAGTCTCCATGCCCTATTCATTCCAGTTTAATGGCTGAGAAATCAGCCTCCCATTAGATGTCTGTCAGACACCATCCCTCATGTCAATTCTATTCTTTTAAAACTGTTCTCTCCACAAAGTTTTTCTATGGTATATTGATCTTTGCTGATGTGAACTGAGAATACCAGCTTTATGACAGATGAAAGCTACCAGCAGAGTCTAATCTATTTATCTATGTAAATATTTATAGTTCAGTCAGCATTATGGAGTTTGAGCATTAATTCATTTCAATGACTATCATTTTGACCTGGGATCAAAGCAACAACATTATCAGCCCCAAGCCAGCCATACCTCCACAACAAGGGCCCTGGCCTTTAGAAATGTGTATAGTTTCTAGAAAATATTGCCTGAAATAATCAGATCTAAACAACCTTTGAGATACCATTGCTCTTACATCGTTGGACTGCTAGCTTGCTTGCCAGGAACATCAGTTGATATATTTCAAGTATTGTTAGCACAAGTTAGCACAATTCCTACTAGACAGAACTGTGGAAACAGCACGTTCTCTGTCTGACGACCAGAACAGGGCATGATCATACAATACACACTGAAATGAACCTGGTGTATGTGTGTGAACATTAACTGGACATGAGCTCTGCTTTTAAGACTTAGGACTGTTTGTATCCTTGCACCACCAGCTTTCTACATGTTGATCTTTGTATCTGAGAAAAGCTACTTCAGTTCTTAACTCCAAGGGTATCACATAGGATGCAAAACAACATCATTCTTCACAGGTACATGCAGAGAACAGACTACGTATGTGACTGTAAAGCAAATTCATTTTAGGGTTCTAAGTGATTTTGTGTAGATCTTTGCTAACATTTATATCTACATAAATATATTTTCATTTCAAAAAGAATGGAACTCTGATCTACCTTTTCTTCTACTGACATCACTAATTCTTCAGTGGAACTATGTTAGTACAATGTCATTGCACCGTTCCTCTATTAGTTAAAGGACTGGGCCTTAGGTAACTTTCTCTTAACAATTTGCCTTTTTCTGTTCCACCAAATTTTATCTATTTCCTGTGTCCCTTGGAGAAATAGAAATAAACATATTTTGCCTTCTTCCTGGGTATACATTAGCACCCTTGCTGCCTGGCTAATGAAGTCAATACACTGAGGGGAAATAACAGGTAAGATTCTGCAGTCCTTAGCAGGGATTCAGCTTAGCAGAGAGGAAACGTGCTGGGTTTGAAGTCTTTTACCTGTTACGGTACTCTACGGTTTTGGACACATTAGTAAATTGTGACCAGCCACCTGTTGGATCCATATGCTTTAAAGCTGATTGCCAAGCAAAGAGGTGCACACAGAATGCCACCAGTACAGCCTCCTGTGTGCCTTGTCAGGGGAAGGCAGGAAATAGCTTTTTTGCATTAAAAGGCATTTTGCAATACAAAAAAAGGACTTGAAATGAAGCAGCAGCAAACATACATTCAGAAAGCACCTGGGGAGAGCAAGTTTTCACCACACAGAATTTTGACCCTAAGATAAGGAATATACTGTTATTAAAATAATAAAATCTCTCTTAGCGCTACTATCCATGTGTTCATTGTGAAGCTGAGGGCAGAGGAGGCTGATGTGTTGATTTCAGCCTTCACCTAATTAAAGATGTAGTAAGGCTTAAACTAAAGCTTAATTGTGTATACTATTCAAACAACTCATCAGATCTGCTCAGCAGAAAGACGTCTGTTCTGCTGTATTCCTTCTACAGCAGGAGAAACTGTTTCTAACGTTTCATTGTGTAGATGTGAGGGCACGGAGGATGACAGACAAATTGACCACTAAAACCAAACCTGCGGAATAAAGCTGAATAATCAAAGCCCGTGCTATCACTTCATACTTCCTGCAAGCACTGCTGTGCAGTGACTGGCTGCCAGCAGTTCTGCTGCAAACCTGAGCATATGGCTTCAAGTTGCTCTGCTCCTGTACTGATGCACAGAAATATGACACACCAGTATACAAATTACCAGTAGGGTTTTATTCAGTCACTTCTTCTGTAGGTTGCATACAAACCTCCTCCCCATGCCAGGAAAGGACAGCATTTCATTATGGGTTATTTTAAAACACCACTTGGATCGTTTTATTGAAAACCACTGCACTGGCGTAAATCTCCTTCCCCCATCACACAAACACACTCCCCAAGACAGACTCCAAGCCTAACTATAGAGTTAATCAAACTATCCACTTGGGCTGACCAATTGTTAACAGGACAGAGTAAAGAGCCTAAAGGTCCCTTTGGGCTCCATTATTTAATATGTCTTTTTATACCATCCACACTTTGAGTTATATTGCAGCGACATTTTGCTCCAGTTGCTTGCCAACCAACATTTGCCATTGAGGAGCCCTGAGCAAGCAGACACATCTGTGTCCACTCCTGTATCACCCATTTAGCAGAGACAATGATCACTAGAAACAACAAAGGAGCCACAGATAAAACAAACAATGCTGTGAGCCAGAGATCTCTGCCATCCCAGGCAAGTTTGCCATGGAAATACTCAAGAAAAAGGGAGAGGAGGGGAAGGAAGAGAGATATCAAATATAGAACCATAAAACTTACACCTAGAAGAGGTTTTCCCCACACACCCACCCAACCCCACATCTGAAGAGCATTTTCTAACACACTGCCAGGATTGAGCAAGAAAGACTGAGCACTGCACATGGGCAGCAGACAAGCATCCAACGTCTCCTCCCATTTGGAGTCAAATAGTCTCCTACGAGTCACTAGACACAAGGAACAACAATAATTTTTATTATTATAGTAATGATAGTAATAGAGAATCACCAACCTTGAGGATCCCAGTTGACCTGTTTTCTTGGAGTCTCGATTGGAAATTTCATCGCTTCCTTTTTGCACAGGGAGGAAAAAGAATTAAATAAATTCCCAACCTTCCTGTCTCAGTGCTGCAGTCAAACAAATTAATTTCAAATTATAGGGAGCCTGTGCTGTTTGACTGAGGGGAACTGGTGGTTGCTAAGGAAAGAAATACACAAATAAATCAAAGAAGGTGGGGAGGGGCGGGGAGGGGAGTGGAGTGGAGGGGTTTGAACCAGCGAGGTGAGGAGGGGTGCCGGCACCCCAGCAGAGAGAGGGGGAGAAAGGATGGAGTGAGGACCGGAGAGGGTCTGAGGAGGAGCGGGAACGAAGCAGGCTGAGATGGGCAGCGGGTCCAGGGTGCTGCTGGCTCCTGGGAGGCTCCCGCAGCTGGCTCGCCAGGTCCACCTGCAGATGTCAGGGTGGCGGGGTCCCCGCTGCAGCCCGGCCCCTCCGCTGCGCCCACCTGAGGGGGCACGGGGCCGGCGAGCCGCAGGCTGGCACAGCTCGGGGGGACAGGCAGCCCCCCGCCCCCGGGGCACCTCCCACCCGCGCACACGCTCCGCAGCCTCCGCCACCCCCGAAAATGAGCACACCTCCGCTCAGCCCCGGGCACTAGAGGGGTAACAAAAGTCAGCCACGGCGGGTGAGGCGCAGCGGCATGGCTGGGGCGAGGCTGGGGACCACCCCGGCTGATGCAGCAGCAGCCCGGCTCTCCGAGGAGGGCCGGAGCAGGAAGAGGAGAAGAAGAAGAAGAAGGAGAAGAAGAAGGAGAAGGAGGAGAAGGAGGAGGAGGAGGAGGGAGACACCCTATAGCTTTGAAGGGAATGCACGGAGCCCCTCTCTGCACCGGCTTAAAAAGGGGGTGGGGAGAGGAAGCGAGGGAAGAGGCTGCGAGTCCCTTTGTAAGAGGCGGTGGCGAGGTGCCCTAGGGAGGGGGCAGGCTCCGGCTGGTACTCACTGGGTATCCTTCCCTGCAGGAGGATGCAGGCTTGTTTGGCGGAGTTTGCAGCCGGAGACACGCTCGACTAAGCTACGAGCAGCAGTAGCGGCGGCGGCAGCACATGGCAGGAGTACGGCAGCATCCAGAGCCTCTGCAGCGCAGGGGGAGGGGAGAGCAGGGGACGCTCCGAGCCCCCGCAGGCCCTGGGGAACCAGGACCGGGCACCACGAAAGCCAGGGGGCTCCTGCGCCCCTTCCTGTCCCCGCTCCTCTCCGCGCTGTGGCCAGGGACAGACACCTGGCCTCAAGGGAAAGGCTGGCTCGGCGGAGCTGAAAGATGCGGCCGGGCGGCGGGGAGGGGGCAGGAGGGCCGGGAGGGAGGCTGGAGGCCTCTCGGAGCCCCCCTAAGCTCTCAGGGGGCTTCAGGGAAATGGAGGACACTTGGCTTTACCTTGTGCAATTACCAGACACTCGCTGCTTTCCAAGCTGCAGTCTCCCTCCTCTCCCTCCTGCTCCAGGCTTTCCCTCAAACCCAAACAGGCTGGTAACACCAGAAAGGTCTCCAGTTCCAGTTACAATACATGCCCCAGCTCCCCTCCCTCAGCCAGGAAAACAAAACCCCAGCCCCTCTGGGGGCCTGAAGGAAGACTGTGCGAGGTTAACCCTGTCCTGCCTCCTCTCTTCCACAGTGGAAAGCAACTCCTTGTGTGAAGGGATCGTGGTCTGGGGATGATTTGGGGGAGAGAGTCACAAATTCACGTGGGCCGTGGGTCAGAGACAGAATCAGTCCCGAGGTCCATAGTCAGGACCTTCTGAATTTTCAGGAAACATGATTGTGACCTAAACTTGGTGCCTGAGACAATTTGTCCCCTGCTTTTTGCCGGGTACTTCTTTTTGCTCAACTGCCCTCTCTGTCTTTCATTCCTATCTGTTGCTCAGATGGTAGTTAACCTTGTAAGACAAAAGGGAAAAAATTGCCCTGGTGAAAAAAAAAAAAAACTGTCTGAAATGTGTGGCTTTCCTCAGGAAACTCTTACTGTGGAGGCTGGCACACTCTTTTCATATGCACATTCAGAAGCTAAATAAATACATCCATGCTTGTCCCTAGTCTTTGTTCAACCCTAAACAAGAAGGGGAAATCAATATTTGTGAACGCACACCTTCATTTAGTGGTGGCGTGCAAGGTCCTCTAAAGCAGTGTGCAGTCTGAAGGAACTAGATGGAAGTAGTGCAGCAAGTTTTCCTGGGGGGAGGTGCTGGGTGTCTCTCCTTTCCCTAATCCAGGCACCCCTGTGGCTCTTGTTTTGTGCTGTACAGGAGGAGGCGGGAGAGGCTGCTCTAAGGGAGGACATGGTGAGAATGATAATGAGCCTGCTCAGTCAGACTTGAATTTGAGATGATTGCAATGATGACATCAGGAGCACAAGGTATTTCCTTTGCAACCAAACCACGGTGCATTCTGAACGGGCTTTGGGATTCCTGTTGATGCTACTTCTGCAAACTGAATGGAAACAAAAGTGAGGGTAGGCTTTGCTAATCGTGCCGTGCGGTCACTTTTGTCATGACTGGGAAATCCTTTCATTATTCTAATAACCAAAAAGTCTTCAAAGAAGGCTTCAGAACCCCCCAAAAGATCACTTATCAAATATGTGTCATTAAAGAACTAGTTACATATTTACACCCACAAATATATCTGCTATATACGCATGTATATAACTTTTCCTGAGCATTCAAAACAGTTCCCAGTTTACTGGCATCTTCCTTGTACATTACTGGGAAAAACTAACACATAGACATGTTTTACTCAGTTGTGATCTGGAGCTCAGTCACCCTAACCCAAGCACTACTTTGTTTTTGTGCGATAACTACCAGCAGTTAACTGATGAGGTGGGTATTGTGCCACAGCCATCTGTCCACTGAGAACTCACCCAAGATCACCAAAGTCAGAGAGGCTACTGAAAGGCCAACAGCATTAAATTCCTGCTAACATACACAGAAGCCTATAGTCTAGAGGTGAAATCTTCAGGTAGCTCATTACAAGAAACAGATCCTGATGGATACTGTCTAAAGAAGACAAATTTTCATGTGGCCGCATGAATCCTTTATTATTAAACTGACCTTAGAGAGACATCTCATATTTGTTTGACTTACAATAACACTAAGTAGATAATAACGACATGATACAATATTCCTGTTTCTTGTATCCTCTTAATGTTCCCATACTACCAAAAAGTGTCTGTAAGCTCTACATAAACGTTTGCTCTAGCTGTATGGTTTAAAAATCTTGTGGCAAATCAATTGTGATCTGTCAGGTACATAAATGCATGACATCACATAATTGTTTTGCAATTTTTCACCATGTTATAATCATGGAAATCTTGCTCAATTATTTCAATGCCTCAGACCTGCAGTTTTATCTAGTGGGCCAATTTATTCCCGAAGTAACTCATTTAAAATCGATGGGGTTACTCCAGAGATGGATTTGGCACAAAGAGCGCATCTTTCACTGACAGCACAGCTGTTGCATAGAAACGTAACTATTATCTTATGCAAATAAAAGGCCTTTCACCCCTCTGTGATGTTGAATTCTCATGATAGGGAGAACTGGTGCCTTGAAGCTATAGTGTTTCAAGCTGTTACTCTGTCAACTTTTATAAGCTAAGTGGATTCAGTAATGTTTACTATTTAAATGAAAGACCACCAAGACAAAAAAAATAAAGATAGCATGATCAATCTACTTTAGTACCTGCATAAGAATTTTCAGGACTCAACTTTATATCAGTAGTTTATCAAACTCACCTGTCTTTTCATTTAGGGCTCATTGTTCAGACTCAATATCCTCAGAGTTGGTGTTAGTTGAGAATCATGGCCTTACGGGACTGGGCCTGTGACACAAAATAGACAAGAGGCTTTCTATTACAAGTAATCTCATTGAAAGAAAAGTAAAATGCTAAGTGCCCCTTTACTGTTCATTAATAATATGGCATGAGTGATTTGGGAGCTGTTCTAATGTAATGCGAAGAAAGCCATAGCAGAACAGATGAATAAATAGTTCTTGTACCTACTTAAATCCAGTAAGCAGGAATGGAAAAATGCATCAATATTAGGTAGAAATAATCTGTAATTTATAAGTTCCATTTCTTGGATGCACTGCAGAGATGAGACATGGTGAGATGGAAGTCTAGACAGTCTTCATGTCATCACTTTGCAATATGCTTATTTGTATATATAACAACTATTCAGTTTATGGTTAACAGTATGGTTGTTTGAAATCTGGTATTTCTGATTGTGAAGATCACTCTTCATTCAGTTTATCGCCACAGGGCTGCTGTTATTTATGCTACACCGAGAGAGCCAGAGAATAACCCAAGTGAAATGCATTCTGTTCTTTATATATTATTGACCCATCCTTCAGTAGTATGGATTTAAACAGGATCCAGTGCAGAATCCTTTTATAACTTAATTTATTCTCTAGGAAGCCTTCTGTCTAGGAAGACATTTAAAGCTTTCTCTCTAGGATAACCTGAAGATCTTTTTTTTCAGATGGTTTTCAGAAGCTTTAGTATTGTTAGGAATCAAGAAGTTAACTAAGAATCAGGACTGTTATGTACTGTGCAAGGAAAAGCAACTTACTGGCTTTATTGTCTTCTACTGCATGCAGTTTCTTAGCACTTTTTAAGCCATAGCATGCAGTGCTGTGTCTTCATTCATTCAGGGATGAATCAACAGAACAGAGAATTTACTTATTGGCAGAAATGGTTTCACTGAAATCAGTGTGTCTACCTGAGGCAACTACACCTTTGCCAGGATGATATCCTCTCAGATCTGACCTGTTTGAGTTACCACAGCTGGTCTGCAGGTTCCTTTGGCCAGTGACACTAAGCAGAGTACACTATGGATCCTGCCTCTCATATCCTAACCCATCATTCATATCCTCAGACCCACTTTAAGCATCCATCCCCTAAATGGCAGAACAGGAGAGGGGGTACCTGGTTTTCAGTTTGTACTCACCTTCTTCATCCTCAGTTATTTTCTGGTAGCCATTCCTCATTAGCCAGACTCTAGCCTTCAGACACCTGTTATATCAATCCCTTTGTAAGGCCAGCAAGGACTACATGGGAGCAGTTACTTCCTATTTTTATTCTATCTGAAAAAGTACAGTACATGCACATTATTAATGTTATAGTATAACACAGCAATTTTTTTCAGTAAAAGATCTGCCATGTAGAAAAGTCTTAACTCAAGCTGCATAGTACTGAGTCTCTGTCTGAACCCACTTACATCTGTTCCACATTAGTTTAATTTGACTTCAGTACAATTACTCCTGAATCATAGTCATGGGAGAATTACAATCTGGCTCTTAGTTTTTCCATCATGTCCCTGAAGAATCTTCATAAGATCAAAGGCTGATATCTGACAAAAATAGCAAGCCTGATTAATAAAAACAAGTCACCATATTCATTTTATAGCAGCCTCGTCCCTCATGTCATTTTTTTTAAGATTTCTTATTAGAAAGATACACGATGCTTTACCACAGCAGGCTGATAACTTTCCTCTGTACTAAACAGGAAATGCGGGGGTTGGCTCTCGGAGGTACCTGCGTCTCTCTGCCGTTCGCCCGCGGCCGGACGGAGGGCGCGGGCAGGCGCCAGCCGGCGGGTGACGGCTCTCAGCACCCTGGACAGTGGCGGGGCGGCGGGCGGCCCCGCGGCCCGGCACCCCCCGGCACCCCCGGCACCCCCCGGCACCCCCCGGCACCCCCGGCCCCGCCGGCCCCGCCGGCCCCGCCGGCCCCGCCGGGCCCGGGCTCTGGGCGGACCCCGGGGCTGACGGCACAAGAAAACATGGGTCTGACCCTCCCTGGTGCATGAGCTTCCCGACCCCATGTGAGAGTTTGGCCTGCCGAACGCGGTGACAACGCAGGCTCTGTAGAAGAACGTAGCAGCAGGCACAGGGGAAGAGTAGCACACAAAATATCCGGAGAGGGACAATGAGGGGCAGTGGATGAAGGGGCGGTACTGACAGAAGTACGGGCAACCATGATAGTGATGAGGTAAAAAGTGAACGGGAAAAGCCCAGAGCTTGTGATACGAATGAAGAATGGGAGAATAGATGGCCTTGATGTGAAAAGGGTAAGGATAAATGGGACACAGGCTCTTCAGCTTGAAGGCAGAATGGGGGATGAATGAGTGGAAGTGTAAAATATATTAAATTACACCTGCACATACAGGAGTCATTCAAGGAGTAGTATAAAATTGCGCTACTTGAGTAGATCAAGGAAAATAGAGCCAAGTAGCATGGGTTTATGTATATGCTTGTTGCTCTAATGCTTTTTTGTTTAACGCATCCAGGTGTAAGAAATACACTTACAAAGCTTTGTGTTTAGAACACACAGGGATCTTGGGCAGGACTTGAGGTTATTTTCTGTATTGCTGCATAACCTATTTCCTTCTTATTCTGCAGGACTAGTAGAACTAATTCAGCTGCATGGAAGGATGCTTATCCTGTACTCTGACCTTACTTCCTGCAGACATTACAGCAGCCTTATCAGCCAGTAGGGCAGGGTCAGGGGCCATGCACACCAAAGCTGTTAATGCTGGTCTCAGAAGCATTGTCTTACCACCCATTTTACTAAAAACCTTCATCATTTCTTAGAATCACATATGCCACTAACTGCAGCTGTTCCTTTCAGTGTGTTTCAATGTATATCATCTCAGCAGCCTATTAAATGCAGGGATTAATGCAGCTATAGTATAGTTAAAGTTGGGAGGAACAGCCTGCCCAGACACCATTCACTGTGACCAGTCCTCCTATAGCTTTCAGTTGTGCCTATTTCTTTTCTACTCTGAACAGCAGGGGAAGAAAGAAGCTATACTAAGCACTTAAAGGGCTGACTACAACTCTTGCATTAATCATCATCACTTTTACAGTACTTAGAAGAGCTTTACTACTTTCTAAATTAGGTAACCTATTTCTCACATGGCTCATGTAGTAAGAAGCTGTTCCCAAAATATGAAAGCAATGGTATTGAGTATGGAGCTGTGGAAAAAGGAATGAGATAAGGCTTCATATTCAGTTTTACTCCCAGCACTCTCCCCCACCTTCCCTCAACTTTGTAGCCCAAAATATGTGTGTTTTCAGCCACACAGATGTAGAACTTTTACAATCAGTAGTTTAGCCATTGTTTGAAAGGCTAACACTCTGAATTGCCTGGGTCTCTGTATCTACACACCACTGGCACGTTCAGTGCTGGATCTCTTGAGGAAAGATGACTTTGGAATATGATGATATTTCAAGCAAAATCAAATCAGTAAATTATTATTCTGTTGTAGGAAGAGTGGGGGCTATGTTCTGAGTGTGAATTAGAAAACATTAATATTAATTATAGGAACAGTGTGACAGGCACTATAATAACAATCAGGAAAACAGCTCATGAGTGCATGTCTTAATATACCAGCAAGGAAAACGCTATTCCTGCATTTCTGAAGATGCGTAGCCTAACAGTAGGTGCATCCCAATTTGAGTTTCTACACAAACCGTACAAGCACAGACATACAGTCATGAATAAGAAACACAAATACAACCCTGTGAGTGTAATGTAGCGGACTTGGTAAAAAAGAAAGCAATTAAAAGACTAGATTCATCCTAGTATATAACATCACCTTCTACAACAACTACCCTGATGAACATATTCTCCATTTCATTAACTGTTTCATAGTATTATGTAGGAAAAGATATAGTGGAATTATAACAGTTTAGATGCAACATGGCAAGAGACTGCAGTGTTATTCACACATGACGTACTCTCAGCAAAGTGAGAAGCTCACTGTAAATCAACCCATAAGCAGTGGCTTCTCACAGTTAGCAGATCCACTACAGCCTACAGACCAGCAGGTGACATCCATTCCATTCTGCTACCCATGAAAAGAAATGTGCTACCATATAGAATTATAGCAAGCTTCTGGACTATATGTAGTCTGGGAATATAAAGGTGATGAAGAGATTACATGAGTTGGAAATTATACTGAGATAACATATCTTTATGTTGAAGAATGGAAAAATGTAATGTACATTAACTTCCTAAGATAACAGTTACAGGGTGTCTCCAAGCAGCCTCCTTTATCCATTTACTTTCTGAATGCACACATTCTTTATGCCTTTTATGGAGTAATTCAGGAATGCATCCTTACAGCTCTAACAGCTACAGTTACCTCTGTGTGTAATACATAGAAAAGTCTTGGGATCTTCTGTTTAAGAGGAACAATATAAACCACTATATATCTTTTACATCTTTGCATTGTATTTGTTTATAAAGATCCCATTTAGTAGTTCTAATCTGCTTCCTTACCATACAAAATAATGTGATGCAGGTAATCTTTAGTTCCCAGAGACATAACATAGTTGTTGAACAGCCAGATCAAAACTACCTGTATTACAAAATGCATGTACAAGTCAGAAAAGCACTCTGGGTTTTTTCTCTTTTTTTATTGTCACAAAGAAATAGATTCACAAGGCTGTCTATTAAGGGAAAGACCTCCCCCTCGTTTGGAACACTTCTTTGAAATACTGAAGAGTATTTGGTATTGGTGACTGTTTTATTACAGCAGCTGTCAACCAAAGCTTTCAAAAGTGACAAGTGATTTCCAACCCCACCTGAAGACACCTTGAAAGAAAGAGTTTTCAGATAGTGCTGAGTATTCACTCAGAGAAAAAGATGCCCATTTAAAAGATCTCCAGTTGACCATTCAAGAATTCAGGAATCCAAACCAATTAGTCTGATCCATAGTTATAAATTACTATAGCACAAGTTCCCAAAGGTATTTAGGCATGAAACTCTGACTGTGTCAATGGCAGTTAAGCACCTAAATATTTTGTTGATCTCATTTTAGGCTCACACCACCAAATCCATCAGTACTGTAACCATGCTAATGGAATTAAAGAAGTGAAGAATTTAGCACAGAACTACGTTGGCAAGCCTTTTGAGTAAAGGAGGGAGATAGAATGGATGAAGGCTCTGTCACCGTCATCATTAGCTGTCCACACAGGCAGTGGCAAAAACAGACTCCATTGTAGAGTTCAGAAGTAGTGCAAACGTACATTTATGGTGCAAGTTTTCTGAATGCCAGTTTGGAACTCAGAGCAGCTATAGTTATGAAAATGTTGACAGAAATTTGACTCTACTAACATTAGATGCCACTGATTATATAAACAGGCATGGAAGTTTACTGTTACAGGTCCTTGCTAGATAGATCAATAACTTGCCTTTGCCAATGCCTGTACTTGATCTTTCAAGGAGAAACATAATTCAGCTAATTCTATTTTCTTTAGCATCTTCCAGCTGAGTATCTGAAAACACTCTACTAGGAAAAGTGAATCACGGAAACCTTTTAGAATAAATATTATTATGGCCATTTACAGATGAGGTAATTGGTCTATAGAATGGTCTAGCATCTCATCTGATTTCATGAGAATCCTGAACACAGTGAAAAACGAAAATGAGATTTTCCAAAGCCCAACAACTTAATCAGAGAAAAAAGGGTAATTTTATGACATAAGAACCCAGGCTGGTATACTGAAAAATATTGTTATTAAATAAATAATACAAGCATCAATACACACACATATCTGTCACTATCATTTTGCTTGGTAAAAATATACCTCTTATTCCAGCAGTTTATTCCATACAAAACCTTTGCATAAACCCACCCTCCCTCCCTATTACCACAAGCATCTACGAATTATACTTGCTGGCTATTTGGATTATAAATCAGCATTTCATTTTACTTTCTGGCAATATAGCATCATCTTTTAATTATAATACACATCTCATTCTTGACTTTGTAACAGTCCAAAAAGAATACATCACAAAGGCTGTTTAATTTTTCATTTTGTGTCACAGGAATCTCTACCTGTTGATTTATCCTTGTGTGTCAACTTCCTTTTTCTCACTCCCATGATTCTCTTTGTCTTTTCAATTTTCATTCCACTGTCTTGAGAGGCAGTGTCCAAATCTGAAAGAAACAGATATGTTCATTAAAGATCTACTGCAACTTTATTTAATTACAAAGCAAACTTTTTTTTTTTTTGCATTACCTTCCATGCTTTTCAGCATTGTAATGCATTTTGTTTGTCTCATAACTGGGTAAAAACATACACTCAAGGCAAACTACAGAAAAGCTGTGATCCTATTGTTTCCCCATTTCTTGTAGGAAATTCACTGAAGTACGGAAATCATTAAGCACTTCAGCTGTGACAAACTAAAACAAATGAGGTGATACTTGACTCTTCAACAAATTTTTTCTGCTTCAGAGGTGTAGCATCTTCATGGCAGATAGGACTTGGTTTGATTCAGTTCTGTGTCACTCTGATTTGGGATGGATATTTACACAAGTGGGTTTTTCTCTTTGTTTATGCAACAAACACAAAACAAGTTTTGAGATACAGAGAATAGGTGCTTTGTGCATGAAAATTCTCTAACATTGTGTCTGTCTGCCATGAAATTTTACAAAATTAACAATATTTCCGTTTCGCCTTTAGGAATGATGTCATTAAAGCAAACATCTGGTTTTGGCCTACTTTATCCTCTACCACAACATTCATTATTCCTTAATCAGGGGTTAGTAATAAAAAGCAGTCAACTTCCTTTTGTTAGCAGTTGTTTCTGATTCACACATAGTGGTAGGAGGAAATCCAGCTGTGGCAAACATTGGATACACAACAGTCTGACAGCCCACAGCATCTTTAGAGCTGGAGAGGCTGCCATGGGAACTGACAAAAGTAAACCAATATAGCTATATGCTTCATTATTTCGGAGAAACAAGTTTTCAGATCAGTTACACTGCAGCAGCCACAACATAGCAAACATGAGCTAGTTACCAGTAATGTAATCCTCAAAACCTACCAAGATCCAAAAGAAATGGCCAGTGAAATCTTCAAATGAAAAGAAAATTATCAGCAGCCAAAAGAAAAAGGCAGTCTAGCTCTACTTTCAGCAAATGAAATGACAATCATTTTTTCTTACACAAAAAGAAAAAGCAGCAGAATTTACGTGGCTGAACTACCCCCATCCCCATTGTACTTTGTAAATCAAAGGTTTTTGCTACTGTCTTGACTTTTCCTAAAAGAACCGATTTTTCTTCGGTCATTTCCAAAGCAATAAGGAAACTTTATCGCTATATCTGCAAATCTAAAGACAACAGTCTTACAGGGAGCCTTGTGTTCACCTCCACTTTGTTTTGATCATGAATGCTTTGTTTTACATGTGTTATCGTCCTTCTCAGATATTTTATTCCACTTAAAAATTGCTAATGTTGTTAACGTCAAGAACAACTGAGGCTGTCTGAAACTTGCATTAAGCTTTAATCAATCAAGTATCGTGTCTGAAATTGTTATCTCTTCAATCCCTAGACCTAGAGATATGATTAACAAACATCATTAAGAATCAAATTACTACACCTGTAAGGAGAACCGAAATTCCTTCCCCATAACTTCTGCTAAGGTGGAAAGAACCTGATCATATTTTCTAACTCATGTTATTAATGTATAGTTTACTGGGTACTTACTGAAGAGTGTGTTGCCTTACGGTTATCAGGTGTC